>NC_040087.1:76388478-77016978 GCF_003369695.1 Bos indicus x Bos taurus | reverse complement strand
GTGTTGTGTGATAGATTCCCTCAAAGATACTGACAGCATCTGAATAGAGGAAACAGGAGAGAAAAAAGTAAGCCAACTCCTAATTATATGGTCATACATTGTGTACTTTGGCACATATCCTGCCTTCAAGGACCTTACAGTCTATCAGGGAAAATAAGACATGATGATACATGGCTTTAATGCTTAATACACCGTGGCACTAAAGAGACAAAGTGCTATAGGACCATCAGAGAGAAAGCCAGACATGAAATCTACACAGAAACCAAATTCCAAAGCCAGGCCCTTTTTGTTTGTATTTCCTTGGCAACCTCTAGGCATCTTCCATGACAATGGCACTCAGGATTTAGAACAGTGAAAATGACATTAACTCCATGTTCCCAAATGAACACTGGCACCATTGTGGTTTCTTATTTCACCTTGTTTCTTGGCTGAGACAGAAATTTATGTTTTGATTATTTTCTGATAATTCACGTCATAGTAGCAATAATTATAACTTCTCAGTTGCAGCTTTTTCCTTCCTCGGCTTTTGATCACACAGCTTTAAGAAAATGTTTGCAGCTTTGGAGAACGACAAGAAAATATGGTGCAGAAGTCATAAAACAGGCAACTTCATTGCAACAAACTGGGAGAAAAAGAGGGAGAAGAGAGTTTGAAATAACAGGACAAAGCAGAAGCTAAACGTTGGGAAACTGCAAGGAGCCACAGATAGAATCGTGGCCCTGCCTTCACATTTTTCATTATTGCTGTAATAAAGGCTGCCTTATGCGGACCACTCAGTCTAAGATGGGTCTAATTCTAGAGGGCTCTCTGACCAAATCTTTCTGTTCTATAGATGCAGAAATGCTGAACGGACTTCGATCTAGCTCTCGGAAGCATCTTGGGCTCAGTCTGACAGATCACAACTTTTTTCTGCTCCCTGCTAGCTTGTCAACTCTGTGTACCAGATCAGTTACACTAACACCCTCCTAAGTGACTCGTTTGGAAAAAAAATAGTTTGAGTTCCCTTTGCTTTAAAAAGATATGTGTCACCCAGACCTCACCATCATGGTCCTGCTTCTCATGATCCTCTTCCTGCTTAGGAAAATCCCTAGTGGAGTCACCCCAAAAAGAACCAGAAACAGAGAGACAAGGGCACCTGGTGTGGGTCATCAACTGTCCCCACTGGCCCATGGTGGTACTTGTCAGCCTGGCCTGCTGCCACGTACACATGGGCACACACGCATATACATTCTCACAGCCCCTCAACCTGGGCCACAGATGGCTGGACTACGGGTAGGCAGGGCCAGGGTCCCCTCTCTGAGAATTCCGATTCGAGAGGGCCAAGGAACAATAGAGACTGGATCTGTACTTGGGAGATTTCAGTGGCCTTGGCTCTGTTTGCCCCATAGACAGAGCAGCAGGGAGAGCCGATCAACCCAGAGGAAAAAATGAAGACAAACCACAGCGGAACAGAGACCAAGAGATGGATAAGAACATCCCCTGGGATTAAAGCAGGAGTCCTGCTTCCTGCTATGATCATCTCTGAATCCCAGCCGATCCCTGACCTTAAGTTCTACAACACATCCCTGACTGTGGTTAAAAGATAAACTGATGTATATTAACATTTTTTAAGAGATTATAAGAGCAAAAATCATTTCAGGCAGCACCAACCTGGTTAGGAGGGTCCAGTGGTCTTGTCAGGAGCTGGGGCAGCAGCAAAGCAAGGAAATGACTGATTGGCTGGAGTTTAAAGCCTACTTGGCTGTCTGTGGGGCTTTCCAGGTGGCTTGGTGGTAAAGAACCTGCCTGCCAATGCAGGAGACACAGGAGAGGCAGCTTCGATCCCTGGGTTGGGAAGATCTCCTAAGAAGGAAACAGTAACCCACTCCAGTATTCTTGCCTGAAGAATCCTATGGACAGAGGAGCCTGGCAGGCTGCAGTCCACAGGGTCACAAAGAGTCAGCACAACTGAGTGACAACACAACTGAGTTGTGTGAGCACACACAACTGTCTGTGACTGATTGTCCTTCAGTTGTTCAGTTCAGTCACTCAGTCGTGTCTGACTCTTTGCGACCCCATGGACTGCAGCACGTCATGGGGTCCCAGCACCCCACTAAAGCACACTAGGCTTTAGTTCCCTGTCCATCACCAACTCCTGGAGCTTGCTCAAACTCACATGCATCCAGTCAGTGATGTCAGTTTGTCCTTAGGTTTTGCTTTTGTAATGTTGAGGCGTTTACAGGCTTCGTCAATTTTGGTTTGCTTACTAGATCACCACACACAGCATTAGAGCCATCTCAGGCTTATGGCCTCCTTGTTTAGTTAGTTTAACCCTATGCTCTTGTTGCAGGAAGGGGGACCTCTTCCAGGGCCCAAAACTGGGCACTTGTCTAACACTCGGAAATGAATTGTCCAAGGAGATGCATGTGCTAACAAAGCAAGAGATTTTATTGGGAAAGGGTGCCCGGGTGGAGAGCAGTAGGGTAAGGGAACCCAGGAGAACAGCTCTGCCATGTGGTTCATAGTCTCGGGTTTCATGGTGATGGGATTAGTTTCAGGGTTGTCTTCAGCCAATCATTCTGACTCAGAGTCCTTCCTGTTGGTGCACAGCTTGTTCAGCCAAGATGGATGCCAGCGAGAAGGATTCTGGGAGGTGGTCGGACATGCGGTGTCTCCTTTTAACCTTTCCTGAACTCTTCTGGTTGGTGGTGGCTTATTAGTTCCGTGTTCCTCACCAGGACCTCCTGTCTAAAACAACTCATGCAAATAGTTACGATGGTGCCTGGCCAGGGTGGATGGTTTCAGTCAGTGTGTGTCCCCTAACACTTTTATGGTAAAGTCCTTTTTTTTTTTTTTACTTAAGTTGCTTTGTTGCTTGAAAGCCAGAGACCAGTACAGCACAGAGCTGTTGTAAGAAGTCCCTGGGCATGTCAGTTGTAGCAAACGCCATCATCAACAGTAATGCCTTGCCTGTGTGTGACGTCACCCTCCTTGTGACCTCCCCTGCTTGCCTCTCACTTTCTATTAACAGACATTCTCCAACCCCAACCCGAGTACCTCCAGCCCCTCCTGGTTGTTGTTGGCTGGGATGGGCCCCGTCACTCCTGTCTCCATTAAGATAATAGGTGGAGACAGTGCGTCTCAGATAAAAAACACGGGGCTCAGCAGTGTCCAGCCCAGAACATCAAAACACAAAGGCAATCATTTACCTCAGTCACAAGTGGCTCCACTTAACAGCCTTTTTGAGGAAGGGGGGGGGAGGAGAAAAGAGCATTCTTGTGGCCGCATTGAGAAGTGTGAAAACGATCATTTGTATAACACAGCTCCTGGCTTGAACACCGAGATGCCCACAATGCAGATGGAGATCAAAACAGCGCCGGCAAACAAATAGCACAGAAGTGTCTCAAGGAGAACACCCAGGGTTTCGTTTTCAGATTCATTTAAAAGGCTTTCGGGTTGCAAGCATCCTTTCTTTCTCATTTCCAAAGGGTTTGTCATGCCTGTCCCATGCCAGTGTGTCTGAGCTGGGTCTCCAGTGCCCTTCTTGAAAACCTGCATAAAGCCAAGGTGCCCAGAGCTTGCCCGGAGCACCGGACCCAGCTGCCACTGTCCTGGAATGCAGGCCACCTCGGGCCGCAGAGCAATGAAAGCCCAAATCAGACATCTCTGATGCTTTGATTTTCAACAACAGCTTGACACCCATAGCAACATGGCTAACGTGCAAAACACAAGATAAAAACATTCCATTTAATTAAAAGCCCACAGTTCAATGGTAGTATAATTATTACAAGTGCATTTTATGGCTGTCTGCATTCACTTTGGATACATAAATTAATATGCAAATTACTAGTCCCTCTCGTGTTCTTAAGAAGTTCCCCTATCAATCTTTTCTCCGACATGTCAATTGCATAAAACATGGCTTTTAAAATGCAAAACAAAATTCACATTTATGGTTCTGAAATCTCCCTGTGCCAGCAAGCTTTGTTTTAGATGAGGAGTGTTTAATTAACAGAACACACCTCTCTCTGAAGGCCTTCAGGACCACAGAGAAAAGGCCAAGACACACACGGTCTTCTGACTAATCAGGATTAGAGACTATTTTTCATCTCAAGGACCACCTATCAAGGTATTTGTGGTTCTCCGTTCATCCCATCAAGGACTTTGTTATGGGAAAATACGGTTCTGATTTACAAAAAAAAGCAAATTCCCAAAGCGAATCTAATGTTATTCGCTGGGAAATTCTATACCAAACCACTTAATAGATGGTTGATAGGTAGAAAATCATTTGCACACAAGCAGCAAACACTGGGAAGCAATGTGGGCTCTCAGAACACGGCGTGCCCAGCTGCCCTTAAGTCCCTCTTTGAGAGAGTTACAGACACGGCTTGGCGGCAGCATGCCGTAAGTTTGTCTCACTCTGAATAAGGTTCTGGGAAAACTCTCTCGTGACTTCCTAGCAGACGTTATCAGAAGATGAACCAGCTGTTTGAACAGTCACATCAGTTTTTCTTGGGCTTCCGGGGACTCCAAGGTGGGACCTACAGGTGAACTCTGACCCCAGGCTTGGTACCAGTCTATCATTACCTGCAGGGTCATCCTGAATAAAGGGAAGGAAGCCAGAATATGTCACCCCAACCTATGCCTCTTACATACGAATTATTTTTAAGCTGAAGGCAATTAAGGGGCAGCAATCATAGAAAAAGCTTCCTACCCTCCCCTGTGTGCTAAAAACAGGACATAGATTTGCAAAGGGGTCCCGCCTCCTTTCTATCAGAAATGACCAGAGTTAATCCCTGAAGACAACTGCAGACCCTCCTCGACCTGGACATGGCGCTAGAGGAATCTGCAGAATAGACACCCCCAACCAGCCTTGGTCCCTGGGATCCCCTCCATCTGAAGTCCCTCCATCTGTAGCCCCAAGGGCCACAAGGTCCTTTTGCTTTGTCTTCTCACTTCTCTAAAACCTTACTATTCCATGACCAGGGCAAGTTGGATGCATGAAGCAGGGCACTCATAGCTGGTGCTCTGGGACAAGCCAGATGGAGGGGGTGGGGAGGGAGGTGGGAGGGGAGTTCAGAATGGAGGGACACATGCACGCCTGTGGCTGATTCATGTCGATGTATGGCAAAACCACCACAATACTGTAAAGTGATTAGCCTCCAATTAAAATTAATTAATTAATTTTAAAAAACTTACTATTCCTACACTAAGATGCTATATAAACTCAAGTTCTAACCAAACCTTTGAGTTACTCATCTCTGGGTACTCCATATGTTACATGCACCATGCAGAAGTCAAAAAAAACTCTGTTGGTTTTCCTTTTTTTATTCTGAAAGTCTCATTTAGAGGGCCCCAGCTGAAGAAACTAAGAGGGAGAGATTTTTTTCCTCCCCTACCAAAGTCAGAGAAAACATGCTTGTCTGTGCCGTGTGCTCAGTCATGTCTGACTCTTTGCGACCCCATGGACTGTAGTCCACCAGGCTCCCAAGGACTGTAGCCCACCAGGCTCCTCTGTCCAAGGAATTTTCCAGGCAATAATATTGGAGTTGGTTGCCATTTCCTTCTCCAGGGGTTCTTCCCCACCCAGGGATCAAACCTGCATTGCAGGTGGATTCTTTGGTGGCTCAGTGGTAAAGAATCTGCTTGTAATGCAGGAGACATGGGTTCAATCCCTAAGACATGACTTAGCTACTAAACAACAACACAAAAGTCAGAGGAAATATGCTTGTGTGATGTATAAATGTCTCAGTACTAGAAGATACAACTAATATGTTCTTTGTCAGAATTAAAACTCCTGGAGTAAAAACATCTCAGGAAACTGAGCCTATTTAATGAAAATAAAAATTGCTTTTAAGGAACAAGAATGACTTACTTCATTTGGAAAAAAAAAAAGTTTTAGTTTCCTGTGAATCCAAGAGTGCCTGTTAGCTTGCCAAGGATGAATAAAAAATGATAGCAGATTTCATTAAATAAGAATTATATAAGCTAAACAAGGGCAAGACCTTGGTCTTTCTCACTGCCAGTGCCAAGAATAGTGGCTAGCACATCAGATCAGATCAGTTCAGTCGCTCGGTCATGTCCGACTCTTTGCGACCCATGAACCGCAGCACGCCAGGCCTCCCTGTCCATCACCAACTCCCGGAGTTCACCCAGACTCACGTCCATCGAGTCAGTGATGCCATCCAGCCATCTCATCCTCTGTCGTCCCCTTCTCCTCCTGCCCCCAATCCCTCTCAGCATCAGAGTCTTTTCCAATGAGTCAACTCTTCGCATGAGGTGGCCAAAGAATTGGAGTTTCAGCTTCAACATCAGTCCTTCCAAAGAAATTCCAGGGCTGATCTCCTTCAGAATGGACTGGTTGGATCTCCTTGCAGTCCAAGGGACTCTCAAGAGTCTTCTCCAACACCACAGTTCAAAAGCATCAATTCTTCGGCGCTCAGCCTTCTTCGCAGTCCAACTCTCACATCCATACATGACTACTGGAAAAACCATAGCCTTGACTAGACGAACGTTTGTTGGCAAAGTAATATCTCTGCTTTTGAATATGCTATCTAGGTTAGTCGTAACTTTCCTTCCAAGGAGAAAGCGTCTTTTAATTTCATGGCCGCAGTCACCATCTGCAGTGATTTTGGAGCCCAAAAAAATAAAGTCTGACACTGTTTCCACTGTTTCCCCATCTATTTCCCATAAAGTGATGGGACTGGATGCCATGATCTTCGTTTTCTGAATGTTGAATAGTAGGTACCTATTATTTATAGGATAAATAACATATTTTCCATCTACCTTTTAAAATTATAAGTAGAATTAATATTGACTGTAGAAAATTTGGAAAGCATAGAAAAGCAAATTAAGAACTGAAAAATTACCCTGAGTCTTGAAATAATCTTGCTTAATATTTTAAGAAAGTGTAGTTCCTTCAAGTCTTTTCTCTATGTACTATTCACATGGGCTAAATAAATAATTTTCTATCATAGCTTATTTATGTTATAAAAAAACTATTTTCTTAATCACTAAAATCTTCATAAATGTAATTTATGTAACTATACAACAGTCCATTTTGTTATTGTATCACCACTAACTGTTGGCTATTGAGATTGCTTTAAAATGTTTTATATACTTAAAGGATGCTGGGGAAAATACCTCTATGTGTGAAGTTCTAAGTTTCAGAAAGAGTGAGAACTTTCTTGCAGATAGAGATCTCCAGAAGGAAATAGAGTTCCCTTATGAACACAGCCAAGAAGGCAATTGTCCCTCCTAAAATACAGTGCCTGCCAGTGAAGTGACAGAGAGGAGAGTTAACTTTGGTGACGTGTGAGCTTTGGAACCACAGATTTCTGTCTGCTTTTGGCTCTGCTGTGCACCAGTGCCATAAAAAGTTTTCTGGTAACCAAGGCTCAGTTTTCTGTTCTGTGAAATGGGAGTGATAACACGGACTTTGCAGAATTGCTGGGAAGGAAAACAGGAAATAGTGCCTAACGTTTTGGTATAGTAACTTAGGACACGGTGGCTGTTGTTGTGAATGTGTATGTGACTATGTAAGCTTCAAGAGACTGTTTACAGAATTCTATAACTTTGCTCCCTGGAACGCATAACCAGTCACTGTTGGGCAGAAAGTTCCTCCAAGTCAACTGATCAACCCAAAGGCTTGAGAACAAGGCTCATCTCTTGGAGGGCACTAAATTCATACCACATCTGCCTCTACTAATAGTCTGCCAGTACCCTCCAGGATATCGAGTCCTATCCTTGTCTAAAAATTTTACCAGAATGTTCCAGAACATTTGTTATCAATGTATACATACATCATACATTTAGTCGTTCAGTCATGTCCGACTCTTTGCAACCGTCTGGACTGTAGCCCATCAGGCTCCTCTGTCCATGGGATTTCCCAGGCAAGAATACTGGAGTGGGTTGCCATTTTCTTCTCCAGGGGATCTCCCCAACTCAGGGATGGAACTCAAATTTCCTGCATTGCAGGTGGATTCTTTACCGCTGAGTCACCTGGGAAATCTTCTCAGTGTATACTAGTAGCTAATAATTTCATTCAACAACATCAAAAGCAGTAGGGCTTTCCTCCTATCTCTAGAATCTAAAGCAATATTGCTACAGTTTATGAGAACTATAGGGGAGGGAAAATGATTTTCCTTCTGCCCTTCTGAGTTCTTGGCTGAGAATGCCACTTGGAAAAGATTGATAAGAGTAAAGCAGACTGAAGCTTATTAACATGTGTACCTCACGTATACATAATAGAAATCCAGGAAAACTCAGTAATTCCCCAAGAATTAATAATAATTTTTTACTGTAATGGTTTTAAAACACAAAAACAATGAAGTATAAACTCCTTGTGCTTATAGCTCTGAGACAACTCTACAACCAAAATAAATTTACAAAGCAAGTACAAGCAAAACTACAACACCAATATTTTTCAAAAGTCATTAATGTGATGGATGATGCTTACTGAGAGCAAATCACTAACTTCGAGGTTAATAGAGAAAAGATGTACACATGCCTCTGGATTTCACTTATTCTGGAACCTCTTGACTTTAAGAAAGATGGATCCTCATTGAAGATTTCACTGTTACTCCTGTTGCTATTTTTCCTTTCCAGCACTGAACTTAAACGTAACCCTAATTCATTTCATTGAGGGGTCTGACAATGCTGTTGTTGTCATCGTTCAGTTGCTCAGTCGTATTTGACTCTGCAACCCCATGGACTGCAACAGGCCAGGCTTCCCTGTTCTTCACCATCTCCTGGAGTTTGCTCATACTCATGTCCTGAGTCAGTGATGCCATCCAACCATCTCATCCTCTGTCACCCCCTTCTCCTCCTGCCCACAATTTTTCCCAGCATCAGGGTCTTTTTCAGTGAGTCAGCACTTTGCATCAAGTGACCAAAGTATTGGAGCTTCAGCTTCAGCATCAGCCCTTCCAATGAATATTTAGGGTTGATTTCCTTTAGGACTGATTGGTTTGACCTCCTTGCAGTCCGAGGGACTCTCAAGAGTCTTCTCCAGCATCACAGTTTGAAAGCACATACTTTCAAATAGAAACAAAATACTAGTGGAACCTTTCACATTGTCATTTAAAGAAAATAATTCATAATTTCATATTAAATACTGTAATCATTGCTAATAAATTATTGAAAAGATATATGTACACATTCGGGATCAGAGCAACATCAATCAATATTCTAACATATTGGTTCTTTCATGTTGAGCAACTATAAGCCACGTGTTAATTCAACTTCCAAATCACTTTTTCATCCAGCATCCTAGCACATTTTTGGCTCATGTTTAGTACAAATACGATGGTAAGTAGGAAAGCAAGTGCCAGCCTGCAATTTCTAGGCAGTACCCAATTAAAAGATAGTCATGCAGGTCGCTCAGCTTGTCATCAAATAAATAGAAGTGAAAATACCAATATGGTAAAATTTCATAAAACTCAGGGAACCTGGAGAATATAACCATAAGTCCCAGGGGCCATAAAAGCCATCTTGGCAAGTTTTAATCTAGCCTTTGCTCATTGCTCTACCTTCTTTTTTTTCCTCCTCCAGTTGCTATAATTATTTTGTTCCCATAAATTTTCTTCCTTCCCTAAGGTGGCCCAATATGTTTTGCTTCCCTCTCTCTTGCCTGATGGAAAACCCCACAGATATTAATCTCCCACCTGGCAATCCTTCCCTCCTCATCGCTGGTGGAGCCCAGGCCACCTGGATGAGCTGAGAAATATAATAAGCCAAGGGCTGCCTACCAGTGACTATAACAGGCATCATTCCAATTTTCTCTCCAGCAAATACACCGATGATACATTTGTCAGTGTTTCTTCCACTACAGTTGCTTACAGGGCATTCAGATGACTTACACCACAATATTACCTGATGGTGTTGTTCTAAATACACCGACTCCTTCTTGGGGGACTTTCACAGTCGTGACAATGAACATCTGCTGGTCTCTCCTCACCCTGTACGTCAGCTGGGCACCTTGTGAGAGAGTCTATGGCTGTAACACAGCAGCTACCCTGCATCGGACCTGGGACATCAGCCTTATTACGATCCATCCACATGTGCTCCACCTCCTAAGCGAAACAGCTGGAGATGCAGTCATCATCATTTTTATTCAACAAAAAAGACTGCCAACGTAGCTGTTTCAGAAAAGAATTTTGAAGGTACTCATATCACACAAGCATACTGTCACAAAATGACTGAACGAAACTACTCGGTGCCAAATATTGAAAATAATGGTGAAGTGAATGGTTGAGTGAGGAACAAGGGAGTAAATGAATACAAGTGAATGAATGGATCCTGCCCTTGGGTAAAAGGAAAACAACCATCAAGGAAACAGGAGAGATGAATGGTACTTCCGGTTTTGAAAATTTAAGGGCAAAAATTGGCATGTGTTTTAGAGTCAATGTGCAAAGGAGAGAGAGGGGTATTGTTTGTTTGGGCTTTCCTGGTGGCTCAGAGGGTAAAGAATCTGCCTGCAATGCAGGAGACCCAGGTTTGATCCCTGGGTGGGGAAGATCCCCTGGAGAAGAGAATGGCAACCCACTCCAGTATTCTTGCTGGAGAATTTCATGAAGAGAGGAGCCTGATGGGCTACAGTCCATGGGGTCGCCAAGAGTCAGAGACGACTGAAGCGACTTAGCACGCATAGAGGGTGTTCCTAAGAGCTGAGTGTTTACCACGCATCAGGAAGGAATCAAGGGCCAGAAACTGAGAGCAGCTATCTGTCACCAAGGACTGCAGGCTGCTGGAAGCAGGCTTCTGTGAAGGGACAGGAGTGATCACAGCAAATGTTCACTGAGGCAGTGCACACGGCTGCCGGCTTCTTTCCACACCTGTGACTCATTCATTTCCTAAGAGGAAGTTTTTATTAATACCTCTTAATCTCCCTCACCTATTTCTCTCACATGGCTGCTGTCTTGCGATAACAAAGACTGAGTTCCTCCGAGGGCAACAGTTTCATCATGGTTTGCTAAGATTCATAACATTCCTCTCAGATACAGTTTTGTAGCAATGACCAAGTTAATATTACACTATAGACAGAAACCCTGTGTCCCCTCACCATTCCTATGTTGAAATTCTAACCCTCATATGATGGCATTTGGAGGTGATGCCTTTGGGAGGTAACTAGGCTTAGATGAAGCCATGATAGTGAATTATTATCCACAGTTCAATGGCACGAATACCGTCTTATAAAAAGACAGTATGCCAACAAGAGACCATGGAGGGGACACAACCAGGGCCCTCTCACCATGCACCTGACCACACTGGGACCCTGAACTCAGCCTTCCAGCCTCCAGACTCTAGGAATAAATGTGGTTTAAGCCCGTTAACACGCAGTCTGCGGGTGTTATATAAAGTCTAGTATGCTATTCTATAGAGTCCCCAAACTGACCAAGACATTGTGCCAATCAATTGTGGCAATGACTTGTGCCAATGACTGATGAGGACAGACTATTAGATAAGACAATTATCAATTCAGTTCAATTCAGTCTCTCAGTCATGTCCGACTCTTTGTGACCCCATGGACTGCAGCATGCCAGGCCTCCCTGTCCATCACCAACTCCCAGAGTTTACTCAAACTCATGCCCATTGAGTCGGTGATGCCATCCAACCATCTCATCCTCTGTCATCTCCTTCTTCTCCTGCCTTCAATCTTTCCCAGAATCAGGGGCTTTTCCAATGAGTCAGTTCTTCACATCAAGTGGCCAAAGTATTGGAGTTTCAGCTTCAACATCAGTCCTTCCAATGAATATTCAAGACTGATTTCCTTTAGGATGGACTGGTTGGATCTCCTTGCAATCCTAGGGACTCCCAAGAGTCTTCTCCAACACCACAGTTCAAAAGCATCAATTCTTCGGCACTCAGCTTTCTTTATAGTCCAACTCTCACATCCATACGTGACTATTGGAAAATTTAAGTGAGAAATTTTTTTCTTTTGTGGTCACACCTAGCACCTTGCAGAATCTTAGTTCCTCAATCAGGGATCAACCCTTGGCCCTGGCAGTGAAAGCTCGGAGTCCTAACCACTGAACTGCCAGGGAGTTCCTTTATTCCACACATTCTTATGGACATACATGCATGCTTGCGTTTTCCATAGGAAATGAGCCACTATCACTAGGGATAACTAACAATTCAGAGAACCCACTCATAGAAGGAGTTTCCCCAGTAGTGATAAAAACGTAAATAGCTAATTTTTCAAAATGTATCCAAGAGGAATATTTTACAAGACCTGGGTAACTAATTCATTTGAAATGAAAAATAAGTTCTGTATTGATTGTCACTGAATAGCTTAGTGACATGTTTCAGAAATTTTTCTCCTTGGTCACATTCTCACTCTGGCTACATGACAGTATTTTTACCAGCTTTGCCACATTCTCGTGTAAAAATTGAAAGCTGAGATTAAACTTCAATTTTTCCATTTTCTTTATGGCAGAAAATATCCATATATTTTCCATCTCCATCAAAGTTGTCCTATAAGATTTTTGTTACAGTGGGGATTCTAAAACTTGATACGTAATGAATAGCAATGAGTGTACACTTGAAGAGGGTAGTGAGGGTTTAATCCTGCCTTCACATTTGCACGTATAACTTTCTAGGAAATGAAAGGGGAAATATCCTCCTCACTCTTTCAGTATCAGAATGCTATCCCAAGTCTATCACCTGGAAAATAAATAAATTGAGTTCTCTTTGTTTGCTCCCCTCAAATTCAGGCATAATACTAGCAATTAGCAATCTTCTGTATAATAACACTTTCTTTTTTATTTATGTTTATTTCTTGGAGGTGTTTATGGATATTTTTTAAAGTTTTATGTTATCTTAAATTTATAGGAATGATATAAACCCATGGCCTTCCTAAAATCAGAAAATACAAAATTTTAGGAAAGAAAATAACAATCACCCAAACCCACAACCCAGAGTTAACCACAGTTAATCTTTTGGTTTGTAACCTTTTAGACTTTGTATGGAGAAGGCAATGGCACCCCACTCCGGTACTCTTGCCTGGAGAATCGCATGCATGGAGCAGCCTCTTAGGCTGCAGTCCATGGGGTCACGAAGAGTCGGACACGACTGAGCGACTTCCCTTTCACTTTTCATTTTCATGCATTGGAGAAGGAAATGGCAACCCACTCCAGTGTTCTTGCCTGGAGAGTCCCAGGGACGGGGGAGCCTGGTGGGCTGCCATCTATGGGGTCGCACAGAGTCGGACATGACTGAAGCGACTTAGCAGCAGCAGCAGCAGCAGATTTTGTTTATTACTTTGTATTTTGATTGTACATTGTAAAATTGATTTTTATGAAGTAGTTATACATGCTTTGTACATATACACACACAGTACGTGCATAGTTATATTATATATCATTTTTCCCCTTAATAATTTGCTATGGATATCTTTCCATGTCAATAAATATAGATCTATGCCATTATTTTCAATAGCTTCATAGTACCCCACTGTATAGATCAAAGATTGGCAGACTTTTGTTTCTGAACAGACAAAAGATGAGCAAAGTGAGTCAAGTTTGGCCCACTGCCTGTTTGTATAAAGCCCACAAGCCAAAGATGGTTTTTATATAAAATGGTTTTTATATAAATGGTTACAGTTTAAATTATCATATTAACGCCTATATAATATCCTCAATTTTGACTCCAAAGCCTAAAACATTTTTGTCTGGCCTTTGAGAAAAAGTGCTGACCCCTGGTTCAGGTGTATCATAATTCACTCAGTCCATAGCAGACTGATGGCTGTGCTTGGCACTTCCTGTTTCTCTCTAAGGTAAGCACCACTGCAGTGAATCACCTGTAGGTATACTTTTGAACACTGGCGCAAGTTCTTCCTTAGGGTAAAATCCTATTAGTAGGATTGCTGGAGCAAAGTAGCTCTTTGTTAAAGTTTTGACACTTATTGCCTAATTGTTCTCCAAAAAAACTGGCCTCTTTAGGTTGGACTGAATGGACTGAATGTTTATCTCCCCCTAAGGTTCACATGTTGAAGCCCCAACCTCAAGGTGAAGGTTTTAGAAGGTGGAGCCTTTGGAGAGAGTTAGGTCATGAGAGTGGTCTGGTGGGATTAATGCCCTTATCAGGAGAGAGAGAGAGAAAACTTGGCATGTGAGGACACAGCAGGAAGGTAGACACTTGCAAGCCCGGACAAGAGTGAATTGGCTGACACCTTGACCTTGGAATTCTCAGACTCCAGAACAGTGAGAGAATACATTTCAGCTATTTAAGGCCCCCGGCTATGGAATTTTGTTCTGGCAGCCTGAGAAGACTGAAAGACAGACTCTCCCCCACTTCTGTAACCTGTGGTAACCCTTCCCCTCACTCTAGCCTTCCGGTTGAGAGCAGGTCTTTTCAATCTTTGCCAACATGGTATGCGAAAAATAAGTCTACATTTTCTCTTCATTTTCATCTTCTATTACTCATGATGTTGACTCTTAATAAAGAATACTCATTAGTTCTTCTCGGGAAAATAAGCTTGTCCTTTGACCATTTACCCATGTGGTATGCGAAACCAGTAGACTTCCAGAGAATGGTTGTGTCTTTTTGGTCTTGTCTTGTGAATAATTAGAGACCCTGACTAACATGCCCTCTCTTCCAAGATTTTAATCATTTTGTGACTCTTCTCTGAGCCCTTTCCAGCTACTTTCTCTCCGCACAGGTTTGTAGACAGATGTTTTTAAATGGCTTCCATCACATTAATTACTCCTGGCTGATGGTAAACTCTCACAGGAAGTTCCTGGAACTGAAGGCGCAGAAACGCATAGTGAGAGTGAAATGAGGTTATCTCACTGTACTTCCACATAAAACCAAGTCCAGCAGCTTGAACAGCCCACTCCTGCCACTATGAGGATGCACTGAAAGTCTCCTCATATATCAGCCTTAGAATCTTCAGCCAAAAGAAAACTCAAGAGAGCTTAGTTGGTATCTGCTAATTTTCATCCTTGGAAATGGAGGTGCTTTTCCGAATTTTCTGCAATGCCCCAAACTATAAAAATCTCACTCTCTCTAGCCCGTGAAAAATCAGTATATTCTCCAAATCTCAGAGTTCGCTTGAAAACAGAATTCCACATCCAACTACAATATGTGAATATCTAGCTTCCCTGGACGGAGAAGGCAATGGCACCCCACTCCAGTACTCTTGCCTGGCAAATCCCATGGATGGAGGAGCCGGTAGGCCGCAGTCCATGGGGTTGCTGAGTCAGACACGACTGAGCGACTTCACTTTCACTTTTCACTTTCATGCATTGGAGAAGGAAATGGCAACCCACTCCAGTGTTCTTGCCTGGAGAATCCCAGGGACGGGGGAGCCTGGTGGGCTGCCGTCTATGGGATCGCACAGAGTCGGACACGACTGAAGCAACTTAGCAGCAGCAGCAGCAGCTTCCCTGGTTGACTATGGTACATGCCTGATAGAACTCAGCAGCAATAACAATCTCCAAATTCTATTAGGAACTGTCAGTTACACCCAAGTGTCATGAATTCACAGGAGTCTCTCCATACAAACTATCTAATACTGCATAGAATATAAGTAGTAGCAAGATAACGAATTTCTAACGAAACCCATCTATAATATAAAAACAGTGAATCCTAAAGATCTTGGAAGAGAGCTTATGGAAATCAAAGCAAGCATCACCCCTTTCCATCCTCACTGAGAATGTCATTTACCCACATTGGGAAAGCTAAACCAGAAAAATCAATAGCTAACTAATTAGTAGGCATTACCTGTCTGCTCTGCTTGAAAGGCCAACCAGGATTTAGACAAGAAACACTGGGAGATTTCACACTGATGCTTTAATTCTAAATGAGGCCACATTAAAGACTGAGCTATTTTCAGAGTATTAAAGGGAGCTGCATCAGGCTATTTGCTTTTTGTTTGGCTGGCTGATTATTTGCTTTGTTTTTATTCAGTATATGTATTTTTCATTTATTAATGCATTCAACAGACATTTTTAAGTAACTAGAATAAAACCTCTGTATGCCTGCATATAAGTAGCATTTGCAGTTGTCCCCTCCAGCTTCAGCAGCCACCTCTCCACATTTCTTTCTAGAAACTCATAGCAGAAAGATGATGTGTCTGAAGGATAAAGACAACTTGACAAATGCTTGGAAAATGTGGAAGGAGGAAACCAAAGAAAAGGCTGGAAAACCTAAGCTCTCAGTGTCTTCATCTATAAAATGGGAGTGTCAGTATTTTTATTTTAGATGTACCCTGATGATAAAGTGAATTTTATGTGGGGTACATATAACAGTGGCAGGTGGTAAGCACTCAGTGTTAGCTATTCTTTTTTTTTTTTTTTTTTCTTTTTGGTTTAAATTTTGAGTCAGGTACTACACATGGTGCTGGAAAGTACAAACATTAAGTCCCAATTACTGACCATGTGTTACTTACAGTCTGGAGCAGGGAGACATTCAAGTAAATTACATATTACAGCCCCATGTGGTACCATTCAATAAGAACACTACATGCCAGACTCTGTGCTAAATTTTATATGAATTATCTTATTGAATCCTATTAAATTCAATTATTATGCCCATTTTACAGACAAGGACACTGAGTCTCCGAGAGATTACCCACATTGCTCTAAGGGATACAAAATACCATGTCAGGGCCAAAAAAAAGATGAGAACTCAGTTCTATCTGAACCCAGTGCCTACGCTACACATGCTCTCTTAATGTCATAGTCTCCCTCCTTGAGCAAGTGACATTGAGGACAGAAAGCTCTGGGTCCAAATAAAAGAGTGGAGAGGGGATCCCACGGCAGAACTCGCATCTTGCTCTGAGTCAGTTAACTAATTAGCATTGGAGGGCTCAAAATATTCTTCAAGATTTCTTTGAAGTTTAACTAGATAATCTCTCCACCTGTAAAATAATGATTTTTTGAGTATGCCATGAGGCAGGGAATGCTGGCGCAAGGGTCAGAAGAATGGAATTCGCATACTAGCTCACTCCGTCCTTTGCTTTGTGAACTCTGGCCATTATATCTTTTTGAGCCTTCCTTTCTCATCATATGAGAAATGAAGAGGCTGGCCTAGATATTCCTAGGATTCCTTCCAGCTCTAACATTCTCTGATCTCTATTTCATGGTTCAATGTGAGTAGGATGTGTGTTCAATCACTCATCCTTCTGAGTCTAGACAGTGCTCTTAACTAGGTTTCCTAAGACACCCACGTACATACACCTCCCCTTCCAACTCCAGTTACTCTTTAAGCCGTGTCATTGGCCGCTTCATCTTTCCTCGCTCTGGACCATGTATTAGATTCCTACAGCTGGTGTAAATTAGCATGCACCCTGTGCCTTACTGCGTTTATTATCTCACAGTTCTGTAGTTTAGAAGTTGAAATGGATTCTACTGGGCTGAGGTCAAGGTGTTGATGGAGCCGTCTCCCTTTCTGGTGGCTCTAGGTGAGAATTCTAGAAGCTGCCCACATGCCTTGGTTTCTGTCCTTCTTGCTCTGTCCTCCACGCCAGCAACAGCCATGAGCAACTAAATCTTGACAACTAAACCCTGAGCCCACCTGAATAATCCAGAATAATCTCCCTAGTTTAAGGTTAGCTGATGAGCACACTTAATCCCACCTGAAACCTTAATTCCTCTTTGTCGAAGAACAGGTTCCACGCAGAGGAATGAAGACATCTCTGGGGTCATTACTCTGCCTACCACAATCCTTAATCCTTCACAGTCTTTATGGTACTTTCAGCAAGTTTGGCCAGCACAGATAGGAGAACATGGGCGATTTGTCTTGCTTTAAGAAGATCACGTATGGAAACTAAAAGCAATCCCAGTCCCAGAGCCATCACACCCCAAACAGTCCCAGCACTTCATTAGGACCTCATCCCCACACTGCCTTGCTCTCAGCTAGGCATCTTTAAAGCCATTATTTGCGTTTATTTTAATGAAGCTCAAACCAATATGTGAATAAAGAAAAGACCTAGAAAAGTAAAAAAAAAAAAAAAAAAACTCTCTAAGAACCTCAAGAATGAATCTAAAGGAGATCTTTTAGGTAAGGTACCCTACCTATAGGATGGCAATATAAAACATTGAGTTAAATTTGAACACAGGTTAACAACACATAATTTTAGTATAGGTATGTTACAAATATTTGATGAGATCCCCTGGAGAAGGAAATAGCAACCCACTGCAGTATTCTTGCCTGGCAAATCCCATGGACAGAGGAGCCTGTCCTCATGGGAGGAAATCCCATGGACAGGCAGACTACAGCCCATGGGGTCACAAGAGTCAGACATGACATAGCGACTAAATAATGTTTCAAATATTTGATGGAATTACTTAAATTAAGAAAAAATTATTTGCTGTTCATCTGAAATTGATACTTAGCTGGGTGCCCTGAAGTTTTATTAGCCAAATCTAGCAACCGCATCTATCTGAACCTCTTCGAATGATAGTATTTTAGCTCCACATTCCTTCTCTCCAAAGGTCAGACACATTTCCAGTGTTTGCTGCTGACTAGACCAACAGAGTCGGACACGACTGAAGCGACTTAGCAGCAGCAGCAGCAGCAGTCCAATAGAAAACCACATCGTACAGATCCAAAACTATGATAATAATTGTTGCCAGAAATTGTAAAAGCTGCAGTATGGCAATTACTTTTTCTGCATTCTTTCCATGCAACCTTCGAGGCAGTCCTGTAAGGAGGAAATGCAGTCTTGGAAATAATCTTGCCTTTTGTCATCCAGCTACTGAAATGCAGGAGTTCAAACCTGCATCCATCTGCCTCCAGACACTAACACCATCTCGCCCAGGGAGTCACAGCTTCTTTTCCTTCATACCCTTCCTTGGTTTGCCGTCCATACACTTCAATTCTCTTCATCAGAGCTTTCTTTGGCCCTAATGAAATCGTATCTGATTGTCATCAAACCAGAAATAGATGTATACATGGGCCCCAGACAGGAAAAGTTGAAAAGGGCTACCCAACCGTAGTGAAAGTGAAAGTCGCTCAGTCATGTCTGACTCTCTGCGACCCCATGGACTATACAGCCCATGAAATTCTCCAGGCCAGAAAACTGGAGTGGGTAGCCTTTCCCTTTTCCAGGGGATCTTCCCAAGCCAGGGATCGAACCCAGGTCTCCAGCATTGCAGGCAGATTCTCTACCAGCTGAGCCACAAGGGAAGCCCCCCCAACTATAAGACCTGAGCAAATATCTTCCCCTGTCACACAGCACAGTAGCTCAGAGATTCCTATATTGGCAGTTTCTTCTGTATTTCTGTTTTTAAAGTCGGAGGTGTATCATTTACTAGGCCGTCTTTGACTAAGTTGACAGAATCAACTTTTATTTAATTCCATTCAATATTGAATGTGCTCCAAAGGCTACATCTGATTATCTGAGCTAAAGGAGGGTACTGCAAAATTCAAGATAAGGCAAAAATTAAATTTCGCTTCAGAATCTATTTCTGCACTTACCATTCTGTCCAACATTGTACAGCAGTGAGTCAGAGGCTCCCCTGCCTGAATTCTGTCTCCCCCCACGCCCTCCCTCATGTTCAGCTCTCCAAAACCCCAGACAACAATGGCAACTGTATATGCTCTGATCTTCCCCCAGGACACAGGGATGGGGCAAACTTCTGACCTCCAGAGGGCTGCCCTATTAGGGCCCAGCTGAAAATAGCAGCTTCACCTTTCAGGACTATAGATCCAGTTCAAGTGCCGCCAAGTGATGAATGAGCTATAACGCCTTGCCTATCACTAAACTGGGGCTTCCCAGGAGGCGCTAATGGTAGAGAATCTACCTGCCAATGCAGGAGACTCAAGAGACTCAGGTTCAACCCCTGGGTTGGGAAGATCCCCAGGAGAAGGGAATGGCAACCCGCTGCAATATTCTTGCCTGGAAAATCTCATGGAATTGGACACGACTGAACAACTGAGCAAACACACATATAGTTGAATTATCAATAAAAACCATTTATCCTTTCTTCCTCTGACTCCGCAGGTGTTGGGAAAACAAAATATACTATATATTATCTCTGCCTTCCAAGGACTCATAATTTGGAGAAGAATTAGAATAACAACAAAAAAATACAGTATAATAGGCATGCCTTAAAAAAAAAGTAGTATATATATAGATGTACCTTGAAAATATTATGCTAAGTGAAATAAACCAGGCATAAAAAGATAAATACTGTCTGGCTCCACTTACATAAGGTAACTAGAATAGTTAAGTTCATAGAGACAGGAAGTGGAAGGGGTGAGGGGATTGGGGAGTGACCCTTTAGTGGGGTATGGAGTTTCATTAGGGGATGATAAAAATTCTGGAAATGAAGAGTGGTGATGATTGTACAACATTGCAAATGCACTTAATGTCACTGAACTGTACACTTAAAAATGGTTAAAATGATCAGCTTTATGCTGTGTCTATTTTGCTACAATAAAACTCTCACCGAACTGAAATTTTCCACTTAAGGTAACTGGAAGATGTATAAAAAACTAACGGCTAATTATTTCCCTGCCAAAAGGAGATTAAAAGGGAAAAGTGCTATAGCAGATAAATTCTATAATTACGAAAAAAAATCATCTGAACATATACAACCAAGGTGGCTGCTTAATTCACTAGGAGGCTAGTAATATGGTTTTGCTTTATAACATTCAAAGCGTAGCAAAGAATATCTTTCATTTAGGAAACTAGATCATATATTGGGCTTCCCTGGTGGCTCAGACGGTAAAGAATCCGCCTGCAATGCGGGAGACCTGGGTTCGATCCCTGGATCAGGAAGATCCCCTGGAGGAGGGCATGGCAACCCACTCCAGTATTCCTGCCTGGAGAATCCCATGGACAGAGGAGCCTGGAGGGCTACAGTCCATGGGGTGGTAAAGTAACTAAGCACAGCACACACAGATCATATATGACTCAGATATAAGCTGCTACAGTGGGATGGAAATTGAGTGTCAGTCAGTCAATTTGCAAAGGATGGGAAGAAGGAGCTTTCTTGAGACGTGGCAAGAGAATCAAGGAGTTAGTCATGGCCCCCAAAGAAATCTATCAGACGTCACAGCTCAGGTGTTTCCCTAGGACATGGCCTCCCTTCACACCTGACTCGGCCGCTCGTGCTCAGCGCCCACGGACCTCCATAGTGGCCACTCTCCCCAGCTCTTGCCATCATTGACCAGGGCTTTTCCCCCAGAATTATGCATAATATTGTGGTTCTGGTGATCTACGTATTTCTAAATTGTTCCATTTTATATTTCATTGGCAAAGAACATGTAGAACAATAAACTTGAAAGTATAGCTTTCTTTGGGAAAACTAGATACGAAATATGAAAAGAAAAACTCTACAGTGTTCAATCCTTCATGCCTGCTTGAGTTAGACTTTGAAAATATCTTGAGCCATAATAAAGATGGGCTGTACCTGTGTATTCCCCTTTTCATATAGTCCTTCTCATATCACATGCAAGGTATGGGTTTACGCTACTCAGCATCAAAACAGCAGGCTCGTTATTTACAAAACACAAAGAGACTCACAGACTTAAAGAACAAACTTATGGTTGTCAGGGAGAAGGATGGGAGGAAGGAATAGTTAGGGAGTGTGGGATGGACAGGTACACACTGCTGTATTTAAAATGGATCACCAACAAGGAACTTCTGTATTGCACACGGAACTCTGCTCCATGTCATGTGGCAGCCTGGATGGGAGGGGAGTTTGGGGGAGAATGGATACATGCATATGTAGAGCTGAGTCCCTTTGCTGCCCACCTAAAACTATCACAACGTTGTTAATCGGCTATACCCCAGTAGAAAATAAAAAGTTTAAATAAAAGACCCACTTGGCTCCATTGTCAATACATGTGAAAATGATATTTGCAAATGGTAAGGCCGAATTAGGATACATTCCTTTAAAAATATTTTTGAGCATGTTACTAAGAATAACAAACTAAAATGTTGCCTTAAATATGGCACAAATAAATCCAGATTCTACTCAAAGCTGAATTCTTGCAAAACAAGGTCAAGGTACCTAGGACTTTTGGCAGCTGGACAAGACTAATCTTGGCTTCCGTGATTTAAAAACAAAGAAAAAAATGATTGGAGATAAGATCAGATTCTCCTAGGTAACACTGACTTTTCAGGGATCCACAACAATGCGCATCCCCCTATAGTTTTCATTTTATCAACTGGCTTAACATCATTTTCTTGTTCGTAACGTGTGTTGAAAATATTGTACTGTTAGGGTTGATTGTATTAAATGTCAGAGAGATGGATATAAAAGTGATTAATAAAACTGATGATAAAATGCTTTACAAAGCATCATACCCTTTTTTTTCCAAGTAATCAATTCAAAATGTTTCACTGAAACAATAAATGGCCTGGAAGAAGCAGCATCTTACTAGTCAATGGATATATACCTTTATCTGAGTTTCACAGAGAGGATTTTGTTTCCAACATAAGATATATTGGTTCAAGTCCCTGAATGTACATCTCCAAATTATCAGTCTCAAAATTAGGGGACCATTTCTCAGGAGTGCACATCACATTCTGATTTCAACTCTGAAAGTACATTTGCCACATACCCTAAAAAGATTTCCTACCCCAAGAGTAAGTCATAGTAATACTTTGCTGCTGATAATGTCTATACCGTCAGCATCAATCAAGATTATGCTGCAGGCAAATTTTTGCTGCAGAAATAATCTCTGATTTAAGTAAGAACATCATGACTGAAAGAATATTAAGAAAATCACAAAATTACTGGAAGGCTATAGCATGGCATTGTCCAATAGAATTTTCTGCAATGATAAGACATATTTTCTGTCTTTACTGTCCAACATGCATGGAGCTACTGAGCACTTAAAGTGTAGCTGTGAAACTGAGGTGTGTTAGTCACTCAGTCTTCTCCAACTCTTTGCAACCCTGTGGACTGTAGTCTGCCAGGCTTCTCTGTCCATAGAATTCTCCAGGCAAGAATACTGGAGTGGGTTGCCATTCCCTTCTCCAGGGGATCTTCCTGACCCAGGCATCGAAACTGAGTCTCTTACATTGCAGGTGGATCTTTAACTTCTGAGCCACAAGGGAAGCCCTGAAGTCTGGCTAGTGCACATTAAACAAACATTCAGTTCAGTTCAGTTCAGTTCAGTCGCTCAGTCATGTCCAATTCTTTGCGACCCCATGAATCGCAGCACGCCAGGCCTACCTGTCCATCACCAACTCCCGGAGTTCACCCAGACTCATGTCCATCGAGTCAGTGATGCCATCCAGCCATCTCATCCTTTGGCGTCCCCTTCTCCTCCTGCCCCCAATCCCTCCCAGCATCAGAGACTTTTCCAATGAGTCAGCTCTTCGCATGAGGTGGCCAAAGTACTGGAGTTTCAGCTTTAGCATCATTCCTTCCAAAGAAATCCCAGGCCTGATCTCCTTCAGAATGGACTGGTTGGATCTCCTTGCAGTCCAAGGGACTCTCAAGAGTCTTCTCCAACACCACAGTTCAAAAGCATCAATTCTTCGGCACTCAGCCTTCGTCACAGTCCAACTCTCACATCCATACATGACCACAGGAAAAACCATAGCCTTGACTAGACGGACCTTAAAGTAATGTCTCTGCTTTTGAATATGCTATCTAGGTTGGTCATAACTTCCCTTCCAAGGAGTGAGTATCTTTTAATTTCACTGCAGTCACGATCTGCAGTGATTTTGGAGCCCAAAAAAATAAAGTCTGACACTGTTTCCACTGTTTCTCCATCTATTTGCCATGAAGTGATGGGACCGGATGCCATGATCTTCATTTTCTGAATGGTGAGCTTTAAGCCAACTTTTTCACTCTCCACTTTCACTTTCATCAAGAGACTTGAGTTCCTCTTCAATTTCTGCCATAATCTGCATATTATTATTATCTGCATATCTGAGGTTCTTGATATTTCTCCCGGCAATCTTGATTCCAGCTTGTGCTTCTTCCAGCCCAGCGTTTCTCATGATGTACTCTGCATAGAAGTTAAATAAGCAGGGTGACAATATACAGCCTTGACGTACTCCTTTTCCTATTTGGAACCAGTCTGTTGTTCCATGTCCAGTTCTAACTGTTGCTTCCTGACCTGCATACAGGTTTCTCAAGAGGCAGGTCAGGTGGTCTGGTATTTCCATCTCTTTCAGAATTTTCCACAGTTTATTGTAATCCACACAGTCAAAGGCTTTAGCATAGTCAGTAAAGCAGAAATAGATGTTTTTCTGGACCTCTCTTGCTTTTTCTGTGATCCAGCGGATGTTGACAATTTGATCTCTGGTTCCTCTGCCTTTTCTAAAACCAGTTTGAACATCAGGAAGTTCACGGTTCACATATTGCTGAAGCCTGGCTTGGAGAATTTTGAGCATTACTTTACTAGCATGTGAGATGAGTGCAATTGTGCAGTAGTTTGAGCATTCTTTGGCATTGCATTTCTTTGGGATTGGAATGAAAACTGACCTTTTCCAGTCCTGTGGCCACTGCTGAGTTTTTAAATGAACTTATACAGCCATTGTATGACTTGTATCCATCACATTGGACAATGCAGCTGCAAAACCAGGAATCAAGGTGGGTTGGCAGTAGCCAGCACAGCTAAATCCCTCCCTAAAAACTAATGCAGAGAGGACTCGTTTCCTCTATAACACAAAGCAGCCCAGGACATGCAATAGAGACATCGTGACCTCTAGAAACTGATCCTGCTTCTACTGGGACAAGCTGCCACATTGGAAGCTCTGTGATCTCAGAATCTCTGTACAGGATGCTGGCATCACATTAGTTGAGCCTGGTTTAAAGACCCACTTCCTTTATCACTGCACTGCCTGGGAAGCCCCTAAAATGTATCTATAAGCCCCAAATCAATACTCAAGTCACTTTCACAATCATTTGTGGACATGCTTCAGAGCATCAGAAATTCAGGGTGCCTGGCATGCACATTCTCAGTTGAGGTAGAACAAGGTGATGCTCTGCCTTCTTATTTCAGGTCAGGCTGTAAGCAGGTGTCCTTGTCACTGTATATTCAAAGCCTTGTTTTTCACATCCCTTGTGTTATCTCTTGGTGGCTTCACCTTTAAAATGGCCCCAACTCCAGCCCTAAAGTACTTACTGCCTACAGAGAAAATATGTGTTCAGTTGAGTCTTAGAAAAGACCCTGATGCTGGGAAATACTGAAGGCAGGAGAAGGGGATAACAGAGAATAAGATGGATGTTATCACCAGCCCAAAGGACATGAGTTTGAGCAAGCTCCAGGAGTTGGTGATAGACAGGGAAGCCTGATATGCTGCAGTCCATTGGGTCTCAAAGAGTCAGATGCAACGAACTGACTGAACTGGGGCTTCCCAGGTGGCACTAGTGGTAAAGAACCCACCTGCCAGTGCAGGAGACATAAGAGACAAGGGTTCACTCTCTGGGTCGGGAAGACCCCCTGGAGGAGGGCATGGCAACCCACTGCAGTATTCTTGCCTGGAGAATCCCAGGGACAGAGGAGCCTGGCTGGCTGCAGCCCATAGTCACATACAGTCAGACAGAACTGAAGCGACTTACCATGCTCGCATGCAATGTTCATTCAAGTGAGAGTTACAGTCTTTAAACAGAAATACACACAAAACAAGATTATGGACCGATCAGTTAACAAAAGTGTTGTTATCTGTGTGTCATAGGAACCTAGCCCTGTATTTCCCCTAGGCACTATGGGCGCAGTATTCGCTAACTCTCTGTTGGCAGTGACCATAAAACAAAACTGCCCTGAATGTTGAGAACTGCTTATTTTGTTAATATCTGGATGGGAAATGACCACATTAGTCACACTCACAGTTGAGGCCTTCTTACCAAGAGTGACACCTGATATGGCAGTGAGTACACAGTAAGTATTCTTTGAATAAAGGAAGAAATTAATTCATTCACTAAAGATCAAAGCAACCAATAACTTGTGTTAGAAATTTTCTTTGCTCTTGGGAATTAGTTCTGAAGCAACGGCAATGAGCGTCCTTACATAAAGGTGATAGCACAGAGGTTTTAGAATTGCAACCCATCAATTGTTACCACTGCTTCAAACACTCCCAAACCACATTCAGTGGTTTACATTGAATTTAAACATATTCGTATTCACATTTTTAGAAATGTTTGACTATGTTTCACAGCCAATGCATAAGCCCCAGAACAAGGCTTGTTGCTAAGTGTGACTACCTCTAGAGAGAGAGAGACGCGGTGAGTCTAATTTGCTCATCTGAGGTCAGCAATAACCCAAGGGAGCGGATTTGAAGCTCCCCGTGTGTGTGTCATAACCCTTAGCCAGTATTCATTTCTTCAAAGTGAAGTCATTTTCCAAAGAGAATAACTTCACATTTCGGTAACTGGAGGTGTCACTAGACCCAGAATTGCAATTTTAGTGCTTCCGTGTTGGGGCAATTTAGGACTTAAGTTTTACTTCATTACATTTCATTATAAATATTCCCACTGTCAAAACAGAGTTCAGCTGGCAGTCTTTGCCCAGAAGCATCTCAGAACTAATTTAGCATGAGGAATTCAAAGCTGTCTTCCTCCAGCCCCGGTTTCTAGGTCACCCTGGAAGCCGCATGGAACGAGGGGCCCCGCGTTCACAGCTCCCAGCGTTCGCTTCAGTCCTCTCCCCAATGCAATTATCTTACTAGGCACTGAAAAATCTATTATGTGAATTTACAGCAGCTCTGGAGTCCTAAGACAGCACAAATTGTTCCCATTTTGATTGGAAAGATAAACTGCAATCACTTCAGAGGGAAGTTCCACACTGGATGCCCTTGTCAACGGAGCAATTCTCATTGGGAAAGAAAGCTGGTCACGGAGGATAGCCGGGGTGGGGGTAGGATCGATCTCTAAGGTAGCATGGTTCCTATCACAGGTGAGAGCGGATGTGTTCACTGAGCAGGCTGCAGAAGCCTCAGCAAGTGTAAATTTGGAGGGATTAATAAATGACTCATATATTGTATGTCAGGTCCACATTAGCTGTAATGAAACAGATTGCAAACACCGAGGAAAGTCATCAGCACAATATTTGCCATGCCCAGAGACGCCAGGAATGATATTATGGTTCTCGCCTCAATTTTAAACATGAGCGTCAAGTCACAGTTCATGTTAAAAGATGAAGCACATGTTAGCCTCTGCCAGGACATACAGATTAGGGGAAGGAGGAGAAACAGTAAGAGAAATAAATGCCTGCAGCCTTATAGGAAGACAGATTTTAGAGTAAGGCACGGAGCCTGCGTAGACCAGTAGAAGGAGCACTGAATTGACAGTATGAAGACCTAGGCCTGAGCATCACTCTGCCTACCATAAATGGATTTGCCTTTTGAGACCAGCCACTTATATTTTCTGGCTCTCAATTTTGTCTTCGGTGAAGTGAGTACAGTTAAAAGCTTACCTCTCTATGAAACACAGTTGTGAGGCAATGCCATAAAACCATGCCCAAGTTTGTCAGAAGTCTATGTATGACCTGCATAGAACATTTAAAGGTTAGAGGAAAGTACCCTATGTTCATGGCAGCGCTATTCACAAGAGCCAAGAAATGAAGGCAACCTGAGTGTCCATCAACAGATGAATGGGCAAAGAAGACGTGGTGTATGTTTACAATGGGACACGACTCAACCAATGAAATGAACAAAATGTTGCCGTTTGCAGTAACCTGAAGGGACTTGGAGGTCATTAGAGTAAGTGAAATAAGTCAAAGACGAAATCTGTATGATGTCACTTACATGTGGAATCTGAAAAGTACAACGAACTAGTGAATATGACAAACAAGAAGCAGACTCACAGAGAACAAGCTAGTGGTTACCAGTGGTGGGACAGGGGCCAGTTTAGGGCTGGCAGAGTGGGCAGTACAAACTATCGAGGGTACGACAGGCTACGAGGATGTATTATACCATGTGGGGAATATATCCAATATTTTATAATAACTGTCATTGGAGCATACACTTTAAAACTTGTAAAAAAAAATAAAGTTAAAAAGGTTGGAGGAAAGTCAGCTAATGTAAATTTGGATTTTTATAAGCGTAGATGTTCACAAAGGGATTGTTGGCTCTGATCCTCTCCCTACCCACAGTCAAGGCAACTGTTCAGGAAGAAAATCTGTCAAGACACTCAGAGTACTTTCCCAGCCCTGCCACTAACTAGCTAAGAAGTTTGAACATCTCACAGCAACTTTGAGACTTGCTCATGTACTTACCTGTAACATGAAGTAACTGGACCAGGTGGTTTCTAAAGTCCTTTCTAGAAAGTTCTAAGATTTTATGGAGGATAAGTTTCCATGTGCTGTTCTGAGTTACAGGTACCGCCAATCTCTTCCCCTTGCTCACGGATCTTGTCCATTCCAACTTCCTTGGAAATGATACTGCCCTAAAAAAAAAATAGTTTTAGGTAGAGAGAGGGTCAGCAAAAAAAAAAAAAAAGAATGAATTTCTTTTTCTTCTCCTTTGCTGAGGTCCCATTATAATTTGTAGGAGTAGGAAATGGGGATGACTGACTTCTTGATAGGAAGAGGGTGCTTGGAAGGAGAGCTGACTTTGCCAAGTATCACAAACTCCTGAAAGTGATGCTATCTGAGCGGAGTGCTGCTATGAAGCATGTTCAATAAAAGCATATTGATTGGCAAAGCAGTCTTCCACAGCCGAGAAAAGAGGAGACAGCGATCAGAGGACGAAAGCTCCCCAGACTTCAATAATGTATTGTTAACCGGCGTAATCTTCTGAGAAAGTGCGAGGTCTCAAATTAACAGCACTGAATTGAGCCTAATAACTACATTGCACAACATCATATCTCCTCCTCAATCAATACTTAATTTTCTCACACAGCCCTCGGCCTTCTACAAGCTTTTATTATGTTTTGCAAGGAACAGCATTGACCTTGAGGTGTGCCAGTCACCTTCAACCTTAAAATCCCCAAACAGCTGCGAATGAGCCTGGAAGCATTCCCCAGACAAATAGAGGCTAAAATCCATACCTAGAAAAAAACATATATATTTTTTCCTATGATAGTCACTTCATATTGTGTCAGACGTGTCCGTTCTTCATCATATGGTAAGCTTAGAGTGGTTAAGCTTTGGAAATCAACCCATGCTTTTAGAAGTAATTTTGAGTCACTTTAAGGTCACACAAGTCAGATCAACAAACCCACAGTCTGAGGCTGCATTTTGCTGCCTCAGTCCCCTAGTCCTGGCTTTGGTCACTGAGGCTCAACCAAGTCTGGAGGGAAAGTGACTTTTTTCCATCTCAGTTAACAAAGATTACTCTGGAGGGTGACGATCGGATTAACTTTAAACCTTCAGTTATTATTTTGTTCCAGCCTCTCAATGTTGTATGTTCTATAGGAGAGCTACATTTTAAAGTTAGGGGAGAATTTCCACCACCCCCAATAAATCATCTTTTCTCTATTTACTCATTTAATTCATAAATGAAGTGCTGATTTGACATTTCTTGACAACCCGAAATAACCTCAAAGAGACAGGTCAAGTCTCATCACAGCCTCCAAAACATTCTTGTGGTTAACTCTTCAGTAAAATGTTGCCATTCCTAGCATCTGGTTAAACCTTGTTTTAACCTTGGCATCTGCATTTGATTTAGGCCAGGCTTCTGTTGTCAACATAACAAATGACTGTCTTCATCCAGCAGGAAATACGTGCATCTTAGTCTGAGCATTTCCAGAATATTTCTGGAGATTCACTATGATTAGACTGAGTTAGGTCTTATGATGGCCAGTCTCTGAGACCAAACCAGTCTCCGATTGGTTTAATCTGTGTCCCCTGTCCCACCCCCTGGAGCAAGACAGAAGGCAAGGCTCTTTGATTAAAGTAGACGTAAGTGGGCGTCAGGCAGCAAAACATTCTGCGATTGTCCACGGGCTCATTATGTTTGAATGCTTGCATCAGCTTTGTTGAGGGATGAGAGTATGTTATCTGCTTAACTATTACCTCATTGTTGAATATATTAGAGTATTTCAACTGTCTTACTAGTAAAAACTAATCACCCAAACAGTCATGTTGCTCTGGAATATTCATTTTATTTGAGAAAATTTTCCTGAAATATATTTGCAGAAGCAGAACTACTGAGTCAAATATAATAGGCTCTTTTTTTTTCTGTTGGTTCTGCTTCCCTGGTGGTTCAATAGTAAAGAATCTGCCTGCTAATGCAGGAGACAAGGGTTCGATCCCTGGGTCAGGAAGATCCCCTGGAGAAGGAAATGGCAACGCACTCCAGTATTCTTGCCTGGGAAATCCTATGGAGAGAGGAGCCTGGCAGGCTATACAGTCTGTGGGGTTGCAAAAGAGTCAGACACGACTTAGTGACTAAACAACAGCAACATATGGCCAGAAAATATTCTTTAGGATTTCAGAAAGAACTGGCCCAGTGACCCTTCCTTAGAAGCCTGTCCCAGCATCTTATTACCTTCATAGACCTAAGACAATGATATAGGTGAGGGAGAAAATAACAGATGGGAAAATAAAAAGTACACAAGAGTAAGTTAACCAGACAGACATTCTGGGGGTTCTAAGATGGACTCAAATTACCCAGGATTGAAGCAAATCCACCATTGCAGTGGACACAGCTGCTGGAACCGGTTAGCCCAACGTGTTGTTGGCACTGAAATGGCCAAGAGAATGTTTAATACAATCAGGATCAGAACTGCACAGAAAACAGAACCCATAATCATCATCCATGCAGTCAACCTAGTAATGATGTGTCCCTCCTCACAAGAGATAAAACTAGAAAAAAGGCAGAAAAGGGCAACATCTAACGCAGAAAAAGATTCATTCAGCAAGATGGATTGGCTGGAAATCTCTGACGTACCTTACTATCTAGGTACAGGCCTGCCTCCAGCCACAACAGAGAAAGCACAGCATTATACAAAAGAATGAATCTTCCAGTTTTACATTTAAAAGTGTGAATGTAAAAGTCTTTCCTTCAAGACTTGGTTGCGCCTCAGTGACCAAGGCCAGGGTTGGAGGATGTGAAGTTTGGGCAGCAAAATGCAGCCTCAGACTGTGACTTTGCTGATCTGACTCATGTGACCTCAAGCAAAGTGATTTAAAGTTACTTCTCCGAAAAGCATGGGTTGATTTCCAAACCTTAATCACTCTAACTTTACCATATGACGAAGAACAGACACGTCGGACACAATATGAAGTCAATACCATAGGAAAATATCTTTCTTCTGGGTATGGATTTTAGCCTCTGTTTGTCTGGGGAATGCGTCCAGGCTCACTTGGCCCTTTGGGGATTTTAAGGTTGAAGGTGACTAGCACACCTCAAGGTCAATGCTGCTCCTTGCCAGACATGTACACCAGTTGCTGACTGGCGGGTTTTGGCCCTTCGGTTGGCATACACTGGCCCTGGCACTGAAGAGAAGTTGCATTCACAGCTCCTGGGAAATAGAGGCTGCGTTCAACAGCTGCCGTCACTTTACATAAACCAGGCCCGAGATGTTGCCGCACGTACCTACAACGGGCAGCCTCCTCTCTCGACAGAGGAGGGCCTGGAGCTTGTGGACATTACAGACTAAACGAGGAGGATTAATTAGACCATGTCCACAAAGCACATTGAGCTCCTTGGAGGGAGGCCTTTTAATTACAGTACTGGCCAGGAGCAAGTGGGAAAATAGGGAAATAATATCAGTTTTATCAGGAGTACAAAGGAACACTCCATTTGGATTCCTTTCTTGCCTCAAGTAATCCATCTGTATTTTCCCACCTTCTTATTCTAGAACCTAGATATGTTTTGAATAAGACACAGTAATCTTATATCTTCATTTCCTTGTAGAATGTGCTGTACCATTCTTTTTACTGTCGTTATTTAGACATATTATTATTCTGCTCAATTCATTTTTGAAAATTGCCTTTTAAAGGCAGAGAGATGTTTCTTTTCTCTGCCTATTTTGAACTGTGTATGAAATGGAGAATGAAAGAATATTTACCCTAACTTGGTTGCAGGATTTGGTTAGAGATGTAATTTGTGAATTTATTCCATTTTGAGAAGTAAACATCAGCTACTAACCACCTGGAAAAGGTGCCACTTAAATTTCCAGGAAATTTGGCTATACCTCAAAATTCAGATTTAGAAAGCCAAACAGGGCTTTCCAGTTGAAGAACAGATTTACTCTTTAACAGATTCAATTCCACCTGCACAAAAAGTCAGTTTAAAAGAGTTCATATTGATGCAACTTTCATAAAATGTTGAAATAATCAGCATTTGGGCCCATGTAGCAATTTGTGCATTAAATCATTTGCACTTGGAAAGTGGGCTCTTTGACATTGTTTCTAATATATATATATATATATATATATATATATATATATTGGCCTAGCTGCCCTGGTAGCTCAGATGGTGAAGAATCTGCCTGCAATGTAGGAGACCCAGGTTGGATCCCTGGGTCGGGAAGATCAGAAGGGAATGGCAACCCCCTTCAGTATTCCTGCCTGGAGAATCCCATGGACAGACCACAGGTCGCAAAGAGTCGGACACACCTGAGCGACTAACACTTCACTCCCTATTATAATTTCAGGATTAACCATTTAGGATTAGTTTTTCAGTTAATGATATGAAGCAATTTGACTTGGTGAATGATGAATAGAGGAAAGATTCTCTAGCATCCTCAGATGTGTTCTAATTTGAATACATTGAAAAAGAACTTGGATTGGGGGGTCTACCTTGGCAAGATGGGCCTTTGGATGCAGAAAGCAGCATAGGGCTCCAGTCGACGTACTAGAGGATTAGAGTTGAAATGACAGGGGCTCATGGATGCACGTTTGAACGTGCTTGGCACAGACGCACCCCTCCTCATTCCTTGCAGTCTGTTAAGGCAGGAAAACAAATATGGGGTTCTCCTATCCTGGCCTCCTCCAAAGTAACTAGGAGCCAAAAGTGGAGGAAGGAATGTGGAGTCTGGAAAGAAACAGAAGCCCAGGATACTCACTTAGGGCTTCCCAGGTGGCTCAGCAGTAAAGAATCCACCTGCCAAGCAGGAGATGTGGGTTCAATTCCTGGGTCAGGAAGATCCCCTGGAGGAGAAAAAGGCAACCCACTCCAGTATTCTTACCTGGGAAATCCCATGGACAGAGGAACCTGGCAGGATACCCTCCATGGGGTTGCAAAGAATCAGACTTGACTTAGTGACTAAATAGCAGTCAGTAGCTCACCTGTTCCAAGTCATTTCACGGGTGAGTCTGAACACTTGAGCAGGAGAGAACCCTCTTGATTAAATCGCAGCGAGCTGCCTGCAGCATTGGGCTTCCCTTGTGGCTCAGCTGGTAAAGAACCCGCCTGCAATGTGGGAGACCTGGGTTCGATCCCTGGGTTGGGAAGATCCCCTAGAGAATGGAAAGGCTACCCACTCCCGTATTCTGGCCTGGAGAATCCCATGGACTGTCTAGTCCACGGGGTTGCAAAGAGTCGGACATCAAATGGCCTCCAGCATCAAGTGTCCTTTCCTGTGGCGCCTTCTAGGCCCTGCCTGCGTTAGTAGCCACAAAACAAGCTATAGATGCCTACTGAGGGCTCCCACCCCAGCAGGCGTGCCCAAAGCCAGGTCGGGCCTCCTTCCAACATTCCCAAGTTCTGCTCAGTGTGCTGTTTTCCCAGAGCTCTGCAGTTCAACTCAGAAATGTTTTATCCTTAATTAGAGAAGAAGCAACCCAAGCGAGGGAATTTAAACCATTTGACCTATTAATAGAGAAAACAGAAATCACAGCTCAGCAATTCCATTGCTCTTGCCTCCTTCGCTTCAGTGTCAATCCTAGGAAGCTTCCCAGAGCCACTGTCAGAACCTCAAGGTCATCTCTGCCGTGAGGTTCCCTGGGCCAAGGGCATACAGCTCTAGGTTGGATAACTCCCAACTATAGATCGCCTTTGTCATTTGCATTATGGTTTCTTCCTTGATCCGTTGGGCTATTTACATGTGTGGTTTAATTTCTAAATGTACAGGGATTGTTTTTTCAACTTAGTCTTCTTACTATGTGTGCTTAGTTGCTCAGTCACATCCGACTCTTTGTGACCTCATGGACTGTAATCCACCAGGCTCCTCGGTCCATGGGCTTCTCCAGGCAAGTATACTGGAGTGGGTTGCCATTCCCTTCTCCAGGAGATCTTCCCAACCCAGGGGTTGAACCCAGGTCTCCTGCATTGCAGGCAGATTCTGTACTGTCTGAACTACCAGGGAAGCATCATCTTCTTACTACTGATTTCTAACTTAACTACACTGAGAAAAGAGAATGTGGTCTGAATAATACCAACTCTTTGAAAGTGGCTGATATCTGCGGAAGGTCTACCATGTGGTCAGTTTTTGTACATGTTCCACGTTTGCTTGCAAAGAATGCACCTCGGAACAGAATTCTACATGTGTTCAATAAATCAAGAACAGTAATTATATTATGCAGATCCTGTTTGCCATCTTTTCGTCTCCTTGATGTATCAATAATTCAGAGAGATATGTTGAAATCTCCCACTGTGCTGATGCATTGTCAGTTCTTCAATTTAGTTCTAACAGTTTTGCTTTATATATTTGAAAGGTATTTTATTATGTGCATGCATATTTAAAATATTAAATCTTTATAGTGAACTAAATCTTTGTCATTAAGAAGTGATGACACTAATAAATCACTGATAATGCCATTCGTCTTAAAGTCTACTTTTGTTTGATAATAATCTGGCTGTCCAACAGTCTTTTTAATTGTATTTGACAAGAATGTATATTTCTATCCTCTTTCAACCTTTCTGTTCTTACAAATGTGTTTTGTGAAAACATCATAGTGCTAAATTGTTTTGATTTTTTCCCGTCTGACTGCTTTTCTGAAAATCTCTTTTAGATTGTGCTGCTGCTGCTGCTGCTGCTAAGTCGCTTCAGTCATGTCCGACTCTGTGTGACCCCATAGACGGCAGCCCACCAGGCTCCCCCATCCCTGGGATTCTCCAGGCAAGATCACTGGAGTGGGTTGCCATTTCCTTCTCCAATGCATGAAAGTGAAAAGTGAAAGTGAAGTCGCTCAGTCGTGCCCGACTCTTATCGACCCCATGGACTGCAGCCCACCAGGCTCCTCCGTCCATGGGATTTTCCAGGCAAGAGTACTGGAGTGGGGTGCCATTGCCTTCTCCGCTTTTAGATTATAAATCTAGCTTATTTCTTGTTTTTGAGGTTAACTTGAACTTGCTTCTACCATCTTATTTTTTAATTTTTGTTTGTCTCTCCTTTTCCATGCATCATTTATTCTCCTTCCTCACCTTTCAGTGCTTTTTTCCCTTTGGTCTTCATTTTGAATTGACTGAGGATATGTTTGCGTTCATACTACTTTTCCATATATGACCTTTACAAGCTTGGAAATTAAAACACCCTAAACCTATTCTTTTAGTGAGTCCTTTGAAATTATACTATGTACATTTAACTTAACAAACTCTAGTAATAGATTATATCTTAAGCTCTTTACCAAAAATACAAGAACTTCAGGGCAGATTTACTGTTTGGTCCCTAATATTGTTAACAAGCTTACAGTTAACAAGTGCTTTCTTTCTGGATCTTTTTTAAGGACAAAAAGTAATCATTATTCACTTATCTAGAAACACTTTGCTTAAACATATTTGTTTACCATTTTACTGGCTGACAATTCCTGTTTACCTCTCAGACCTTCTTTCTTCAATTATTTTTCTTCTTCCTGAAGTGTACTTTTCAGAGGGCTATTTAATGGTAACTTGGTGGTGGTAAACCCTATGCATTTTTTATCTGAAAATCTCTTTACTTCTCTCTCACTTTTACAAGGTAATTTTGCTAGGTATAAGAATTCTAAGATGATACGTATTTTTTCTGGTAAAGATGTTACTCTATTTATTCTATCATGGCCATTGTGACATCTAGTTTCTAACAGCCTGTCTTTTTTAGTAATCTATCTTTACTCTGCCAATTTTAAAATCTTATCTTTGGTCTTAGTATCTGAAGTTTCACTGTGCTGTATGTAGAAATGGAATCTATTTTTTCATCTCTTTCAACATTTTGGAAAATTTTTGGCAATAATCTCTTCAAATATCGTTTCTCTTTATCCACTCTTCCCTTTCACCTAGAATCCCTTAGACTTGTCATATTACTTGTCATTCTATTCATCCTCTTAAATTTCCTGCCATATTTTCCATCTCCTTTCTCTGTGTATTCTGAGTAATTTCTTCAAACATATCGACCAGTAATTTCCTCTTCAGCTTTGTCAAACTCACTGTTTCTTTATCCCCTGCAAAAGTGAAAGTGAAAGTGGCCTCAATCATGTCCGACTCTTTGTGACCCTGTGGACTCATCCATGGAATTCTCTAGGCCAGAATACTGGAGTGGGTAACCTTTCCCTTCTCCAGGGAATCTTCCCAATCCAGGGGTTGAACCCAAGTCTTCAGCATTGCAGGCAGATTTTTTACCAACTGAGCCACAAGTGAAGCCCAAGAACACTGGAGTGGGTAGCCTATCCCTTCTCCAGGGGATCTTTCCAACCCAGGAATTGAACCAGGGTCTCCCGCATTGCAGGTGGATTCTTTACCAACTGAGCTATCAGGGAAGTATCCCCTGAAGTTTTCTTTTTATTTCCAACAATTAAAGTTTTCATTTTTAGAAGTTCTATTTTGTTTTTTCCTGAATCTCCTTGAATATTCTTGATGTCTCCCATTGCCTTTGCCATGATTGGTAAGGGTTAACTTGTCCAAAACAGATTCTCTGAAAGTTGGCCTTCTAGAAAAGGACTTGGCTGCCTGCAGAGTACCATGGAAGCCAGCCACCAGCTCAGTGCTTAAGGCAATCAATCCTAGTCAACCTCAAAGCTTGGCCTGCAGCCCTCTGACCATGCCAGGGGGTGGGCTACACTTCTTCATCCATGAACACTGAGTTGACAGTCCAGCTCTGGAGCCAAAGTTCTGCCACATCATATTGCTATTGTATCCCTTCCCAAAGCACGTCGCTCAAAGCCCCCCCAGCCCAAGGGCAAGGTCCTCCTTGTGAGATTTGGCTCTGCCCTTCCCTTAATCTGTGCATTTTACCCAATAAACACTACTCCAATGAATCAATACGTAGATGATCCCACTTTAATGACAGAAAGTGAAAAAGAACTAAAGATCCTCTTGGTGAAGGTGAAAGGGGAGAGTGAGAAAGCTGGCTTAAAATTCAACATTCAAAAAAACGGATATCATGGCATCTGGTCCCATCACTTCACGGCAAATAGATGGCAAAAAAGTGGAAACAGTGTCAGATTTCATTTTCTTGGGCTCCAAAATGACTGTGAACGGTGACTGCAGTCATGAAATTAAAAAACACTTGCTAGAAAAGCTATGACAAACCTAGACAGTGTATTAAAAAGCTGAGATATCACTTTGCCAACAAAAGTCTGTATAGTCAAAGCTATGGTTTTTCCAGTAGTCATGTATGGATGTGAGAGTTGGACCATAAAGAAGGCTGAGCACTGAAGAATTTATGCTTTCACACTGTGGTGCTGGAGAAGACTCTTGAGAGTCCCTTGGACAGCAAGGAGATCAAACCAGTCAATCCTAAGGGAAATCAATCCTGAATATGCATTGGAAATACTGATGCTGAAGATGAAGCTCCAATACCTTGGCCACCCAACACCAAGAGCCGACTCATCGGAAAAGACCCTGATGATGGGAAAGATTGAAGGCAGGAGAATAAGCGGATAATAGAGCGTGAGATGGTTGGATAGCATCACTGACTCAATGGACATGAGTTTGAGCAAACTCAAAGAGATAGCGAGGGACAGGGAAGCCTGGCGTGCTGCACTTCACAGGGTCACAAAATCAGACACAACTTACTGATGGGACAATAACAGCACCAATGAATCAATGCCAAGTTTTCTGGTCAACTGCCCTCCAGCTGCTGGCCCTCAGTTGGTACCCACTCATAGACCAAGATGCTGCTGTTGGCAATTGCTCCTCTGATGACCCTTTTCCTCCTGCTAAATTACTACTCAGAGGCTCTCACCGTTTGCTCCTTTGGGGAAGGCAGGAGGAAAAATCCCCTCCATTCTTCAAGCTAAGCAATTCTTCAAAAAGTAGGTATTAATTAGGATCTAGTTGGTCTTCAATAGAAAGACCCCCACCAAAGTTCTCAGCCTCATACTGAGAGAACAGATGTCTAGGGAACACCCCAAAATCAATTCTAGTTGTGAGGCCTGAAATGCAGTGGTGGTTCCAATATGTCACCCATCAGATCTTAGGTCTCGACTTAGCTTACCCACCTTGTCCCCCACATACAGTCTGACTTTACAACAAAACCAAAGCCAGAGGTTGGTTTCAGCATCTGCCTCTCCATCTCCAACATCAATTCTCAGGCACTGGTGAGACTGCTGGGAAAACACTGGGATCTGAAATATTGTTGGAGGCAGTTGTTCTCGGTCTGCAGGTTAGAATCATGGGGGCAGTTTTTGAATACCCCAGTGCCCAGGCAGTACCCCTGACCAATTGCCTCGGGATCTGTGGATGTGATCAGCATTTGGGTACAAAGATAAATAATTCATCATGCTGTACTTAGATGAGCTCCTCCACCAGAGGAGGAAACAGATAAAGCGGATTAGCAAAATACTGTGGCCTTGGCCATATGAGAGAGCTGAAAGAAATTGGAAAATGCCATCCCAAAATATGTCACTTTGGCCTAGGGATTATCTTGAGTTGAAGTCATTTGAGAATAAACTGGTGTAGAAAGAAGCCTTCTCAGAACTTCCCTTATCTGAATAAAAGCAGGATTTTCTGAGAAATGAGGACTGCCATAAGTCTCTTGTCCCTGGAGTTTTTACTGCCAGAAAGAAACTGGAACATCAGTCCTGAGATAAGTCTGCACACACACACCTCACTAAAATAACTCCTGTCTTCCATTAGTTTCCCTGTATAAATACCTTCACACAATTTACCCTCCTTAGGAGCCCAAATCCCTCCTCTCTTTGTACAGTCATCTCACAGTTTATTGCTCTTTGCTAAGATGGTATATAAGCTTCTGAGTCTAACTACTTCTTTGGGCTTTTATTTCTTTAATGTGAAGCCCCCGTGCAAGTAAAAATATTAACAACAATAATAATTTTTAGAAAGCATCTGCCTTCACGGGCAGAGGGAGGGAGGGAGGGGAGGGTGAGGCAGATAGAGAGTCATACATTGGGTTAAAGGTTTACTGAGCTTGGCCTCGCCCACCAGTGCAAGACCCAGTTTTCCCCACAGCCAGTCCCTCCCATCAGGAAGCTTACACAAGCCTCGTCCTCATCCATCAGAGGACAGAGAGAAAACCACAGTCACAGAAAACCAACCAAAATGATCACAGTTTCATGTAACTTAATGAAATTATGAGCCATGCCCTGTAGGGACACCCAAGATGGACAGGTCATGGTGGAGAGTTCTGACAAAAGGTGATCCGATGGAGAAGGGAATGGCAAACCACGTCAGCATTCTTGCCTTGAGAACCTCAGGAATGGTATGAAAAGACCCAAGGATGGGGCAGACATATACTTTTGGTTCCACTTGTACGAGGTCCCTAGAATAGTCAAGTTCATAGAGTCAGAAAGTGCAGTGGTAGATGCCAGGGGCCAATGGGGTGGGGTGGTGAGGAGGAGGGGTGGGGTGGTGAGGAGGAGGGATGGGGAGTTAGTGTTTAATGGGGACAGAGTTTCAGTTTGGGAAGGTGAAAAATTCAGGTGATGGATGATGGTGAGAATTGCACAACAATGCAAATGTGCTTCGTGCCACTGAACTGTACAGTTAAACGTGGCTAAAACAGTGTGTTTTATATGATGTGACCACAACATAAAAAAACATTAAGAGAGAGAGAGAGCTCAGGAGTCTACAAAGTAGGAGCCATGGATGACAGAAGATAAGTCTGAAATCAGGAAACTCCATCAGGAAGATCCACACCCAGTTAAGAAGTGATGATGACCTCAGACAGTGGGCATGGAGAGAAAGCAGAAGAGACCCTCAGGAGGCAGACTCGACAGGGCATGGTGAAATGGGCCAGATGCCAGGAGCAGGGGAGAGGAATGGTCCTGCAACTAGGATACGTGGAGCATGCATGAGAGGCAGCACGAAAAGCTCTAGAAGACAGTGGAAGGAAGCGACTGGCACAGCCTTTTCTGGTCCATCGCTCCAACCTGAAACAACGGAGGGGGTGCAGACTTGGCAGGAAATACAGGCGCCCACTCCTCTGAATGATGAGGGCAAACGTCATGCCCGTATGTATATCCTCCAGGCCCAGCTTGCTCCTGAATAGGTGATTAATAGACTACCAGAAGAAAAAGGAACTTTATATTTATCAGCTAATGGAAACATACCGGTCCAGCACCAGTGAGCCTGCTCCATGATAAGCAAGTGAAAGTGTCAGTCCCTCAGGCCTGTCTGACTGTCAACCCATGGACTGTAGCCCCACCTGGCTCCTCAGTCCATGGGATTCTCCAGGCAAGAATACTGGAGTGGGTAGCCATTCCCTTCTCCAGGAGATCTCCCTAACCCAGGGATTGAACCCAGGTCTCCTGCCAGAACCCAAATCAGTCTTGCTCCAAATCTTGTGTTTTTTCCAGCATCTAGTACACTGAGGGATCGGGGGTGGGATTCAAAGTCTGGGCTTTGTTCTTATTTTTCCAGTTTTTTTTTTAAAAAACTTGGAATGGTCTCAATTGTGTTTAATCAGCATGGTTCTCCTAATCAGGGTCATACGCCATTTTGCAAATTAGACACGTGTGTAAGGAAATCGAAGCTCAGAGTTACCAAGAGTCACAGAGCTAAGCAGGGTGTGAACCTGAGCTCACATGCTTGCCTGTCCTGCTCCAAAACCCGTGTTCTTTCCAGTGTGCAGGGCAGGTTCAAATACTGCCTCGGTTTCTGCGGGTCACTTTCTCAGCCTAGACGCCCTTGTCTGTGAGGACAGTACAGGGCCTGCCTCACGGCTCTGGGCACGCGCACAAAGGCTGTGGTGCAGCCTCTAGTCCCAAGCAGGCGTCCTCACCCATCAGTCCTCATGCAGAGCATAACAATGGTCCCCAAGGACCCCCAGCCTGACCCCCAGGGCCTGTGGCTGTGTTGGGTCACATGGCAAAGGGGACTTTGCAGATGAGCAAATTAAGGACCTTGGGACAGACTTGGATAATCCTCGATTAACCAGAGGAACCCAGTGTAAGCCTAAGGGTCCTTTCCAGGAGAGGAGGAGGAAGAGAGGCAGCGAGTTGAAGGAGAGAGTTGAATGGCCCACGAGTAAGTGGCTGGGGACTCTTCCTCAGAGAGGTCTGGACAGGCCAGCAGGTCAGGCTCAGCGTGAGTAGCCAGGGATACAGGGGAAACAGGTAAGCAAACAGCACAGGTACGTGGTATTAGGACATCCCTCCAGTTAGGAAGACAGCATCTGTCAGCCACACCACTGGCCCGCGGGTCGCAGGTACTATTCAGTTCAGCCCACACAGTGGGGCGTTTTTTTCTCATTAGCTTCCAAAGTTAAAAATTGGAATGGTTCATGTAAAACTCCAGGAAAGCTGTCAACACAGGCTCACATTCCATAAAGCAAGAGCAAGCTGGAGAGCAGAGCCTCCCCCTTATAGAGACTTTTACTTGGTGCCCACCTGTCCACCTGCCCACCTGTCCACCTGCCCCACCTATCCACCTGCCCACCTGTCCACCTGTCTATCTGCCCCACCTGTCCACCTGTCCACCTGCCCCACCTGTCCACCTGTACACCTGCCTGGCCCTGGAAGCTTGAAAGCTCAGTCCCACTGTTGGGAAGCCATGGAGGTGGTGAAGAGTGGCCAGGAGGCAGAGGTTGAAAGCCAGACTGCAGGGTGTTCCCATCACCCACTGAGTGGTCAGGAGACACCGGCAGTGCCTCTTATTCCCATAACTTGAATAAAATGGGATTGGAAATAAACAGGAGAGGTGGGGAGCACAGGAGATGTCCCCACCGTGTACGTGGCTGAGAGGCTAAAGGCCTTTGGAAAAAGCAGGGCCCGGTTTACCTGCAGGAGGCCCAGTTGGCCTGGCCCCTTCCCCTCTGGTCTAGCCTGGGAGGCCCCCGAAGAGGTTCAGATCAGATCAGATCAGTCGCTCAGTCGTGTCCGACTCTGTGACCCCATGAATCACAGCACGCCAGGCCTCCCTGTCCATCACCAACTCCCGGAGTTCACTCAAACTCATGTCCATCAAGTCAGTGATGCCATCCAGCCATCTCATCCTCTGTCGTCCCCTTCTCCTCCTGCCCCCAATCCCTCCCAGCATCAGAGTCTTTTCCAGTGAGTCAACTCTTCGCATGAGGTGGCCAAAGTACTGGAGTTTCAGCTTTAGCATCATGGTTACTGTTCAGTAAAATCCATCCTCCAACCCACACACACAGAGTGCATGCTGTTGTGGGTCGAACTGTGTCCCCCCACCAGATTCATGCATTGAAGTCCTTACCCCCAATACCCCAGCAGGGGCCCCAACTCAGAGTTAGGGTCTTTACAGAAGTAACCAAGTTACAGTGAGGTCATCAGAGCAGGCCCCAATCCTACGCGACTGGTGTCCCTGTAAATGAGAGGGGCAGAGACAGACCCTCAAGAAACCACACCTTGATCTCAGACTCCTGGCCTCAGGAACCATGAGTCAACATCTTTCTATGGCTTGAGCCACCCAGTTTGGGGCTCTTTGTTACAAATGAATACACATGTGTACACACACACGAACACACGTACACACACACACACGTACACACACACACACGTATACACACACGTATACACACACACGTACACACACACACGTACACACACACACGTACACACACACACACACACACACACACACACACAGAGGGCCCCCCCACCACTGCATCTGCTCTCTGACTGCAGGGAAATTTGGAACTCTGAGGATGGCTACAATTTAAGGAAAAGTTCAAAAGGGAAAAGGATACCACCGGCTCAGATTACTGCCTTCTTTCTCACATCCAAACCCCCCTACCATAAAGAAATCTCTGTGGTCAACCAGCTATCTGTGAAGAGCTGGTGGTGCTAGCTGGCAAAATGGCATGACTCTCGCTGCACAGATCTCCAAGTGGGTGAAGGGTGACACTGCCTCTATTTTATTTTCTTTTAGGCTGTGCTGGGTCATCATTACGGTGCATTGGCTTCTCTTGCAGAGCCTGGGCTCTAGAGCACACGGCCTCAGTAGTTGCGACGTGGGGGCTCTCTGCTGGGGATCGAATCTGAATCCCCTCCATTGGAAGGTGGATTCTTAACCACTGGACCACCAGGGAAGGCCTGGCTTCTATTTTCTTTAAATGAAGTAAAGGCTGGCTCTGAGTCCCCTTCTGTGCAACTGATCATTTTGCCCTACTTATGATTAGACTCTCTCATCACCTGACCCCTAGGGTCTTGGAGAAAAGAGAGCATTTGAGGAGGTCACAGAAGGGTACTGCTCAGGCCCACGTGGTGCTGGAGAGTGAGGGGGCCACGGAAACTCAGCCCTCTCTCTCTAGAGGAATCCCCTCACTGCCACGTATCTCCTCCTCTTTACAGCAGTTGCTGTTCAGTCACTCGGTCATGTCTGACTTTTGTGACCCCATGGACCGCAGCATGTCAGGCTTCCCTGTCCTTCACCAACTCCCACAGTTTGCTCAAACTCATGTCCATTGAGTTGGTGATGCCATCCAACCATCTCATCCTCTGTCGTCCCCTTCTCCTCCTGCCTTCAATCTTTCCCAACATCAGGGTCTTTTCCAATGAGTCAGCTCTTTGCATCAGTTGGCCAGTATTGGAGTTTCAGCTTCAGCATCAGTAATTCCAGTTTATATTCAGGGTTGATTTCCTTTAGGATTCACTGGTTTGATCTCCTTGCTGTCCAAGGGACTCTCAAGAGTCTTCTCCAGCACCACAGTTCAAAAGCATCAGTACAGCAGATATCACCCCATAGCTGAGTCTTCCTGAAAACCACAGCCATGGGAGGCTGGAATAAGCAGTACCTGCCTGAGGCCGGGGGTTGAGGAGCCTGCCGCCTGTGGACAAATGGGGAGGAAAACGCAGCTGACTTCTCAGTAAGCACCAGGCTCCGGGCTCCACCTGGCAAAGGCAGCATCCCACCCTCTTAACAGAAATAGTTCCTGCTTATCCAGTGTCCTGGCAGCACTCTCTGCAGTCTCATCTTCATCTTCACAGCAATCCCAGAAGGTGCATGCTGTTAGTGTCCCCATTTTATAGAGAAGAAAACTGAGGCATGTGAAAGTTCAAAGCTTCTGGCTCTAGGACCCACATGTATTCTCTAGCTTTTCACTGAGCCCTGATGCCCCTTCTCAGGCTGTCAAGAGCTAGCCAGCTGAGATATATATATATATATATGCTGCTAAGTCGCTTCAGTCGTGTCCGACTCTGTGCAACCCCAGAGATGGCAGTGCACCAGGCTTCCCCATCCCTGGGATTCTCCAGGCAAGAACACTGGAGTGGGTTGCCATTTCCTTCTACAATGCATGAAAGTGAAAAGGGAAAGTGAAATCGCTCAATGGTGTCCGACTCTTTGCAATCCCATGGACTGCAGCCTACTAGCTCCTCCATCCATGGGATTTTCCAGGCAAGCGTACTGGAGTGGGGTGCCATTGCCTTCTCCAATATATATATATATATTTTTTTTTTATTTTAATTCAGCAGAGGGGGACTTCCCTGGTTGTCCAGTGATTAAGACTCTTCCACTGTAGGGGACACAGTTTTGATCCCTTGTTGGGGAGCTAAGAGCCCACATGCCAAGTAGCCAAAAACAGAAAATGATTAAAATAAAGTTCAACAGAGGAAGAATGTGGTGGTCATCCACACAGCCCACCAATATTTCTAATTGTGTGCCCTTCCAGGGGCCTGGAGGACCACTTTCCAGCTCTCTTAGAAGTCAGGCATGATCGCATGGCTGGACAGGCCAATGAAATGGGAGCAGAAGCTTCCTGCATCATTTCCAGGAGGAAGTATGAAAGGGCCTGTCACATGTCCCCATACCTCTGCTTCCCACCATGATGGCCTTGAAAACACATGTAGAAATGGAAAGGGTCTCCGGGTAGCCCAACAATGTGAATGGACTTAATGCTACTGAACTGTACATTTTTAAATGGTTAAGATGATAAATTGCATCTTAGGTATGCTGCTGCTGCTGCTAAGTCGCTTCAGTCGTGTCCAACTGTGTGCGACCCCATAGACGGCAAATCACCAGGCTCCTCCATCCCTGGAATTCTCCAGGCAAGAATACTGGAATGGGTTGCCATTTCCTTCTCCAATGCATGTATGCATGATAAGTCGCTTCCAGCTCTGTGCGACCCTATGGACAGCAGCCCACCAGGCTCCTCTGTCCACAGGATTCTCCAGGCAAGAATACTGGAGTGGGTTGCCATTTCTTCTCCAATCTTAGGTATATTTTGCCACAGTTTTAAACAGTACAAGCCAAGGTAGGTCCCTGTAAGACAACAAACAGCAAAGCTCCCTGGATAGTTAGCAGGAGCTAAAAATAGCCTTCTGTTTGTTAAGACACTGAGATTTGGGGATTGCTTGCAATTGTGCTTCATTTTACTGAACACAGGGTAGATTTAGCTTCCGTGATTCCTCTCAAAAACTCTAGTACTCAACCACAGTTAAAACTCTTACTGTTTACTTGTGGATGTAGCAGGAGAAGAAAGAGTGGGATGAACTGAAAGGGCAGTATTGAAACATGTGTATCACCATGGTGAAATAGATGGCTGGTGGGAAGCTGCCCTGTGACACAGGGAGCTCAGCCCAGCGCTCTGTGACAGCCTGGAGGAGCAGGGTTGCAGAGGGGTGGTAGTGTCACAGAAACCAGTACTCAAGAAAACAAGCACCACACTCGGAGAGTTGGAGAGCTCCGGTTTATTACGCCGATCGGCCCAGAGGAGTTCACACTCCAAGCTCTGAGCCCCCAGTAAAGGGATTACAGAGTTTTTATACACGGATGGGCATGATTAAGCGGGTTTGCGGGTTTGCAGGGGCTAGGGCGATTGCAAAGAGCAGGACAAGGGTGAGTGAGATAAGTTCCAGTTCCTAGTATTGTGATTCCCCACTTTCTGAGACCTACATGATCCAGACTTTGCAAGGAGCAAGCTGAGTTACAGAGGCAGAAGGAGCAGGAGGTTATGTAAAATTTCAACTTTTCCTCTGTGGTAGTGGGGGTTCAAGAGGAAGGGGACATATGTATACTCATGGCTGATCCGTGTAGTTGTTTGGCAGAAACCAACACAACACTGTAAAGCAGTTATCTTCCAATTTTAAAAAATCATAAAAAAATTTACTGTTTAACTCTGCTATGTTTTAGGATTACTACAAATAACATATTTAAGAATGAGAACAGCGGTTTTTTTATTTCAACACTTTCTGATAGCATTTTTGTTACATTTTAAAATCCTCCAAGAACAAAAAGTAAAGCTACCCTAACATCAAGGCTTAAACCTACTTGCAATGTAATATTTACAAAACTCCTTTACTTGCATTCGAAACGTGCTCCCTGTAAACAACCCTGAGCTAGGAATCATTCCTTATTGCTGTTGTTCAGTCGCTCAGTCAGGTCCAACTCTTTGTGATCCCCTGGACTGCAGCACTCCAGGCTTCCCAGTCCTCACCATCTCCCAGTTTGCTCAGACTCACGTCAATCGAGTTAGCCATGCCATTCAACTATCTCGTCCTCTGTTGTCCCCTTCTCCTCTTGCCCTCAGTCTTTCCCAGCATCAGGGTCTTTTCTTATTACCCACATCCAAGAGCTGAGAACACAGAGGTCCAGAGAGACTGGGAAATAAGAGAAGTAGGACTAGCACCCAAGTTCAAGTTCAAGGGCCCAAGGGCTCCCCTCTCTGTGCCTCACTAGTTAGAAGCACTGCCAAGACTATGTTTTCATCCCGTTTCTAAACACCAATGCCTTATAGTTAAGACAATATAGCCAGCATAAGGACTAAAAAGTACTTTAATCCAAATTACAGCAATGTAGTACAAAGCTTAGCCTAGCGTTACAAAGAGCTCATTGAACCAAGGCCGCTTGTTTGCAGGGTAAGCAAGCAGATTTTCTGCATAATGCAACAGTGCAGCTGATAATAGCAGGCACTGAGATAAAGGAGGAGGTGGGGAGTCGGGGGTGGGGGTGGGCGCTCATTTAGGAACAAGCGATAGACTCTAATGAAATTGCATTTTGGCCCCGATCATCATCCTGAGAAAATGCCCCTCGAGGTTTTCCATCGGATTCCGGGGCATATTTATGAAGATCAAAGTAATGGCTTTTTAAAATTAATTACGTGGATTGGTAGCTTGACAACACCAAGTGGAAGGCGTGTGTTGTACCCCATGCCTTGTTACAGCTGCGTATATCACATCACACACATCAAAAGCCCAGGACACGGGTGTGAGCACGCTCCCTGCCCCATCAACCCCCCAGCAGCTGGGACAGACATGGAAAGAGTGCACAGGCTCATCCCCCAAGTTGTTGTGACAGCTTAATTGTATTACAGCGCTTGGGTAATTCCCACGTGTTTGGCTTTTTCCTCCAAGTGAATGCTGACCCCCCAAGCATAGCTCTTACCAGGAGAATTAAGATTCACAACTTTGATGGTTCCTCTTGCTCCCTCTAATACCAGCCCTGCTCAGGAGACCCAGTAATTGTTCCTCAGTGATCAGACTTCCCCCTAGCCCTTCGGCATGCTGAGACCCCACAGCAGCTAACTAATTGCAATTAAAATCTGCCACGTGAGTGGAAGAGAATAACATAAATTAATCAGTACATTAGCAGAATTACATTTAAATGTTCAAATGTGCGTTCAACATGGTGGGACATTTTAAATTATAAAGCAAAATCCTTCATTATGGATGCTGATATTTTAATGAGGAAATGTGATGTTTCGTTAAGTAGGAGTGCAATAGAGAGACTTCCTTAAAATTAGCATCAATGATGCATTTTTAATTCAAAAAACAAGTTGTGGTCTGTGTGAGTCCTGCGTATCAATGTGGAAAAATTGCCCGGGGCTGTGGAAACAGTTGAGCATCTCATTCTCTGAAGACTTAATAATTTCGGCTGCACTAACTAGCGCTTTATGTAAATTGTCAGATAAATCACAGCAATAAATACAGGTTTTAGAAGAACAGAACAGTATGCTTATCCTTAATTTATTCAATCATCAATTCATGTACACTGAAGCTGAGGGGATATGAAAGATTAAACGTTCCAGGCGGGGAAAAAAACAAAAAGAAAGGAAAAGAGGAAAAAATGGCTTTGATAGCGACATGGAAGGAGACTCCAGAATAAAGGTCTCGTACAGTTTTATCAAAAACGGGCATATTAAAATTGATCTCTGTGGCATGTAAATATAAAAGATGGGTTACAATTTTACTGCTTGTTCTCAAAGACACAGAAAGATTGGTAATCAACACACACACCGGAGTTTTAAAAGACTTCCTTATAAAATCACTATCTTATTTAATTGCATAAAACAGAATTTAGGCAATACACATGTATTGAAGACTTCGTCAGGTTGTCTTTATGGTTTTATGTATCACTTGAAGCTTATGCTGTTAGAGGTTCAAACCCAAGGACAGATAATAAAAGTTGATAGACACTTGACTTGCTATTCTTGTCACTGGTTAGAGATGGGGCAAGCCCAAAAGAGATTTTGTCTTCTTCTGGGGTGGCCTCTGATTTTGTTAGCTGTGAGATGAATTCTTGCCAGTTTCTGTGATATATCAAACCCAGGGCAGAACAACAAATACATATGGGACCACTCTATTTACTGTATGTGTGAAAGAAATATGAGTATATTTTTACAATTATCCAAGCAAATGCAGACCAGATTCACAAATGAAAAATGTTAACAGTTTGTACAATATCAACAGCAATACAAACAGCCCAAATGAAAATGCAAATAAAATCTGTCTTCCATGATATCCATTCTCAGCTTTGGAATCACTGCCCGCCCCCCGCCCATCTAAGCCCCACTCGTGAGTCTCTGTTAAAATTGCCTTATTGAGCACAACTTTGCTTCTCTTTTGCAGAGAAGAGAAGGTCCTGGCTGGCTCCTTCATTGGGTTTCAGGAGAGTTTTTCTCTTTCCAAAGCAAACACAAGGCTGTCTTGAGTGTAATTGCTCTTGTGGTTTACTTTCCTTATGATAATGTTAGCACTTTGTCCCCAGCGGAGAGGGAGCCACCATCTCCTGGGGGAGTTAGAGCATGCCGTGGTAATCTAGCATTTATAAACCTACCAGCTCACTTAGAAGCCCAGCCACTGCCTACGCTGCATTTTACCTGAGCCCAGAGATCCTGGGAGACAGTGAAGGTTAAGAATTTCCCTCACTCTCTGACTTACTGCAAAGCACTCCCTTTCCTTATAGGCTTAGATAAGACATGCACACCTCCCCTGCTTACCTAGGGCTTCCAGGGTGGCTCAGACAGTAAAGAATCTGCCTGCAATGCGGGAGGCCCGGGTTCGATCCCTGGGTCAGGAAGATCCCCTAGAGAAGGGGATAGCAACCCACTCCAGTATTCTCGTCTGGGAAATGCCATGAACAGAGGAACCTGGCAGGCTACAGTCCATGGGGTAGCAAAGAGTCCGACATGACAGAGCAACTAACACTCGTTTACCTAGGGCAAGGCCAGACACAGACCTTCCAGTTCCTCCTGTTGGCCTCACATGAGACTAGCTGAACCACCTGTGCCCAGTGATAAAAATGTGTTTTAACCAAACTTTCATTAAGCTTCACTCCTTCCTCCAGGCTCTGAATGTGGACCCTCTCTTGGCCTGAACGGCAGACGATCCCTCGTGAGAGAGAACAGACTGGCTTCTGGGTCAAACATTCTGTGATCCTTGATCTTATCACTTCCCTATAACCCGATCCTTCTAGTCTTGATGACTCCTCTCTACAAGAGGAAAAACCCTTTTGGCCTAATTCTTGAGGCACTCACAGACCTTACGGTCCCCCCACCCCTGCACTCCTTTGAAATAACGTCTCTCCCTACTAAGTACAGACTTGTGTTTTATTTGACATCATCGATAGCCAGGGATGTCTAAGTGCCCCCGCTCTATGCAAAGAAATCTCCTTCTATTCTGTGTGAATTGTGAGGACTAAACCACAGAATGAGCTGAGGCTATCAGAAATTATCAGAAGCTGAGGCTACAGACAACAGTATTTGGGGGGTACGATCAGATTTAAAAGCTTATTATTTTTGTTGACCTGCAAACACAGCAGCTGACCAATCCCACCAGTCTCTGTTCACAGTGGCCTGGGTCTAGTCTGCAAAGAATTAAAAAGGAGCGAGGCCCTTCCAAAGATCCCATCAGAGTAAGAATGAATCCTGAATTGTCGGAAGGAACATGTGCACAGTGGTGCTTTGTGTATTAATATGGCAAAGCTCCAAAGCAGATGTAGGAACAACGAAGGCTACAAAAGCTATCATTTCTTTATGGCCCCAGGTTTCCCAGAGGCTCAGCAGTAAGGAGTCTGCCTGCAATGCAGGAAACACAGAAGATGTGCGTTCAGTCCCTGGGTTGGGAAGATCCCCTGGAGGAGGAAATGGTAACCCACTCTAGTATTCTTCCCTGAAAAATTCCATGGACAGAGGAGCCTGGCAGGCTGCAGTCCAAAGGGTCGCAAAGAGTCGGACATGACTGAGCAACTAAGTGTGCACACAAGCTACTTACTAAAGTGCTACTTAGTACACTTGCCCTCGTCTCTGCTTTCATGAACACGTCTGTGAATTTTGTTTATTTTTCTATTCCACAAGTATACATAGAAATAGTCTCAGAAACAAAATAGCTATATTAGTCACATAATTTCCCCAGTCTACTAATGAGAATGGAGTAGTGATTTCATCTCCTCCAAAAATAGCCAAAAGTGAAAGCAAAAGGAAATGGAGACCAAAACTAAGAATACTTTCCATATGGTGACCTGGAGGGTGGCCCTGTCCACTGGTTGGGGTTTAATAATGTGATATTATATTCCATGAGCCTGTATTTATCGTGAGTTCCATTTTTCACCAAGAGCAAGAGATGACATTGAGAAAAAGCAAACAGGTCACAGCAAAATTGAAAACAGATTATGTTCCGGTGTTGTTTCTCTTTTCTCATCTTTCCAGTAGAAATGTTCTACCATATACATTATTTTAATAACCCAAAACGAAGCCCTGTGTGGCAAAGTAAACAAAGAAACAAGAGCAGAAAAGCCGTTGGATTTCAACTTCAGAGCCCACGGGAATGACAAAAGAGACAAAACAACACCTCAGAACATATCGAAAAATTGCTTACCAAAAGTGAAAACTAGGCAGATGGGGAATGAGAATCATACACATAAATCAGAAGTTTCCTGTTGTGTGAGCTTCAAGTTAAACCTCTCAATAATTAAAGTTAGCTTTACTGTACACATTTTTGTGAACCGAGCGATTTCACTTTCTCCTCACCCTTTTTCCTTAGCAGAGTAGGAAGACGGGTGTAGAGAAGAAGATAAAAGTTCTTATGACACAGCCTGAGATGGAGGAGAAAGATTTGGGAATGACCTCATTTCATTCACCAGGCAACAAAATTTTATAAAAAGGTCCCAAGGCATCCACAGAAGCCAACGTTCAGACGACTTTAAGGACCGTGATTCTAGCTCATCCCCTGCCCTTACAGTACTCACCAGTTCCATTTTTTGACTAAGCTGGTTCTGCCATTTGTACCCAAGAGTCCTAATACATACCTGCTACGTGATTATTATTGTAACAACGTCTCTGTAGCACTTTCTATATGGCAGGCACTCAAAGTGCTCTTAGTACACAACCACCCAAAGTGGGGACTGACCATTCCTGTGCTGCTGTTGCTAAGTCGCTTCAGTCGTGTCCGACTCTGTGTGACCCCATGGATGGCAGCCCACCAGGCTCCCCAGTCCCTGGGATTCTCCAGGCAAGAACACTGGAGTGGGTTGCCATTTCCTTCTCCAATGCATGAAAGTGGAAAGTGAAAGTGAAGTCCCTCAGTCGCGTCTGACTCTTAGTGACCCCAAAGACTGCAGCCTACCAGGCTCCTCCATCCATGGGATTTTCCGGGCAACAGTACTGGAGTGGGGTACTTCTCCCATTCCTGTGCTACAGACGGCATATCCAAGGCATAGAGAGGTTAAGTACATTGTCCAACCCCTTCATGTATCACAGCTTTGACATGGTGAAGGGGCTTGCATAACTCAATGAAACTATGAGCCATGAAGAATTGATGCCTTCGAACTGTGGTGCTGGAGAAGACTCTTGAGAGTTCCTTGGACTGCAAGGAGATCCAACCAGTCCATCCTAAAGGGAATCAACCCTGAATATTTATTGGAAGGACTGATGATGAAGCTGAAGCTCCAATACTTTGGCCACCTGAGGCAAAGAGCCAACTCATTGGAAAAGACCCTGATGCTGGGAAAGAGTGAGGATGGGAGGAGAAGGGGGAAGCAGAGGAGGAGATCTTTGGATAGCATCACTGATTCAATGGACATGAATCTGAGCAAACTCCAAGAGACAGTGGAGGACAGAGCAGCCTGGCATGCTACAGACCATGGGGTCCCAAAGAATCGAACACAACTTAGCAACTGAACAACAGCAAGCCTTGTCCAAGTCACTCACCTATGAATAAAGGGAGTAATGACATAGACTAGAGGACCATCTGGATCTTTGTTTTTTAATGTTTTTTTTTTATTGTGGTAAAAGTCACAAAATGCAAACATACTATTTTAACCATATTTAACTTAGTTCAGTGGCACTAAGTACCTTCACATGGTTGTGCAACTCTCACCATCATCCATCTCACAAATTTTTCACTTTCCTAAGCTGAAACTCTGTCCCCATTAAACAGTAAGTCCCCATTCCCCAGACGTTCCTGGTGGTTCAAGGGTAAAGAACCTGCCTGTCAATGCAGGAGATGAGGGTTCGACCCCTGGGTTGGGAAGATCCCCTGGAACAGCAACCCACTCCAGTATTCTTGCCTGGGAAATCCCATGGACAGGGGAGCCTGGCTACTGTCCATGAGACCACAAAGACTTGAACACGACTGAGCGACTGAGCACACGTGCACGCATGCGTGAGAGGAGAGGCACCAAGTTCTGGGCCAAGGTGTTTATGTGCAGTGAGAATAGAAAATTTATTGACTAAGAGGATTTCCACCCATTAAATCATCAAGGAAAAATACTCTGCTTTAACAGGTATTCAAATAGAAGTTGCCAAGAACAAGCACTTGAGTTAAGAGCGCCCTGAAAGTCAAACTGGAGAGTCATTGCAATTGCTGTCTATCAGCAAAGATAAAGAAATAGGGGATTTGTTTTATTTATGTTCACAAATTAGGCAAAGGTGAGAATTTGATAAAATTTTTAAATACAAAGAAATAGGATCAGAGGAATTAGGTAATATAATCCAAAATTCTTATAAATGGGGGGCAGAAAATAAGACCCGAGGAGTTGGGTCTCATAAAGCTTACAGACGTAGAGAGCCACAGAGGCAAGTGTCCTCCAACCCCAAGTTAAATGCTGATTCCTAACAAGTATGAAGAGGGGACTTGGGAAGTCTGACATCAGCAAGATGGCAAAACAGGAGATTCCAACCCTCATACGCCACAGAAACATCCATTTTGACAAACACCCAAAGATATATCTATATGAGGACCTGGGAGTCCAGTGGAGAGGTCACAAAGCCCTTTTAAGCAAAAACCAATTCACAGAAATAGAACAAGCAATCCTAAAATTCCTAGGGAGCCAGATATGGTTAGGCCAACAGATCAGGAGATGAGTATCGTTGAAGAGACAGCTTGTTGTCCTTACAGGACCCAAGAGGAGGAAGCACACCCCATGGGGCAGGATCACTCAGGAAAGAACTAGGGTTGGACAGGAGGCCAAGGAAAATGTGGGCAAGACAACGATGTGGGTACGTGTAGCAAATACGTCTCGTTAAGAATAAGTGAAGGATAAACATATGACATAAAATAAAATCCAAACAACTCTCTTCAGTTAGTGTACACTGCAAATGCTTCCAGTAATTCTGAAAATACATCTCCCATGGTAGCTCAGTGGTTAAAAAGTCTCCCTTCCAATTTACAATCCAAGGGTTCGATCGTTGGGTCAGGAAGATCCCCTGGAGGAGGAAATGTCAACCCACTCCAGTATTCTTGCCTGGGAAATCCCCTGACAGAGGAACCTGGCAGGCTACAGTCCATGACAGTCACAAAAGATTCAGACTCGACTTAACAACTAAACAACGATGACAAACAATTCTAAAAATAAAATGATGGGCACACTGACCCCCATTCTAAGCTCAGTTCAGTTCAGTTCAGTCACTCAGTCATGACTGACCCTTTGTGACCCCATGGACTGCAGCATGCCAGGCTTCCCTGTTCTTCCAAGAAGCAAGTGTCTTTTAATTTCATGGCTGCAGTCAGCAACTGCAGTGATTTTAGAGCCCCCAAATATAAAGTCTCTCATTGTTTCCATTGTTTCCCCATCTATTTGCCCCGAAGTGATGGCACCAGACGCCATGATCTTAGTTTTCTGAATGTTCAGTTTTAAGCCAACTTTTTCACTCTCCTCTTTCACTGATATAATAGTAGTTGAAATAAATGAAGTGAAAGTTCCTCTCCTCCTTCATTGATATAATAATAATCTAAATAAGTGAAGTGAAATTTGCTCAGTCATTTCCCCATGGGCTCTTTGCAACCCCATGGACTGTAGCCCACCAGGCTCCTCTGTCCATGGGATTCTCCAGGCCAGAATACTGGAGTATGTAGCCACTCCCTTCTCCAGGGGATCTTCCCAACCTAGGGATTGAACCCAGCACTTCAGCAAATTCTTTACCATCTGAGGCACCAGGGAAGCCTTTGCACAATAAATGTAATGCACTTGAACCATCCTGAAACCATCACCACTCCCCATGAGTGGAAAAATTGTCTTCCATGAAATCAGTCCCTGGTGCCAAAAAGGTTGGGGACCGCTGCTCTAGAACACAAGCTCGCACCTCCCATTTCTCTGATCAGAGAAGGAAGTTTCCCTTTGCTTCTGACCCAAACTCAGGCTCATTCTGTTGGCTCTAGTGACACAAGGTAGGAAGACCCTTACTGGGGGCTAAGTTGGGAGAATTGTCAACAAAACATCTAAGCCCTTGCTGATGGCCCCTCAGGGATGAAATGTTTGGTCAGCTGACCTGAAAACGGAAAGGTAGGGCTCTGAGAGGTGGGAAGGGGTGGGGTTGACAACTGAGTCAGGAAAGAAGGAAGGGTCTGGAATCTTTCAGTTCAGTTCAGTCACTCGGTAGTGTCCGACTCTCTGCGACCCCATGAATCACAGCACACCAGGCCTCCCTGTCCATCACCAACTCCCGGACTTCACTCAAACTCACATCCATTGAGTCGGTGATGCCATCCAGCCATCTCATCCTCTGTCATCCCCTTCTCCTCCTGCCCCCAATCCCTCCCAGCATAAGAGTCTTTTCCAATGAGTCAACTCTTCACATGAGGTGGCCAAAGTACTGGAGTTTCAGCTTTAGCATCAGTCCTTTCAAAGAACACCCAGGGGTGATCTCCTTCAGAATGGACTGGTTGGATCTCCTTGCAGTCCAAGGGACTCTCAAGAGTCTTCTCCAACACCACAGTTCAAAAGCATCAATTCTTCGGCGCTCAGCTTTCTTCGCAGTCCAACTCTCACATCCATACATGACCACTGGAAAAACCATAGCCTTGACTAGATGGACCTTTGTTGGCAAAGTAATGTCTCTGCTTTTGAATATGCTATCTAGGTTGGTCATAACTTTCCTTCCAAGGAGTAAGCGTCTTTTAATTTCATGGCTGCTGGAATCTTTGGAAACTAGCTTAAAGTGTTAGTCACTCAGTCCGTTCTGACTCTGTGACCCCGTGGACTATAGCCCACCAGGTTCCTCTATCCATGGAACTCTTCAGGCAAAAATACTGGAGTGGGTTGTCAAAGCTTTCTCCAGGGGATTTTCCCAACCCAGGGGTTCTGTGTCTCCTGCATTGCAGGCGGATTCTTTACCATCTGAGCCACCAGGAAACTACATACTTCAGCCCTATTCTGAGAACTCTCTGGGCTGCAGGGAAACTTACAGGAGACCACACCCACCCCAGGACCCTTGGGAATAAGGAAAGATGCCCAAACAATCAAGGTTGGCATCCTCCAATTTTTAAATACCTTGGCAGTCACTTGAGAGGTGACCCGTTTACCAAGTCAATCATATGAGGAATATGGACTCAAAAAGAGAAACTCAATTGCCCATTTCATCAGGTAAAATGAAACCTAGATTATTAATATGAAAGTTTTCATGACTGTAGACCTGTCAAGGTGGATCAGAGCAATTGATATGTAAAGATTGGCCTATTAACTATTAACCAATTAATGCTTAAGATTCTCCACACCTCGATTTAAAATTCCTTTATATTTAAAAGATTCTTTGGCGGTCCTAAGATGGCAGAGGAATAGTACAGGGAGATCACTTTCTCCCCCACAAATTCACCAAAAGAACATTTAAACACTGAGTAAAATCCACAAAACAACTTCTGAATGCTGGCAGAGGACATCAGGCACCCAGAAAAGCAGCCCATTGTCTTTGAAAGGAAGTAGGAAAAAATATAAAAGATTCTTTACTTTGGATAGGAAAATCCCGGAGAATTGTCAGTCTCCTTGATGACGTAAATGTGTTTGCCCTCAGGATAATTAATCATTATAAAATCATGCTGGTCACTGGGAACTCCCACAGGGCACAAAGGACTTTTCAGAGCCCTGTGCTAAGGGACCCGACAAAACTTCAGCCTGGCTTCTACCTGTACTGTGCTGTGTCCCACAGGTGACCCCAGCTGTCCATGCTACATGTTTCTTCAAGAAAACACAATGCTGCCAAATTGAGGGGCTTCCCAGGTGGTGCTGGTGGTGAAGAACCTGCCTGCCAGTGCAGGAGACATAAGAGACACGGGTTCTATCCTTGGATCGGGAAAATCCCCTGGAGCAGAAAATGGTACCCCACTCCAGTATTCTTTCCTGGAGAATCCCATGGACAGAGGAGCCTGGCGGGCTACAGTCCATGGAGCCTGGCAGGCTACAGTCCATGGGGCCGCAAAGAGTCAGACATGACTGAGCAACTGAGCATGCACACACGCCAAATTGAGAAATGTACATTGTCCCAACTCACTTTGCTAAGTCATTATCAGTAATTTCCGCTCACTTGCCTGCAGTCTTCCATTTCCCCGTGTCCCTCCCAGCCCCTCTTTTGTTCTCCTGCCTTCACTTCTCCACAATTCCCTTTTGTTCCTCCTCTCTTAACAAACCTCAGCCACTTTGCCTTAATTGCAGTTGAACTCAATTGACCCCGGACTCTTACTTCCCTACTGCAATCGTCTGAATAAAGGCTACCTTGCCACCAGCATCCAGCACTGGTTTCCTCTGACATTGGCAGAATCAATTAACCAGAATCATTCAGGCTTATCACCAAAAGGTGGCTCCCTGTTTCCTTCACGTTCCCACGTGTGTAAGCTCTAGGTCAGGGATTGAATCTTCTGGCAGAAAAATGAAAAGAAAATCAAAAGATAGCTTCCAGAGAGCAGTGTTCCAGACATTCGTGAGGCCATGACATCACTCTAAGGTGATGTCACCACCTGCAGACTGTCCCTGGGATGGAGCTAGGATCCCCAGGACAAAGCAGCCAGTAGCAGGTGACTTTGTGACAGCCAGCTGCCAGCCCAAGATCCAGCAGAACAGGACTCGACTGTGGAGCACTAACTGGAACTGAAAAGCGTAATTTAATTGTGGTTAATGTCCTTTTTCTCACAGCTATTGACCAGAAACAAATAGACTGCCAGATGTTTCTCTAGCAAACTTGGGTTTGTTTGGGATCAGCAGAGAATTACAGGGCTTCCCTGGTGGTTCAGTGATACAGAATCTGCCTGCCAATGAAGGAGATGTGGGTTCGATCCCTGGGTTGGGAAGATCCTCTGGAGAAGGGAATGACAACCCGATTCCAGTATTCTTGCCTGGAGAATCCCGTAGACAGAACAGCCTGGTGGGCTGCAGGCCATGTTGCTACTGCTGTTTTTGTTGTTGTTGTTCAGTCACTAAGTCACATCGGACTCTTTGCAACCCATGGACAGCAGCATGCCAGGCTTCTCTGTCCCTCATTATCTACTGGAGCTTACTCAAACTCATGTCCATTGAGTCAGTGATGCCATCCAACCATCTCATCCTCTGTTGTCCCCTTCTCCTCCTGCCCTCAGTCTTTCTCAGCATCTCATTGGGTCTTTTCCAATGAGTTGGCTCTTTGCTTCAGCATTAGTTCTTTCAATGAATATTCAGGGTTGATTTCCTTTAGAATTGACTGGTTGGATCTCCTTGCTGTCCAAGGGACTCTTAAGAGTCTCCTCTAGTCCCACAATTCGAAAGCATCAATTCTTCAGCTCTCAGCCTTTTTATGGTCCAACTCTCACATCCCTATACGACTACTGAAAACATGGTAGCTTTGACTACATGCACCTTTGTCAGAAAAATGATGTATCTGCTTTTTAATACACTGTCTGGGTTTGTCAAAGTTTTTCACCCAAGAAGCAAGCATCTTTTAATTTCATGGCTGCGGTCACCATCTGCAGTGATTTTGGAGCCCAAGAAAATAAAGTCTGTCACTGTTTCCACTTTTCCTTCTATTTGCCATGAAGTGATAGGACTAGATGCTGTGATCTTCATTTTTTGAATGTTGAGTTTTAAGCCATTTTTTTTCACTCTCCTCTTTCACCCTTATTAAGAGGCTCTTTAGTTCCTCTCTGCTTTCTGCCATTAGAGTGGTATTATCTGCATATCTGAGGTTGTTGATATTTCTCCTGGCAATCTTGATTCCAGCCTGTGAGTTTTCCAGCCCAGCATTTCACATAATGTACTCTTCATAGAAGTTAAATAAGCAGGGTAACAATACACAGCCTTGATATACTCCTTTCCCAAGTTTGAATCTGTCTAGTGTTCCATGTCTGGTTCTAACTGTTGCTTCTTGACCTGCATACAGCTTTCTCAGGAGACAGGTAAGGTGGTCTGTTATTCCCATCTTTTTAAGAATTTTCTTCAGTTTATTGTGATCCACACAGTCAAAGGCTTTCATGTAGTTCATAAAACAGAAGTACATGTTTTTCTGGAATTCTCTTGCTTTCTCTATGATCCAACGATTGTTGGTAATTTGATCTCTGGTTCCTCAGCCTTTTCTAAATCCAGCTTGTACATCTGGAAGTTCTCAGTTCACATATTGTTGAAGCTTAGCTTGAAGGAGTTTGAGCATTACCTTGCTAGCATGTGAAATGGGCGCAATTGTACGATAGTTTGAACTTTCTTTGGCATTGCCCTTCTTTGGGATTGGAATAAAAACTGACCTTAGGCCATGGGGTCACAAAAGAGTCTGGCAAGACTTAAGCACTAAACAACAACACCAGAGAATTGCAATTCAGGGTCTGCAACCACTAAGATCCATGTTCAAGGCCCCTCATAGCAAGGGAAGAACACTTTTATAGAGAGGAAAGGAAGTTGGAAGTGTTGTAATCAACAAAGAATGGCTTTTCATTGGCTGAAATCTTGCCAAGGGAAAGGAGTCTACCTCCTTTGAGTAGTTCAGTTCAGTTCAGTTGCTCAGTTGTGTCCGACTCTTTGCCACCCCATGGACTGCAGCACGCCAGCCTTCCCTGTCTTTGAGTAGGGGTTGGACAGTATCCTTGCAGGGTGTCAGAGCTCCCCCTTCTGGCCACTTGATTCTAGTCTGTTTAATTAATTTTTTAATAAAGAAGTCTGTTTATTAACTTTTTACACAGCCATAGGAAAAAAACTCTTTCATTTCAATCCATCTTTTCTTTCTAGTACTTAGCAAACTATGCAAACTGCAAGAAAACACTCATAGAATGGTACCTGGCTCCCAATCTCTGTTTGGAATTCAGAGGAAATACTATATGAGAAATTTCTATATAAGTTATAGGCTAATAAATTGACAAGAGAATAAGGATGATGAGTCTGGAGTACCTACACTGAGTCCCTTACTTCTCATGGCAGGGTAGTCATTTATGCAGGTTCAATTAAAATCTATCTTTGTCAGGATGTAATATAAACCAAATTTATAACCATTTATAAGCAGAAATGTCTTATTTAAGTCACATTTAATTGAGTATGAAAGGCCCATTATTAAAGAACAAGGACTCTATTTCATGTGTAGAAACGATGCCTACAAAAACCTTGAGGGAACATGTCTGATGCTTGCTCTCTGATTTATGGAGTCCAGTACTCTTGCCTGGAAAATCCCATGGATGGAGCAGCCTGGTAGGCTGCAGTCCATGGGGTCGCAAAGAGTTGGACACAACTGAGCGACTTCACTTTCACTTTTCACTTTCATGCATTGGAGAAGGAAATGGCAACCCACTCCAATGTTCTCCAATGGAGAATCCCAGGGACGGGGGAGCCTGGTGGACTGCCATCTGTGGGGTCTCACAGAGTCGGACACGACTGAAGTGACTTAACAGCAGCAGCAGCAGCCTTAATAGAAGTCAAGGTGTGTACTTCCTGGCAAGCTGGGACAGGCAAACCTGCTGCTATAAGTGTTTGTGTCTTCCAGTTCATATGTGGAAATTCTAACCTCCAGTATGATGGTGTTAGTGGGTGGGGGTCTTTGGGATGTGATTGGATCATGAAGGTGGAGCCCTTTGAATAGGATTGGTGCCCTTCTTAAAGGGACCCCAGAGAGCTCCCTTACCCCTCCCTCCAAGTGAAGACACAGTGAGAAGACAGAAGTCTATGAACCAGGAGGCAGGCTCTCACCAGACACCCAATACGCAAGCACATTGATGTTGATTTCCCAGATTGCAAACTGTGAGAAATTTCTGTTACTTAAAGCCACACTTTTCATGGTATTCACTACAGCAGTCTGAACAGTCTAGACAGGAGTCCCCAACCTCGAGGAGCTAATGCCTGATGATCTGAGGTAGAGCTGATGTAATATAATTGAAATAAAGTGCATAATAAATGTAGAAGGCTTGAATCATCCTGAAACCACCCACCCCACCACGGAAAAGTTGTCTTCCATGAAACAGGTCCCTGATGCCAAGAAAGGTTGGGGATCACTGGTCTAGGACACATGGGAAAAAGACAGAAAATAAACAGTTGCTGCAGGAGAAACCTGCTTGGCATTCTTGGTTTTTAGAATGAAAACCGATGAACAATAAAAGCAATACAGAATATTTCTGGCATAATGAAAGTGTCCACAAATATGACTCAAAGAGCTTTGTAAAGGAATCACGGACACAAATTGACTCTTTAACCTGCTGATAAAAAAAGAAAATTTAATCAGTTGATGTAGGAAAGAACTGGAAAATTTTATTTGAGCCAAATTTGAGCATTATAACTGAGCAGAGCACCTGAAAAATCTCTGAGAACTGCTCTACCAGTTAGAAATGAAGGCACAGTTGTATAAGTTTTTTGAGACAAATGGCTGTACATCAAATGATGTATTCTTGACAGTTTACATAATCCAGATCTAAATGTCATACTGGTGGGTCTTGAGACCTCTTACAAGATCAAGAAGGAACGCTATTTTTAAGGAGTTGTCCGTGCAGGCGACGCAACCCACTCCAGTATTCTTGCCTGGAGAATCCCATGGACAGAGAAGCCTGGCGGACTACCATCCATAAGGGCACAAAGAGTTGTACACGACTGAGCTCACACACACACTTGTTGATGTTGGGTTGAGCAGGTATTGCTAGGGGTGGAGGAGTTTTGGTCGATGCAGAACGCAGATGAACAATGCATGGTGTGGTGAGAGAGGTGACCAAAGTGCAGAGAAGAAATTTTATGTTTAAATTTTTCTTCTCGGGCCATAAAATACGAATTTTATTTCACAAACCGTAACATCCAAGCATAAGACAAAGCTAAGATGTAACTACCATCTCTGCTTTTTGTACCTCTGTCAGTTAAACCAGCCAGACAGAACAAAACATCAAGTTAATGATCTTCCATCAGAAAATCTAGAGCAGACATATTTGGTCAAATTTATGCCGTCCTCATAAGAGGACATGAAAAAAAAAAGAAACTGACATTCTTATCCTTAGCTTAGCTTCATCTGATAGGAGAATATGGCAGCTACCACAGCTCAGGAAAGATTTACATTTTTAAAAAGCCATGCATTCCCTGAGATAAGCCTTGAATCACAGGGCCATTCTAAAGCCTTACAGAGATAAACTCTGATCCTGTTTCCTATTGTCAGAGACAAGACTTTCAATCAAATCAGAGCTGTCAACTGCTACATAATAATTTGAACTATAAATATAGCCTTCTCTCTTTATTCTGGGAGTCCAGTGACTCTGAAAGCTTGACTAAGTGATAAAAAAAAAAAAAAGTATATGAGTGGAATTTTGTATTAGGGAGAGGGAGGATATATTTCTTTAGAAAAACAATTTTTTTTTAATGAGTGGGAGGAGTGAAAAGAGTTCCAGGTAACTGCCCAGCCATCATCCATAACAACTAAATCATGGTTTGCACAGCCTTTATTGGAATGGTTAAAGAAAACCGAGGTTTGATGGGAAAGCAATAAAAACAGATTTTACTCAGGAAATATTGCACTAATGCAAACGAGACCTCAGTGTGGAACTTGCTCCATTCCAAATAAGACAGAGATAAGTGGGAGTTTACACCCAAAGAGCAGGGTGGGGGCCATGCGTGTGTGCTAAGCCGCTTCAGTCGTGTTGGAGTCTTTGTGACCCTATGGACGGTAGCCCGCCAGGCTCCTCTGTCCATGGGGTTCTCCAGGCAAGAATGCTGGAGTGGGTTGTCATTTCCTCCTCCAGGCGATCTTCCCAAACCAGGGATACAACCCCTGTTTCCTGCATATAGGTAGGTGGGTTCTTTACCACTAGCGCCACCTGGAGGTCAGTAGGTGGGAAATTACTGAGAAAATAGCAGGGACAGAAGGGATTCTGGTCAAACAGACCTAACAGGACTCGTTGTAGGCAGACTGGGTGATCAGAGGAGCCCTGCGGCATGGTGGAGGATGAGATTTGGTCAGATACCTGGGGTGATCAGGTAGGAAGGGTGGGGGATTCTCGCTAGACTGACTTAGCAAAATGCTTGCTACATCTGGGCTCTGAAGGATAACACCCATCAACGGGGCAGAGTCACAAAAAGGGCTCAGAGCAGCCTGTCTTGGTTTGGTCAAGGAGAGTGTCAGTTGGCAAGGAAGTATGCTGGCGAGTGTCCCTCAAGCTTATGTGATGGAGACTTGAGTTACCCTGGCAACAGAATCCCCCACTTGGGAATTTCTGCTGCCTTGACTGTGGAAGGTCACGCAGAAGTCCGTACCCCTCCGTGCCTGGCTTTGGTTCTGTGGTAGGGACTGGTGGGCTCAGTCAAGGAAAGGTGATATTTCCTGGAAAAGGAGCCAAGATTGGGGAGAGAAAGAAAGGAAATGGGAAGGGGGCGGGGAGAGGGCCAGGCAGGAAAAACTGGTGCAGGGAGTGAAGAAGTCAGGACGGGTGACAGGCGTCTGTTGGTGCCTCCGCTCACCTTCGCTGCTATTAAAGCCCATCCAGGGGACCCTTAAACTTCAAAGAGCACCCTCTGTGGTGCCAAATCCTTAGATAACTGGTGTCATACATCTGATGCCTTTGCACTCCTAAGTCTGAAATGAATTGGACATGGACTGAGGTTTTGCTCGCCAAGTTGTCACCTAAGCTCCATCAGTTCAGTTCAGTCACTCAGTCGTGTCTGACTCTTTGTGACCCTAAGAATTGCAGCACTCCAGGCCTCCCTGTCCATCACCAACCCTCGGAGTTCACTCAAACTCACGTCCATTGAGTTGTGATGCCATACAGCCATCTCATTCTCTGTCGTCCCCTTTTCCTCCTGCCCCCAATCCCTCCCAGCATCAGAGTCTTTTCCAATGAGTCAACTCTTCGCATGAGGTGGCCAAAGTACTGGAGTTTCAGCTTTAGCATCATTCCTTCCAAAGAACACCCAGGGCTGATCTCCTTCAGAATGGACTGGTTGGATCTCCTTGCAGTCCAAGGGACTCTCAGGAGTCTTCTCCAACACCACAGTTCAAAAGCATCAATTCTTCGGCGCTCAGCTTTCTTCACAGTCCAACTCTCACATCCATACATGACCACTGGAAAAACCATAGCCTTGACTAGACTAACCTTTGTTGGCAAAGTAATGTCTCTGCTTTTGAATATGCTATCTAGGTTGGTCATAACTTTCCTTCCAAGGAGTAAGCATCTTTTAATTTCATGGCTGCAATCACCATCTGCAGTGATTTTGGAGCCCCAAAAAATCAAGTCGACACTGTTTCCACTGTTTCCCCATCTATTTCCCATGAAGTGATGGGAACAGATGCCACGATCTTCGTTTTCTGAATTTTGAGCTTTAAGCCAACTGTTTCACTCTCCTCTTTCACCTTCATCAAGAGGCTTTTTAGTTCCTTTTCACTTTCTGCCATAAGGGTGGTGTCATCTGCATATCTGAGGTTATTGATATTTCTCCCAGCAATCTTGATTCCAGCTGGTGCTTCTTCCAGCCCAGCGTTTCTCATGATGTGCTCTGCATATAAGTTAAATAAGCAGGGTGACAATATACAGCCTTGATGTACTCCTTTACCTATTTGGAACCAGTCTGTTGTTTCTTGTCTAGTTCTAACTGTTGCTTCCTAAGCTCCATCAGGACACCCCAGAACCATCACGGGGAGACGGAGCCAAGGGGATTGACCACACCTGTCTCACGAGCTTTCCCGGAGAGTGGGGCGAGGGGTCTGGAGCGGCTCTCTGCCGGGTGCTCCCTCCTCCGGATTTTTGCATCCAGCCAGTGGCTGCTCTGACCACGTGCCTTCAGCCACAGTGACTTTTTACAGGCTTAATGTGCACTTCAAAAGCCAGATGGGGGAATCCCCTGGTGGTCCAGTGGGTAAGAATCCACATCCAACGCAGGGGACACGGATTTGATCCCTGGTCCAGGAAGATTCTACCTGCCGCAGGCCAGCAAAGCCGGTGTGCCGGAACTATTGCGCCTGCGCTCTGGATCCCTCGAGCTGCAGTCCCTGAAGCCCGAGAGTCCCACATGGGAACTACTGAGCTCGTATGCTGAAACAGATGAAAAAGCCCGCACACCTAAAGCCCTTGCTTCACAACAAGAGACGCCACTGCAGTGAGAAGCCCATGCACTCCAACTAAGATAGCCCCGCTCGCTGCAATTAGAGAAAGCCCACAAGCAGCAACAAAGACTCGGTGCAGCCAAAAAGAAATATTAAAAAAAAAAAAAAAAGACGGAACTAAACTTCAGTTAAAAAAAAATATCCTGTCTCGTGTAACCAAGCCACCCACGTCACCACTAACATCACAGGGACCTCCTCAGATGGGCACCTCCATCCTTCCCTGCCCTGGGCGGGGCGGGTCTCCTCCCCAAGAGACCCCAGCTGCCCCCGGACCGCCTGGTTCATGAGGCCGAAACTAAGCTCACCTCCCCTCAGCTGAGTGGAATAAGCACTGGGCTGGTTATGAAGAAATTCGATTTCTCTGGGGCTTCTCTGGTGACTCAGACAGTAAAGAATCTGCCAGCAATGTAGCAGACTCAGGGTTCAATCCCTGGATCAGGATGGATCCTTTGGAGAAGGGAATGGCAACCCACTCCAGTATTCTTGCCTGGAGAATTCCATGGACAGAGGAGTCTGGCGGGCTACAGTCCATGGGGTCACAAAGAGTCAGACACGACTGAACGACTTAACACACAGCAAGAAACACATACACAGAACATCAGTTTTGATTCTTGAAAGTCTGACACCCAGCGAAGAACTAAATCAGAATTATCCTGAACTCCTTTCATAAAGAATCCACATCCAGAAAGGAATGTTTCCCAACAGGCTGAACACAACTTCCAGCACTTTCCCAGCTCCTCCTTCCACAAATGTCCCGTGAGGCTTCTTGAGTCTTGCTCCCCTCCAGCCCTCGGGCAGTTAGATATGAATGAGACTCAGAGACTCTGAGTTACAGACGAATACAAATCTACCTGAACTCTGGTTTGATGGGAAACCTGACCATAATTGTTGGGCTTCCCTTGTGGCTCAGCTGGTAAAGAATCCACCTGCAATTTGGGAGACCTGGGTTCAATCACTGGGTTGGGAAGATCCCCTGGAGAAGGGAAAGGCTACCCACTCCAATATTCTGGCCTGGAGAATTCCATGGACTGTAGAGTCCATGAGGTTGCAAAGAGTCAGACAGGACTGAGCAACTTTCACATTCACTTTCATAATTGGTTATAAATTCCACGAGGTAAGGACCAGATCAACCTGGCTCACCATTATACCAACAGCACCCCCCAGTGTGCCCAGAACCTGCTGTTATTTAATGTGCGTTTGTTGAGTGAGTAAAAGAATGAAGGAATGAAGGCATCCGCCTTGTTAGGTTTTTTCGAATATCAATTAAGATCATATATGATTTGCAAACAACACTTCTCTGCAAATAATAGCTAAAAATAAATTAACTGTTATTGTTACTCTCAGAGGTCTCTACTGTAAGCATGGTTTATTACAAAAATTAAAATGAATCATATTTATTGTAGAAATCATTCCCCAGAAAGAGCACAGTTTTCTCAAATGCTAAAAATAGAAGAGATTCTTTATTTTGAAAGGCTTAATATTTACGCCACTCGTGTATGATAATAAACACATTTTATATTGAAGACATAAATACCATGTGCAAAGAATTCACAGTGAAATTAAAAGTATCTTCAACCTTGAGAATCAGTGCAGGGAAGTAAAAATAATAAATGTGTTAGAAATAAGCATCTGACCATGTTTCTTCTGCTCTGAACACACACATACAAACATACCTCACACACAAGTAATGAAAGAAGGACTGTGAGCCATTGTTAGATGCTACAAGCTGGGAAGCTAAATCGTTCTTCCAGAATGGAGAGAGAAATTGCTAGAAGCAGCAAATGAGGGCTAGAATTAGGCATCTCCTAGGACATTCCCAGAAACAAGCCATCCTCTGGTGTGACGGGAAGAAAATTTACTGACGGGGTGTCCAGAAGTAACCATCATAAAATGGAAGGAAAGTAAACTAAGCTGTCAACACCACTATGACACACGGAAAGTGAGGGGCCCTGAAAAGGCAGGTTTCTCTAATGCATAAGAAAAGTTATCCTAAGGTGTGCTGGGGCTTAGAATTTGGCAGCATTTATGCGACACAGTCCCAGGAAGGAAAACACTGCCTGATGGACATGAAGAAGGTGGCTCCCTAATGAAGTGGAGGAAGAAATCCTCAGGCAGATGATAGAATTCTCCTCCTTGGCTTGTACCGATTCTGGGCTCAGCAGGCAGGTCTCTGGAGAGCGATTTCCACCACCAGACGTGTCCATGCTGGGAGGGTTCTCTAGATTTCTCTCCTTTCATGTCATCAGGGTTTTCTCCTGGGGCCCTAGGCTGCACATGTAACAGCCCACATTATCACGTCCACACTGGATTGACCACGTGACCACCGCCTGGGAGCCAAGGAGCAGAGGCCGCCAGCTGGCGGACAGCCAGAGCCACTCAAGGCCGGTTCCTCGTCTCTCCGCGTACCTTCTGGAAGGAGACTGGCCCCTCTCTGCATTCATCCTGCCCCAGCTGGTCTATTGAATCAGCTCTGGGGTTGTTTACAGATCAAAGGGGTTGCTTGTTGTAGCCTGGGGAGTGGGGGCCGTGTGTGTGTGTGTGTGTGTTTTCCTCAGTTCCCAGTCCCTTCCCAGGGCTCTGACAAACACATCACTCGGCAACTCAGCCTTGCTGAGATCACAAACTGAGGACCAGCTTTATTCAGAGTGCAGGCAGAGTTCTGTCTGCTAAATACTTATGGGAGAGGTATGTCTCTTTAATTACGATGGTTGCTGATTTCCAGCTTACAGTCTTCAAACTGCAGCAAAAGGCATTTTCAACTGTGGGAGTTCTCAAAGGTAAACAGATTAGGTTCTCAAGCTTTGGGAGTCAGTCTTCTGAAACTCCTCACAGGGATTAGCGTAAAGCCATAAGTGGAAGATATGTGGTTACAGAAGCACCTTCTAACTTCGGAATTGTTCGGCCAGAGAATGGGTTTTCTTAAGAGGAATGGATCTCTTGTCAACAGAAGAAGAGGCCACCACGCTAGCAAGCTCCCAGATTCCTTACTGTTGTGGTTCAGCGGCTCAGTTGTGTCTGACTCTTGGTGACCCCATGAACCATAGCACACCAGGTTTCCCCATCCTTCACCGTTTCCTGGAGTTTGCGCACACTCATGTCCGTTGAGTCAGTGATGCCATCCAACCATCTCATCCTCTCTTGCCCCTTCTTCTTCTGCCTTCAATCTTTCACAGCATCAGGGTCTTTTCCAATGAGCTGGCTCTTCGCATCAGGTGGCCGAAGTATTGAGGCTTCAAGATCAGTCCTTCTGATGAATACTCAGGGTTGATTTCCTTGGGGGTTGACTGGTTCCTTATAGAAGGTGTTTCGATTACTGTGTTTCTAGATGCATATATACACACATTCCGGAATTTTAAAAATTCACAGCTCGTGTGATTATTTCGGTCTCCAAAAAAGAAATAAAATGGACATTGAAACCCTTCTTAAATGATCTTGACTGCTGGTGCTCAAGGGGATTCAGTTTAGTTAAATGCGGGTGGGCGCAGCGTGGAGATCTTTGTGGATCTTCTGCAGGATTTAGAAAAACGATGTCCAACTTTCAAGACAGAAGTCTGGCCCTCTGTCTCCTGATCCCCTTTCCTCAGCGTTTGCGCTCAGTCATGTCCCACTCTCTGTGACCCCATGGATTGAGGCCCGCCAGGCTCCTCTGTCCAAGGAATTTCCCAGGCAAGAATACTGAAGTGGGTTGCCATTTCCTCCTCCAGGGGATCTTTCTGACCCAAGGATCAAACCCGTGTCTCTTGAGTCTCCGGCAGGCGGAGACTGGATTCTTTATCTCTGCGCCGCCTGGTGTAGACATGGAGATGTCCTTAGTTTTGGGTCCTGATTGAGGGGAGCTTCAGCCTTCAAATGGCCACTGTCTCTGTGTGTGTCAGCAGGCTTTACTCTTCAGGGCCAACAGCACAGCCCACAGCCTTCACAACACAGGGATTATGGATCTAAGCCAGCAGGAGAATGAAGTCCTCTTTTTTCCAAAATGAAATGTCACAGGAACACAAACCCCTTACAATTGAAAATGAATAAATAAGAACTGAGAATGGATGGAACGTTGGCTATTTGTTGTTGATGACCTTTCCTGGCCCAGTTATTGAACAGGGAATTGTTGAGACAGAAATTCTGACACATTGTGAACAAAACAGACTTGTTGCAGAATCATGCTGTGGAAAGGAGCTCAGAAATCACCCAGTTCATAACCGGCATTCATAGCCCGTCCTAAACAGCTGTTTCCTAATGCCACTTGTTGTTACTGTTATTGCTATTGTGGGGCTATTATTCGTTTTCAGGCTCACCTCCTCCCTGGAAGGAAAAGTGCCCTAGGCCTTTCTCTGCTTCCATTTTCCTACTCTGTCTCCATTACCCACGTGCCAAATCCCCAACCTGGGGAACTTGAAATAATCAGACGAAAATCAAATCCCTTATGATCATACAGTGGAAGTGAGAAGTAGATTTAAGGGACTAGACCTGATAGATAGAGTGCCTGATGAACTATGGACGGAGGTTCATGACATTGTACAGGAGACAGGGATCAAGACCATCCCCAAGAAAAAGAACTGCAAAAAAGCAAAATGGTTGTCTGAGGAGGCCTTACAAATAGCTGTGAAAAGAAGGGAAGTGAAAAGCAAAGGAGAAAAGGAAAGATATACCCATTTGAATGCAGAGTTCCAAAGAATAGCAAGGAAAAATAAGCCTTCCTCAGTGATCAGTGCAAAGAAATAGAGGAAGACAATAGAATGGGAAAGACTAGAGATCTCTTCAAGAAAATTAGAGATACCAAGGGAACATTTCACGCAAAGATGGGCTCAATAAAGGACAGAAATGGTATGGACCTAACAGAAGCAGAAGATATTAAGAAGGGGTAGCAAGAATACACAGAAGAACTGTACAAAAAATATCTTCATGACCCAGATAATCACGATGGTGTGATCACTCACCTAGAGCCAGACATCCTAGAATGTAAAGTCAAGTGGGCCTTAGGAAGAATCATTACGAACAAAGCTAGTGGAGGTGATGGAATTCCATTTGAGCTATTTCAAATCCTAAAAGATGATGCTGTGAAAGTGCTACACTCAATATGCCAGCAAATTTGGAAAACTCAGCAGTGGCCACAGGACTGGAAAAGGTCAGTTTTCATTCCAATCCCAAAGAAAGTCAATGCCAAGAATGCTCAAACTACCACACAATTGCACTCGTCTCACACGCTAGTAAAGTAATGCTCAAAATTCTCCAAGCCAGGCTTTAGCAATACGTGAACCGTGAGCTTCCAGATGTTCCAGCTGGTTTTAGAAAAGGCAGAGGAACCAGAGATCAAATTACCAACATCTGCTGGATCATCAAAAAAGCAAGAGAGTTCTAGAGAAACATCTATTTCTGCTTTATTGACTATGCCAAAGCCTTTGACTGTGTGGATCACAATAAACTGTGGAAAATTCTGAAAGACATGGGAATACCGGACCACCTGACCTGCCTCTTGAGAAACCTGTATGCAGGTCAGGAAGCAACAGTTAGAACTGGACATGGAACAACAGACTGGTTGCAAATCAGAGAAGGCTGTATATTGTCACCCTGCTTATTTAACTTATATGCAGAGTACATCATGCTGGGCTGGAAGAAGCACAAGCTGGAATCAAGATTGCTGGGAGAAATATCAATAACCTCAGATATGCAGATGACACCACGCTTATGGCAGAAAGTGAAGAGGAACTAAAAAGCCTCTTGATGAAAGTGAAAGAGGAGAGTGAAAAAGTTGGCTTAAAGCTCAACATTCAGAAAACTAAGATCATGGCATCTGGTCCCATCACTTCATGGGAAATAGATGGGGAAACAGTGGAAACAGTGGAAACAGTGGCTGACTTTATTTTTTGGGGCTCCAAAATCACGGCAGATGGTGACTGCAGCCATGAAATTAAAAGACGCTCACTCCTTGGAAGGAAAGTTATGACCAACCTAGACAGCATATTGAAAAGCAGAGACACTACTTTGCCAACAAAGGTCCGTCTAGTCAAGGCTATGGTTTTCCAGTGGTCATGTATGGTTATGAGAGTTGGACTGTGAAGAAAGCTGAGCACCGAAGACTTGATGCTTTTGAACTGTGGTGTTGGAGAAGACTCCTGAGAGTCCTTTGGACAGCAAGGAGATCCAGCCAGTCCATCCTAAAGGAGATCAGTCCTGGGTGTTCATTGGGAGGACTGATGTTGAAGCTGAAACTCCAAGACTTTGGCCACCTGATGGGAAGAGCTGACTCATTGGAAAAGACCCTGATGCTGGGAAAGATTGAGAGCAAGAGGAGAAGGAGACAACAGAGGATGAGATGGTTGGATGGCATCACCGACTCAGTGGACATGAGTTTGGGTAAACTCCGGGAGTTGGTGATGGACAGGGAGGCCTGGCGTGCTGTGGTTCATGGGGTCGCAAAGAGTCAGACACGACTGAGCAACTGAACTGAACTGCATCTATCTTACTCCTCGGTATTCTGATCAGAAAAGAGGGACACACTCCAGCCTTTGATATTCACCTTCATTCTAGTCTCTACTGATATCAAGTTACCTAGTCTGCATAGCTGGATACAAAGCTACATTGTGTAGATTTCACATCAGTCAGATGGCATTTGCAAAGAAATAAATATTCACGAATATGCATTCCCAGGCAAGAATACTGGAGTGGGTTGCCATTTCCTTTTCCAGGCGATCTTCCCCACCCAGGGATTGTAACAGATTGGTTGTGACAAATGTACTACGTTGGGGAAATGTAGATAATGGGGAAGGCTGTGCACATGGGTTAGAAGGAGTCAGGGGATAAATGGGAACTCTATACTTCCTGTTCAGTTTTGCTGTGAACCTGAAACGGTTCTAAAAAAGGAAGCTTAATAAAAATAATATTTTTTTTAGGATACTCTTCTGCTATAGTAGAGGAGGGGGAATGCCCCCTACTGTACCAATAGGCAGCGTATATTCCTCACTCATCCTGGTAGTAGTGATTCTGTGGTCACCACTACACTTAGAGAAAACAGTCCCATCCCCAGGCTGATGCTTTTTCTACAAGCGGGTATCCTAGACCCAGTCGGAAGTAACCTGCGCGCCTGTGAAAGGCTCAGAGACCCCAGAAACCAGGAGGGCTGGATCTGCCACCACTGGTCTACTTAACCACTCTAGTCAATAAAGTTACTAAAATTTATCACTTAGAATTTGTGTACTTTTTGACAGGTATATTACTCCTCCTCAAAAAAAAAGTTTATTAGAAACAAAAGAGGGAAAATAACTAAGCAGAAGTGGACACATTTTAAATAGAATGGGGCAGGAGAGAGAGCAAAGGGCAAGGGAGGTGAGGTTAGATGCCAAGAAATCACTGTGACCTTGGAGAGGTTCGCTTCCTGAGAGTGACAAAGTCAAGCATCACCATCAGGGAACCAAGAGAGGGAATGGAGGAAGGAAAGGGAGGAAGAGGTAAAGATTGTTAGGAGAGAAAATAAAGCAGAAGGTGGTGGTTAACAATGAAAACCAACTGTGTCTGAGAGCATAGAAGATGAAGGTCGAAAGCACCAGTGAGGACTTCCCTGGTGGTCAGAGGCTGGGCCTCTGTGCTTCCAAAGCAGAGGATGCAAGTTTGATCCCTGGTCAAGGAACTAAGATCCCACATGCCACGCAGCATGGCCAAAAACAAAAATAAATTTTTTAAAAAAGCATCAGTGAAAGAAGGAGAGTGAATGAACTGAGCGGTACGTGCATGGGTGAAAGAATGATCACTTATTGCGGCTTCCTCTGTATCAGACTCTGCTATTAGGGAATTTCGAGTAAAAAATAAAAGGACAGGAAATAGAAAAGAAGAAAAGAGAAGAGCAGTTTTGTTCCCCGAAATGGTCAGGCTGCAGCCTGAATCGATGACTCTTCAAGTGTTCATCATGTTACAGCTAGCATGTCAGCTGAAGTCAAACTTGTCACCACACGTAAGGCAAAAACCATCTTCTCTGTAAGAAGCACAAGACGGAGCAGCTGCCTTTGAGGCAGGTTGGTGAAAACTTTCATAAGGACTGCGTTTGTTCTCTAGGGCTGCTGTAACAAAGGACCCCAAACTGCAAAACAACAAAACTGTAAAACAACAGAAATATTCCCTCACAGAGTTCTGGAGGCTCCAAGGCCCAACTCAAGGTGTCGGCAGGGCCTGACATCGTGGGCTTTTTTTGTTTTTTACCATAGTGAAAAAATACAGTGTTAGAGTCAGGAACTGATCAGTTTGGGAGGGTAACGCTTCTGCAAGTTGGTACTTACACAATGGAAATCTTATACATATCTTTTTATATTGTGTAGCCTTTGCTTTGAAAACTTAAGAAAGTTAATCTTGCAAGAAATATGACAAATATGCCACAGCAAGCATTCAATCACTTGTCACAAGCATAATTGGCACAAGTGGTATTTTCCATTGCCTTTTCTTATGCTACTATAAGTGCCTGTTTTATTTTAGATGCCTTCAACAAATGCTTCTCTCACTAACTCAGTTATGGAGTCCATGTAAATAAAGTCAAAAGCAACTTGGATTTTTGTTGTTTGCCTAAGAACGGGACCCTCTGATATTTGTAGCCTGTACATTTTGAATTGCAATCAAGATAAACAGAAAACTGAATCAGGGATCAGGCTCTAAAAACAGAATGGGAAGCTTTTTGCATGGCTACAGATGATAGCCTGAGTGTCATGAAGAAGCCATTTCCACAAATCCAACAGAAAACCCGCAAAGGTATGTCAAGAATTTGTTCCAAAGGATGCACGAACCTGCAGTGTGATTTTGTCTACAAGCTCCTAAAGAGAGCTCATTCGTGTGTTCGTGCTAAGTCTCTTCAATTGTGTCTGACTCTTTGCGATCCTATGGACCGTAGCCCACCAGGCTCCTCTGTCCATGGGGATTCTCCAGGCAAGAATATTGGAGTGGGTTGCCATGCCCTCCTCCAGGGGATCTTCCTGACCAGGGATTGAACCTGTGTCTCTAATGTCTCCTGCAGTGGCAGGTGGGTTATTTACCACCAGCACCACCTAGGAAGCCCCAGGAGCGCTCTGCATCTCCCAAAGCTGTCAGGAGAGGAAAGAGGCAACACGAAGCGCCAGAGGGAGCCGAACCATTTCTGTGTGTCAGGGGTCATCTTCTCTGAATTCAGGAGGACGCAGCAATCTAAGAAAAAGAAATGGCAAAGAGCAAATAGTTTAAAAAGAAGAATTTCACTGGATTTTAATTTGCTCAAACAAAGTGTTCCTTTCTTTGTTCACTGCTCACACTGGAATGGTACATAAGGGGTCCATCTCGGAGTTTTCCTGCCTCTGGTTCTCTTCCGTTATTCAGTTTGTAAACAGGACCATACTCCTCAAACACCATAATTCTTCCCATTGAGACTGGGGGTCAGCGAGAGAAGGCAGGGCACAAGCATTAAAAGAATCACACACACAAGAATGACGCAGATGTTGAAGATAAGACAAAAACTGGTTAGAACCTGTTAGATCCCATTTTCCCTCATGCCTCATTCTCCTGCAACACCGTTTGATTTTTTTTTTTAACCAACTTGAAATGTAAATTCATGAAATAAAAATGTGTATTCTAAGACAAGTCAAGGACAATTTGAACACAAAAATGTTTCGCTGCCCTTTGACCTCCTCTCTCATGCATTATGTATGGGCCACACCTCCCCATTGGCAGAAATACCCGCTCAACCAAAAAAAAGAAAAAAAAAAAACAACATTCTCCTAGCAGTAATAAGATAACACCTTAGGAGATAACTTTCCTGTTTTATTAATCTTGTAAGGCATCACGATGACCACATAGACCTGTACTGTGTAAATTGTCAGTAATATATCACTGAGTGTACAGCCCTCTGTTTCAAAACCTTATGTAGCTATGCTTAGACCTCTAATGGGTAGAACAGTTCTCAGAGCTTTCTGAGAGGCTACTTCCAAAGTTACAATCCTCAATTTAGCTCGAATAAAACCTTCTCTCTCTTTCTTAGATGAACAGATTAATTTTTTCATCCACAAAATCAACTCAGATCTCCTATTAATAAGTGCACGTGTGCTCAGTCACTCAGTCGTGTCTGACCCTTTGCAACCCTATGGACTGGCCTGCCAGGCTCCTCTAGCCCATGGGATTTCCGAGTTAGAAATACTGGAGTGGGTTGCCGTTTCCTCCTCCAAGGGACCTTCCCAATCCAGGGATTGAACTCAAGTCTCCTGTAGCTTCTGCATCTCCTGCATTGCAGGCAGATTCTTTACTGCTGAACCACCAGGAAAGCCCTATTAGTAAGTTATCATATTAGTAACCATGGAGGCTGGCCAATGAGCAAGCGCTTCCCCAGCTCCAGCCAGTTACTTCTTTGGCTGCTGCATCTCTTTTGGTTCTAGCAAAACAAGCAGGCGCCTGTCAACAGGTCCTTTCCCGCCCCTCCTTCCCCCACACCCATTTGATCCTAAAGCGTCTGCCTGCAATGCAGGAGACCTGGGTTCGATTCCTGGGTTGGGAAGATCCCCTGGAGAAGGAAATGGCAATCCACTCCAGCACTCTTGCCTGGAAAATCCCATGGAGGGAGCAATCTGATAGGCTACAGTCCATGGGGTCGCAAAGAGTCGGACACGACTGAGCGATTTCACGTTCTTTCACTTTCTACCTCCCAAGGGACGCAAGTCATTGCCCTCCAGGACTTCACAATACTATTTTTGTTTTGTGAATAGCAAATGGCAGAATGTTGAGTGTACTATGCTCTTACCTTTACAATGAATTTTTTTCAATAGACAGTCAGGTATGTATCAAAAAGTTGCAGGGCTATTGCACAACACTATGTTAAGGCATGGTTATACAGGAGATTTTCACTTTAATTCATGGTATTTAAACTGCATATATATTTACACATGTGTCATCTCTAAAGACCAATTTTTCTAAGACAACCTCTTCTGTGAAATGTTATCAGATTGCCCCTTTCTAACGCTGCTCACTCTCATCACTTCTATAATGCTTTTGACAGCTGGATATCTTTACCACTGTTTACATGTATATGTTGTTGCTGTTGCGTAATCACTGAGTTGGGTCCAACTCTTTTGCTTCTCTGTCCATGGGATTTCCCAGGCAAGAATACCGGAGTGGGTTGCCATTTCCTCCTCCAGACGCTCTTCCCAGGGATCAAATCCTTGTCTACTGCATTGGCAGGCAGATTCTTTGCCTCTGAGGCACCAGGAAAGCCCTTATATATATATATTCATGCATATATTTCTCCTATTTTTTCTGTTATTTTCCTCTCTTCTCGCTTATATTAAAAATCTTAAGATTAATGTAAATTTTATATCAGATAATAGATGAAATATTCTACAATCAAGAGATACAGATGCCTATTTTAAGATTCCCTAGAACCCAGTTCATGGTATACAGTCTTTTGAATAAACAAGGAGTGAGTGTATAGAGTAATGAGAGAATCACTCCACCCCTTGGACGCATGTAAAACCTGCTCCAATATTCATTTGTTCTTCAGTGGATGTGTCTTTTCTTCAAAATGTATATAAAATGTATTGTTATACAAATCCCAGTAATTCCTGAAAACGTGTTTTTTTAACAGCAGCCAACAAAGTTACTTTACCAAAGCTAGATATTCTTACCAACGATTTCAGTTATTCCTGCCAACTGGTTAAAAACCCAGAACCCTTTTCAAAATCCAGAGATGTGACAATAAGGATTGCCATGCTAACGCAAACTCAACGGGATTCACAGTGACATACTCTACTTAGCTGTCTCAGGTTGGATGAAACAAGTTTTTACAGCTTTTTCCAGCCTTGGAGTTGTCTATCAACATTTAATTGTACTTCCAATGACTACAGACAAACCATTTTTTCTTCTTTCCAAATGAGAATTTGTAGAGTTTTCTAGTGCCATTTACCACCAAGAGCTCATCAGAAGATGAACATCCTAGTGGGAGGTCAATGATAATGGGAAAAAAAACAAACCAGTAGTTCAGTTCCCTGGCCCATGATGGAACCAGCAGAGGGCCTTACCCAACTCAAGTTGCCATGGCAAATCGCCTAATGTAAAAATGCTTCCCTTCTGAACTCATCACTAGAGGGTGATTAGAATGTAGATAATAGTGAGGCATATAGGTGATAACATTTTTCTATTAAAAAATGTGATGCAAAATACATTCCCGTTGTTCATAAGTTGCCTGTGATAGGTGTGACTACTGTTTATCCCACACCAAAGCCCTGAAACCTTTTACAAAACCCACTGTTTTCCATCGGATCTGTCTGTAAACTTCCACTACATTGCATTAAAAATATGCGATAATTAAGGCAATTTAAAATTTAAATGGCTTTTGGGCGAGTAGAGCGAAGTCTGTCATTTTTCTCACTGTAGGACGTGTGTAGGGTATGGATTCGCATCTGTTCTCAGCAGTTCCTCCAATTCGATTACAGAACAATTTGGAAACTGCAGAAAGACATGAAGCATCACTTGAATCACAATTTATCTTTTTTAAAACTGTATTTATTTACATAAAATTCAGGATATATATCCCTAACCAATGGTGGCTCAGAAGGTAAAGAACCTGCCTGCAGTGCAGGAGATCTGGATTCCATCCCTGGGTCAAGAAGATTCCCCTGAGAAGGGGAACAACCCACTCCAGTATTCTTGCCTGGAGAATTCCATGGACAAAGGAGCCTGGTGGGCTACAGTCCATAGGGTTGCAAAGAGTCGGACACGACTGAATGTCTAACCCTTTCATCCCTAACCAAAAGTGGGAATTTTACATTTTCCATTCTCTTCTATAAAATGCCCCCAGTAATGAAAGTCATATGGCCCACTGTTGTAACAGAGCCCTTTTGTTAAGCACAGCTCTTGTCTTCTGGACTACCTGGATGCCTACCGCAAGGGGAGAAGCGACACTAGAACTTCACTTTGGAGTTGAGATGAGGTGAAAAGAGTGAGTGGTGACGACAGCAAGTTGAATAATCCAGAGAAAAAGAGCCCAGAATGTTTGGGGCACTCGTTTATGTCTTTGTGCATGTGTGCATTTGATAAGTGTTACCTAGTTCAGTTCAGCTCAGTTCAGTCGCTCAGTCGTGTCCGACTCTTTGTGACCCCATGGACCACAGCATGCCAGGCCTCCCTGGCCATCACCAGGAGTTTACTCAAACTCATGTCCATTGAGCCAGTGATGCCATCCAGCCATCTCATCCTCTGTCATCCCCTTCTCCTCATGCCTTCAATCTTTCCCAGCATCAGGGTTTTTTCAAATGAGTCAGCTGTTCACATCAGGTGGCCAAAGTATTGGAGTTTCAGCTTCAACATCAGTCCTTCCAGTGAATATTCAGGACTGATTTCCTTTAGGATGGACTGCTTGGATCTCCTTGCAGTCCAAGGGACTCTCAAGAGTTACCTAAGCACCTAGTATAATTGTCATCTGTAGAGTAGGACTTTTTGCTGTTGTTCAGTGACTAAGTTGTGTCTGACTCTTTGTGACCCCGTGAACTGCAGCACACCAGGCTTCCCTGTCCTTCACTATCTCCGGGAGTTTGCTCAAATTCACGTGGAGGGGGAAGGAAGGGGCTATCCAAGTCAGTGATGCTATCTAACTATCTCATCCTCTGCCGCCCCCTTCCCATTTTGCCTTCAATCTTTCCCAACATCAGGATCCTTTCCAAAGAGTCAGCTCTTCACACCAGGTTCTCTAGGTGTGTTGATTAAGCCTTACAGCCTTGGCCAAAGGCAAGAGGCTACCTTCTCAAAGGGTATCATCCTTCTCTTTGTCCATGACCCCCTCCCCCCCCGCCCCCGCCAAACAGGTAATAAATCTCATCCTGTAACTCTGCCTACATACTGCCGTGCACTCTACAGAAGGAAGTGTAGGTCAATGACCTAATTCTCTCCAAGGCTGCAGCCATGAGTCACTGCTAGCATGGTGTCACTTTTGTGAGAACTACAAAACGGCACCCTCTGAGTGAATAAATTACAAAAGCCACTCTTCTCTCTGAATTTTAGCCCCTGCTTCCCCCCCTCCACCAACATACTTTGAAAGTGAAAGTCTCTCAGTCGTGTCCGACTCTTTGCGACCCTATGGACTGTACATGGAATTCTCCAGGCCAGAATAATGGAGGGGATTGCCATTCCCTTCTCCAGGTGATCTTCCCAAACTAGGGATTGAACCCAGGTATCCCGCAAAGATCCTTTACCATCTGATCCACAAGGGAAGCCCAAGAATACTGGAGTGGGTAACCTATCCCTTCTCTAGTGAATCTTCCCAACTCAGGAATCGAACCAGGGTCTCCTGCATTGCAGGAGGATTCTTTACTAGTTGAGCCCATCAGAGACGCCATGTTCTGACCAACGTGCTTTGACCACCTGCTATTTATGCACACCACAGAGAGATGCTGGTTCCTTCCCACTAGTCCAGACCTGGCCCCGCCTCCCCCAGTAGAAGCCCCTTCGTGCACATCCTGTATCACAGGATGGAAATTAATATCCCCCTGACTAGACCAACTGGGCTTCCCTGGTGGCTCAGAGGTTAAAGCGTCTGCCTCCAATGCAGGAGACCTGGGTTCCATCCCTGGATCAGAAGATCCCCTGGAGAAGGAAATGGCACCCCACTCCAGTACTCTTGCCTGGAAAATCCCATGAAGGGAGGAGCTTGGTAGGCTACAGTCCACAGGGTCGCAACTGAGCGATCCGACTGAGCAACTTCACTTTGAGTCGGACACGACTGAGCGACCTCACTTTGACTAGACCAAGGTGTCTTCTGTGAGTTGAACAATATGGACAAGGTCCTTAACTCTCTATTCCATGTTGCTCACTTCCATGCCATCCAATCAGCAATGTGTGACCTCACTAAAGATTCAAGTCCATTGCAAAGCAAAGGGCATCCTCTCTCCACATACCAGTCAACTCCGCTGCTGCCGGGAGCCTGCAGTACTGGAGAGCAGCCAGCAGCTGTGATGGATGTTACAAGAGCTTGTGGTCCTCGGTCCACACCTGTTCCACACGCTCCTAACTTCAGGGACCTGCCATTTGCCAGCCCCTCCTCCTCCACCATGGGCTGGCATGGGGACAGTTCTGCCTGAGGCAGGGTTCTTGGAGGAGGTTCTGCAGATACTCAGGCTTCAGGGCACATCATCCTGCTAAGTGAAGAAGCCCCACTGCCTTTGGGGGTCCCCGGGGGTCTCCAGGGCAGAGGGACACATGTCCTGTCCCTTTACATGGCTCCCACCAGCCTTGTGAACAGCTGCGGTCCAGCCGCAGCATCAGCCTGACTGCCGGCAACCCCCTTTCGGTGGACACAGATGTAGCCCCCATGCCACCTGGTGAAAGCTTCTGTGACCACTACAGCTTGAGAGCCTCAGCAAAGGCAGCAAAGACATGCACACCCAGTGAGCAGGCAAAGGGCGCAGTGCTGACAGGGAGCACCGCAGAGGAAAATGAGAAACAATGTTTCTCTGACCTCAGTCCACTACCTCTGTCCGCTCTCTTGGAGGCGGTCCAAGCTCCTTGCAGCCTTCAGAGGAAGCTCTGGAAGAAGTCAAACGGGCTGGGTGTGCTCAAAAGGTCATCCGAGTCTTTCCCTGCAGCCCCGCGCCCCCCACCCTGCACCCCGGAAGGTGGGGAGGGGCTCCCGGGGGTTCCCGGCTGATGGGTGGGAGGGGGAGAACAGAGAGAGGGGTGCAGGCTGAAAAGAGGGGGCACCCCACCTTTCTAGACCTCCAGACAGTTCGTAAAGGGGAGGAGGCAGGTGATGCGGTAGGACTATGGGAGCCAAAGGCCAGGAAGAAACTATGGTAGGTGTCATTTATTTTTGCCCAAGTTTCAGCTGCGGAGCTGCCTGGAAGCTCACGTGGAGGACTGCAGACTTGCTCCTTTGCATCAAAACACAGTAGGAATGGTTGATTCACAGTTGAAAAAGTAGCAGAAAAAAGGATTTGCCTTAAAAAAAAAAAAAAAATGTTTTCTAAATCTCTGTTCAAAGCAAAGAGCCTGAGGCAGGGAAGGAGAAACACACTGATCTGAAATCAAACCACCATGATGGCTGTCTTTGGGCAGCTATGTGTGAGTGTGTGTATATGCATGTGTGCAGGCGGGGGTGAGACGGGGGGGATGTGTACCCTGGAGGTAAGCAGGGGCAGGATGTTATTTGTGTTAAATAAGATAATTTTCAAATATTCTTTGCACAGGTAGAAGGGTATCATCATTCACATTTAGGTGATTTTCTTGCTTTCATCATTGTGAAATGCCAGCAGCTTTGTTATCAGCTGCTTAGTCACTTCAGTAATGTCCGACTCTGTGCAACCCCATGGACTGTAGCACATCAGGCTCCTCTGTCCATGGGATTCTCCAGACAAGAGTCCTGGAGTGGGTTGTCATGCCCTCCTCCAGGGAATCTTCCGAACCCAGAGATTGAACCCAGGTCTACTGCGTTGGCAGGCAGATTCTTTACTGTCAGAGCCACCAGGGAAGCTTTGTTACCTAGATCTGGTCAATCTGATTAAGTCATTGACAGTGACCTATGAGGACTATTGCACCCCTTGGCTCCCACCCCAGCCCACTCAGTCCCTGGCAGCACTTTGTTAAGAAAAACAAGCATAAACCTAATAAAGTACACAGGTCAATTCATAGCCACTGTAAAAATTGGGTGATTAATCCAAACTCCTGGTCCTCACATAGTCTGTTCGCTGAAGTTTAGAAAGGGTCTCAAATTTATACTCTGCACTGTGCTAAGTTCTAGATACACAATAGCAAACAAGAGCGACCAAGTGCCTCCCCTCATGCAGCCTGGAATGTAGCTGGGGAAAAAGACTTTATATAAATGAATACGGAATTTAAATATGGATAGCCAGACAGAGACAGTTCAGTTCAATTGCTCAGTCATGTCAGACGCTTTGCGACCCCATGGACTGCAGCACACCAGGCTTCCCAGTCCATCACTAACTTCCAGAGCTTGCTCAAACTCATGTCCATGGAGTCAGTGATGCCATCCAACCATCTCATCCTGTCGTCCCCTTCTCCTCCTGCCTTAATCTTTCCCAGCATCAGGGTCTTTTCCAGTGAGTCAGGTCTTCGCATTAGGTGGCCAAAGTATTGGAGCTTCAGCTTCAGCATCAGTCCTTCCAATGAATACTCAGGACTGATTTCCTTCAGGATTGACTGGTTTGACCTCCTTGCTGTCCAAGGGACTCTCAAGAGTCTTCTACAACATCACAGTTCAAGGGCATTAATTCTTGAGCAGACGAGAATGCCCAGGGAATTTGACTATGGAGGCCAGTGGGACTTGATTACAGAACTTCCACAGGACTGGGGAAACAGACTCTTGGAGGGCACGGACCAAACCTTGTGCACACCAGGAGCCAGAAGAAAGGAGCAGTGAAAGAAAGGAGACAGAGACAGAGCAATATATGATACCACTTGTATGTGGAATCAAAAAAAATTTTTTTAAGATGCAAATGAACTTATTTGCAAAACAGAAATAGACCCACAGACATAGAAAACAAATTTATGGTTTCCAAAGGGAAAAGGGAGAGGGAGGGATAAATTAGGAGTTTGGGATTAACATATACACACTACTATATATAAAATAAACAACAAGGACCTACTGTATAGCACAGGGAGCTATAATCAATACTTTGTAACAGCATAAAAAGAATCTTAAAAAGAACATATATATATTAAAAAGCTGAATTACTGTGCTGTGCATCTGAAACTAACACAACATTGTATTTCAACTATACTTCAATAAAACAAAATTTTTAGATGTAGTAAGAAAAATTTTTTTAACGTGGATAAATGTGATGAAAAAGTGCAGGACACTTTGAGAAAGAGTTGTATAAGGACTTTATTTAGATTGTGGGGCCCACAAAGCCTGAGGCCGAAATTAGGAGCCAGCCAACCAAAGAGGGCAGGAAGTCCCGGCAGAGGGCACAGCGTGAGCAAAGGCTGTGGGGTAGCAAGGAGATTGGAGAATCTGAGGAACTGTGAGAAAGGAAGCACACAAGGAGACAGAGAGATGCAGGTAGACAGAGGCCAGATCGCATAAGGTCCGTTATGCGATGCGTACCTTTATCATGACACCACTTGTGTATTTTGAAAATAGTAGCTCACAGTGAAAAAAATCGGGCAGATACCATGTTGACCAAATAATAAAAGTTAACACCAGCAGTGGCATAAAGAGGCATTCCATGCCTCCTGGTAGGATGCACTGAGAAGGGCATAATGTTATTTCTCTGGTCTTCTTGCCAAAACCTCCATAATCAGCATTAGTTATGAAGAAACATCAGGAAACTCAAAATGAAGAGCATTCTACAAGACAATCGGCTCATAATTTCCAAAACAGTCAAGGTCACAAAAGACAGAAATTGAAGATCATTTCCAGATGAAAGGAAATTAATGAGACAAGGTGACTAAATGTGTGATCTTAGACCCCCAAAATGAAGTTGGTGGGACAATTGCTGACGATTAACTAAGGTCTACATATTTGAGAATCCTACTGCATTGATGTTAACTTTCTGGTTTTGATAATTGGACCATGGTTTTGTAAGATGTTAACATTTAGGGGAGCTGGGAGGGGAGCTTATAGGAATTATTTGTACTATTTTTGCAATGATTTTCTAAAGTCTGAAATTATTTCAAATTGAAAAGTTAAAAAATAAATTGAAAAAAATGTTAAGCTTTAGATTTCCTCCCAGGTATAATGGCAGGCCCTTGATGGAGTTTAACTAAGGGAGTGTTTAGGTTTTTAAACATTTGTGTGGTCGGGGTATGGCAAATGGATTGAGGGCAGGACCACAGGGACGCGGTCATGATGCAAGAGCTTTGACTAAGTGACATCAGTTTTCTCAGCTGCCAAATGAGAGGGCTGAACTGTCTGTACTTACAAGGCAGGCTCACGACTTACCTGCGCTGGAGTCACCTGGGGAACTTCAGCCATTCAGATCCCTGGCACCCAGCCCTTCATGATGACCTGCAAGAGAACAGTGGTGTCTTGGTCTGCTCCAGCTGCTGTAACACAGTACCACAGGTGCAGGGGCTTACACAACAGGCATTTACTTCCCATGGTTCTGTGAGAAGTCCAAGATCAAGGTTCCTGGTGAGAGCCCTCCCCTGGTGTGTAGATCGCCACCTTCTCCTGTGTCCTCATTTGGCAGAGAGCGAACTCAGAGGAGTCCCTTTCTTTTCTTATAAGGATGCCAGGCAGATCATTTCAGGGTTCTTTTATGTCCTCATTTAACCTTAATGATCTCCTTATGAGGGCTTCCCAGGTGGCGCTAGTGGTCAAGAACCTACCTGCCAATGCAGGATATGCAAGTTCAATCCCTGGGTTGGGAAGATCCCCCAGAGGAGGGCATGCTAACCCACTCCAGTATTCTTGCCTGCAGAATCCCATGGACAGAGGAGCCTGTTGGGCTACATACAGTCTAGGGGGTCAAGAAGAGTCGACATAACTGAGCGTGAGCCCACATGCATGCGTGTACACACACACACACACACACACACTCATCGGAGCATCTCAGGACAAGAGCCACAGAAGAGATTCTGCTCCAGCTCTTTGGAAGGGCCAGTGGGACTTCATACAGTTGCCCACAGCAGCGACTACTCCCACAAGTCTCCCTCCTACTGGCTTTTCCTCCTTCCTCTTTCTCTCTCCCTGGCCCCTCATTTCTACTCTCTGACTTTGAAAAATGAGCAGGTTTAGACAGAGAGGAGAGAGCACATTCTAAGTAGAAGGAAAGGCAGAGTAAAGACCAGAACAAAGGGAGGCTGGAAAGACAAAGGACGAGAGACATCACTGTTTATTTTTTGCCATTATGTGCACTTATGTGCAAGAGTGAAGCTTGTCACACAGATCGTGGGACAAATGGATGCAGGTACCAGACCCACACTGGTTATCAAATGCTGTAAATGTGGCAAGAGGGATGTGTGTGCAGGCATGCTCAGTTTGTGACCCTGCGGACTGTAATCCGCTGGGCTTCTCTGTCCAAGGGATTCTTCAGGCAAGAATACTGGAGTGGGTTGCCATTTCCTCCTCCAGGGGATCTTGCTGGATCCAGGGATTGAACCCATGACTCCTGTGTCTCCTGCATCACGGGCAGATTCTTTGCCATTGAGCCATCGGGCAGGAGCGGGGAAGATCGCAAAATAGCCTGGGCGCATGTGTGCATGCGGCAGAAACCCTGGCAGAGAAAGTCACCTCCGTGGGTGCTCTCCTGTTTCGTCACGTGAAACTTCACTGCCAAGGCTGTTCATGGCATAGCCTTTCTTGCAGCTTTCCAACCAGCTCTAAATTGGCTTCGTCAGCGCCCTATAAGAGGACCATTGAGCCACCTTCACGACACACGTACCAGGACATAAATATGTGAGCAGTTCTATATTAGCATGAATTAGCAGCAGTAGCCTGGAAATGCTGAGCCTGACGCTGGGAAGCGCTAATGGAACTGTGCATCTTTTTTCTACCCCAGGAGCAGTCAAGAATCATGCATAATATAAAAGCGCAGAGTGCAGCTGGTAGCCGCAGGCTGGATCACAGGAGATGGTTTCAACTGGTTTTTGTGATCATGAAGAACTACCTTTCAATCAGGGCCCCAAAGCATCTACAGTCCTCCTGCCCCAGGGAGGCAGGGGAGTGGGGGGGAGCGGCGGCGCAGTGGGGGGCGGGGCTGGCGGTGCAGAATTGTAATACATAACAGTAAATACAGATCCCACTCAGAGGGCCCGAAGCTGGGCTCTTTATTGATATTCAGTCCATATTTATAGAGTCTAGCAGAGTGGGTGGCGGCGATATAAAGCAGGTGCCACCTGGCCATCCGTGAGGCTGATTCAGACACGTGGATGAGCCATTCTCGAATCAGCCCGGAAAAGTCTGCCCTGGACATGCAGACTTCTAATCTCGAAATTGTTCAGACTTGGACAAGAAGGGCCAGAGCAGAGGAAAGCCTGTTTAATGGTGTCAGCTCACCTCCTGGTCTTAGAGCATCTCGGAGAAAAAGTGAGGAAAATTCCAGGAAAATTCCTCAATTTAGTCTGCTGTTTATTGCTTTCCTTTTCTCAACCACTATATGGATTTAGGGTTTTTTCCCCAATAGCTTTATTCTGACATAAATCACATCCCAGACAACTCACTCATTTAAAGTGTGTAATTGAATGCATTTTTGGTTTGTGATATTTCACCAGTGCGTGCTCGGTCACTCAATCTTATGTCCAACTCTTTGTGACCTCATGGACTATAGCTTGCCATGCTCCTTCGTCCATGGGATTCTCCAGGCAAGAATACTGGAGTGGGCTGCCATTTCTTTGTAAAATTTGTAATATGTACATACAACAAAATCTGCCATCTTAATCATTTGGGGTAGTATAATTTTTATTGTGGTAAAACACACATAAACTTTGCTGTTTTAACCATTTTCAAGGGTACAGTTCTGTGTCATTACGTACATTCAAATTGTTTAACTATCACCACCATCTTTCTCCAGAACTTTTCATTACCCAAGGCATAAAGTCTCTACTCGCTTCGCAATAACTCCACATTCTCCCCATTTCCCCTTAGCCCCTGGAAACCTCAAATCTATTTTCTGTCTCTATGAATTAGCCTAGTCTAGAAGTTTCATGTGAGTGGGGTCATACACTATTTGTCCCTCCGTGTCTGGCTTGTTTGACTTAGCATAACATCTTCAACGTTTGCCATGCTGTATTAATAGCATGAATTATCAATAAAATTTCATTCCTAATAAATGCCATTTGCAGCAACGTAGATAGAGATTATCATACTAGGTGAAGTAAGTCAAACAGGGACAAATGTCATATGATATCACTTATATGAGGAATCTGAAAAAATATGATACCAATGAACTTATTTGCAAAACAGGAACAGACTCACAGGGATTGAAAACATATGGTCACGAAAGGAGAAAGGTGGGGGAGAGAGGAATAAATTAGTAATTTGGGAGTAACATATATATATATATATGTTATATATGTGTGGTTTATATATATATATGTGTGTGTGTGTTTATATATATATATGTTATATACATATATAATAGATAAACAACAAGGACCTACTCCATAGCACCAGGAACTATATTCAAGATCTCGTAATAACCTATAATGGAAAAGAATCTGGAAAAGGATATATGTGTGTCTGTGTGTGTCCAAATCACTTTGCTGTACGCTAACACAACAGTGTAAATCAATTATATTTCATTTTTTTTAATTCATCCTTCTTTATGGTTGAATAATATTCCAAATATGTATTTATTACATTTTGTGTATTCATTCACTTGTTGATGAATCCTTCAGTTATTTCCACCTTTTAGCTACTATGAATATCGCTGCTATGAACACTGGCCTTCGAGTATCTGTTCGAGTCACGTATGAGTTCTTTTGGATATATACCTAAAAGTGGTATTGCTGGGTCATATGTTAATTTAGCTCTTTTTTTTTTAAACAGAGATGCTGTATTGATTTATTTTGGCTGTGCTGGGTCTCCACTGCTGCACGTGGCCTTGCTCTAGCTGCGGCAAGCAGGCTCTGCTCTGCATTGCGATGCGAGGGCTTCTCGCTGCACTGGCTTCTTTTGTTGTGGAGCACAGGCTCCAGGGCCCACGGGCGGTTGTGGCTTGTGAGCTCTAGAGCACTGGCTGAGTAGCTGTGGTTCGCCAGCTCAGTTGCTCCTTGGCACGTGGGATCTTCCTGGACCAGGGATCAAACCTGTGTCCTTTGCATTGCAAGGCAGATTCTTAACCACTGGAACCACCAATCTCTTCTCCACAGCAGCTCTACATTCCCACCAGCCATGTATGAGGGTTCCCATACACTTCGTATTTTCTGTTTTTTTTTATTTTAATTATAGCTATCCCAGTAGGTATAAAGTGATTTCTTGTGGTTTTGATTTGCATTTCCCTAATGACTGGTGATGTCGACCATCTTTTGTGCATTATTGGCCATTTGTATAGCTTTTTTGGAGAAGGTGGTATTAGTTTGCTAGGACAGCCATAACCATAACCAAGTGCACAGACAGGGTGGCTCAAACAATAGAACTTTATTCTGTCGCAGTTCTGAAGGCTAGAAGTCCAAGGTCAAGGTGTCAGCAGGTTTGGTTTTCCTGGGGTCTCTCCCTGTGGCTTGTAGACAACCCCCTGCACATGGTCATTCTTCTGTGCCGGTCTGGGTCCTAGTGCTCTCTTCTTACAAGGACATGAGTCTATTGCTTTAGGGCTCACCCTATGACCTCATTTAACCTTAATCACCTCTTTAAAAACTCAAATACTGTCAACATATTAATGGGGAAGATGAATATGTGGGGGTACAACTTGGCCCACAATAAATAACAAACATCCACTTAAATCCTTTGCCTAATATTTTTAAAATTGAGTTGTAACCACCACAAATTTTGATGTCGAATGTGTGGTTTAATTTTTATTTTTGAGGGGTGAAGATCCAGTTAGAAAAAAAGAGATAAGGGTTATTACTAGGTTTCTAACCTCAAAATGTTTCATTTGATCAGGTCTAAGTATACTCACATTGTCCCAAAGGACACATCTCCTTCAATTTTACACATTTCACTGATGAGAATCCTCTTAGTACTGATGCTATAAGACAAAATCATTCTTTGAACTAGGAGTTTCTAATGTCAGTCATAAAGGAGTATATTCAATTTCTTAGGTACATATAAAATAAATATTACATTAATAAAGAAGGACTAAATTCAATTAATATGCTTTATTCATGGTAATTATAATAAAGACAGAGGATTTTTTAATTAAATGATAGGAAGGAGGGCAAAAGGTTATGAGATGGAAGTTTCAATACACCAAAAATTTAAAAATAGTCAATGACGTTGGTTTGTTTGTTTAGTTGCTAAGTCTTGTCCGACTCTTGTGACCCCATGGACTGTAGCCCATCAGGCTCCTCTGTCCATGGGATTCTCCAGGCAAGAATACTGGAGCGAGTAGCCATTCCCTTTCCCAGGGGATCTTCCCGACCCAGGAATCGAACCTGGGTTTCCTGCATTGCAGGCAGATTCTTTACCGACTGAGCTATGAGGGAAGCCCCAACAATTATTATACTTTTTAAAAATTCTCCACCTAAGACAATGATAGCAACATTCACAAATTATCCACATTGGTTTCAGCCCTCTGCTGGTGAGATACGTTTCTTTTTTCTGAAACATCCAAGTAGGCCTGGGCTCCTGTTGGTAATGGAATAAGAAGCTTTGGCAGACAAGTAACAGGCCTCTCCTAGGATTCTATGGAGCTGCTTCACATAAGGATGGAGAAGGAACTGGCAACCCACTCCAGTACTCTTGCCTGGAAAATCCCATGGATGGAGGAGCCTGGTAGGCTACAGTCCGTGGGGTTGCAAAAAGTCCGTCATGACTGAGTGACTTCACTTTTCACTTTCAGACTAGGAAGTTGTCTGACCTCTTTGTGTCCCCCCGTGGTGGTAACCTGAGCCCTGGTAAATCCGGTCAACCCTCTCTGACCTCACCTGACAAGGTCTAATGGACAGCCCTTCTCCAATGGCTTCATTCGCCATCAGTCACCAAAACTATTGAGCAAAGAAGAAATCCATCTAAGGAATTTCACAGATATTACACATTCTTCCTTTGCCAAGATAGCTATTTTTCAAGGAAGGGCATACGGAACCTTGTGATCACAGTTTGTTCATTCCATCTTTTTTTCTTTAAGGGGAAGGAAAAAGAAATAATAACATGGATAAAACATGTCAATGAAGACCTCAGTTCATAAAGAAGAATCTGACCCAGGAAATCCCAGAACATCTTTTGCCATCTCGATGTGTTTTTGTTTTATGCTTTGCTTTACTTTCTGATCCCCAACAGGCTAGCTGCTCTGGGAGGGGGAGAGCGCACTACACGCTGGGGCACGGCCAGCAAGACACACCACACTCTCAGTGTCAGAAAGGCCTCTTGTAGCATGTCACCAGCTCTGACTGACTGGGGTCATGGAGGGGTCCATGACCCAAACACATGCTCGATCAAAATTATCGGACTCTTAGTTTCCACAGTTCTTCCGGTGAGGGACAATCTAGGTGTGTCAGAAATCAGCAGGGTTAAGATTAACTTCTCTGATCAGGCTGGACAGTGGCTCACAGAGCTAGATTCAAAGTCTGGTTTCATGTATGGGCTTCTAAGAACAAGGATTCTAGAACACTCCTACAAACTGATTCGGGCTGGGCTGTCTGGAAGTCACCCTGGTTCTTGTTTTCTTACCTTACTTCCCCTTTGATCCCACTCAACTAGTTGTGTGTTGGTGAATGTCCAACCACTCTCCAAAAACATGCAAATATATATATACTAAACTTTACTGTCTCTCTAAAATGTATTTGTTTTAAGAGATGGTACCGATGAACTTATTTGCAGGGCAGCAATGGAGATGCAGATGTAGGGAACAGACTTGTGGACACAGCGCGGGGAGGAAAGGGTGGGACAACTTGAGAGAGTAGCATGGAAACATGTACAATGCCATATGCAAAATAGATGGTCAGTGGGGATTTGCTGTGTGACACAGGGAGTTTAACCCAGGGCTCTGTGACAACCTAGAGGGGTGGGATGGGGTGGGACGTGGGAGGGAGGTTCAGGAGGGAGGAGACCTACGTTTACCTGTGGCTGATTCATGCTGATGTATGGCAGAGACCAGCACAGTGTTATAGAGTGATGGTCCTCCAATAAAAACATTTTTTTAAATAGATCTACTCACAAAAGTCAATGGTAGCAGGAAGTAAAAATGTGAAATAAGATGGCAAAAAAAAAAGATGTGTGACACACAATTTACAAATGATAAAGTATACAGTATTCTTCACTGTGAATTCCATTTACTCAACTGATTCTCAGAACTCTCTCCTTGATCTTTTTCCAAATTCTCACATCTCTAGTCAATCCATGCTTGCAGCTAAAACATGATGTAGTTTTGAAAAGAATATTGGTTGATATTTTTGCCAGTCAGGTGAAACAATGAAGATGTATCTCGAAGGGTCACCTGATTATCAGCACGATCAACTTCTTTACTGAATCAGATAAGTTTCTAATGCTGGAAGAGTATTTCCTCAAATTTTTGTGCTATTCACAATGTGATGGCCGTGGATGTGACAATTTTAAGTTTTACTCTGCATTATTAATATTTTCCCCATCTCAAGTCTAGAGAGTCATTAAACCAATAAGTCAAGCCCTGACTTGTAGCAGTTGTCAAGTTCCATGGCAGATTCCAAGCTATGAAAGAGACACAGAACACAGATATGGGAAGAGAAGCACAGTAGATGGGATCATATACTATTATTGCATAATATAAACCCAATAGATGTCAGTAATCACAAGCGTTAGGTAGTAAAATAGGTAGGAAGCAATGAACTTCTTAATACAGATGATTTCATGATGCACACATGCTAAGTCGGTTCAGTCGTGTTTGACTCTGTGCAACCCTATGGACTGTAGCCTGCTGGGCTCCTCTGTCCATGGGATTCTCCAGGCAAGAATACTGGAGTGGGTTGCCATATCCTCCTCCAGGGGATCTTCCCAACCCAGGGATCGAACAAAAGATCTCCGTCATTGGCAGGCGGGTTCTTTACCACTAGCGCCACCTGATTCTTCCTGATTATGAGATAATTAGCTTTTAAAGGACATCTAGGAAGACTAATTTTTATGTACAATTTGGCTGTACAAGGTCTGTATCAGAGTACCACAAGTCAGATTCCTGGTATAGTAAATAAACCTCATTACAAAGAAAAAAAAAAAAACTCCCTTGTAAAAATTCTTTAGTCCATAGAACATTCCAACAAAATACCATAAACACGCTAAAATTTCACAGGGAATTTGAACAGTTCTTTGGAATATGTTTCCCTGGGTTTTGATCCACATTAGTATTACTAAAGAAAGCAACTGAAAACCATTCACACATAAAATGTATTCAAGCAATCCTCAAATATTTTGAGGAACCACCCCTCAACCTGATACTTGGAGTCCAAGGAAATAGAGCCGGCTGACTTGGGGCTCCCAAGGCTGTCAAGACAGATCTGGTCACTGAAGAAGAGTCTGTCCCATATGTCACTGTCCAAACACATCTGAGGCAGAGAGAGTCTCTGAGTTTAGGAAAAGGCGGCAAATGAATGTCAGAAAGAATAGTCTCTGGGATGGACTCTTCATACTCAGGAAAGAATCGGGATGTAGAAATGCAGCAGACTCTTGAGATTATAGCTTCACTTCCATCTAAAACTGTGTTCTCCGTGGTCAGTTCATTCCGGAAAATGGTTTTACAAGGAAGAAATTTGGGGTTTTTCTTGAGACTTTTCAGGGGCCTTGTGTGCTGTAAATCTAAAAACAAACATAATGCCTAGATTTTCTAAACATGATATAATAACCATGGAGCACTCTCCTTTTGTTTTGAAATGAAGTACATTAAAAACATTTTTAATTTAATTGTGTGTGCGTGAGAGAGCTTCCCAAGTGGCACAGTGGTAAAGAATCTGCCTGCCAATGTAGGAGATACAAAGAGACATGGGTTCCATCCCTGGATTGGGAAGATCCCCTGAGGAGGAAATTGCAATCTGCTGCAGTATTCTTGCCTGGAGAATCTCAAGGACAGAGGAGCCTGGTGGGCTACAGTCCATGGGTTTGCAAAGAATCAGACATGACTGAGCAACTAAGCACACATGTGTGTGTGTGTATGTGTGTATATACATATATATATATATATATAAAACATAAAATGGCCACTTTAACCATTTAAAGTGTACAGTTCAGTAAAGTATATTCATATAGTTATGCAACCAATTTCCAGAACTTTTCCATCCTGCAAAACTGAAATTCTGTATCCATTAAACAACAGCTCCCTGGCCTTAGGTTACCTTTTCTATAGCCTCCAATCTTCTCAGCTGAGCATCCAGACATCATGCAGCAAAGACAGGCCATCCCTGTTTTTCCTGTCCAAATTCCTGACCCTCAGAACTTGTGAACACTGTAGAAAGGTTGTTTTATACCACTGAGTGTTGTGGTTTGTTACAAGGCAATAGTAACTGAAACAGATAAGATTGCAACCATTCTGTCTTCATACTGTCCATGCTTGCTCCTTGGAAGGAAAGCTATGACAAACTTAGACAGCATATTAAAAAGCAGAGACATCACCTTGCTGACAAAGGTCCATATAGTCAAAGCTGAGGTTTCTCCAGTAGTCATGTACAGATGTGAAAGTTGGACCATAAAGAAGGCTAGACACTGAGGAACTGATGCTTTTGAACTGTGGCACTGAAAGAGACTCTTGAGAGTCCTTTGGACTGCAAAGAGATCAAACCAGTCGATCCTAAAGGAAATCAACCCTGAATATTCATTGGAAGGACTGATGCTGAAGCTGAAGCTCCAATACTTAGGCCAGCTGATGCAAAGAGCTGACTCGTGGGAAAAGACCCTGATGCTGAGAAAGGTTGAAGGCGGGAGGAAAAGGGGATGACACAGGATGAGATGGCTGGATGGCATCACTGACTCAATGGACAAGAGTTTGAGCAGGAGACAATGGAGAACAGAGGAGCCTGGTGTGCTGTAGTCCATGGGGTCGAAAAAGAGTCAGATACGGCTTAGGGACTGAACAACAACAACAAATTTCATTCTCTGGATTTTCCTTTGCCCACTCCGGGGAAGCCTCTGTGTCTCCTTTCATAGATGTAGACTTTTCTAGAACCCTATCACTCTTTTGCAGATTAGATGCCAAGGATGGAAAGGAAGGAAAAAGAGTGTGTGGGGTGGGGGAGGTGGTTTTGTAGAAGGAATGGGAAAAAGTTAAGAATCCCCAGACTAGAAAACTAGAGCAGGGGCAGAGGTGAGAACTTACAGCCCAGCACCAAGCACCCCCTCACGGCCACGGAAGGGGTCAGACCTCGATAGGGGAGGCCGATGCCATGCATGGAGAGACGGGACCCCAGGCGCAGAGCACAGCATTGATGAGACCTCTATGCACAGCCATATGAAGTAGCAGAAGGAAGAATGGGCTTCTCAGGGGACCAGGACCAACCAAAGATCAGCTCCCAGGACACCAATCTTTGTACACGAGACCCCCAGGACAATATATATATTGCTATATAATGAAGGTACCCCAACGTGACTGATTTTTTTTTTGCCAACCTGATAGGGTGCTGGCTTGAAGTTTAATTTGGTATAAGGAACCTGTTTTGTGGCAGATTGTCAATACTTCCAATGTGAAATTCGTGGACATTAGACCTTGAAAAGTAAACAAATAAATGCACAGGGATGATAGAAAAAGGAAGCTCTGGATCAACCAGAAACTGTGGAGAATTTCTTCACGTTAGAAAGTTTAGGCAAGAATAGATTGAAGAGGAAAAAGTACAGCCCAGGACGAAGGTGGGAGAGTTCTGCTAAAAAGCCTGAGGGTCCCCCAGACTGAGACGGGGTGGAACCCGGCAGGAGGAGAGGGCAGCTCAGAACCAGAAAGGTGAGATGAGCCGGCTGGGTGTCCGAGCATCCAGCCTCCTCCCTGGGTGTGGGAGCCAGCAGCCGTGGTGTGGTCCTCACTTCCCGCAAGGCAGCGGGCACAGAAACTCTGGGAGCGAGAAATGTGCAGTGTCCTGGGGTGCCTTAAAGACCACCTTATCCTGACACATCACAGAAGCCCCTGCCACGCTTGCTAACAACAGTAAGTACGAGCCTTAGTGGCAGTCCCCACACCTGCTTGGCCAGTCTGCATAATTTGTCCTGTGTCTGTTTTAGTCGCTTGGTCATGTCCAACTCTTTGTGACCCCATGGACTCTAGCCCACCAGGCTCCTCTATCCATGGGTTTCTCCAGGCAAGAATACTGGAGTGGGTTGCCATTTCCCTCTCCAGGGGATCTTCCCGACCCAGGGATCAAACCCGGGTCTCCCACATTGCAGGCAGATTCTTTACCATCTGAGCCACCAGGGAAACATCATTTGTTACAGATGCTGTAACAAGGAATCTTAATATTAGGGAACATAATTAAGAATCAAATATCTGGGGAGAGCCCACATCATAGGATGTGGAGGAAAAAAGGAAAACTAAAGAAGCAGATTAAATAGTGTGATCACAGAAGGATTTTTTTTTTAAGACAACTATATCAAAGCTTTAAGGAAACAATGTGGGCGAATGAAGAGACAGAACCAATAAAAGCTACGAGGCATTAAAATTATAGTTATTGAGTTGAAAACTTAATATGATGGGTAAAAAAGAAAAAACAGAACAGGCACAGCTAAGGAGCAAATCATTTGGGAAATGGAGCCACAGAATTTGCTCAAAAGACAAAATTAAGAGGCTTAATAATGGAATAAATCTAGTTCCTGCATCCATATAATAGGGATTACAAGAGCCCAGAGACTGAACAACAATAAGAGAAAATAAAATTTAAAGAAATAATTAATTAGAAATTTGCAGAACTAAAGTAAGACATGGGGTCTCTGAAAAAAAAACAAAACACTACTCACTACCCAGCAGGATAAATTTTTAATTAATCAGATACAACTAAGAATACAGAAAGGTTCATCGTACCCATGTAGCGTAACTACTGGGACCAAGAATTAAGACCACCTGTTCCAACAGGATTTATTTTTCCCAGGAAATCCTTGCCCAGAAAGATAAGACAGTAAATCAGCAGATAATTGTTGCTTACCTCAGGAAGTTCCTGAAAACCAAATTGTCTGGGCAAACGGTTTGTACATCTGGGCAAACGATTTTCCTCTCTGGACAATCGTGTCTACATCTGAGCAAACAGCTCATTTATCAGACAGTTTACGTATCAGTTTTGGCTTTGTGCTTCGGTGTGTCCACTAAACTTAAGCAACTAGTTAGGAGCTTCACCCAGTCCCAATCAGTTCCCTGGCCTTGAAAGAGCTGTCCTAAATTCCTAAATCACATGAGCCCTGACCCCCCCACCCACCCAACAAATCCTGTAAATATCTCGCCCAAATTTTCTCCTTCTGAGACATTGCTAAGATCTTCTCAAAGTGATGATCTCTTACTGCTGTAGGGTTTTTTGTTTGTTTGTTTGTTTTCAATTTGTTTTGTTTTTGTGGCCACACCACTCACCAGCTCCCCAACCAGAGATCAAACCCACGCCCCCTGCTTCGGAAGCATGGTGTCTTAACCACTGGTCCCTGCATAAGTTTAATAAACACCTCTGCTTTATCAAAAACTTGCTTGCAATAGACAATTTGGGGGAGCAAGGTGGCAGTTGCAAATCCATGAGGAAACCATTGAAATGAAAAGAGAACCCTAAGACCGTCTACAGAGGCGTACACTGGTCATCTACAAGGAAAAAGAATGTGGGTGACCTCAGGCTTCATGACGGCGGCAGTGGCACCGGGAGACATTGGAGCAGTTCTCTCCAATTTGTAAAGGAAAATAACTTGGAACCTAAAATTCTATATCCTTTAAAACCGAGGTCAGCAGACGATGGCCAATGGACCAGCCACCTGTGTTCATTAATAAAATTTTATTGGAACATGGGCATACCTATTCAGTTATGCGTTGTCTTTATACACATAGACATATAAGGACAAAGCATAGGAAGACTGTGTATATACAAAAACAGTCAGGGCCTGCTTTTGCGTAAAGGGGCAGCGCTGAGTAGTTGTAACTGAAAACTTACGCAAACTTAAAACACTTATTTGGACCATTAAAAAAAAGAGTGCTGACACCTTCTTTAGCATAAAGACACGTACAGGTATAAGCTCTCAAAGTTTGCTACCCAATGACCTTTTTGGGAAGAACTGTTATGAAAATTAGGGGTGTGGGGAGAGGGAGGCTCCAGGAGAAATAGGTGAGATTTATAAAGAAACAAATCAAACACAGAAGTAAAATGTACCGTTACATTTAAAAAGTATTAAATAACTGGGAATTCTCTGGCAGTCCAGTGATTAGGACTCCGTAAGGATTTGATCCCCAGTTGGGGAACTATGTACGGCTCTTCTGTGTATTCCTGCCACCTCTTATTAATATCTTCTGCTTCTGTTAGGTCCATACCATTTCTGTCCTTTATCGAGCCCATCTTTGCATGAAATGTTCCCTTGGTATCTCTAATTTTCTTGAAGAGATGTCTAGTCTTTCCCATTCTGTTGTTTTCCTCTGTTTCTTTGCACTGATCACTGAGGAAGGCTTTCTTATCTCTTCTTGCTATTCTTTGGAACTCTGCATTCAGATGCTTATATCTTTCCTTTTCTCCTTTGCTTTTTGCTTCTCTTCTTTTCACAGCTATTTGTAAGGCCTCCCCAGACAGCCATTTTGCTTTTTTGCAGTTCTTTTCCATGGGGATGTTCTTGATCCCTGTCTCCTGTACAATGTCACAAACCTCTGTCCATAGTTCATCAGGCACTCTATCTATCAGATGGACAGGGAGGCCTGGCGATTCATGGGGTCGAAAAGAGTCGGACACGACTGAGCGACTGAACTGAGCTGAACTGAATTGGAGAACTAAGATCCCACATGCCTTGCAACAAGGCCAGAAAAAGAAAAGAAGAAAAAAAAATAGTATTAAATAAGTAAAAGTTTTAAATAAAATGTCCATACAGTGTTGAATTCCATGGAGGCAGGGGAGATTGGAAGTAGGAGAACTAAAAAGGGCAATAAAGTTCTTTCATTTTTGGTGGGAGTGAGGAAGCCTGAGGATAAAGATAATTCCAGAAAAAGTTTATTCATTCTAGATTATTTATAGATGATTATTCATTTTAAGCAGTGTTAAATACTAATGGGTAAGTATTAGAAGATTAGAGGTAAGGTGAACTTACCTCTTACTACTTACAAACTTACAGAAGGGGGAAAATGAAAATATATATATATCGATTAGCTCAGTTAAGGGCACACAAATTAAGACAGTAGGACTAAACCCAAACGTATCAGTGAAATCAATAGTTATGATTCGGTTACTTTTAGCTCAATTTCCTGTTGATTACCTGCATGCTTTGTGCTGGCATTACTAGAGACACTAGAAACACAATTAGCAGCTCTCATGAAGCTTGAAGCATGCGTGCTAAGTCGCTTCAGTCGGGTCTGACTCTGTGTGACCCTATGGCCTGCCAGGCCCCTCTGTGGATGGGATTCTCCAGGCAAGAATGCTGGATGGGTTGCCATGCCCTCCTCCAGGGGATCTTCCCAACCCAGAGATCGGAAGCTTATGTCCCACTAAAGAAACAAACCGTAAACCAATATGTATGTAGTATAACCTCAGATACAGGTGCTATTTTAAAAGTAAATAAACCAGAGTAGAGGACTGGAGAGTGATGTAAGTTGGTCACCTTGGAGGCTACTTCATGGGTCCAGGCAGTATGTGGTGGGAGCCTGATTAGCGTGGTTTTTGTGGAAGCAATGTCAAGTATGGGTGGAGATGGTGAAGGAGAAAGACGAGAGGACTTGCTGATAGAATCTACTGAAGAGGGGAGGGTCAGGGCATACGACAAGGAGCATTCAGTTTTGTGTTAAAACACATACAGACAAGCATATAATCAACTGTCTTCAGTTTACAAAAGAAGTGGCTATGGACGCCAAGCGGATCCACCCACGTCCTTTTCCAGCTGGTGCATCCACCCCTACTGTGAGTGTTGGTTCTCAGGCTGCCTCCCTTCCCTGAGGAACTGCTGATGGCAGCTGCTCGTGTGAGTGGGTATCCAAGCAAAAAACCCTCCATGTACCAAATGGAAGAGACTTCTCTAAAGATCAAAGAGGAACACACACACACACACACACACACACACACACACACACACGTCCCATAGGGCTCCCTGGCTTTCCTGCATTGTACACACTTCTGTTAACTGTTTTCTTGTAAGAAAGTAAGGATTTTGAGCCCTGCTGGGACACTGAATTTACACCTGGAGTGGAAAGGCACGGTGAGACTAAAACATTTCTTATCTCTGCCGCCTCTAATACCCCAGACCATTGTCAAAGCCATATATTGTCTTGAAGAAGAGTTCTCAGGAGAGCAAAGCAGAGCTTTTGTAAGAAATACTGAATGCAAAAAAAGGGGGGGCTTTTTCTCCTTATTTTTAAGTATAAGCAATTCTTTCCAGCTGCTCTCAATAGTTGTACCCTAGGATATTCCAGTAGCTAGAAAGAAAAACATTCAAATAGTGAAAACTGCAAGTGCTGTGATTTTTTTAATGCAACTGAATTTTTTCTGAAAATACATTTTTTCAGCATGTTTCTGACAAAACTCACAAATGAAGTTTTACATTATTTCTTGCAGATCAAGGCAGTTACAGAATTTCACGAAATCATACTACAAAATTTTTATTCCAACTATAGTCACGTCTCAGACTAGTTCATAGTTGAAGTTTTCTTTACAGTTCTCTAGTTCCTATTAAAAGAAATAACAATGAAATTGATGCTGCACCCAGTCTCGTTTAGCCAACATCTTCAACTATTGGATTCACTTCCTATTGCTGCTGTAACAAGTTTACATAAATTTAGTGGCTTAAAACAGGGCAGACTGATCATCTTATCATCTGTATCATCTAGAGTGTATGTGTGCTAAGTTGCTTCAGTCCTGTCTGGCTCTTTGGGACCCCATGGACTGTAGCCCACCAGACTCTTCTGTCCATGTGATTCTCCAGACAATACTGGAGCAGGTAGCCTTTCCCTTCTCTAGGGGATCTTCCCAACCCAGGGATCGAACCCAGGTCTCCCTCTTTACTGTCTGAGTCACCAGGGAATCTGGGTTCTTTCCCACTAGGCCATCTGGAAAGCCCCTATATCATCCAAAACAGGTCTCACAGCATTAAAATCTAGGTGTCATCAGAACTGAGTTCCTTCTGGTAGCTCTAGGGGAAGAACGGGTTTCCTTGCCTTTTTCAGCTTCTAAGGACTGTTCATGTGCTTTGACTCACGGCCCGATCATTTATCTGCAAAGCCAGCATTATCGGGTAGAGTCCTGAGGCTGCCATCTCTCTGGTTTCTCTCTCTTCTGCCCCCCTTCCTCTTATAACGACCTTTGTGATTACACAACCCACCTGGATAATTCAGGATCATCTCAAAATCAGGCAATTACAAATTTAATTCCTTCTGAAACCTTAACTCCCCTTCACCATGTAACCTAGCATCCACACAGGTTCTGGAGATTAAGAGTGGCCACTGATGGGTAGCCAGTATTCTGCCAATCCATGTACTAAAAAACGACCCCAACAAAATGGACTTTTATGATTAACAATTATTTATCAAAATGTGCAGTATACTATTGCTTTGCTCAATTACATTCTCATTTAAATTATAACTAAATATAGAATAAACTTCTTGTCCCTAAGAGCCTGAGAGTCATAGGAAAAAGATTTTCAATCAGTAGGTGTAATTTTATTTGTTGCTGTTGCTATTTAGCCACTAAGTCATGTGCCAGCTCTTTTGAGACCCCGTGGACTGTAGCCCAGCAAGCTCCTCTGTCCATGGGATTTCCCAGGCAAGAATACGGGAGTGGGTTGCCATTTCTTTCTCCAGGGGACCTTCCTTACCCAGGGATGGAAACTGCATCTCCTGTATTGGCAGGTGGATTCTTTATCACTGAGCCACCTGGAAAGCCCCATAATTTTATTACAAACATGTATAATAGGGTGAACAATAAAGATTCTAAAGCATAAAATTGCATTACATTAGGATAAAATTCAGTGTGAAAATGAAATGGAAATGCAAGTCGAGGAGAAAGAGAAAATAAGGGTTTTCCCAATGTTTAAGGAAGATTTGTGTGTGTGTTTGTAAAGGATGATGGTGTTTATCAAATCATTATATGACATTTAGGTTCCATTGAAACATTCTGAAGTGTGATTAATAGGTTTGCCTTAAAACGTTGATACCACTGAGCCTCAAAACCTGATTTTGAATAAAAGGAACCAAACTATATATTCCATTCATAAAACATTCAGAAATAAACAAACTGACCAGTGGTGTGAGAAGTTAGGATAGCAGTTCCTTGGGGTGGAGCAGAGAGTGACCGGAAGGGCCCAGGGGTCACTTATGTAAAGGCACAAATTAGGACCTGTTAGTTTTCCTGTTTGAAATTCAGTCTAGTTATTTTTCAAGAAATCCCATTTCATTATTTATAGATATAGTGGATATGCTCCCTGAAATCTTGCTTGTTTCAAAACATTTTACTCCCAAAAGAAATATGTTCTAGCCCTTTTCTCTCTAAGCCCAGGTAACAGAAACACAAGAATTCCTGTAACAAAGATTTAATGTTTCCCAACCTCCTCGTCATTCCTACTGTGCTTTCAACTCCTACTCAGTGCATTTCCCTAAGGGAGTCTGACTTCTTATCCATTCACAAATGGAATCCTGACACAAAGAGCAGCTGCAGAATCTGTCAGAAGAAAGAGGGACAGAAAGAGCAAAGAAATCAGCACACAACTGGAAACAGACATGCTTCGGGACACCACCTAGCAGCCGGGTGGCTAGATAACAGAACCATCGCCCCGGCTTGGTTTCCTCTCCCCAAGACGTGAGTGTTTCCATTCACACAGACCACCCTGAACCTATACACACACAACGTGAGGTTACTTGTAGGCATTGATTCTCAGGTCTCTCCATTTTTGTTAACTTCCTGTAAGTATCACATTTATACGTGAGCTACAGTCCACAGACTCAGGTGCAAGAAGCACCCCATCTCTATATAAATCAGCCTGATTTCTGATTCCAATGCCAATGATGTAAGGCTGGTAGAAAAATGTAAACTCATCCACTTTCAGAGTTTCCAGACAGTTCCCTGGAGCTATCGAAAGGTTATGGAGGGACTGCCCTGGTGGTCCAATGACTAAGATTCCACGCTCCCAATGCAGGGGGTGGGGGTGGGGTCACAGTTCGATCCCTAGTCAGGGAACTAGGGCCTCATGCTGCAACTAAGAGTTCACATGCCACAGCTAAAGATCCCACGTGCTGCAACTGAGACCCGGCATGGCCAAATAAATAAATTTAAATTAAAAAAAACAAACAGAAAAGCTATGGAGGTTTGCCATGGTTCTGGGACTGGCCCTCTGGACAAGCATTGGTGGGGGGTTGGGGGGGTGGTTCACCCAGATTATGGCTGAGACAGCCTCCTCTCTTTGCAATGTCAGGCTGGCCATGGAGCTCTGCTGCTGCCATCCACATGTAGGGTTCCACCTGCCCACATGAGCTGTGAGGCCACTGCCACTCCCACCTGGGGTCCTCCAGTGCCTCCGGGAAGCCATAAGCAAGACCCTCTCCTCAAAGACCCCCAGCTTCTCCTCTCTTCTTACCAAACTCTTTCTAATCCGTGGTATGCAGTGGCTCAGGTGATCAGGGGGACCTCTATTGCACCTCTCTCTCCTGATTCACCAGATCTTCAAGCAGAATCCTCTTACTGGAAGTTCCCCTCAGGGATTGACAGCCTTATCTCCTCAATGGGTTTGAGTGAGTGAGTGAAGTTGCTCAGTCGTGTCCCACTCTTTGTGACCCCATGGACTGTAGCCTACAATGCGCCTCCGTCCATGGGATTTTCCAGGCAAGAGTACCATTTCCTTCTCCAGGGGATCTTCCCAACCCAGGGATCGAACCTGGGTCTCCCACATTGAAGGCAGATGCTTTACAATCTGAGCCACCAGGGAAGTCCCAATGGGTTTATGTTTTGGAAACAAATCAATGGGTCACAAGCTTTCTCTGAACAAGGAATATTAGCCTCTGCTGCCTGTCTGAATAAGGAGAATAAAGGGGAGAAACTCGGCTGAAAACCCATAAATATCTCAAAATGGCATTTAGCCAATAGTAACAAAAACACACAGCCTTTCTCACCCAAACCATAGTTTATGCTCACATCCAACAGACTCCCTGAAGTTTAGATGAACTCCCGTCGTTGCCGTGATTCAAGTTTGTCTTCGAGTCCTGAGCAGGAGGGCAGATCTAAACCGTATGTGCCAGGATTACTCTTTCCCTTCAGAGGTTGTCTCGCCCTTCGTGAAAAGTCTACAAGTTACTTTAGCATTTGGAGAAGGAAATGGCAACCCATTCCAGTATCCTTGCCTGGAAAATCCCACGGACAGAGGAGCCTGGCAGGCTACTGTCCATGTGGTTGCAGAGTCAGACACGACTGAGCGACTTCGCTTTACTTTAGCATTAATGTCCCAGAACGTAAAAGACGAAGTTACTTAGGAGTGTATGGGGGTTTTTTAGCTGATTGCTGCAGCTCTGCCATTCCCAGTTTTCTCCAATACAGTGAATTACTCTTTCTTTTATTCCCCCATAGTGTGAAATTTTTAGGTATTTTTGGCACTGACTTTATTCTGCCTTCTCTCTGGGGAAATAAATGAAGATCATCCAAAGGAGAACAGGCAAAGACTGTTTATCCAGTGCTTGTTGTAGCAAGAGAATCAGCCACCACCACTTGCCTCTGGCAGAAACTCAGGGCAGCCAGGGGCTGGGAGAGCCTCAGAGAGAACAGGGAGGGCTCCTCCCCAACTGGAGGCTGTTTGCCTGGGAAGCTGGGGGCGGGCCAACGAGGAACAGGGTTCCCATGTGATTGGTTAGGGTGTCTATTTGGCTTTCTCTGATTGGTAAGTTGGCTTAACGCTCAACATTCAGAAAACGAAGATCATGGCATCTGGTCCCATCACTTCATGGAAAATAGATGGGGAAACAGTGGAAACAGTGTCAGACTTGATTTTTTGGGCTCCAGAATCACTGCAGATTGTGATTGCAGCCATGAAATTAAAAGATGCTTACTCCTTGGAAGGAAAGTTATGACCAACCTAGATAGCATATTCAAAAGCAGAGACATTGCCAACAAAGGTCCGTCTAGTCAAGACTATGGTTTTTCCAGTGGTCATGTATGGATGTGAGAGTTGGACTGTGAAGAAAGCTAAGCTCTGAAGAATTGATGCTTTTGAACTGTGGTGTTGGAGAAGACTCTTGAGAGTCCCTTGGACTGCAAGGAGATCCAACCAGTCCATCCTAAAGGAGATCAGCCCTGGGTGTTCTTTGGAAGGACTGATGCTGAAATTCCAGTACTTTGGCCACCTCATGCGAAGAGCTGACTCATTGGAAAAGACTCTGATGCTCGGAGGGATTGGGGGCAGGAGGAGAAGGGGACGACAGAGGATGAGATGGCTGGATGGCATCACCAACTCGATGGACAAGAGTTTGAGTAAACTCCAGGAGTTGGTGATGGACAGGGAGGCCTGGCATGCTGCGATTCATGGGGTTGCAAAGAGTCGGACACGACTGAGCGAATGAACTGAACTGATTGGTGAGAAGGTGAAAGTAGAGGCCAAAAAAAAAAAAAGAAAACTGTCAGGTATGAATCAAGTCCTGGCCATTTGGGGCTGTTCCCTATAGCTGTTATTGTTTGACTTCCTGGACTGGTTCCTAGAAATAGCCTTCTTACTTTGGACAAGTCTAACTTACAGAGAGCAGGCTGGCTTTCTGAACTGGTTACTGTAGATAGTGGACAGTTTTCCTGGGCTGATTGCTGAAGATTTGGGATCAGAATGTTATTTTTGTAAATTTTACACCATAGGTCTGGTTAATGTTCATTTGTATACTGTCTCTCATGTACTGGAGCTGGCTGTTTAAGTTCATGATGATAAGCTCCTTGAGGGCAGACACTAACTCTTTGTATTTCAATGTACAGGGTCTAAGACAAACATATTTTTAAAATAAAATTGAATCCATAGCTATTTGTGGAAGTGAACTGAATACATTTCATTTTCCCTAGTACAGTCACTGGGTTTATTTTTCCCTTTAGCACAAAATTCTAAATGGATGATATCACACAAACTTCCATTTAAAGCAAGGCTCCCCTCCACATGCTAAACCTCCAAATTTCACTTATGACCAATCTGCCCTCAATTACATCTCTGTCCTTCCATCATCTTCCTATATCGTCCCAGGCCTGAGTTCTGTCCAACTTAAGGCAACAGGCCATGAAATGCTGGGTTTGTCCATCAGTATTTTATTGTTGTTAGGAAGTTGAATTTTGTCTACATTTCCCACAATGGCTTAAAAACAAGATGCACTTGTAGTGAACCAACATTTTCTGGGTATAATTTTTTCCTGGAGCATATTTTCATTGAATTATACATTTTTGTGTCTTGATTTTGATTGCCTATGTGAGACTTTCACACCCTTTCTAAGCAAAATAAGATAAGACAGTTTCAGGGACAAAAGAGATGTTTCAGTGACGCTTGAACTGTTTTTCTCTGTATTTTTCTATGTAGACATCCATACCAGAAACCTGACTCTCCTTGACTCTCTCCCTCATTTCCCACATCCAGGCATCAAATTCTGCCATTTTTACTGAAATACTTCAGTTCCCTTCTATTTCTCTCCACTGCCACCACATTAGCATGGCAAGCCACCCTCACCCCCATCCTCAGTTCAGTTCAGTTCAGTTCAGTTGCTCAGTCGTGTCCGACTCTTTGCAACCCCATGAATCGCAGCATGCCAGGCCTCCCTGTCCATCACCAACTTCTGGCATTCACCCAGACTCACATCCATTGAGTCAGTGATGCCATCCAGCCATCTCATCCTCTGTCGTCCCCTTTTCCTCCTGCCCCCAATCCCTCCGAGCATCAGAATCTTTTCCAATGAGTCAACTCTTCGAAGGAGGTGGCCAAAGTACTGGAGTTTCAGCTTTAGCATCAGTCCTTCCAAAGAAATCCCAGGGCTGATCTCCTTTAGGATGGACTGGTTGGATCTCCTTGCAGTCCAAGGGACTCTCAAGAGTCTTCTCCAACACCACAGTTCAAAAGCATCAATTCTTCGGCTCTCAGCCTTCTTCACAGTCCAACTCTCACATCCATACATGACCACTGGAAAAACCATAGCCTTGACTAGACTAACCTTTGTTGGCAAAGTAATGTCTCTGCTTTTGAATATGCTATGTAGGTTGGTCATAACTTTCCTTCCAAGGAGTAAGCATCTTTTAATTTCATGGCTGCAGTCACCATCTGCAGTGATTTTGGAGCCCAAAAAAATAAAGTTTGACAGTTTCCCCATCTATTTTCCATCAAGTGATGGGACCAGATGCCATGATCTTCGTTTTCTAAATGTTGAACTTTAAGCCAACTTTTTCACTCTCCTCTTTCACTTTCATCAAGAGGCTTTTTAGTTCCTCTTCACTTTCTGCCATAAGGGTGGTGTCATCTGCATATCTGAGGTTATTGATATTTCTCCTGGCAATCCTGATTCCAGCTTGTGCTTCTTCCAGCCCAGCGTTTCTCATGATGAACTCTGCATATAAGTTAAATAAGCCCCATCCTAGACATATCCTAAATGCATCCTGGTTGGTCCCCTGACTCCAGTCTACTTCCCACCCTCGCAAAGAGGATTTTTCTACAATGAAATGTAGACATAGCATTACTCTGCCTATAGCCTATAATGGTCCCCCACCGCTTGCCAAATAAACCAAAATTTTAGCCATGATCTTGGTGATTGGCACCGACCCAGAACCACCTCTTTGGTCTCTTCTCCACACCCCCAGAAGCACCCAGCTTCAGCCACAATGGGACTGAGTGCTATTCTCTAAAACAGGGGTCCCCAACTTCTGGGATCTAATGCCTGATGATCTGAGGAGGAGCTGATGTAATAATAACAAAGTGCACGATATGCCCGAAATAATACGCCCGAAACCATCCCTCCCACCCCCAGTCTGTGGGAAAATTTTCTTCCACGAAACCGGTCCTGGGTGCCAAAAAGGTTGGAGACCACCACGAAAGACCCAGAGTCTCTTGCTCACTTGTCTTTGCCCAGCTCTTCTATTTAACTTCATAGTTCAGATTCACGACTAGTCTTCCTGACTCCCTTTCCCCAAGTCTGAGTTCTGTGTGTTTTTTAGTTCCTAGTCTTTGCAAAGTCCCTGAGGCAGGAAAGGCAGTCATCACATTTCTTTGATTCAGTAATAAATGGATCCATAGCTCACTGTCATCCTATCATCTAGGCCAGGAACTCAACAGACCTTTTCCTCTGACCCCTAACTTTCCCTTCCACGTCCAATCACACCTTGGAAACTCCACACCTTGGAAACTCCTTTCCTAGAGGGGAAACCCCTGAATCGTGGTATTTGCCAGTTTCTGTACTGTAAATTCTTCTACCCAGGACCAGCTACATAATTTCTAGGGCCCTGTGCAAAATTAAGATATAGCGTTGCTTGTTTAAACATGATTCCGAATTTCAAGACAGCAGCAAGAGAGCATTAAACCAAGCACAGTACGTGCCTGCGAGCTAACTCCCTTCAGTTGTGTCTGACTCTCTGTGATCTCATGGGCTTAGCCTGCCAGGCTCCTCTGTCCATAAAATTCTCCGGGCAAGAATACTGGAGTGGGTTGCCATGCCCTCCTCCAGGGGATCTTCACAACCCGGGGATCAAACCTGTGTCTCCTGCAGCTTCTACAGTGCAGGCGGATTCTTCACCACTGAGCCACCCGGGAAGCCCCTCTCTATACATATTTGAACTAAAATTCACGTACCTAAAATTCACCATCTTGAGGAGTACAATTCAGTGGCATTTAATACACTTGTGTTCACCATCATTTCTGTCCTGTCCCAAGACATTTTCATGACCCCAAAAGGCAACGCTGTACCTTAAAAAGCAGACACTCTCCATTCCCCTCCCCCCAGTCCCAGGCAACCACAATCGGCCTTCTGTCTCTTTGGATTTATCTATTCTGGATGTTTTATATCAATGGAAGCATACAATCCATGCCCTTTGCGCCTGGCTTCCTCCCCTTAGCCTCAAGCTTTCAAGGTTCATCCATCCACACTCTCACCTGTGTCCATGCTTCATTCCTTTGCCTGGCTGAGTCCTATTCACTTTACGGATCTCACTTTACGGATAGACCATATCCGTGAGTCCACTCATCAGGTGACAGGCATTTGTGCTGGTTCCACCTTCTAGCTTATATGAATGATGTTGCAATAAGTTTCTGTGTGAACACATTTTCATTTCTCTTTGATGTACATCTAGGAGTGCAATTGCTGGATCATAGACTTATACTATATCCAAATTTTTTAGTGAATCTTCTCTCAAAAGGGACTGATGTAAGGTATGCTCAATCTGATTGAAACACGCACGTGGGAAAAGAGACCTAGAATGGGCTTTCCAGTAACCCCCCGAGGGCTTCCTCCTCTTTGCAGCCGCGTGAGACCTCCAGGTACCAGACTAAGCTGGACTGAAATCATTTATTTCACATCTGAAACCTTGATTAGCCTACAATTCCCCTTGAGTCGGGGCCACACTTCATCTGTGTAACCTGAGTGTTTAGCATTGAGCACTGTGTCTAGCACATAAGGGTCAGCGAGTCTAAATCAATTTATGAATAATTTAATTAAGGCATTCATTCCTTCTGCAGTTTGGTCCTTCTTCTCTAAAACAAGAGAGTCAGAGAGCTGCTGCTAGGACATTAGCACTATCATCCAACAGGAGGAACAAGTAAATTTGGAGAGAAAGAAACCCCAGGTGCCCCAACAACGATGGTGATACCTCCACTTTAGGATGGTCCACTTAACTGGTGTGTAGGTTGGAAGTAAGCACCTTTGGGTATTTCCCATTTCGTAGTTCCAGGGCTCATTATCCCAAGCAAAATACAGTCTGAGATTAACACTGACACTAAAGCACAGTATCGTATCTGATAAAAATGATTTCAGTGATACAGTGGTTATATTGCATCGCTACTGATCAGAATTTCTGGGTCTACAAGTTCACCCATTCTGCTTCTGCAAACTGATGAGTGTCTCCTAGGAGCATGAAGAAGGACACAGTTCATCTTTTAAATATGCAGGAAACTCAGCCCCAGCATTAAATGTAGCCATCTAAGAGCTCAGTCGGAGAAGGCAATGGCACCCCACTCTAGTACTCTTGCTTGGAAAATCCCATGGATGGAGGAACCTGGTAGGCTGCAGCCCATGGGGCCGCTAAGGGTCAGACACGACTGAGTGACTTCACTTTCACTTTCATGCATTGGAACAGGAAATGGCAACCCACTCCAGTGTTCTTGCCTGGAGAATCCCAGGGACAGGGGAGCCTGGTGGGCTGCTGTCTATGGGGTCACACAGAGACAGACACGACTGAAGTGACTTAGCAGCAGCAGCAGCAGCAGCAGCAAGAGCTCAATTCTCTGCAATGGACTGCTGGACTGACATTACATGTTATCTGAATGCAGTGCCTGCCACTGAAGAACCTAGAAAAGAAGGCAACACACGGCTCTGTGTTAACTTACTGTCATTGCAATGAGATTTTTCTTTTCTTTTTCCCCCTGTAAACTCTCCCTTGATGTTGAAGAGCCAGGGCTAAAAACGATCAAACACCAATTAAGTCATAGCAATCTAAGAATTAGGAAAGATGATGACCTGGAAAGGACTGTCTGCACCTGAAAGATAAATTGAGAACATGCAGGGGAAGGAAATATTAATTCCGGGTTAAAATGTAGGACTTCAGTGTGGCAGGCCATAATCAGAGACTGAATTCACCATGTCCTTCTACATCAGCCCTTCTCTCTGCATTTCCCATCACTGTGCCTCGTCTCTCCAGAGACGCTAAGACTCAGGACTTGGCATCAGTTTTGATGCCTTCTTCTCTCTCATCCTGGGAGTCGGTTTCCATATCAACCAATCCAGCTTCCGGAACCCCTCACGTGCACCCCGTCCCTCACCGCCTGCTGCCACATCCTACAAATTATTTGAAGCCTTCAGTAACTCGGGATAATTAAAATAGCCTTGGAGCCAGCTTATTGCCTCCAGCCTCCTTCCTGCTTTGCCTGGCATTCAAAGCCATCTGTAACATGGTCCTGACTCACCTTTCTTCTCTGCAGTTAAAGTGAGCTATGCTTCTTCCCTGCACACATTCCTAACATCTCATGTGGGGTTCACATGAGATGAGAATTCACATGCAGGTCACTTGCTGAGGGACCTAGACAGGGGAGGGGAACAGCCTGGAAGAGGGGTGATTTCTGACACAGGGGAGCAGAGGGAAGACTTGGGGAGCTCTGTGTGAGGGGACAAAGCTGCTGTGGGAACCCCCGGACAGGCCTCTCAGAGTCCCAGGGACAGAGCTGTTGGAGGCAAAACACACCACTGTTTGTATAGGGGGCGGGGGTGGGGTGGAAGAAGAGAAAAGATGGAGGCCCCGGGAGGATTCGGGTGGATGATGACAGAGCCTGCTTTACCCACTTCCCTGCCTGGCATCCTACCCAAGTCACTAGGCAAGGCCTTCCCATCTCCACCTGCCCGAATCCTGACCAGTTTCACAGCTCAGATCAAAAATGTCAACAAGCCAACACATGAGTGCACATACACACACACACACACACACGCACATAAAGAGAGACGTGGACCCAGCCAGCCCTGGTGATCAGCTGAGTGGTCTGGGAATAGAACAGTTCCGGTCTCAGCCAGAGACACGGGCGTCTGAGGTACAAGGGGGAGCGGGCGGCCCAGCAGGTGTCCTTATAACAAAGGAAATTTGGAGTCTTCCCTGGTGGCTCAGTGGTAGAGAATCCACCCACCAATGCAGGAGACACAGGTTCGATCCGTGGTCCAGGAAGACTGCTTATGACATGGAGTAACCTAGCCCGTGCACCACAACTATTGAGCCTGTGCTCTAGAGCCCAGGAGCCACAACTCCTGCGCCCATGCACCCTAGAGTCTGTGCTCCGCAACAAGAGAAGCCCACACATCACAGCTAGAGAGGAGCCCTTGCTCGCTGCAACTAGAGAAAAGCCTGCACGCAGCAAAAGACTCAGCACAAACTAAATAAATAAATAATTTTTTTTAAAGGCAAAGGAAAGGAAATCTGAACATGCAGAGACCCCAGCAGCGTGCACAAAGACCACAGGACAGTCTGCAGCCGCGTGCAAGCCACGGAGAAAGGTCTCGAAAAAAGCAAAGTAGCTGACACCTTAATCAGACTTGCAGCCTCCAGAGTCAGGAGAAAATAAATGTCTGGTTTAAGCCCCTCAGTCTGTGGTATTCTGCTCTGGCAGCTCCAGCAAACCAACAGAGCAGCCTTTCTTACTTGCCTGGGAGTTGGCTCACAGCCTGCAGGACGTGGCTTGAAACGTGTCCCCACAGTATGACCATCTTCATCTTCCCACCCAGGATGCCAGAAATCAGGGTGCTAAAGTCCACGGATGTCCCTTCCTGTGGGAGAGACTCACAGGAAAACAGAGCATCCATCAACAACAGAGATAACACGAGTGTCCATTAAGATCTGAGCATAACCCCCGCTGTTGTGTGATTGAGGGAAGACACCAGAGGCGTTGGTTCTTCCAGACCAGAGGCTGGCTCAGCTTGATAAAGTGAATATGTTAGCACTTAAATCAGCTCTGATGGTTGGTCTAAAAGGAATCACGCAAGCATTAGGCACCAATGATGTACTGTCCAATTGCAACCTCTCCTGTTGATAAAGGCAGGACCTGCTGGAGCAGAGAGTGAGTGAGATGGAGTTGATGGATTTACTATGAGTTTTGTTGCCAATGTTTAGAGCTATAATCTTTTTCTACTTTTTTTTTTTTTTAAATACACTGCTGCACTTCATGGAAATCTGATAACATTCTGGCAGGTCTTAAGAAAGGGACTGAATAATCTTGGCTTACTTAGATTAATTGCCTGCTGTAATTATCTGGAGAATGTCTTCATCCTTATTTTTCTTTTTTTTTCTCAGTTCTTGCCTTTCAGAGTTTTTATCAGCGGGTGATATGTTCGAGACTGTTGGGATGGTGGAAGAGAGAAAACAATTACTAAGACACTTGTGACTCTAAAGGCACTTGCCTAAACTTCTTCCCCTCTTCGTGTACCTCTGGGCCCCTAGGACCCACCTCCAGGGAAGCCAGCATCACCTCTGAGAGACATAGGGTTCAATTTGCAGCTGGAGAAATGAAAAGGAGGCTGGTCTGTGGTGGAGGTGACTTAAGGTGGAGGATTCCGACGTGTGGAAAAGACGGGAAAGTTACAAATGGGAGGGGCTACCCTGGTAGCTCAGTTGGTAAAGAATCCGCCTGTAATGCGGGAGACCCCAGTCCAATCCCTAGAGAAGGGATCGGCTACCCACTCCAGTATTCTTGGACTTCCCCGGTGGCTCAGACAGTAAAGAATCCACCTGCAATGTAGGAGACTTGGGTTCAGTCCCTGGGTTGGGAAAATCCCCTGGAGGAGGGCATGGCAACCCACTCCAGTATTCTTGCCTGGAGAATCCCATGGACAGAGGAGCCTGGTGGGCTGCAGTCCTTAGGGTCGCAAAGAGTCAGAAACAATGGAAGGAAGTAAGCAGCAGCAGCAGGACATCATGGGAAGGAGAAGTTTAATCAGAAAGAAGAGAAAGAAAAGAGGAGTTGTGGGTTGAATTGTGACCACCCACCCCAAACACACGTTGAAATCCTAATCCCCGTACCTGTGAACATGGTCTTATTTGGAAATAGCAAAAGTGGAAATAGCAATTTATTTGGAAGTTGCTCAGTCATGTCTGACTCTTTGTGATCCTATGGGCTGTAGCCCGAAAGGCTCCTCTATTCTTGGAATTCTCCAGGCAGCATACTGGAGTAAGTGGCCATTCCTTTCTCCAGGGGATCTTCCCGACCCAGGTATTGAACCCAGGTCTCCCACATTGCAGGCGGATTCTTTACCATCTGAGCCACCAGGTAATAGGGTCTTTGCAGATGTCATCAGGTTAAGATGAGGTTACACTGGAGTGGCTCAGCAGTAAAGAATGTGCCTGCAAATGGAGGAGACAAAAGACATGTGGGTTCAATCCCTAGGTTGGGAAGATCCCCTGGAGGAGGGCATGGAACTCACTCCAGCATTCTTGCCTGGGAAATCCCACAGACAGAAGAGCCTGGTGGGCTACAGTCCACAGGGTCACAAAGAGTTGGACACAACTGAAGCAACTGAGCGAAGCTCCCATATTGGAGTAGGATGGGTCCTAATGCAACAAGACTGGTATCCTTATAAGAAGAGGAACATTTGTTTCCGTTTTTATTTTACTATTGGAGAATAATGCTTTACAATGCTTCCTGCTGTAGGAAGAGGAACATTTGGATACAGTCAGTCACAGAGGGAAAAGACGGTGATGAGAAGGCAGAGGAAGAGACTGGAGCGATGCTGCTACAACCCAAGGAAAGCCTGGAGCCATCAGAAACCGGAAGAGGTGACAATGGATCCTCCCCTGGAGGCTTCAGAAGGAGCCAATGCCTTGATTTTGGACTTCTGGCTTCTACAACTACAAGAGAATATATTTCCATTGTTTTAAGCCCCCGGTTTGTGGTACTTTGTTATCACGGCCCCGGGAAACAGAAACAAGGAAAGAGTATAAAGAAAGACGTTTCCTACAGGCGCCTGCTTCTAAAGTGGCTGACAAGCTGGGAGCACCGCAAACATGCTTGAATTAACACACTAGGACGAGGGTGACCACAATTGTACACAAGGTGCTCAGAACAAAAATGGGAGAGGAACTAAAGTGAGAACCCATTTCATGTATCTCTTCTTTCTTCCCATCGCCTAGCTCAGTGCCTTTCAGAAAATAGATGTTTAACGGAAGTGTTAATCAACTGATGAATTCATTTCCACCATCAGCTAAAGCTTATTTTTATGGACTCAGGTTGCACAGTTCTGCAATGAGGTAATTTGTTCTCTGGACTTAAAACAGCTATTCCATTGATCTAAAAAAACGACTGGGAATCTCATCATGGATCATTTTATCTCCTGTACAAAGGGATGAAGGAGAGAAGAACCAGGAGTCCAGAAAAGAGGAAGGAGAAGAGGAAGAAAGAGAGGGGAGAGAATAAATTATGAGAAGAAAGAAAAGGAGTTGTTTCAGCCTTAAATGTAGGAGAAGTGATGAGGGCAGCTTACTCATGGTTCATTGATAATTGTAACATTTGTGAAATAAAATTAAACTTTCCTTGCCTCTCAAACTGGCAAAGATGAAATATATTGGTAAAACATATTTGGGGAAGATATGGAGAAATAGATTTCCATGGACTGTTGCAAGAAATATAAATGGATGTAACCTTTCTAGAAATCTTTGTATATTTTCACTAGCAATCCCACTTCAAGGAATTTATCTTAATATAATAATCACAAAATGTGAAAATGTAGGCATAATGATATTTAGCCTTGTTTATAATGATGAAAATTGGAAGCAACTGACGTGGGCTTCGAAAGGAAAGTAAGCAAATTATGGTACAGACAACCTGATAATCTCCAACCATAGTAAGTGATTTCTAGATCTTAGATTTACATAAATGGAAAGATGCCCATCACAAATTATTGAGTAATGATGTCGGTTATAGAACATGTATAGTATGGTGGTGGTGGTTTAGTTGCTAAGTTCTGTCCAATTCTTGCATCCCCATGGACTGTAGCCCATCAGGCTCCTCTGTCCATGGGATTCTCCAGGCAAGAATACTGGAGTGGGTCGCCATTTCCTTCTCCAGGGGATCTTCCCAACCCAGGGATCAAACCCGGGTCTCCTGCATTGCAAGCAGATTCCTTACCCACTGAACTACAAGGGATACCCAATGTATGAATGTATGCTGCTGCTGCTGCTGCTGCTAAGTCACTTCAGTCGTGTCTGACTCTGTGCGACCCCAGAGACGGCAGCCCACCAGGCTTCCCCATCCCTGGGATTCTCCAGGCAAGAACACTGGAGTGGGTTGCCATTTCCTTCTCCAATGCATGAAAGTGAAAAGTGAAAGTGAAGTTGCTCCGTCGTGTCCGACTCCTAGAGATCCCATGGACTGCAGCCGACCAGGCTCCTCCGTCCATGGGATTTTCCAGGCAAGAGTACTGGAGTGGGGTGCCATTGCCTTCTCCGTATAAATGTATAGTATACATTTATTAAAACCGTGTACATATATAGTATATAAAGCATACTTTTAAAAACCATGTACATATATGTACATACAGGTCTGTGTGCACCAATATGGTCACCATTGTGAGGTAGAATTTCTAGTGTTTTGTCTCTTTATTATTCTGCTTCATATTAAATGTTTTATGAAAAGTAACATTTTTAAACATAAAGCTAATTTTGAAAAGAGCTACCAAAACAGCAACAATAACAGCATTTGCAACAGCTCCACATTATACCTAGACCTTTTCTATATCAGCTACTCCTTAGAGATGACAGCATCTCTTCCTTTTATAAAACAAATGCTCTAAAAAAAAAAAAAGAAAAAGACACAGTGCACTTTGGCAAACGCTAGAAGAAAACTAATAGAATGTGTGTCATCATTTATTCTCAGTGAGATCATTCTACCCAACTCTCTTGAATGATTCTCCAGAAATAAGAATGACATAATTGTAGGCAGGAAGCCAGAGTTTTCATAACAACAAGGGGGAAAGGAAGGATTCAGTTACCTAGTGGTGACTTGAAACGAGAAGAAAATTAGGCAAAAATGTCACTGACAGCCTTGTAACTGGTTGAGCTACTTTATCAACCTGGAGAAAATCAAGATCCTTATCCATGTTATTTTTCTCATTTCCTGCTTGAGTCATCACCCGCCCTATTCATCAGAAATGTTATTATCTCCTTCTGGAAATCTTCCATATACCTGCCATTTCAGTGCCAAGAATTCAAAGTTGAATTGCTCAGCCCCCAAAGACCAGGCAGAGGAAAACCTGAGTTGTGCAGGTTAAGCCCGGTACCCTCGCTCCATAGAAATCACCATGTTTGATAGATGCCCGGTTGGCAATTAAGGCTTCTTGGTTTCTGACACAACTGTACCCTTGACTAGAGCTTAGGAGATAACACATTTAGTTCAGCCACATGCTCAACCATTTCTCCAGCATGAATCTTGTCCAGAACATTTAGATTTAGGAAGCCCGCAAATATTTGTGTTGTGCTGAGCCTAGTTCACCAGCCCAGATATCTTCCCTCCTAAACAGATCAATGTAGATGGATAGAGAGGTAGATAGATAGATATAGACAGGCTGATGAATGGATAGATACACAAGTTCCCATTTGAGTCCTAGGTGGGTTTTCCCATCAACAGACTTCAGCTGGGTTGGGGCCACTCCAATTCATCAGAAAAAGTCTGTAGAACACGAAATCTCAATAGTGAATGTGCAGGGGGACTTCCCTAGTCATCCAGGCATTAAGACTCTCTGCTTCCACTGCAGGGGGTGCAGGTTCCATCCCTGGTTAAGGAACTAGATCCCACATGCTACATAGCATGGCCAAAACATTTTTAAAAATTAAAAAATGAACGAACACTGAAAGTGTAGGAAATAAGCCTCAGTCGCTTTCCTCTCACATTTACCTGCCTTCTGACTCAGTAACCATCTCTGCCAAACCACAGGTGCTGTTTGTTTGGGGAACAGAGTCTCAAAGAGCTCCTGTTAAATTACACCAAAAGCTTCTCCAGGGTAATGGATCCCTATTCACCTAACATTCATATCACTAACAGCAGGCTTGGAAGTGACTTCCCAATCCCCCCCGCCCCCCACAACAAAAGTCTACTCTAAAGAGATTTGTTACAGACAACTTAGAAGAATAGTAGCACCTCAGTCGTGTCCAACTCTTTTGCAACCCTCATGGACTTTAGCCCACTGGGCTCCTCTGTCCATGGAAGTTTGCAGCCAAGAATACTGAAGTGGGTTGCCATGCCTGCCTCCAGGGGATCTTCCCCACCCAGGGATCGAATCCCCATCTCCTGCATATCCTGCATTGGCAGGTGGATTCTTTACCACTTCACCACCTGGGAAGTTTTTCTCTGTTATAAAATCCTTAATTCTGCCTAACTGGACATCCTATTTAGAAGCTGTCATTTAAACAAAAAGAGGAGGGCAGGGAAGCTGCTTGTATAGCTGCCTTAAAATCCCCTCCTCCGTTTTTAATATGAGTCAAGACTGACTCTCCTGAATCTGCCCAAATGACTCTAGGGGCACGCTGCACATCAAAATAGTTCAAGAAAATGATTTCTCCCCCGAGTAAGATCACTGAGTGACCTGAGACCTGCACTGGACATAAAGCTTTTGTATCATTACGTTCAAGCATTCTTATTTTATCTCTGCCTTCGGGACAGAGTTAAAGAATCCGCCTGCCAATGCAGAAGATGCAAGAGACACAGGTTTGATCCCTGGGTTGGGAAGATCCCTTGGAGTAGGAAATGGCAACCCACTCCAGTATTCTTGCCTGGAGAATCCCATAGACGGAGGAGTCTGATGGGTTACAGTCCACCGGGTCACATAGAGTTGGACACGACTGAGCACACACAAAGTATCTCTCCTTTGTATTTTATCAATAAGCATAGAGATTCTTGCAGCTGGGTGACTAACACTGAAACACATAAGACGTCAGTTCAGTTCAGCTCAGTCACTCAGTCGTGCCCAACTCTTTGTGACCCCAGGGATTGCAGCACACCAGGCCTCCCTGTCCATCACTAACACCCGGAGTTTACTCAAACTCATGTCCACTGAGTCGGTGATGCCATCCAACCATCTCATCCTCTGTCATCCCCTTCTCCTCCCGCCTTCAATATTTTCCAGCATCAGGGTCTTTTCCAATGAGTCAGCTCTTCCCATCAGGTGCCCAAAGTATTGGAGTTTCAGCTTCAGCATCAGTCCTTCCAGTGATATTCAGGACTGATTTCCTTTAGGATGGACTGGTTGGATCTCCTTGCAGTCCAAGGGACTCTCAAGAGTCTTCTCCAACACCACAGTTCAAAAACATCAATTCTTTGGCACTCAGCTTTCTTCACAGTCCAACTCTCACATCCATACATGACCACTGGAAAAACCATAGCCTTGACTAGACAGACCTTTGTTGGCAAAGTAATGTCTCTGCTTTTGAATATGCTGTCTAGGTGTGCTTTCCTTGTGGCTCAGCTGGTAAAGAATCTGCTTGCAATTTGGAAGACCTGGGTTCAATCCCTGGGTTGGGAATATCCCCTAGAGAAGGGAAAGGCTACCTACTCCAGTAATCTGGCCTGACTCTCGAAAAGAGTCAGACAGGCCTGAGTGACTTTCACTTTCACAGGTTAGTCATAATTTTTCTTTCAAGGAGAAAGCATCTTTTAATTTCATGGCTGCAGTCACCATCTGCAGTGATTTTGGAGCCTAAAAAAGTACAGTCTGTCACTGTTTCCATTGTTTCCCCATCTATTTGCCATGAAGTGATGGGACCAGATGCCATGCTCTTAGTTTTCTGAATGTTGAGCTTTAAGCCAACTTTTTCCTCTCTCCTCTTTCACTTTCATCAAGAGGCTCTTTAGTTCTTCTGCTCTTTGTGCCATAAGGGTGGTGTCACCTGCATATCTGAGGTTTTTTATATTTCTCCCAGCAATCTTGATTCCAGCTTGTGCTTCATCCAGCCCAACATTTCTCATGACATACCCTGAATATAAGTTAAATAAGCAGGGTAACAATATACAGCCTTGATGTACTCCTTTCCTTATTTGGAACCAGTCTGTTGCTCCATGTCCAGTTCTAACTATTGCTTCCTGACATCACGGAGAGACTTGGAAAATTAGTGACTGCCACAGCTGAGTCTTTCAAACTTGGAAATAAGATTCAAAAGTAGGTGGCATGTCCTTTTACCGTCATAATGAGTATACTGGGTTGAAAAGTGTCCCCTCCCTGCCTCTCAGAGCCATGCCCTTTCCGGAACCTCGGAATGTGACTGTGTTTGGAAATAGGATCTTTGCAAATGGAATTAGTCAAGATGAGGTCACACTAAAGTACCATGGGACCCTAATCCAGTATGACTGGTGTCCTTATCGAGAGGAAACACAGGGAAACGACAGGCTCACAGGGATGAGCACCATGTGATGACGGAGGCAGAGACTGGGATGGTGTGTCTACAAGCCAAGCAACACCAAGCATCGCCAGGCACCACCAGCAGCTTGAAGAGATGCTGGTTCCTCACTCACAGCCTCCAGAAGGAACGGGTGGTGGTGACACGCTGATTTCAGACTTCTTTTCTCTTGAACTGTGAGAGAATAAACTTTACGTGGTTTTAAGCCACTCAGTTTATGATAATTTGTTACAACAGCCCTGGGAAGCTAGCACATTGGGGGCATTATTTAACAGACTCAGCCAAGTATTACTGACTTTTTTTAGGGGACTGCCTGTAGCTGCTTTTTCTACTTACTATTAGGTAAGAGTTCCATCACTGTGAATTTACATGTTAATCTGTAGACCTTGCATCTAATCTGTAGACCACTCCACTGGTGATGCAAGTTGTTTCTGTCTGGTCAAAAGGTTACAATTTTACTGTCCTGAATGACATTAACCAATTTTAGCTCAAACTCAGCAAAGTTATATCCGAATGTTTTATATATGTGTTATATCTGGTGGAGATAATTCTCTGTGCCCGTACTGTCCTAGGCATGATGTATACATCAACTCATTTGGCCCATACATCTGTAAAATCAGTAATAATAGCAAACTCCAGGTGGATATTAGGTTCATATAAAATAATCCATGAAAGCATGACACATGCTGAAACATGGTAAGTTGTCAGTGAACTGTTATTATTGTTCACTGTTATGTTAGCATAATATTTATTTTAAATAGAGATTTAAGGTAAGACAGCTGAGATGAAGAGAAGAGGATAAGATGCAGGAAGACAGCAAAGGCTGAGGAAATAAAGATGCAGGTTTTGAAATTCTTGGCCATGTGGGGGCAAGAGAGTGAACAGATAAATCTTGACCTGTTCCTGGCCAGGCTGTCTGACCTCACCTCCCAGCTCTGCCAAGTCCAGCTGTTATATAACTCTGCTGTGTCTCAAGGCCCACATCTATCAGCAGAGGGGTAGTAAGAGTTGATCTACCTTATACAGTAAATAGGTTATACATTAGGGTTTCCCAGGTGGTACCAACATTAAACAACCCACCTGCCAATGCAGGAGACATTAAGAGACAAAGATTTGATCCCTGGGTCAGGAAGATCCCTTAAAGGAGGGCATGACAACCCACTCCAGTATTCTTGCCTGGAAAATCCTATGGACAGAGAAGCTTGGTGGGCTATTTGAGTTAATATATACAACATGCCTAGGATGCTGTGGGCACAGAGCAAGCTGTCTAGGTTAGCTATTTATTTCCTCCTCTAATATCACACTGCTTTCACCAATTATTTTACAATTTAAAGTTTAGGTTCAAATATAACCTCATAGGGTACACAAGCTCTGTGGCTTAATCTATTTCTGCTTTATTGACTATGCCAAAGCCTTTGACTGTGTGCATCACAATAAACTGTGGAAAATTCTGAAAGAGATGGGAATACCAGACCACCTGATCTGCCTCTTGAGAAATCTGTATGCAGGTCAGGAAGCAACAGTTAGAACTGGACATGGAACAACAGACTGGTTCCAAATAGGAAAAGGAGCTCATCAAGGCTGTATATTGTCAGCCTGTTTATTTAACTTATATGCAGAGTACATCATGAGAAACGCTGGACTGGAAGAAACACAAGCTGGAATCAAGATTGCCGGGAGAAATATCAATAACCTCAGATATGCAGATGACACCACCCTTATGGCAGAAAATGAAGAGGAACTAAAAAGCCTCTTGATGAAAGTGAAAGTGGAGAGTGAAAAAGTTGGCTTAAAGCCCAACATTCAGAAAATGAAGATCATGGCATCTGGTCCCACCACTTCATGGGAAATAGATGGGGAAACAGTGGAAACAGTGTCAGACTTTATTTTTCTGGGCTCCAAAATCACTACAGGTGGCGACTGCAGCCATGAAATTAAAAGACGCTTACTCCTTGGAAGGAAAGTTATGACCAACCTAGATAGCATATTCAAAAGCAGAGACATTACTTTGCCAACAAAGGTCCGTCTAGTCAAGGCTATGGTTTTTCCTGTGGTCATGTGTGGATGTGAGAGTTGGACCGTGAAGAAGGCTGAGCTCCAAAGAATTGATGCTTTTGAACTGTGGTGTTGGAGAAGACTCTTGAGAGTCCCTTGGACTGCAAGGAGATCCAACCAGTCCATTCTGAAGGAGATCAGCCCTGGGATTTCTTTGGAAGGAATGATGCTGAGGCTGAAACTCCAGTACTTTGGCCACCTCCTTCGAAGAGTTGACTCATTGGAAAAGACTTTGATGCTGGGAGGGATTGGGGGCAGGAGGAGAAGGGGACGACAGAGGATGACCTGGCTGGATGGCATCACTGACTCGATGGACGTGAGTCTCAGTGAACTCCGGGAGTTGGTGGTGGACAGGGAGGCCTGGCGTGCTGCGATTCATGGGGTCGCAAAGAGTCGGACACGACTGAGCGACTGATCTGATCTGATCTGACCTAATGTTGAAAATGCACATTAAAAATGAAAATGTATAGAAATATCATGTAAATATGATGCTTTGTTAAAAATATGATGCTTTAAGATTAAGCAAATGAAACCCTTTGGCATTCTTTTGAAAGCATTTTTTTATCCATATAAAAATACCAAAAAAAAAAAAAATTCTACACCAGGCAAATATTGATTGACCTACAAAAGTTCTCACAACTCTTACAGAAATCAGGGAATTCTAAAAATAGAAATGATTGTGAGTCTCTTGAAAAGAGGAACACTCAGGAGAAATAAAGACAGGAGGCAGTTAATTTAAGAGAGAGCAGATAGACTGCTAACTGGTTAATGTGTGGGTGAACAGGTCAAAATATAAGATGTTTCAGAAAAGTAGACAGTGCACGAATGCGAAGTTCATGTTATTTAGCATCATTAAATTCTTTTTAGTTCAGTGGGAAAACAAGTATCTATTCCAACCTGTCTCTGCGTTAAATTTTTTCTTAGTTTTAAGAGACCATGATCCATATTATTTATTTTTTCTCCTTCATCTTCAGCCTCTCCCTCTCTTCTGGTTCTTACTTCTCAGCATACAAACAAATTCAAATCTTTTATGTGTTAAAAATAAAATTCTCAGGACTTCCCTGGCAGTCCAGTGGTTAAGACTCTGCGTTTCCAATGCGAGGGGGCACAGGTCCATCGCTGGTAGGGGAATTAAAATTCCGCATGCTGTGTGGAGAGGTTAAAAAAATAAAAATCTCCCTCGATATTCTGCTCTTCCCAGTGCCATCTGATAAAACATACTGATAGGGGACTTCCCTTGTGGTACAGTGGACAAGAATGCATCTGCCAATGTAGGGAATACAAGTTCGATCCTTTGTCCGGGATGATTCCACTTGCCCAGAACGACTAAGCCCATGAGCCAGAACTACTGAAGCCCGCGTGCCCTGAGCCCCTACTCTGCAACAAGAGAAATCTACCTCAACGAGACGCCCGTGCACCATAACAAAGACAGAGAAACTCGAAGCAGGAACTGCAACCAGAGAAATCCCGCATGTAGCCAAAAAATTAAATAAAAAGTCTTTTTAAAAATATAAAATAAGATTACATTTTCAAAGCATCCGCACAGTGCCTGGCATACATTAACTCACTTTCCATGAGTGTGGTGACCCCGGAGCTCCTACCCAAGGGGCTGGGGCTGGGGGTAGGGGTCAGTGGATGGCCCAGCAGCAGGGAGACGTTTTCTGTAGCTTACACTTCTTCTTCTTCTTTTTTTTTTTTTTTTTTTTTAAAGATTTTTACAATTTTTTTTCGCCGCGGACCCCGTGCGCTCGCTTCGTGGCGACGGAGGCGCGACCCCCCCGGCCCGACGGTGCGACCCGCCAGGGGCGCTCTGGGGACAGTCCGCCCCGCCCCGCCCCACCCCGGGTTGGAGGCAGGCCGGGGTGGGAGTAGCTTACACTTCTTATTAAACCATAAGATTGTGACAGGCAGAATCAGCACCCTGCTTATCTTTATATTCTCCACAGAGCCTGCCACCGTGCTCAGTACATAGTATGAAATCATTTTGATCACGGCTAGCTCAGCAGTTCATGGAGCACAACACCCCTGGTTTAAGCCAGAAGATTTCAATTCTGACTCCAAACACTGCTAGTAACACACAGAATGACTTTCAGAAATGTACTTCTCTCTGAGAGACACCGTGGACTGTCTGCAAGATGCGGTCCTTGCCTCCATGGAAGTCTAATGATGGAGATGGACTTGATATAATGAGCATGTGGTTAGTTAGTAACAATGGTGATAAGAACTATGAGAGCATATTCAGAGGCACCTAAGGGTGTTGAAAGAGAAAATTCAAGGAAGGCTTTTCTGAGCGATGGACACTTGCACAGAGACCCGAGTATGGATTAGTCGAGAGTCATGGAGGTGAGCAGAGGGGAGCACTTTCGGGTATGTGAAAAGTCCAAGATGGACAGGAGCAGAGCGCCCTGTAGGACTAGAAGGGGCCCACATGGCTCAGCTCAGGAAACAGAGGTGACAGGGCCATGAGATAACTCAGGGGAAGCAGGCAAGGGGCCAGGTCAGACAGCAGCATTGGGGCCTTCAGCCTAAGAACACTGGGAGCAGGGAATCATCCTGGGGGTCGGAAGTAAGGAGTATATTGTCTGTAGAGAATTGAAAGTGAAAGTGAAGTCACTCAGTTGTGTCCGACTCTTTGCGACCCCATGGACTGTAGCCTACCAGGCTCCTCTGTCCGTGGGATTTTCCAGGCAATAGTACTGGAGTGGATTGCCATTTCCTTCTCCAGGGGATCTTCCCAAACCAGGGATTGAACCCGGGTCTCCCGCATTGTAGACAGACACTTTATTTTATTTATTATGTATTATAAATGTTACAAATGACATAAAGGATTGTAACACAGTTTGCAAGTAATGATAAAAGCAGGCAAATACTCTTTTTCCTGCAAATTCTACATAGTTGATGGAATCTCATGGAACATTTTTGTTGCTTTTTGCTAAAGGCTTGTGTGTATATCAATCTGGCTGTGGTGTTGACCATGTGGTGATGTCCATGTGTAGAGTCTTCTCTTGTGTTGTTGGAAGAGGGTGTTTGCTGTGACCAGTGCGTTCTCTTGGCAAAACTCTATTAGCCTTTGCCCTGCTTCATTCCATATTCCAAGGCCAAATTTGCCTGTTACCCCAGGTGTTTCTTGACTTCCTACTTTTGCATTCCAGTCCCCTATAATGTAAAGGACATCTTTTTTGGGGTGTTAGTTCTGAAAGGTCTTGTAGGTCTTCATAGAACCATTCAACTTCAGCTTCTTCAGCATTACTGGTTGGGGCACAGGCTTGAATTACTGTGATATTGAATGGTTGGCCTTGGAAATGAACAGAGATCATTCTGTCGTTTTTGAGACTGCATCCAAGTACTGCATTTCAGACTCTTTCATTGACCACGATGGCTACTCCATTTCTTCTAAAGGGTTCCTGCATAAGAGTAGATATAATGGTCATCTGAGTTAAATTCACCCATTTCAGTCCATTTTAATTAGCTGATTTTAGAATGTCGACATTCACTCTTGCCATCTCCTGTTTGACCACTTCCAATTTGCCTTGATTCATGGACCTGACATTCCAGGTTCCTATGCAATATTGCTCTTTACAGCATCAGACCTTGCTTCTATCACCAGTCACATCCACAACTGGCTGTTGTTCTTTGCTTTGGCTCCATCCCTTCATTCTTTCTGGAATTGTTTCTCCACTGATCTCCTGTAGCATATTGGGTACCTACTGACTTGGGGAGTTCCTCTTTCAGTATCCTATCATTTTGCCTTTTCACACTGTTCATGGGGTTCTCAAGGCAAGAATACTGAAGTGGTTTGCCTTTCCCTTCTCCAGTGGACCACATTCTGTCAAGGAAAGTTATGACCAGCCTAGATAGCATATTCAAAAGCAGAGACATTACTTTGCCAACAAAGGTCCGTCTAGTCAAGGCTATGGTTTTTCCAGTGGTCATGTATGGATGTGAGAGTTGGACTGTGAAGAAAGCTGAGTGCCAAAGAATTGATGTTTTTGAACTGTGGTGTTGGAGAAGACTCTTGAGAGTCCCTTGGACTGCAAGGAGATCCAACCAGTCCATTCTAAAGGAGATCACCCTGGGATTTCTTTGGAAGGACTGATGCTAAAGCTGAAACTCCAATATTTTGGCCACCTCATGGGAAGAGTTGACTCATTGGAAAAGACTCTGATGCTGGGAGGGATTGGGGGCAGGAGGAGAAGGGGATGACAGAGGATGAGATGGCTGGATGGCATCACCAACTCGATAGACATGGGTTTGGGTGAACTCCAGGAGTTGGTGATGGATAGGGAGGCCTGGTGTGTTGCGATTCATGGGGTCACAAAGAGTCGGACACGACTGTGCGACTGAACTGAACTGTGTGTATATCCAACCAATGCTTGTACTCTTTGCAACCCCATGGACTGCAGCCTGCCAGGCTTCTCTGTCTGTAGGGATTCTCCAGGTAAAAATACTGTGGTGGGTGACCATGCCCTCCTCCAGGGGATCTTCCCAACCCAGGGACTGAACCCAGTTCTCCCACATTGCAGGTGGATTCTTTACCGTCTGAACCACCAGGGAAGTCCAAGAATACTGGAGTTGGTAGACTATCCCTTCTCCAGGGGAACTTCCCAACCTAGGAATCGAACCAGGGTCTCCTGCATTGCAGGCAGATTCTTCCAGCTGTGCTGGCAGTTGATGGAATCTCACGGAACGCTTTTGTCGATTTTTGCTAAGGGGTTGTGTCTATATCCAACCAATGCTTGTAATTCAGCCATGATTTCACAAATGGAATTGCATCTCAATCTGCTCTTTTCCCAATACATTCATTGTCATTAAATCTGATACGTCATCTGTTCAACTATGTCTCACCTTTGTATGAATCAAGGCCACTAAATTAAGATCTTTTCATGTCATCACTAAACGCAACAGATTTTTAAGTTTCATCTGCATTATTTCCTCCATCACTTTCTTAAATCTAGCAAAGAAGGAAGTGGACAAAACATCAAATCAAGCCCTGATTTGTGTTTGCCAATTTCCATGGTGTAAATGACAGAGGATGAGATGGTTGGATGACATCACGACTCAAAGGACACGAGTTTGAGTAAGCTCTGGGAGATGGTGATGGACAGGGAAGCCTGGCATGCTGCAGTCCATGGGGTTGCAAAGAGTCACACACCACTGAGCCACTGAACTGAACTGAGATACTCCCACAGTGGTTGACCGCAATCTCCCAGTGTGACAACACTGAATGTGGGTTAGGAAGCACACGCAGTAGCACAGCACTAAACACAGCAGTGAAAAGGAGAGAATTGTTCAGATTTGATCCACATGTCACAAGTAGAGTCTTGGTGACTTGTTAACATACCAAGGGTGATGGCAGATTGGGGAATTACTGGAAGTGTCACCATGACAGGGAGCCCTGAAGAGGAGCGAGCAGCGAGAGCACGCCTCTCACTTTGCACGAGTTCCATTCGAGGTCCTGGTGACAACCAAGTGGAGAAGCTGATTAGGAAGCTAGATACACAGGTTTGGAGCTCAGAGAAGGAAGGATCCGAACTGTAAATTTGGAAGATATTCACTGAAATGTTGGCAGTGTGTTAAATCATGCAGGGAAAAATTGTGGCTTCAAAGCAAAGGGCTGAGATCTTTCAAATACATCACTTGTATGTTATCAAGAAGCAGACCCAGAGCAAGCCAAGGAGACTGGAGGGGGAACTGGGCGGATTATCGCCCTTACCAGAGTGTTCTAAGAAGGAAGAAAGAACTTTGCTAAGAGATTAGGTATAACGAAGTAGGACAGTGTCCTTTGTATTACTAACTGCAGGTAGCCAAGACAGTTTCAGTGGAATGCAGAAATCAAGAACTGAGTGCGATCTGGGAGACCAGAGAAGCGTGGGCAGACAACCTTTCAAGGAGTTCAGCTACAGAGAGTAGGAACAAGGCAAGAGGGGCAGCTGGAAGGGCACCTGGAGGGGAGGAAGGTTTGGGGTTCATGAAATGCCTATGACTCGGGTCCAGTGAAGAGGGAAGATACTGATCTAAGATAGGACTCTGATACTGGAGGAAAAGCAGGATGGAGGGAAGATTCAGAATCCGTGTTTTTAGTAATAGTAGTAGCTTTGTAAGTTTCAGATTTCCTTGGTGGTTCAGACGGTAAAGCATCCGCCTGCAATACGGGAGACCTGGGTTCAATCCCTCGGTTGGGAAGATCCTCTGGAGGGAATGGACCTCCCACTCCAGTATTCTGGCCTGGAGAATCCCAGGGACAGAGGAGTCTGGTGGGCTACAGACCATGGGATCCCAAAGAGCTGGACACGACTGAGCGACTTTCACTTTTCATCCTTGGGTCCAGAAGACTCCCCTGGAGGGAATGGTCACCCACTCCAGTCTTCTGGCCTGCAGAATCCCATGGACAGAGGCTACAGTCCATAGTGCCTCAAAAAGTCGGACACGACTGAACGACTAACACTTTGTAGGTTTGGCAATGGAAAGTGGAGAAAGTTTCTCTTTTTCCTTGACACGGGAGGCAGAAAAATCTTCTAAGAATGGGGGTTATGAAACGCGCGGAGTGGCAATATGGTTGGGAGAGGAAGTTCAGGACAAAAATGACTTGGATGCAGAAGCTGGCAGGATTCGTGGGTCAGCAGGAGATGCGAGACTAGAGCCGTGGAACAGGGTCTGCTAAAAACAAGGGCGGGATAGCAGCAGGGCCTTGGACGGAAGAACGCAGTTGCATCGGGTCTTTCCCGAGACGCAGAAAGTTGAGACACACACTCGAAACAGCTCCTCCCAGGCAAGAGGAAGTCTAGCGTCCGGGTCGCTGCGATCCAGCTCCCTTTCCTGCAGGGACGCGGCAGCACCCCTCCGCCTAGCACCACCGGCAGCGCGAGGAGCGCCGGACAAGCCGGGAACGGGCTCCAGCGCCGCAAGGGGCACGGGGGAAGCGCCTACAGGCCAGCGGCGGCCACCGCAGCCCGCCGCCCGGGGCCGCCGCCTCCAGCCGCCGGGGCCCCGCCCGGGGCTCCACGCCCAGGACTCCGCTTCCTCCTCTGGCGCTGAGTCCGCCTCTCAGTCCCTGGCGGCTCCCTGCGCCGCGGCTCGCGCCCCTGGCCTGACGTCACCGGCGCGTCCGCCAATGAGCTGGAGAGGGACCGGCGGCGCCCGCGAAAGTGACGGCAGGTATAGCCAATGGCCGCGAGGAGAGGGCGGGCCGAGGCGGCGGGGATGTGAGGGGGGCGCCCGCGCGCGTGGGAGCTGCGGGCCGTGCGGGCGAGCGCGCGGCGCGGGCGCCGCGGGGCGGGGGAACGCGGCGGGGGGCGGGGGCGCGGCGCGCGCGGCCCCTCCCCCTGCCCAGCTCGGGGCAGGCTCCCGTACCCGCCGGACTGCCCGCGTCCGCCGGGGAGATGCGGCCGCCGCTCGGGCTCCTTGCAGGTAACACGCGGGGCGGCCCCTGCAGGGCTGAGGGCACCGTGGCTGGGCAAGCGGAGTTGGGCGCCGAGCGGACGCGGGCGGTCCCCACTGCCCGCCGCGCCCCGAGCCCCGGCAGTCCGAGCCGGGCCCGGCGGCGGCGCGGCTGAAGGAGTTGGCTCCGGGACCTGGGCTGCGGCCGGGGCCGGGGTCACGGCGGATGCGGGCCCTGGAGCCGTGCGCCCGGGTGTCAGCGGCACGGGACAAAGGGCGCGGCGTGGAGGGGGCGCGCTCACCGCCGCCCCGGCAGCGCAGGCTCCCCGTCGACCCCGGGCGCACGGGCGCCTCTGGCGCGTCCCCCGGAGCGGACACCTGGCCGCGGGCCCCCGCGCCACCCGCCAGTTGGCCGCCGCGCAAGCGATGGCTGGGCGCAGCCGGGCCGCCTGGCCGCCCGCCCAGGGGTAAAGGCGGCGCCCTGGCCGCGCCGCGAGTGCCAGCCTCCCCGCGCTGGCTGCCCGGCCGAGCGGCGTGCCCTGGGCCGGGGCGCCCGGGGCCGCTACCGAGCTGCCGCTTCCCTGCGCCGGGCTTGGAGTTTGGGGAAGCCGAACGGGTGGCGCAGCCGCCGCCTCACCTCCTGCGAACTCCGCGGGGCTTCTCGTCTTGTTGATGTTGTGTCTGTAGGCTGTGCGTATTTTCTTCCTTCTTTTTTTAACCGCACACAAAAGAAAGGAGGAGTTAGAGGAACGAGCTAGCCAGAGCCCCGTGAGTCATCCCACGCTGCTCTTTCTCTTGGAGCGCAGATGGATGGGGAGTGTTTCTTGAGAAACAGTTAACAGAGGACTCACGGGGTCCCCCCTCCCTGTCCCCTCAGCCCCGACCGCGCCTGGGGCGCCCCAGAGGGAGGTGGGGTGCAGTATCACCCGCTGACTTCGATGGGAAAATGACTACAAGCTAGCAAGCTGGAAACTTTCTGGGACAGTGGAACTGGGAATGTCGAACCTCCCGCAGTCATTCTGGCTGTCGGCAGGCATGGCTCTCGCGCGTTACTGAATCAAGAAACCGAGAAGGTGATCCGAAGAGGAAGCTACTCGGAGTAGCATTGTATTCAGCGCTGCGTGGGGGGAGGGCGGGAGAGATGAGTCTCCAGTGCCTTGGGGGCCCCAAGAGAGGAGCAGCCAGCTCAGGTCTCCAGGTGCTAGGTCAGGAACGGTTGTGTTCTTTATTCTGGTTTCCAAACGCACTCTCATTTTAGGCTGGCAGAGGGCAACCGGTGTGTGAATGGATCAATACTGATGAGCTGAAAAGGCCAGTCTGAGGCCAGAAGGCCCTTCAGTGCAGCTGAAAGAATATTTTTTAGTAGGTGTTCACTGCTGATTTTTCCAGGGATCGTGTAGGTTTGATCTGCATCTGTCAGCCCCTTACTGCAGTCCAGGCTGCTGTGTCAGGCGTCACCGAGTCCCCAGGTTCAGAGCTCAGTGACTGCTGTGTGTTCATTTTTGAGGGATGGTGTGCCCTCTCTAAGGTCTCTTTGACCTTTTCATTGACGATTGATTGATGGGTTTTAACCCCCTGAAAATAGAAGCTTGGTATAAGGAGTTTGAGATATTGAAAATAAAGAGGCTTGTGCTTCAGTTCCCAATCTAACTACATACAGGCGCCACTGAATTCTCAACACAATGGGGGTAAGCACAGGAATGGGACAGGAATCCCATCAACAGTGTGGTCACTGGTAGAGCTAACTGGAGCCCTGCATGGGCTGAACCTGAGGCCATGATGTTGCTCCTTTCTTCTCTGTCCATGAGGCAAACTTCCTTGGCTCAGGAGCCAGGGCTCGCAGCAGGACATCCCCTGGGGAAGACGAATGGGGTGATGCCGCCCAGGGCCCATCCAGAGAGAGAGAAACAGAACGTGCCCCTTTTCCTGGTTCATGCTGCTGTTTAGTCGCTCAGTCGTTTCTGACTCTTTGAGACCCCATGGACTACAACCCACCAGGCTCCTCTGGTCCATGGGATTTCCCAGGCAAGAATACTGGATTGCCATTTTCCGTCTCCTGGTACAAAAAGACGGAAGGGCCCCGTCTCCCTCCAGGTGCCACTTCATGCTGGCAGGGCTTCTTGTACCTCAGCTTCCAGCCTGTCTTCGATCCTTGCAGAAAAAAAGTCCATCTACTGTTGGAGGAGGAGGATTAATGTGTTCAGCTATGTGGTTTATGCAGGACATACAGATGCCTGGTCACGGAGCCAGTGCCCTGGGTCTGCCCAAAAGAAGGGTGCCCTTCTCTCAGTTGCATCAGGTTACCTGATGGGCTACTGCTGGCCTTGGTTGGCTAGCCTATCCTCAAGAATAAAAGTTGACAGCAACGTGGTTCAGCCACTCAGTCGTCTCCAACTCTTTTCGACCCCATGGACTGCAGCACGCCAGGCTTCCCTGTCCTTCACTGTCTCCTGGAGTTTGCTCAAACTCATGTCCATTCAGTCAGTGATGCTATCTGACCATCTCATCCTCTGCCACCTGCTTCTCCTCTTGCCCTCGATCTTTCCCAGCATCAGGGTCTTTTCCAGTGGGTCAGATGTTTGCGTCAGGTGGTCAAAATACTGGAGCTTCAGCAACATGATGGCAACATGGGTGATCCCAAGAGAGGACATCAGGGACTAGGCACTGGGAACTAATCTCTGCAGAATAATTAAGTGAAGTGAAAGTCACTCAGTCGTATCTGACTCTGTGGGACCCCATGGACTATACAGTCCATGGAATTCTCCAAGCCAGGATACTTGAATGGATAGCCTTTCCCTTCTCTAGGGGATCTTCCCAACCCAGGGATCGAACCCAGGTTTCCCGCATTATAGACTGATTCTTTACCAGCTGAGCCACAAGGAAAGCCCAATAATAACAGTAGTGGGAACCAATTGTTTCCATATATGCTCTCGTTTAATCCTTAGTACAACCTCCAGGTACCCTATGGTGCTGATGAGGAATGGATCCTTGGAAAGACCAGGCAACTCAAGGTCATGTAGGTAGCAAGTTCAAGTCTGTCTGCCCGCAGGGCCTGTGCTGTTAACCACTGGGCTAGACTAAGGTTCCTGACGCACTGTAGCAGAATTGCATTTGCTGATCCACAGTATTTTCTGAGCTACCCTACTCTGCCCATTAGCAATCAGGCCTTAAATGGGAAGGGCATTTGTGAGTGTCCTTGAGGGCAGCAGAGAAGTGGGGATCTTGGACCAGGGAAGGGGAGCAGCAATGAAGAGGGAAGAGTCAGCAGGATGGGGAGCAGGGCAGAGTCTAGGCTCCCTGATGTCGCTGCCAGAGGGGGGACCCTTCTGAGATTGGCTCATCCATCCTGTTGACCCCCCGAGAGTCCAGGCCTGGTCCCAGTGTTCAGGTCTGTAGTCTGCCTTCCGTCTATCTCAGCAGCCCTTGCCTGAGTACCAAAAGCACTAGTGTGTGTTACAGATAATCTGAGATGAAAAGGGAGGCACAGCAACTAATGATGTTGTTCGGTTGCTAAGTTGTGTCTGACTCTGCGACCCCACGGACTGCAGCACGCCGGGCTCCTCTGTCCTTCACCATCTCCTGGAGTTTGCTCAGATTCATGTCCTTTGAGTTGGTGATGCCATCCAACCATCTCATCCTCTGCCACAGCAACTAATTCAGGAGCACAAATTAGTTCCTGATGCACTACTCTTCCTAGAGGGCCATTTGAACCTCAGAGATCCACTTGTAAATACCAGCATCATCAACTCCATGGCTATGAGTCTGCACAAACAGGAGATGGTGAAGGACAGGGAAGCCTGGCATGCTGCAGTCCATGGGGTCGCAAAGAGTCAGACACATCTGAGCAACTGAACAACAAACTCAAATATCTGGGCCTGAAGCAGACAACATGAAGACCAGTTAATGGACCATCTGTCAGCTCACAGCTCCATTTCACATTTAAAATTGATATGGAACTAATATAAACCATTTGCTTTCCTTCATATTCACTTTCTGAACCAAAGGACTCTTGTATTCCCTCCGTATGACGTCAGGGGAGCTTCCTAACTGTTCAATCTATTTTCACTTGTTGTAGCAGGAGTAATTTCTGGAGCTCAAATACAGACACAGTGTTTGGGGCCTGCGTGGTGACCTCTCTTGTGTTTGCAACTGTAATTTGGATTTGACCAGCAGCTTATCCTTTCAGTGAAAAAGGAGGGTGGGGGGAGTGACACATAGTGGCTGGAATATTCCCCCTGTTCTTGCTGAAAGCATGACTTACAAATGAGTTACCTCAGGTGGAGGAGCTTGAGGGCGCAGCACCGTGAGAGCTGCAAAGCCCTTCCTCTCTAGGGGTAAACCTGGCCTCTTCCCAGGCATGGACAGGAACACTGCTGCCATAGAAGAAAGGGTCCCATTGACTGTTGTTGGATCCTCGGCACGTTCACTCAGGCAGAGGGCTGTGGAAAAGAGGCCCGTGACGTCCAGTGCCCCTGTGGACTGACTTATTGATTCCATCATCTATTCCATCCATTCCCTGGAAGACCTGGAAACAAATACAGGTTCAAACTCACGTTGACCTTACTGTGTGGGTACATTTATATGCAGATTATTTTCTGTAGTAAAGACCTCAGTACTTTAAAAAAAAAATTTGATAAAACAAAATTGTAGGGGGCGTGAGTTTGATCCCTGGTCAGGAAACTTAAGATCCCACATGCCACGCGTGGAGCCAAAAAAAAAAAAAACAAGACTACATGGTCTGTGGTTAGTTGAGTCCCTGGATGGCAAGGAACTGCAGATACAAGCTTATAAGCTCTACGTAGATTTTCAACAGCGAGGAGGGTCAGTGCCCCTAACCACCGAGTTGTTCAGGGGTCATCTGTACATCTAAAGTGACTCCCAGTCAAAGGGCCTGAAATTTTCTTCCATCTCAGTGTGAAGGAGTGGGGCTGCTCCCTTAGTAGGGAAGACGAGAGTCTTGCTTATTACCGGTCAACCAGATGCTCCAGGGGATTCTCAAATTATTCTCAAATGAATGTGCTTTCTTCTTCCTTGAAGAAAGTGCTTGTAATAACAGTTAACCTTCCTTTGACATCCATTAAACCCAGTGCTTCTAAGCACTTTCGGTGGGTGTCCTGCTTACCCTTCATGACAACCATGTTAGGTGGGTATCATCCCCATTTCAGAGGTGAGGAGACTGAGGCCCAGAGAGGTGAAGTAACTTGGCCAAAGTCAGGTAGGATTAGACCTAGACAAGATCCTGGTAAAACCAAGGAGGGTGCCTACTGAAGGTTTGGTGGGCATGGGGACAGATACAATGTGATGGGGAGGGGAGGTGGTTTCATAATTGGTGAATTCCAGGTTAGGAAGCTCTTAGGCAACTGCTGGGAAGTTCTTTTGCTTTGCTGAGTGCACAGGACGTGAACTCAAAGATAGGCAGCACACGCAAGGCAACCGAAGTAAGAAATGGCAAGGCTGGGAGACAGCATTTCATTTTAATGTTTTGCCTATTTGAAAGAAAAGCTAAAATAAGCGTCTTTATAACTTGACTCCCTCCCAACATTGGAGGTCATGTCCTCACCTAGAAGAGGACCCCCCACTCTCCTTTAGGACACAGCCTAACAATGCTGTCCCCAGCATCAGTCTGCAATGAGCCCTCCTTGCTCTATCCCCTGGGTGGGAACCATGGCCGTGTGCCTGCCACCTCACCTCTGTTAAACTTCTTTCTCCCAGATTTTCATTGAATGGGCTGGAGTGTCTGTGTTCTGCAGAGAGACCAGAAGCTCTCTTTTCACAGTCAGGACCATGCTTCACGTGCACACACAAACACACACAATTTTTGTGCTAAGACTCCACAATGAATATGCATTGAGTTTTCTTGATTGCAAGAAGCAAGATGGTACCTTTTTTTTTAACTTTGTAAACTGGTTCAAGGACTATAAAAATGATCTGCCTTATGGGGCTGATAAACATAGGATTCCCTTAAATCAGTGTTTCTCAGGGATAATCCAGCATCAGAAACCCAAGGACTCCTGACGTGGTCGGCTGCATCTGGGCCCAGGAGAAGCTCCCTGTGCCCAAGGTGACGGACGGTTCTGCCCACTTGAGTTTTGAAAGCATACTTTAAAGGTGTTTAGGGTCACGCCCTATAAACTCACAGCATAAGTAAATAATTGACCGCCTCGCTCTTTTTCACTTGGGGTAAACATGCCTACTGTGTGTGCGTGTATGCTAAGTCGCTTCAGTCGTGTCCAACTCTTGGCAACCCAGTAGACTGCAGCCCTCCAGGCTCCTCTGTCCATGGGATTCTCCAGGCAAGAATACTGGAGTGGGTTGCCATGCCTTCCTTCAAGGGATCTTCCTGACCCAGAGATCGAACCTATGTCTCTTACTTCTCCTGTACTGGCAGGCGGGTTTTTTACCACGAGCACCACCTGGGAAGCCCGCCTACTCTATAAGCCTGCTACCAAGGCGTTGATGTGTACTGATGTCGTGTCACTTATCTCGCAGGTTTCTAGCCAGCAGAATGCTGGACCCAGAGGCCGGCAGGGCGCAGCTGTCAGGATGGCCGAGTGGGACGCCAGTCTGGACCATGTCATCCCATCCTCTCTGCTTCCTCCCTTCTGGGCGAAGTTCCTCGTGGGTTTTGCTTCCCTCATGTGTTTTGCCCGGAGCTACGATGGAGACTTTGTCTTTGATGACTCTGAAGCCATTGTTAACAATAAGGTCCGTATCTTGATGTCTGTCTGGTAAACTGGCTTGCCTGCATCTCAGTAATGATCTGCATCAGTTATTTTCTATGGCCGTGGTCCTCAACCTCTCTGACACCAGGGACCAGCTTCGTGGAAGACAGTTTTTTCCCGGGACTGGGGCGGCGGGGGAATGGTTTCAGGATGATTCAAGTGCATTATATGTACTGTACATTTTATTTCTATGATTAGTACATCAGCCCCACCTCAGCTCACCAGGCATTAGATCCCAGAGGTTGGGGACCCCTGCTCCACTGAACTTTGGCTGAGCCTTTATTTGAGCCCCCATCATGCTCCAGATTTCCCATCTTCTTTTAGAGAGCATCTCCTTGATTTAGGGCCCCTTTTATTGCTGGCAGCAGGGTCTCCCAGCCTTGCCTAACCTCAGGCTTTGCCCTGGCTGGGTGCCCTGCATGAGGTCCCAGCCCATGGACATATCAGAGAGACCGTTCCTCTAACATGACAAGGCCACAGTATTGCAGAACCTTGTAGGCTATTTCAGGTTTTGTGAGAAAATTTTACAGAACTCTAAGCCAGAAGGATGCCCCCATCAGACACACACACACACACACACCCTGTGCATTTACACACACACACACACACACCTGCTGCAGTGATGGGCAAGTCTGATCCCCCACTGGAGGGTGTGTCCTTGGCTGTAGGCAGTGAGCCGGCCCCTTCTGTGTCCTTCGCTGGGAGCATCAGGACATCCTGCTGACAGTTGCGGATGACCCGGAGTTCGCTGCCTGAGGAGACTGCAGTCCCTGCTCATTTCGTCCCTGCTCATTTCGTCCCTGCTCGTTTCGTCCCTGCTCGTTTCGTCCCTGCTTGTGTCATGTGTGGAGACTCAGATTTGCTGAATTTGCAAAACCCCAGCCAGTTCTGCTCACCAGTGGGTGCAGGGGAAATGATATTCTTTTTCAGTCTCTGACTATAGAGGTAGGGAAGAAGAAATCGGTTTGTGGGAAGGGAAGAAAAGGGTTTCATTGAGCTAAAAGAAAATCCGAACAAGAAACTTGGAGGCAGAGAGAGCCCAGAGGAGAAAGAATGTGGAAAGAACGTAGTTAGAACCTTTGTGATGGGAAATGGCTACCCTTTCCAGTATTCTTGCCTGGCAAATCCTATGGACAGAGGAGCCTGGCGGGGTGCAGTCCGTGGGGTCACAAGAGTCAGCCACGACTTAGTGACTAAAGCAAACCAATCCCTACTCAGCCGATGTTCTGTGTCTGCCTTAAGGGGCCAAGAGAACCTGAAGGAGTTCACTCCTCTCTCTTTCTCTTTCTCTAGTAGATACAATCGTGGCATCTCTTTGTAGCATTTAATGCTCTGCAAATTTTGAAATCATAGATTTTCCCGAATGTGGAGAAAGCCATTTTCCTATTAAAAGTGTTGAGAAAATTCTCTGTGCAAGGAACGTGAGTTAGGTGGGGGTGGAGGGGAGGGGGGCGAGGGGTAAGGAGGTGACCCTTTGGCAGACATTTCATTTGTAACATCCTGTAAATGATTTGCTCCATTTCCGCTGCACAGACTTCAGTCCTGGCGTTTATTTTGAATCCAGGTTCTTCACTTGTAATTTCCCTCAAGTTCATCCAGCAGTTTACTGCAGATATTTCTGTTTCAGTCCTTTTTGCAACAGCGCTTAGGAGCGAAAGAAATGTGTTAGCTCTGAGCAACTGTGTCACATGGATGGCTTAATAGCTATTTTCCAGCGGGATACGTGGCTTAATAGCTGCTTTCCAGTGAGGACATGTGACTGTGCCTTTATTTTTTTGGCTGAGCTGGGTCTTCATTGCTGTGCAGGCTTTTCTGTAGTTGTGGAGAGCAGTGGCTCCTCTCTATTTGCGCTGCTCAGGCTTCTCACTGCCATGGCTTTTCCTGTTGGGAAACACGGGCTCCAGGGCACACGGACTCCGTTGTTGCTGCACGTGGGCTCAGGAGTTGTGGTGTGTGGGCTTAGTTGCCTCACAGCATGTGGGATCTTCCTGGACCACGGATCGAACCTGTGTCTCCTTCATTGGCAGGCAGATTCTTAATCATTGGACCACCAGACAAGTCTGCCTTTATCATTATTATTTTTTAATTCCATTTGCTGGGAGTTTCTTGGCTCTGCCACTCCCAGAGGATGTATGAAGTGTCAACTCTGGACCCTTGTTGGAGAGCTCTGGTGAGTGAGGCGGGGAGACACGGACCATGTCCTGCGTGAGATGCCCGGGACGAGGTTGTGCTTCTCTCTCCTTCTGGGAGCGAGGGCAGATGAAGCGCTCTGTGACCCGTGCGTCGTCTTGGCAGTGCTTTCAGGAGCGTCACACTGTGCCCCTTTGTTCGCTTGCGAGCCTGCTCTTCTCCCCTTCCCTGTCTACTGACAGGCCCTCCTCTGTGCATCGGCACCGTGCCTGCAGTAAGTGAAACAGGCTGTGCCTGGAGTTGCTGGGTGTTAAAGGCTGTTTCCAGATGCTTCCTTGTAGTGTTGAGTTGTTCATGGAGATGATGATTTTCTTTGAGACAGTGGAGTCAGCAAGCATTTGAGACACAGCACATCTTTTCTAGAAATCATTAGGAGGAAAAATTGACCTTTCTTCCTGTGGTGCTGTGTGAGGGCTACACCCAATCAAATATTTAGAGCTTTGTTGGTGTTTGTTTTCTGCTCAAACGGAGGGAAAGATCCTTTGCTCCTCCCTCCACAGCTGAGCAGGTAGCTCTGGGACAACGTAAAAGTGCGTGACTCCCAATGGGGTAATGGAGTAAACGGAGTTAGTAGGCGGGTCGCACGACCCGCGTGACATAGCGACTGGACTCTTAGAGGCGGGTGTGTGCACTCAAGGCCCTGAAGCTGATACCCACCGGAAGTGAAATTCACCCACAAAGTGGTTGTCAGGTCACCAGCTTGCCCCTGTCCCACGTCGTCAAGCTTTTCCCTTTGCGTCATTAAGCACCAAAGGCTTCCCAGGTGGCACTAGTAGTAAAGAACCCACCTGCCAATACCGGAGACACAGGAGACGCGGGTTCAATACCTGGGTCAGGAAGATCCCCTGGAGGAGGAAATGGCAACCCACTCCAGTATTCTTGCCTGGAGAATCCCATGGACAGAGGAGCCTGGCGGGCTACAGTCCATGAGGTCACCAAAGAGTCGGACACGGCTTAGTGGCTAAACAGCAGCCTTACATACTGGCTGTGAGAGAGGGTGATAGTGACCTCACTTAGCTGCTTGGTCCATTTGTTCATTTTGCATGGATCAAGCACCTTCTGTGCACTCCCCCCAAACACGGGGTTGCCCAGGCCTGGAGGAGCCCCAGCGCAGTGGGGCAGATAGCATCACGTGACTGTAAACCTCCCGGGAAACAGGCACTATGAAGACAGGTCAAGGATGCTCTGGGCCCCCCAGGAAGAGAATTGCATCAACTCCGGAACGTCGTAGCCCAGTGGCTGAAATCCGATGAGTGGGAGGAGCTGAGCTCTGGGGAGCTGAGGGGTGACCATCCGGGCACAGACCCGTCTTGGGGCAGGTGGCAGCAGGGGCCATTTGGGAACCAGAGACCAGGAGCAGAGCCAGTGTCTGGGAGACGTGCCAGCGGAGTGCAGGTGAGGGGCCAGAGCACCCCAACTGCGGTGTCCCTGTAGGTCGTCAGCTTGGTCCTGGAAGGGGTAGGGCTCTTGTAGTGGGTGGGAGAGGTCACTTGGAGAGCACGCAGAGCGGGGCACAGTGGAGCCCTGAGGAGACCCGGCTGGTGCTGGGTGTGAGGGTGTTGGTGGCTGGACCCAGGACTGGTGGGAGACATGGGGAAGAGAGGGCTTCTGCCCAGGGGGAGGGTGCAGTCCCGACCCCGCCGTCTGCTGTGTTGCCCACAGGACCTCCGCGCAGAGACGCCTCTGGGGGACCTGTGGCATCATGACTTCTGGGGCAGCCGGCTGAGCAGTAACACCAGCCACAAGTCCTACCGCCCCCTGACCGTGCTGACCTTCAGGTGAGGTGCCGCAGGACGGCCGTGGGGGAGGGGAAACCCGAGGCTTGTGCTTGACATTGCACCGGGTGGGGCCCCGGTCAGGGGTTCTGACGGACGTACCAGCCACGGTGCAGACACTGACCTGGGCAGCCACACAGAGACCTGCCAGGCCCCCAGCAAGGCAAGGATGCTCTGACAAGCGGTCCCTACTTTGCACAGTCCTCTCAGGTTGGACCCTTTGCAACTTAAGCTGGAGGAAACAATATGTCGAGGCAACAGGTAGCCTCTAATTAAATTGTGTTTGCTTTCACTATATAAAAAAAGTAAGTTATAAATCTTCCTCCTGTGAACCACATCAGGCTTCCCTGGTAACTCAGAGGTAAAGCATTCACCTGCAACACAGGAGACCCAGGTTTGATCCCTAAGTCAGGAAGATTCTCTGGAGAAGGCAATGGCTACCCACTCTAGTCTTCTTGGCTGGAGAATTCCGTGGACAGAGGAGCCTGGCAGGTTCATGGGGTCACAAAATGTCAGACACGACTGAACGACTAATACTTCACTTCTGTGACCACATCAAGATCCAAAAACAAAATGAAACTAAAGATGATCTTGCCACCCCCCATGAATCAGGGAGCTGTTTGCATTAAATAGATTAATTGATCTCACAGAAGTTCCCATGCATAGCTGTTTCTCAGGTGTATTGGATAACCTATGTGTAAAGTAAAGTAAAGTGAAGTGAAGTCATTCAGTTGTGTCCGACTCTTTGCAACCCCATGGACTATAGCCTACCAGTCTCCTCTGTCCATGGGATTTTCCAGGCAATAGTACTGGAGTGGATTGCCATTTCCTTCTCCAGAACCTATGTGTAGATCCCTCAAAAGTGAAAGTGAAAGTCGCTCAGTCGTGTCTGACTCTTTTCGACCCCCTGGACTATATATACAGTCCATGGGATTCTCCAGGCCAGAATACGGGAGTGGGAGCCTTTCCCTCCTCCAGGGTATCTTCCCAACCCAGGGATCGAACCCAGGTCTCCCGCATGGCAAGCAGATTCTTTACCAGCTGAGCCACAAAAAGAAGTATAGAAAGGATGAATCAGAACCACTCGTGGTTGAAAAAGAGACAAGAATCCTTGACAGGGAGGAAGTGCTTCCTTGTTCAGAAGGCTAGTGGACAGACTGTCAAGGGGTATATTGGGGGGTTGGGGACGGGGAGAATAGACAAGTCACTTGACCATGCTTCCCTGTGGAGCAGCCTGTGTAACGTGTGGTCTGTTTTATCTTTCTGAAAGACAGCCTTGCCTTTATCGCACCTGAATAATTGTCTTTTTTTTTTTTTTGGCATTTCCTCTCCAAGTATTTTCTGTCCCAGTCCTCTGAGAGGTCCTTATCTCCCGTTTTCCCCTCTGCAGTTAATTACATTCTTAGCTCATCTTCACCCTTCTTAGCTTAACAGGCATTATTTATCTTGACGCTATTTTTATCAACTGTGCACACGCTCTCCTCCTCCAGTATGTTCACACGCCAGCCTTTCCCTCCAGCCGGTTCGTGTTTTATTTCACGTGCTTCTGCATCTCCGCTGTGAATACCTTCCTTCCCTGCAGGATGAACTACTATTTGTCGGGAGGCTTCCACCCTGTGAGCTTCCACGTCGTCAACATCGCCCTGCACGGCGGCGTCTGCGTGCTGCTGGTGGACGTCTTCTCCGTGCTGTTCGGGGGCCTGCAGTACACGAGCAGGGGCAGGAGGCTGAACCTGGCCCCCAGGTCGTCTCTGCTGGCCGCCCTGCTGTTTGCCGTGCACCCGGTGCACACCGAGTGTGTAAGTACCGTCTGCCAGCCGTCTCTACACTTGTGTAAGATAGACGCAGTCCACACGTTGGTTTGTTCCCTAAAACAAGCTTCCCTTGGCTGATTGTACAGCTGTAGAAGGCCAGCTTTCAGACGCCCAGAGCGGTGATTTGTGGGGACAGCAGGTCCCCCTTAGGACAAACACAGGGTCCGCGATGGGCCGAGACTTCATAAAGACCACGCACGTGGTGTGATCTCTGCCGATACTCTTTGTCCCTTATTAGACCACACTGGGAAGGTGTGAATGGTGAACCTTGCCCAGCTTCTGGGCCTAAAGCCAGAGGCTGAGACTTCCTTGTTTTCCTGAAAAGGGGTCTGATGCAGTTTTCCTCTGTTAGCCGAGAGCTTTTGTGATTTCCAAAATACTTCCTCACACTTCATACGATAGTCACCAAAATGCTGTAGGTTCAGCTGGAGCAGCATAACAATTTCCACTTTACAGAAGAGGAAGCAGCCAGGGAGGACAAATTAGGGACTTAACCTAGGTCAGTCACATGGCCGAGGGGTATGGGACAGAATTTAAGATCTGGTCATCTGAACCCCTGCCAGGGAGAGGTTGGCATGCTGCGAGCTGAGCTGGTGGGTGGGTCCTCACGTCCTTCGGGGACCTGCTCATGAATTCGCCCCACCTTGCTTCTCATCTCCCATCCCTCCATTCCATGACAGCCATTCAAACTCAAATATTTGAGAAAAAGCTATCGGTCATTAAAAATTAGCATTCCTAAAACAAATCAGCTTCTGTTCACCTTTCCTTGTTTCTTGGCAAATAAGCAGTATTCAGTTTCATCCTATCAGTTCAGTTTAGTTCAGTCGCTCAATTGTGTCCGACTCTTTTCAACCCCATGGACTGCAGCATGCCAGGCCTCCCTGTCCATCACCAACTCCTGGAGTTTGCTCAAACTCATGTCCATTGAGTCGGTGATGCCATCCAACCATCTGATCCTCTGTCGTCCCCTTCTCCTCCTGCCCTCAATCTTTCCCAGCATCAGCGTCTTTTCAAATGAGTCAGCTCTTCACACGAGGTGGCCAAAGTATTGGAGTTTCAGCTTCAACATCAGTCCCTCCAATGAACACCCAGGACTGATCTCCTTTAGAATGGACTGGTTGGATCTCCTCGCAGTCCAAGGGAGTCTGAAAACTCTTCTCCAATACCACAGTTCAAAAGCATCAATTCTTCAGCACTCAGCTTGGTTTATAGTCCAACTCTCACATCCATACACGACCACTGGAAAAACCATAGCCTTGACTAGACGGACCTTTGTTGGCAAAGTAATGTCTCTGCTTTTCAATATGCTGTCTGGGTTGGTCATAATTTTCTTCCAAGGAGTAAGCATCTTTTAAATTCATGGCTGCAGTCACCATCTGCAGTGATTTTGGAGCCCAAAAAATAAAGTCTCTGGGCTTTGGGCTGGGTCCCCAGGGGAGGGAGGAGAGCTAACGGAGGGCGTTTCCTCGCCTCTTGTTCTTTTAGAGACCAGGATGTCGGCCCCAGGGGGTTCCCCGAGGACACTAGCGCCACTGCAAGATTTTCTTTCCTCGAGGCGTTGGTGAGGATTTCACATTGCTTGAGTTCAGACTGCAGTGTCAGAGAGGGACGGCCAGGTGTCCTTACTACTCCTGCTCATCCAGTGAAGCCAGAGTTTATACTGAAGGGATCAGGTGGTGAAATACCACCCCCCACCTCCCTTCCTCATTCCTTCTATGGCTCCCGCGCAAATTGTGCCCAGTAGGGAAACGCCACCACCTTGTATGTTACAGATTCAGGGAATGGCGGTGACTTCTGCAGAAAACTCTGATGGGAGTGTCTCAGGTTATTTGTAAGAAAAAAAAAAAAGTCGTTATAAAAAGCTTTGCCTGAAAATACATATCAATGCAAATAACAGAAAAGAAAAAATCTCTTTGTACCCATGCACATTGGCCAAACTATTCAACTCGGTAACTTCTTGGAATAGCCTTTAAAATTTTCTTCCTATAGAATCTAGAATCTCTCTGCCAAAAATTCACTGAAGGACTAAATACTCTGTACACTGAAACACCTGTCACACTTTTTGTTGAGACTTATTTTCTTCTTTAAATTACTTTTTATTGGAGTATAGTTGCTTAACAATTTTGTGTTAGTTTCCTGCTGTAAAGCAGGTGAATTAGTTATCCTCACACACACATCCCCTCTTTTTTGCCTTTCCTTCCCAGTTAGGTCCCCACTGAGCACTGAGGAGAGTTCCCTGTGCGATACAGTAGGTTCTCATTAGTACCATACTTTTTAAAACCTGTTTTTCTTCATTCAGATGATGTAATGTACATTCCTTAAGACCTGGGAGTATCTTCACTTAGCCAAAGGCAGAATGTTTGTTTTAAAAATGAGTTTATGATATTTAAAGTTCATTTTAGTGGAAGTCTTTTTTGTTTTTGTTCCAGATTTGGATGATTTACAACATTATATGTTAGGGGGAGTCTTTAAATGTACCTCAACCACTCAGATAACAAGTGGTTTAGACTGGCCTTTTTGCCTCCTACCCCTGGTATTTATCCAAGCCACTTCCCTCCCCTTCACTCAGTTCAGGAAACCTTGTTCTCTGACCCTCCACATTCCCAGACCCTGCTTCCCAGACCCTCTTGCTCTCAGGACCTTCTTGGATGCCCTTCTCTGAGTTGGCTTCTCTTACTGTCTCCTCTGAAAGGCCGTGGGATGCTGAACCATCCTCGGGCCCTGTGAAGAGCCGCAGCTGGCAGATGCTGCTCACACCCCTCTCTGGTCCTGATGGGAGGCCCACGGCACCAGCTGCTTCCTCCATCGCTGGCCGTGGAGCTGCAGAGCCCACACCTGCTTCTCCCTAAGTTGGCATGTATTTGGTCCGCTGCTCTGTCCCCCTGAATCCCCCCAACCATGTGTACCTGTCAGATTGACAGTGAACCAGCACCCACTGTGGGCCAGGCTCTGTCTGTGGGGTCTCATTGCATCCTCGATTTCACTGCATCTCTGAGCAAGTTACAGGCCAGAGGATTCCAGAAGTCTCATGATCTATTTACTGCCTTCATGAAGTAATCATTCCATTTACCCCTCCAGCACACTGGCCTCCTTGGCCCAGATCTGTTGAACCTTTATTTGTCTTTAGCTTCCTTCCCGGGAAGGTTTTTTCACGTGCCTGGCAGTCACAGGTGGGACTCAGCTGCCAATCTTCTTAGTGATCGAGTGCCCCTGTGTCAGGAGCTTGCCATCGCCAGCGTCGGGAGCCACGCTGGTTGGATGGAAACTGCTCTTAAAAGGCATTCCTTTTAGCTGTGGCTTGTACATGCACCTGGGCACAGAATGTAAACATGATTTTCATATTTACATTGTAAATGTAAAATGTGATTTCACATTCATTGTGAAATATACTCTCTTACCTCTGTTTGTAGGCTAGACTTTACTTTGGATCCAACGTCACACTTCTCACTTTAAGATGAGCTTCCCAGGAACTAAAATGAAACCTTGAAAGTCACAGTGCAAGCTCTGATACATGTCCTGTCCGGGTGCTAGTTAGTAAAGGATGCCACGTAGACCAGACCAGTACTCGGGAGCACAGTTCTCTGTCTTTGGTTGACGTGAGACTTTTGGAGAACAATTGTTGGAGTAATCAGCTTGAAAGAAATGGAGCACCCATTTTGTATTGCTTCTTTTACACTAAGGTGGAGAAAAGGGCCATCATCAGATGCAGAAAATGGGGAGGGGCAGAGAAGAAATGGTGGAAATCGTACTCTGTTTTCATCTTACTGGTCAACCTCTTTTGAAGCCTTCCACTTTCCAGGTTAACCCGCTTAATTGGTTTTGGTCTAAAGGGAGGGAAAGACAGAGACAGAGGCTTTGAACCATCATCCCTGTGTCTTATTCTCTCTGCTTGATGATGTGTAACACTTACTTCCCACCTGTCTTTCATGTCTCCAGTCAAATTTTCTTTCTTAAATATCATGCCCTTTGAGCTGATAACATTTTCCAATGGAAAAATGCACCCTGGGCACCTGCTCAGGGTAGAGGTCTCTAGGGCTGTGGGCACAGAGTGCCGAGTGATGGAGTCTTCCCTGCACACGGGCATCACTGCCTCTGTACGACCCACAGAAGAGCCACAGTAGGTCGGAGTCAACCCAGCCTTCCCATGGAAGCAGCTGACCCAGATCCTAGACCCAAAGTGAAAAGAGTCCGTTGTCAGATCACACCACAGTCAGAGAGTTTATTTTAACAGATGGCCGAGTCTCATGAGGTTTTCTAAGGATGCTTTTGTGTTTCCAAAGTTTCATGTAAATGTTTTTTAACATAAATCTTTTTCCTCTGCCTCTTTGAAGGTTGCTGGTGTCGTCGGCCGTGCAGACCTCCTGGGCGCCCTGTTTTTTCTGCTGTCTTTCCTTGGCTACTGTAAAGCGTTCAGAGAAAGTAAGCAGGATGTTTTGCCCTCTTAATTTTGCATCTTCTTCGTGTTTCTGTTCTGTCGAGCGTGTTTTAACAGGTGGGAAGGTGTCCGTTGCTATAAGTTTATCACTTTGAAGGAATGTAGGTCAAAGGTGTCAACTGTTTTTAGTGATGTCTGTTACTCGGTTGCTTTTTCACGACACAAAGGTTGTGCTTCAACATTCACAATGTTCAGGAAGCATCTTGCTGAGTAGTGAAACCAAGAGCTCCTGCTGTTAGGGCTAAAGCAGTTGTGATTGATTTTTGTGATTTTTTTTTTCCAGTAAAATTGAAGAGGGGAAAAGCTTTTTGTTATTCATTTATTTTTAATTAAAACATGTTGGAGGAAAAATATAGAAAAATTGTAAAAATGTATAGCTATGAATATGCACCGGGAGCATGAGGTTCTTATTTTTTCATTGTCATGTTAATGATACTTAGAAAGTCTTTGTTGCTGGAACCCAGTGGAGTTGAAATGACCAGTTGTGTGTGTGTGTGTGTGTGCGCGCGCGTGCGCATGCACACATGCATGCAAAGTGGCGGGGGTTGATCTGCCTGTTTATTAGCACCAATGCATTTATTGAGACTCAGTAGAATCCCTGTATAACTCTACTAATTATATGAATTCTGATCACCTCCAAGTTACATCATCCCTTCCCAGTTGTCTTACAGTAGAAATTGGGTATGATACATTTATACATGTTGGCCCTGGCAACAGTGTTATAATTTCAACTTCTGTTACAAATTCAGTTCATGACTGTAGAACTCTCTCCGTATATAACACAATCAATTGAAAAGGGAAAGTCAGAAGAAAAGGGAAAGTGAGAGGAACGATTCCTATGGGTTGCTTGACAGGGCTGTTTCAGCAGAGTGAGTGAAAGTCGCTAAGTTGTATCTGACTCTTTGTGACGCCCCATAGACTGTAGGCCACCAGGCTCCTCTGTCCATGACATTTCCCAGGCAAGAATACTGGAGTGGGTTGCCATTTCCTTCCTCAGGGCCTCTTCCTGACCCGAGGATCAAACCTGGGTCTTCTGCATTGTAGGCAGATCCTTTACTGTCTGAGCCACCAGGGAAGCCAGTTTCAGCAGAAGCTGATATAGTAATACATTGGTTTCCTTGAGTCTTTGCCACAGCACTTCTCAAAGCTTAGGTTTGGTCCCCTGCCAGGGCCTTAATGTTATTGTTCATGTACTAATGCTTATACTTGGATTCCTCCTATAAACTGATACCTTATTCATAAGCAAGGACAGACCAGTCATTCAGGATTTTGTCTCTGCTGGGGCTGGTTGAAGTGGGGTCACTCAGGACTGGTTTTTGCAGAGTCAGGAGTTTTCATAGAGGCTGCCTGGCCCGCGAAGCCTGAAATTCTTACTGGCCTATCCTTTGCAAAGTTTGCTAATTCCTGGGACAGATGACTGACAGGTAACTGTCACCTTGCTAGTGGTTCCAAAAGATTTTTTTAGCCAAGATTAATAGGGAGTTTCCAGCACGAATTTTTTTTTTACTCATGAAGGTAGAGGAGTTTCCTGTTAACATAAGCTACCATTTTTTGACTGTCTACTGTCACACATATGTGTGTGTGGTTGGCAATTATGTTACAGTCTTCAGTTCAGTTGCTAAGTTGTATCTGATTCTTTGCTACCCCATGGACAGCGGCACACCAGGCTTCCCTGTCCATCACCAGCTCCCTGAGCTTGCTCAAACTCATGTCCATCAAGTCGGTGATGCCTTCCAACCATCTCATCCTCTGTCATCCCCTTCTTCTCCTGCCTTCAGTCTTTCCCAGCATCAGAGTCTTTTCCAATGAGTCAGCTCTTCCCATCAGGTGGCCAAAGTATTGGAGCTTTGGTTTCAGCATCAGTCCTTCCAATGAATATTCAGGGCTGATTTCCTTTAGGATGGACTGGCTGGATCTCTTTGCAGTTCAGGGGACTCTCAAGAGTCTTCTCCAACACCACAGTTCAAAAGCATCAATTCTTCAGCGCTCAGCTTTCCCAGTAGTCCAACTCTCACATCCATACATGACCACTGGAAAAACCATAGCTTTGACTAGACAGACCTTTGTTGGCAAAGTAATGTCTCTGCTTTTTAATATGCTGTCTAGGTTGGTCAGAGCTTTTCTTCCAAGGAGCAAGTGTCTTTTAATTTCATGGCTGCAGTCACCATCTGCAGTGATTTTGGAGCCCCAAAAAACAAAGTCTGACACTGTTTCCACTGTTTCCCCATCTATTTGCCATGAAGTGATGGGACTGGATGCCATGATGTTAGTTTTCTGAATGTTGAGTTTTAAGCCAGCTTTTTCACTCTCCTCTTTCACTTTCATCAAGAGGCTCTTTAGTTCTTCTTCACTCTGTGCCATAAGGGAGGTGTCATCTGTGTATCTTTAAGATAGATGGAATTACTTTCCCTGCTGTCCACATGTAAGACAGAGAGTTTAAGTAACTCACCAGGATCACACGGCTATATATGGCTGAACTGGGTTCACCCTCTATGTCTAACTCACTTCAAAGCCAGCCCCAACTAAATTGTCTTCATCGGCTTCCCTGTCCTCATGGGACCAGTGAGGCAAGCTTGTCAAAACAGTCATTAAAAATAAATAGGAGGTGCATTCAGTTCTGTTAATGAATTGTTAAAGTGTTAAGTACGGTAGAAACATCAAAAGTATGATTTAAGAACAACCCCTGCTACTCATATTGTTTGTAGGTGTGCAGCCAAGAATCAAAGCTCTTTTGTGGAAGAAGTTCAGTCTGGTACTTACTGAATACAAATAATAATAAATGATATTTGTTGTTTAAACCTATGATTTAAGTTACCTGGTCTTTGTTCTTTCAGATCTGAACATCAATTCAAAGAACAGTCAAGCATTCATTCCTCATAAACTTGAAGTTTAAGAGAGGTTTTTTACAGAGGAACAAATTTAATATTTTTTATAAGGGAACAAAAAACTGAGTGTTCTGAAGTGAATGATTTAACTAGGTAAAAAGATCTTTCAGAGAATACATTCCTTTTTAATAACCTCATTAGCTTTCTTTATAGATGCACTGTCTGTATTATAAAGCTCTGGACAATTTTTAACTGCCTGAGTTTATTGTAACAAGCAATTCTGTGCTAACCTCTGGAATCCTGGCATTTTTTGAGAGTGAAAAAAGAGTCTCATGTAACATTTCTGTGTTTTTTTTTGTTTTGTTTTGTTTTGTACTTATGTAGAATAGCTCCAAGCGAGCTCTTTTAGAATAGAATCTTTTTTTTTTTTTTTAAAGAAGAAAAAAGCCTTATAGAAAAGGATAATTATTTTAAGGGGAAAAGGAAAGAAAAACACTAAGTCAGTGGTGTGCTGGTTATTATTTCTGAACACCCAAAATGAAAAGTATTATTCTAATGATGAGACGTCCTGTCAATATTTCTCTCTGTTAAAGCCTAGTACATATTTTGGATTGGAAAAAGGTAATCTGTCTGCGTGGGCTTCCCAGGTGGCACTAGTGGTAAGGAATCTGCCTGCAGATGCAGGAGATGCAGGAGATGTGGGTTCAGTCCCTGGGTGGGGAAGATCCCCTGGAGGAAAAAAATGGGAACCCACTCCAGTATCCTTGCCTGGAGAATCCCATGGTCAGAGGAGCCTGGCAGGCTTCAGTCCATGGGGTCACGAGTCAGACACCACCGAGCATGCACACATACATAATCTCTCTGCACAATAAACTTGATAGAAGAGCCAAAACAATGTCTTTTATAAACGAATACCTTAGAATATTGTTTCATGGGAATTGGGATGACAAAGAGAAATTTCATTAGTCTCATTTATATAGTGGGGAGGAGAGAACCTTTTCAAGAGGAAAGGAAATGGGTACATTTCTAGAATAACCGTTTTAAATCCTAAGCTATTATGAAACACAAGATCTCAAGTCTCAGCTGTTCTAAGTTCTTCAAATTTATTTGCTCTAGTCACTCTCCCTACCATAGTTCAGGGCTTCCCAGATGGCTCTGCAGGTTAAGAACCAGCCTGCCAATGCAGGAGACACAGGAGACGTGGGCTCGATGCCTGGGTCAGGAAGATCCCCTGGAGGAGGAAATGGCCACCCACTCCAGTATCCTTGCCTGAAAAAATCCAATGGACAGAGGAGCCTGGCAGGAATACAGTCCATGGGGTCGCAACGAACCGCACACGACTGAACACAAGACGGTCGCACCATAGTTCAGGCAGCTAAAACAGGATAACTGTTGACTCTTGGGATCTCATTTCCTGCTCTTTTCCACTTTGATTCAAGACACGTTTGTCTTTGGCTTACACAAAGTTAAGTCACACAGCTTAAAATAAATGAGGGCAACTGTGTAACTCACATAGTCTAGGACGCTTTTTTTTTTTTTTGTAGATTTGGAGTTGCTGCCATTTGAATTGTGACTGCGGTATTCACGTGGGTTCTCTTTTCTCCAGGGTTGCTACACGGGCTCGATCCTCCCAAAATGTCCACCCCACCCCCACCCCCGTTATTTTAGTTAGGAGAGTGGCCTCCGAGTTGCCTCATTCCGCGGGTGGAAGCGCCGCTTGCTTGGCTCCCACTCCTGGAAGGAGAATCGCATGCGCGTTGTGCGGCTCTGGGGTAGCAGCCTGACGGAGTCCAGTGACTTCCGCCCACGCACCGCGACGCACGCCGGCTTCCGGGCGGCGAGACGTGGGCGTCGATTGGGGAAGACGGTCGCCACTGGCGTGCGATGCTTTTTTTTTTTTTTCCCCCTGAAACGACAGCTTCCCCACTCGAGCGCCGTGCCAAGTCCGCCACTCAGCCCTTCCCTGAATTGCTCGCATCTGTTAGGCTTTTGGGAGTGTTGGCGCTGACCAGGGTCTTGCTGTTATTGCTTGTGGGGTTTTTGTTTCCCCCACCGTGCTCCTTCCCCTCGCCGCCGCCCCTGCTGCCCCTCAGGCTTTGCCTCGGTTTACTAAAGGGATTGCCTTACCTCAGAGACAGACACGGAAACAAGGAAAGCATTTTCCAAGCCAGTCTTTGTGAAATTCTGGATTATAAAAGGTTGATGTTTGCGAACGCTGTACAGTACTCCTAGAGCAAGTTGTGAGAGATGTTGCATGCTTGTAAGAATAGTTTTTTGGGTTTTGTTGTGTTTGCTTTTTTCATTTTCTCTCCTGGACCATTGTTGCTTAACAGCTTAGCAAACTGGACGGATTTGAGATGGAGAGTTCTTAGCCTGAGACACTTACATAGAGTTTGACACCACTTTGGCTTCCCCCAGTGGCTCAGGGGTGAAGAATCCGCCTGCAGTGCAGGAGACTCGGGTTCGATCCCTGGGTGGGGAAGGTCCCCTGGAGAAGGAAATGGCAACCCACTCTAATATTCTTGCTGGAAAAATCACATGGTCAGAGGAGCCTGTTGGGCTGTAGTCTATGGGGTCACAAAAGAATTTGACACGACTGAGCGAGTAAACAACGAACGATGCATCAGTTAGAACTCCCTATTTGCAGAAGACTGTTTGAATAAAAGTACTCATAAATGCAGTTGTACTGGAGGTGATATCCACCTATCAGGATTTATTTTTACTGTTTTTAGCTGTTAATTCTAAAATGAAAATGATTCATTTTTCCTAAGTCTTTTTAATATTACGTAATTTTTTAAAAACTATTTTAAAAAAGAATCTCTTACATGACGGAGATTATTCCGTTGTGAGGAGGTTCAAAGACTAAAAAGTGAGAAGAGAACTTCTGGCTGTATTTATTCACATTAACAAATTACTAACTTTTCGGTGTTAATTACATCTCATAATTGCCTTTGAAATATAGTAATATAGTAAAGCTTCTAATAGACATCGAAATAAAACTGTTGACTCATCCAGTATTTATTGAGTGCCAGCTGTATGCAAGGTGGCCTACTGTTTTCAGTTTCAACTGTCTTATTAAAATGATCAGGCAACTTCCCTGGTGTCCAGTGGTTAAGATTCTGCGCCTCCAATGCAGGGGGTGCAGGTTCCATCCCTGGTTGGGGAACTAAGATCCCCACATGCCTCGGAGGCATAACCGAAAAAAGAAAAATTTTTAAAAATAAATAAAAATAAAATGCTCAAAGTTGGGAATAAAAGAATAGCTTACATTAGTTACTAAGTAAAAACATACAAAAACACAAGTCCGGATTTATCTAGATTATGCTGTATATATTTGCAACTGTTCGCATTATTCACTTTGACAAATTAATACTCAAAGAAAATAATAATTTGGCAAAGTACATGGTAAAACTATGCTGCTGCTGCTGCTAAGTCTCTTAAATCATGTCCAACTCTCTGCGACCCCATAGATGGCAGCCTACCAGGCTTCCCCCTCCCTGGGATTCTCCAGGCAAGAACACTGGAGTGGGTTGCCATTTCCTTCTCCAATGCATGAAAGTGAAAAGCTCAGTTGTGTCCGACTCTAGCGACCCCATGGACTGCAGCCTACCAGGCGCCTCTGTCCATGGGATTTTCCCGGCAAAAGTACTGGAGTGGGGTGCCATGCTGGAGGAGGTCTTATGACCATAAGCCTACTAGGCTGTGCTGTCCCTAAACTCAGGACCACTTTCCCAGTTGATTATTTAATTTTTGTAAGGCTTTTCTTGATTGTCCCCAGTACTAGGGATACTTTATCAATACTTTGTAGGCTGGCCTTGGTTTATCATGCACCTCCCTTCCACACATTTGTAAAGAGGACCCCTTTGATTTATATGAGGTAGTTTAAAAGTATAGTTAGTCCATGGGTGTGAACTGCACAAGTCCATTTGTAGGTGGATTTTTTTCAATATGCACTTCAATATTGCAGAACCAAAAGTTGGTTGAATCCACGGATACAGACCAGCAAATACCAAGGAACACAGTGGGGGCTGACTGTGAAGTTATGTGGAAGGGTTGGGCCCTAACTCTCCAGTCTAAGAGTCAGCTGTTCAGCTCAGCTTTCCAGTTTGGATTGCGGAAAACTGAAGTGTGTGTGCATGCTGTCGTATGACTCCTGGTAGCAAATCAAGTGACTAGTCTGGTACGGGCTGGAGGAGAAAGAAGTGAATTTTAATAAGCAAGTCACTTCCTATTTGCCGAGTTTTCGAAGGCAGACTTGGATTATAAAGCCGTGTAGATCATTTCATGGATGAGCTGGGCCTCTGAGCATGTGACGCTGACAGTGCTGTGTGGTAGGAAATACGGTATGAGCCCTCAGGTCATCGCAAAATTTCTAGTAGCCCATGTTATACAAAAAAGAAAAAACCAGATTAGCTGAATTTTAACAATAGATTCTTAGCCTAATATATCAAAAATATTGTAGTTGTAACATGTAATCAGTATACAGATAATGAGCTGTTGACCTTCTTTCATATGGAGTCTTCAAAATTAGGTAGTGAGTTTGATCCTTCCAACATGTCTCAGTAGGGACCAGGTAAATTTCAAGTGCTCCCCAACCACTGTGCCTCCTCTTGGACCGTGGTGGTTTAGAGTTGGTTTTCCTGAATGTAAAGCCTTTGCTTGGTTTATAAACGAGCCCTGAAATTACCATTGTTGAGAGGTGACCTGCCTTCCTGCTAACTTGTTTCAGTTGTGTCCGACTGTTATGACCCTGTGAACTGCAGCCCGCCAGGCTCCTCTGTCCACGGGATTCTCCAGGCAAGAATACTGGAGTGGATGGCCATGCCCTCCTCCAGGGGATCTTTCTGATCTAGGGATCGAACCCAGGTCTCCTGCCTTGCAGGCAGATTCTTTATTGCTGGGAAAGTGACACTCATATTTAATAATCACTGAAACTGAAAAAACTTCTTCAGCACAGAATCATTGTCGTCCTCTTTTACATGTTTCCATACTGGAACCAAACCAGAAGTATAAGGAAAAGTAAAGAGTAGGATGCTCCCAGAACAATTTGCTGAGGATTTGAGAGGTGGAGGAAGCCTGAGTCCCTTAAAGAAACTTGGAGTTTGAGCAGTGTGGTAGAATTATGAGGTGAGATTAGAGAGAAGGCTGTCAAAGAACTTGGAGGTTGTGGTTTTTTAATGTGTTCTTCTTCTTTTTTTGGTAAAATCTCAGATTGAGCCATCTAAGGAGAAATCCATTTTAAATTCCAGGCAAGTGGAATGTGAGTCTTGGGGTAGTTTACCTTTGTGTTCACAGAGTGCTTTCAAGAGCAGTCCTTTGGGTGTTTTAATGGAGGAACTGGGAATTTTTTTCTATCCAAAACTTCTGAGCCGTGGAGGGCGGGGTGGAATTAATCCATGTTACAGTCAAGTAAAACACAAGCTAATTCAGTTTTTGTAGGAAGAAATGTAAAATGATCAAGGGACTAAAATGTTAAGATCAGGGAACATTACACTGGGAAATCATAGTATGTATCAAGACATCTGAACACAAACTGTGGGAATAGAAGCTTAAAAAAATCAAATTCCGCTAAAGGGATGAGGCGGGAAGCAGTCCATTTGGTTTTTTTGTTTTTGGAAGGGTTTTTTTGGCCACTCCATGTGGCTTACTGGATCTTAGTTCCCCAACCAGGGATGGAACCCATGCCCCCTGCAGTGGAAACCCGGAGTCCTAATCACTGGACCCCAGGGAAGTCCCTCCATCATGGTTTCTAGTGAACTACTGAACCTGATGCCTCGTGGATATGAAAACAACAGCTGGGTCTGAGGTGTGGGGTTTTCAAGGGCGCAGGAGCCAGGGTGGGAGACTCCACGGTAATTAATGTGTTCATTTATAATTAAAGGGTATCTATTTGCATATAAGGGACTCCTGGGTGGCTCAGTGGTAGAGAATCCACCTGCCTTTGAGTCAGGAAGATCCCCTAGAGGAGGAAATGACAACCCACTCCAGTATTCTTGCCTGGAAAATTTCATGGACAGAGGAGCCTAGTGGACTATAGTCCATGAGGTTGCAAAGAGTCAGACATAACTGAGCACACACACATTTGCACATAAACTGCTGATACGAGCAAATCCCGAAAGTGTTGGCCGCAGACTCAGCATGACGTGTCACAGGAGGAAGGGCTGAGGGAACACCCTACACTGAGAGGAGAGGGCAAGCCCTGTGGGGTCCCCTCCACCTATTGCTGTCGTGCGGCAGAAGGCGTGGGATGCCATGCTCTGGCGTGATGTGGAGTGAGCGTGATGCCGCTGCTTGGCCTGGACCCCTGTGCTCACCTGCTAAAACTTGTGGGACTTTTCTCAAAATCACATCCTAAGAGGAATTAAGTGATCCATTAGCTTTACCTCTACTTTGGCCATATTTTTTTAAAGGTCTCAATGCCTTGGTGTCTATAAACACTTGTCTGCTGCTGATTGCTAGCAAATGCTCAAAGTAAAAGTCACTCAGTCATGTCCAACTCTTTGTGACCCCATGGGCTATATACAGCCCATGGAATTCTCCAGGCCAGAATACTGGAGTGGGTAGCCTGTCCCTTCTCCAGGGGGTCTTCCCAACCCAGGAATCAAACCAGGGTCTCCTGCATTGCTGGTGGATTCTTTACCAACTGAGCTATTGAGGGAAACCCAAAGAAAATAATAAATCCCAATATAAATATATGAATACCCCAATGAAATCATGTCTAATGTAACAAGAGTATTGGGGTTGGGGCTCGTAATTGTGATCTCTTGGTGTTACATGTATAGTGTAATTAATTTCTACGAGTGGAATTATCCTTACTTTGCTTGATGGAACTAAATACTCTGATATACCATGGTTTTCAATAAAGACAACTTGGCTTCTAGGCACTGTGCCACCTGGGATATTGGAGAGATGCTGCTCAGGACGGTGGGAGGCAGGTAGAAGGCAGGCATGAGCTCACTCGAAGTTAAAACTGAAATGGACTATCCGTTCTCGAAGTCACAGCCATGTGGCCCCCTGCCTGCAGCGTCTTGGGAGGGATTCCCACTCTGCCATCACTGCCAGGGAGATCACAGGCACGACCTCCTGGAAGCACTCCAGCTGTTCCTACATTATGGCTCTATGATTTGTCAGTTCTTTGCCCCTCCTGATAGGTAATCAGGTGCCCCAGATTCTGGTGCTTGGAGAAGATGCTCCAATGAGCCAGGCCTGGTACCCAGGATGCAACTATGAGCAAGCTTCCCCCCGAGGTTGATGCTCCTCAGCCTGTGGCATCAGAATCACCTGGATGGCTGGTTAACAGGCTTCTGGTGAGGCTCCACTCTCGAGTCTCTGAGTCCAAGGGTCTGGTTGGGCTGGGGGGGCCTGAGCATCTGCCTTTCTTAGAAAATCCAAGGGCAGGCCCACACGCTGTGAGTGGCACTAGTTAGTTTAATGGTCTCCACTGGGCGTGATCCCCTCCCACCCAGGACATCTGGCAAAGCCTGATGTTTTGGGTCATCACAGCTGAGAGCTAGGAGGGCTGCTGGCTTCTCGGGGGGTGGGGGGGGCGGGGGCGGGGCGGTAGAAACAAGGGAGGCACCGAGCATCCTACAGTGCTGAGAACTGGCCCACGTGTCAGCATTTGTAGTGAAGTATGAGAACACGCTGGCAGATTGTGCTGAGGGCTGTCTAGGGGGCTACCGCTGGGCCTGACTTAATGTAGGGGGTCAGTTAGGGGCACCGCGGTGCATGGGACAGACCCTGCTACTGGGCAGTCAGGCGTGCACACAGTAGGACCATTTGCTGTTGTTGCAACTGTGAATAAAACAAGTGAACCAGAAGGGAGGCTGCCCAGGAGTGTAGGTTACACAGCCTAAGTGACCTTTGACGGCCACAGGATTCTTCTGGGGCGTTCTAGCCTAAGAAAAGGGAACATGCAAAGCCCAGTGAGAGTAGACTGGCCTGTGTGCTTGGAATTTAGACCCAGGGAACCTGGAGAGGCTGTGTCACCCCGTAAGGAAGGCCTTAAGTGCTGTTTTCAGCATTGGGACCCCTTCATCCTGTTGATGGCAGGAAGCAACAGATGAGAAAGACTTAAAACAAGAGTGCTGGTTGATTCGGGACAGTGGGATCCAAATCAGTGAGGCTTTACTGCTTTAGCAATCAGTTGGGCTGGTGAAAAGCCTTCAGGTGCCTCGACTGTACAGACAAATAAAACTTTTTTGTATTCTGTCAGTTCTGCCTGTTTGTACATTAATCCCGGAAATCCGACAGAGATTCCCAAGAAAAGCTGAAAAGATCAGACAGTGTCAGCCTGTATGTCCTTTGGCTTGACTTCCAGATCTCCAGCCCCCGAGGCCTATGTGTGAGTGAGGATGTTTTCCCAGCCGACTGGGCCCTCAGACAGGACAGGGGTCAGTCCTGCTCACAGTTTGTTGAGAGTCCAGAGGGCTTGGCTGGGTGCAGCCCCTCAGCATCCTGAGAGGAGTTTCCAGCCACACGTGGAAAGCTCCAGGTTAGCAGCATCCAGACCCCGCAGCCGATCCCGGACAGGGAGCCCAGGACTTTGGTCTGGGGCTTTGCTGATGACGCCCAGATAGCCACTTCATTCAGGATGCATCTCTCTGTTTCCCTGTCTCTCTCACATACGTACCTTAATTGTTGGTTTTCTGCTCAAGCAGTTTAATGAGAACCACGGTATATCTTGTCACCGCATAGTGAGCTTGGAACATTTTGGTGACATCGTGACAGATCAGTCACCCCCTTGCATCAAAGCCCCATTGGAGACCCTCTCCCTTGAACCTGGGGTGGTTTTGCTGATTTATGTGCAACAAACAGTGACTGCTTTCTGTGGTCCCAGCAGTCTACCAAGGTTTTTTGTTTGGTTTTTTGATGTTTAGTTTTTAGTATGGTTTTAATTCATGCACATAGTTTTTAAAAATGTACATTGTATGAAAGGTTTTGCAGTGAAAAGTAAGACTTCTTCCCTCTCCTATCCAAATTTTTCTTCTTAAAGTTGTTTAGAGGGAATTCGCTGGCATTCCAGTGGTTAGGACACAGGCGCTTTGGCTGCCAGGGCCTGGGTTTGATCCCTGGTCAGGGAACTAAGATTAAGCTGCATGGTACAGAAAAAAAAAACAGTTTAGAAACTACTGGAGTTGGTTTCCTAAGTGTTCTCCAGGGATATGTTTTGCATGTACAAGCAACTTCTATATGTAACTTTCAACACAAATGGGCAGGTATTTCTTGTATACCTTTTTTCTCACTCGAGTAGGGAAGATACAGTTATTGTTGCACCCATTTTATTGATGAGGACGCTGAGGCTGCAGAAGTAACTTGCTCCAGGTCACGTGGTGAACAGTGGTGCTGAATTTAGGCCAGGAGTTCTGGTTAGGCAGAGCTGACCCAAGACCCAGGGGCACCTCCTCCAAGCAGGTTCACTTTGCCCCACCTCACACTTAGGTCTTTATAAAATGCTTGTTCACCATCGACCTCGGTGAGGAGCTGAGGGCCTCACAGAGAACAGAGAGGAGTATCGCACGTGCCCTCTCCTCTCCTCCTGGGAGCAGGTCAGCTCTGGTCCCGGAATTGCATCCTCCACACCCTCTGCTGGTAGAGAGCAGACCCTCCTTCCTCAAAAGGTGTTCAGTTCAGTCGCTCAGTCGTGTCTGACTCTTCTCGACCCCATGAATCACATACGCTAGGCCTCCCTGTCCATCATCAAAAGGTGTCCAGGGACCATCGATCATTCCTGGAGCCCAGCCTCACCCAGAGCAGGTGGCTTACTGCCACAGTCACATTTCTGCTGAGGTTTCGGTTTCCTGTTGATACTTGAGTATCCGTGCAGGTGCACTCAGTGGTCCGGCATCCTTCAGAACTCGTCCACGCTGGTAGCAGAGCAGGTGTTCTTAAGGCATCTGGGGTTCAGAGAGCCCAGACTGCACCTGGAAGTGGTAGATGCTTTCAGAGCAGTGCTGGATCCCGACCCCGGGAGTTGTAGAGGTTCTCAGAGCAGAGGGGGGTAGCCAGATGCAGCGCCTCCTCCACCAGTGGGAGTCCTCGGCACAAGCTGGCAGAACGGCCTGTTAGGTGACCGGTGGGCTGGGAAGAAGGACCTCGCCCCTGGGAACTCTGCCTTGAGATGTCTTTGTACCAGGGCTGCATTGCAATGCCTCCTGAAGGCTCTGGGCTCCTGCTGGGGGACCCTTGAGAAGGGGATGTGTATGCCACGAAGAGAGTGAAAGTGTTAGTGACTCAGTCGTATCTGAGTTACAAAAAAAGTCCCAAACGTCCAGCTCTTTCCCAACCCATAGCCTGCCAGACTCCTCTGTCCATGGAATTCTCCAGGCTAGAGTACTGAAGTGTTGCCATGCCGTCCTCCAGGGGATCTTCCCAACCCAGGGGTCAAACCTGGGTCTCCTGCATTGCAGGCAGATTCTTAACCAGCTGCTACTACTGCTGCTGCTAAGTCACTTCAGTCATGTCCGACTCTGTGCGACCCCATAGACGGCAGCCCACCAGGCTCCCCCGTCCCTGGGATTCTCCAGGCAAGAACACTGGAGTGGGTTGCCATTTCCTTCTCCAATGCATGAAAGTGAAAAGTGAAAGTGGAGTCGCTCAGTCATGTCCTACTCTTAGGGACCCCATGGACTGCAGCCCACTAGGCTCCTCCATCCATGGGATTTTCCAGGCAAGAGTACTGGAGTGGGGTGCCATTGCCTTCTCCGTAACCAGCTGAGCTACCACCATCTAACCAGAAATGTGGATCTAACACACTGGCCCACAGAGAAATGCCATCCGAATACCAAACTGTGTTTTTAAATGGTGACTGTCGAAGGTGCACACTGAGAATTTGAGTTCCAGGAGCTCCCAAGACTGAGCTGAGTCGTGTGACTCTGTGTTTGTCATTTCTCCTGGTCGGCAGCTAACAAGGAGGGGACCCACTCCACGTTCTGGGTGTTGCTGAGCATCCTCCTGGGAGCAGTGGCCATGCTGTGCAAAGAGCAAGGAATCACCGTGCTGGTAAGACCCCAGGCACCTTCAGTGGGGTAGCCCTGCTCCCTACACCCGTTTCCCTCCCGTGAAGACACTGTGCACTGCCCTGCCGGCGGGACCCCTCTGCTGTTCCCCTATTGCCGGTCTTCAACTTAGCCCCCTCTGGACCGACTACAGGTGCCACCATGCTCCCGGTGATTCAGGTGGGAACTGAGTGTCTCAGTTGATTCATTAGAGCTGGTGGGCACGGAGAAGGGACACGTCTGAAGAGCAGGTGACTGGCCCCTGTGGAGAGGTCCTGGAGGAAAGAAAGAGCGTTGTGGCCCTTCTGGGGTGCTCTCATGTTGCAGCAGTCCAAGTACAGCCATCTTGTGACCCTACTGCTGTCTCTGGTCCTGATTAACAAGCATTGGTGTGTGTTATGTTACGTTTGCCTTCGTCCGGAAATGTCAGGGGGAACAGGAGAGGGCTCTGAAGAGTCCAGATGTGCGCCCCCTACGTCTGATCTGATAGAAGCCCCTGGAAGGGAGAGGCATGGAAATGCACTCTTTCTCTGTTCTAGCTAATTTCCTGCCTTACATTATCAGTGGGAAACTGAGACATTAGGGATATGGGGCATGCCCATGTAGGAAGCCATGGGAAAGGATCTTCCTTTCCCAGGTCCAAGCTCTTTGGGGCTGGACACCAGTTGAGGCAAAGATAAATGGTTTTATTGGATTCAATCTGTACGATTAAGGTCAGCTAGCTAGGAAACAGTATAGAAAGAATTGCTGTGCAAAGATACTAGAACTTCATGAGTTACTTTTTTAAAAGATTGCTCTAGACCAGTGTTTCTGAACCTTGGCATTATTGGCATTTGAGGCTGAATCATTCTTTCTTTGGGGCGTGTCCTGTGCATCATAGGATATTTTAGCAACATCCCTGGTCTCTACCCACTAGATGCCAGAAGGACACCTCCTCCCTCAGTTGTGACAACCTCAAATGTCTCCAGACGTTGCCAAGCACACCCCCCTGGTAGGGGGTGAAAATCATTCTGTGAGAACTGCCGTCCTGGAATCTTGCTTGTCTCAAAGTGTGGCTTGAGGACCAGTGGCGTTGACACCATCTGGGAGCTTATTAGAGATTTAGGATCTCAGACCTCCCCCTGCCACAGGCCTGCTGTGGCACCTGCATTTCACAAGGCCCCCAAGCGACTCCCACCTCCGTTAAGAAAAGCACTGAAAAATTAGGTTGAATTTTCATGAATAAAGATAAGGTGATGTTGAGCAGGTTTCCAAAAATCTGACTAGAATGTGGCCATTTTGATGACGCGTTTAAATGGGAAGGGAGAGAGCCCAAGACTCGTGTTGGGCTCAGTCCTCATTACAGCCTGACCGCATCAGCACTGGGTGACTGTCCTATAGCTGCTCACAGGCAGAAAAACGCGTGGCATAAGAAGACAGCGCAGCTCAACAGGGAGCTTCCTGCCTTCTAGAAAATGGTTCACACCCGGGCAGAAATGGTCCTCTGACCCAGGACAACCATGCATCACACGGGTGAATAAAACGAGGATTCTGTGAAGTGATTAACCCAGTGCTGGCCTGTGTACTGGATAATTAATGGCTCCCAGCATGTATGGGGGTTGCTGAGGAGAGATGTCACCCTTGTGCTGAGAACCACAAATTACCACTGGCTTCTGACGACTTATGATTGATCCTCTTTGCCATGAAGCTCTGTGTTCGAAGGCCCCATGTCATAGAAGGGCAGCTTGAACCATCCATACAGTGTATATTCTGACCGCTCTGCCTGGTTCCAACAGGGAGTTCAGCTACATGGCGTTGTCTACAGCAGCCACATTTATGGAAAGTCCACTGCAGGGTAAAGGGTAGAGTCCAGGCCAGATGAGCCCTCAGCTTGTAACCACAGGTGTCAGAGCTTTAAGAGCAGCCATACCTACTAGAAAGGAGCTGCGGTGGTGCTGCTGGAAGCTGTTAGCATCAGTGCAGCTACAGTATCACACTTCCTAGGGCCAGGGGTTTTGCATACTTGGAGTTATTGGTCATTCCCCTAAAAGTCATGGGTAGAGTTGGTCTTGATTGGAGTTACTGGCCTTTTCCCTAAAGGTCATGGGTAGAGGTGGTCATAATTGGAGTTATTGGTCATCCCCCTAAAAGTCATGGGTACGGTTGGTCTTGATTGGAGTTACTGGCCTTCTCCCTAAAGGTCATGGATAGAGGTGGTCATAATTGGAGTTATTGGTCATCCCCCTAAAAGTCATGGGCAGAGGTGGCCATCCTCCACACAGTGGGGCTCTGCCATCCTCAGGGTGGTTTCCAGTACTACTCCAGACACCTCCATCATCTCCTCCACAGCCAACTGGATGGGAAACCAAGGGTGGGGTGTGCTCTGGTCTGTGCCCAAACCTCCAAGAGGTGCCTAATCACTTCTGCCCACATCCCATTGGCTAGAACTCAGTCACATGACCACGCTCCCCTGTGGGGCTGGCTGTGTGCCAGGCAGGAAGGGAGAGCTGGTGGGTGACGAGGACCCTGAGCCTGGGATGTCTCTGCAGCCCCACCAGAGTCTCTATGTTCTGTTCCCTCTCTTCCAGGGCATATGCCCTCATCAGGCAGCACCCCAGGTTCCTGAAGTGTAATTACTTACATGGCTGGGTTTTCAAGGTTGCTGGCTGCCTTATCGTCTTAGGCATGGCCACTGCACAGGTACTGGCTCTGCTACAACTCTGGGACAGTTTTAGGGAAAAAAAAAATGGTAAGGGGGGCCTCTGCAGAACTTCTCCTGGGAGCCCCAAAGCTCTAGCTCTCCGGCATCTTATCATACTCTTGCATGCAGGCTATGGACCTGTGACTAACAGGGGATTTACCAGATGGCAAATCTGATGGGACTTTCTTGGTGGTCCAGTGGTAAAGAATCGGCCTGCCAATGCAAGGGACACAGGTTTGATCCCTGGTCCGGGAAGATTCCACATGCTACAGGCAACTAAGCCTGCGCGTCACATCTACAGAGCCTGTGCTCCGCAACGAGAAAAGCCAGTGCAATGAGGAGCCCACACACCACAACTCCAGAGTAGCCCCGCTCACCACAACTAGAGAAAGTCTGTGCACAGCATCAAAGACCCAGTGTAACCAAGAATTAAATAAATAAATAAGTAAATTTGATACAAATATCATGAGCTAATTTCATAGGAATCATAGGATTTGTTTTGTTTTTAGAGCTGAAGAGATTATCTATGGTGATCTAATCAGGACACTTCTCGTCTAGATTCTGCAATAGAATTGTGGCGTATCCTGGCTACCTGATCAGTTAGGCTGTCCCATGGCTGATTCCTTGCTTTGCTTTCTTAGGGTCTGAATGCCATCTTCGACATCTTGGTGATAGGCAAACTAAATGTCCTGGAAATTGTCCGGAAGCTCCTCCGTAAGGACAGATCGTTAGAGGTGAGTATCTGCTTTTGTCTCCAGCTGAGATGTGGAAAATGTCACGTACCCGCTGGCTTAAAACACCATTTTCAAAGTACTTCGTGCAGCTTTGAATTCTAAAACAGGCAGCCTTTTAAAGCCCAGTGTCAGCGAGGTTCAGCCAGAACTGCTGCACATTTATACCTGGCTTGGCCACACTTTTATTTGAAAAATCCTCAACACTGGGGGCCTTGCGCTGTCCTTTCAGAGCCCTGGCATGCTCCGGACAGGGGGCCTCCTCTTCAGAATGACCCTCCTGGCTTTGGGTGGAGCCGGGGTGCTGTATGTACGCTGGAAGATCATGGGCACCGGCCCACCCGCCTTCACCGAGGTGGACAACCCTGCCTCCTTTGCCGACAGCGTGCTGGTCAGGGTGAGTCCCATCCTCCACTGGGTCATCTTTGCCCACCAAGATCCCCAGGTCTTCCCTCCCTCCTCCTCCTCACCTCCCTCCCCAACATACCCACAAAAGCCCCCCTTAATCAGAACACTTCCATGGGTGTTTCTTTTCACCAAGGAAGTTCTAGGGTGAAACCAGGTTTTTATCAGGGCTTTGAGAGGGTGTAAAGTCTTTGTATTTCCTTGTGGCTCAGACGGTGAAGAATCTGCCTGCAATGCAGGAGACCTGGGTTTGATCCCCAGGTCAGAAAGATCCCCTGGAGAAGGAAATGGCTACCCACTCCAGTATCCTCACCTGGAGAATTCCATGGACCAAGGGGCCTGGTGGGCTGAAGTCCATGGGATCACAAAGAGTCAGACACGGACTGAGCAACTACTGTTTTCACTCTAAAGGAAATCAAGAGGAGTGGCTTAGAAAACGTCAGGTTTCTTGCCAGACTCCTTAAATTGTCCCCTAACCTACTTTTGGTATAATGGAAATTGACGTGTTGAGGTTAGGATAAAATATAATATTGATGGTATCTTTCTCCCTTTAGCACGACTTTTTACAAGTCGTTTGTCTCTGGCCGCACTGAGTCTGTGTTCTGTGCGGCTGTCTCTGGCTGCAGCCAGCTGGGGCTGCTCTCTAGTCGCAGTGCACGGGCTTCTCATTCTGGTGGCTTCTCTCGTGGCGGAGCACCGGTGAGAGGTGCACAGGTTCAGTAACTGCGGCACATGGGCTTCATTGCTCCGAGGCATGTGGGATCCTGGACAAGGGATTGAACCCGTGTCCCTTGCATTGGCAGGTGGATTCTTATCTACTGTACCACCAGGAAGTCCCTAGTGGTGGTGTCTTTAAAAGTCTTAACGCTGTCCAGACTTTCTTGTCAAGGTTTGCTTTTTCTGAAGGCAAGGTTTCTTAGCTGTGCATTTCATACAGACAGAAATCTAAGACCATAAAACCCTCTGCTTATATCGTCAGACACGTGAGAGACCCCTGGACAGCAGGTTTCCTGGGTCATGGACTTGGGGCATCAGTGAATAATTGGGACATAACATCCCCAGAAATATAACAAATGTAAAGCAGAGTCTGGTGGCTTTACTGTATTTTTTTATCTATTAAAAAAAAAAAAACACCTCAATGCATTTAGTCAACTGCACACTTCAGCCTAGTGCCCAGGGCAGAAAGTAGCAACATTTTATTTTATACGGCTGGGCTCCTTGAGCAGAAACGTGAAGGCCTCCAAAGGGAAGCTAGGAGAGATATATATATGTATTTTTTTTCCAAGTTCAGTGTCACATGTTTGTTTTTCTTTTGACTGGCAGGCCATAAACTATAATTACTACTATTCATTGAATGCCTGGCTGCTGCTGTGCCCTTGGTGGCTGTGTTTTGATTGGTCAATGGGTTGCATCCCCCTCATTAAGTCCGTCGGGGACTGGAGGGTGATTGCTCTGGCAGCACTCTGGTTCTGCCTAATTGGCCTGATATGCCAAGCCCTGTGCTCTGAAGACAGCCACAAGAGAAGGTAAGAGGCCGAGCTGAATTTTAACTTCCGCACTGGGTGGAGTCTGAGCGTGTTGCTAAATCCAGCACTGCGGATCACCGCAATGATTGTGTGCAAGGACGGGTGTTTCAGTAGAGATGCACATGTCTGGGCAGGATGAGTTCTGTCTACTCGGAATCCATGGCTGGCTTCAACTCGTGGGGAGTGGACTGGAGGGGGCGCCCGATGACTGCTTCATCTCCCCACCTCTCCCCCATGATGTAGCATTTTGAGATCCTTCTCGCCATAGGTGGTAGAGAGTAATTTATGGTCTGAACAGAGAGTGTAATTGATGTGTGTTGTGCCCATCTTTTCACAATTCCCCTTCAGAAAGCCCTGGTGGATGCGACAGCGATTCCTTCTCTTGTTATTTGTACAAAATAAGCTGCCACCCCAAAGAGACTTATTTCTCACCAAAAAAAGCAGGGGGCAGGGGGAGGGAAGATTATTGAGAAAATAATTGGGAGGAAAAACCTGTTTTGTGGAAAAGAAAACTATTTAAGATGATTTCCTTTAGGCATAAGTGTTTCTGGAATTAGATGAGTAATTTCTCAAAATAAATTCAGTTTTGAGTTTACCCTGTGCCTTAAATTGGTTCGTAATTCTAAAGGGTGACAAACCTCTGTCCCAATTGGCTGTGCATGTGCCAGTAGGATTTTTCTACCACGATAAGCACAGGTTTGTGGGAAGGAGCTATCAAATTTGACCGGGCTTCTTTTGTTTGGTTTTTTAATTGTACTGAAGTGTAGTTGAGTTACAAGGTTGTGTTTAGCTTCTGCTGTGCAGCAGAGTGGCTCAGTTCACATATGTGTTCTTTTTCACAGTCTTCTCTGTTCCCATTTATCGCTGGATTTTGAATATAGTTCCGTGTGCTGTGCAGAAGGACCTTGTTGTTTGACCCAGCCTCTGATTCACCCTCTTAACATCACCTGGGACTCTAGGAATGCTTACCTGCTTCCACAAGTGTCCTGCTGCTCTCAGCTTTCTTTTTGCTCAACTGAAATTTACGCTGGAGCATCCCCAAATGATATGAGTTTATTTCAGATCTTGTAAAGTTTAAACCAGTTAAGTGACATTGCTGCTGCTGCTGCTGCTAAGTCGCCTCAGTCGTGTCTGACTCTGTGCGACCCCATACACGGCAGCCCACCAGGCTCCCCCATCCCTGGGATTCTCCCAGCAAGAACACTGGATACATCCTGTTAAATGTCAGGGGACTAAATTGGACTAACTGGGACCAATATCCCAATTAGCCCAATTGGGCTAATATATTTGACACCTACATGGTTTGAGATATAGTTAGAAGCAGGCAAGTTCATAAGACTGCTCTAAGTAATCATTCTAACTTTATTCATGTGAAAGTGTGGAGTTCTAAGATTTATTCTTATGCTTGATGCTAAGTAGCCTTAGTGAGATTTTTCTGTCTTATCCTAATGGTACTCAGTTAGACCCTCTCTGCTGATACCTCTTCTTAACTGCTGGCATGAAAAAAAAGAGAAAAAAGGGAAGGGGTGTCTGGATTTCATGTAGAGTAGAACACTTTTCTTGAGAATTCTAAAAGTAGCCATTCTAACTACTTCTCATCTTCCAGGATCCTCACGCTGGGCCTGGGATTCCTCATTATCCCGTTCCTTCCCGCGAGTAACCTGTTCTTCCGAGTGGGCTTTGTGGTGGCTGAGAGGGTCTTGTACCTCCCCAGCGCCGGCTACTGCATGCTGCTGACGTTTGGATTTGCAGCGCTCAGTAAACATACGAAAAAAAAGGTATTGGCCTAGCAAGGTGGGTGCCGTTCCTGACCAAGACGGTGGGTGGGTTTACTAATGACATTTCCTGTGTCCCTCTCTTCTTAAGAAACTGATTGCTGCTCTCATCCTGGGAATTTTATTCCTAAACACGCTGAGATGTGTGGTTCGCAGCGGCGAGTGGCGGAGCGAAGACCATCTTTTCCGAAGCGCCCTGTCTGTGTGTCCGCTCAATGCCAAGGTATGCTGGCTGCCACGCTTTTAAGTTCGATAGCTGAGTGAGGAGAATCTGGAATATGACCTTGGTCATAGACTTGGAGGTTTTCTTTTTCATTCTTTTTTTTTTCCTTTCATGATCTTGACAAAGTTTATTACAGTTACACTTCAGCCAAAATAATTAAAAAGGAATCGTTAAATCCAGACAATGTCAGGGAAATAGCAGATTTCTTAAACACGTTTCTATTCATCTTCCAGTTGGTCCGATCATGGATCGAGGTGGTGGCAAGGTGGGCAACTCCATGCATTCAGGCTCAGGTCTGGGGAGACCGACAGTCAGACCTCTTAGAGCACACTTTTTGAAACATGCACTCCAGCCTCCCCCAGTCTATAACTGGAAGATGATAATACCTACCAGCGGACAGCAATTTGGTTTAGGAATTTAAAGGATGCTATGTGGTGTGCAGTACGCACGTTTCCATCACCTGTGGCTTCTCTGCCTGGAATTGTTTTTGCCAGATTAGGTAAAAATAAAATGCATAGACTCTAAAATGGGCAGTGTTCTTGTTGACACGGTCTGGTAGGAATTTGTTTCACTTGTATCCTTGATGAACTCCATCTCTTCACTTACCCAGCTGTGCGTCTTTGGGCAAAATGGTTTTGAACATTGAACAGCCTTATCTGTGACAAGGAGGGGCACCATGGCTGTCCCCCGGGCTTGTCGTGAGGCCTTCATGAATGTGGTCTCTGAAATGCCCTGACATGGTACTTAGAACATGGTAGGCGCTCAAGAAATGTTTGTCTTCATAGGCTCCTTTTAGTATCAGCTGTTCCATTACGTGAAAAGAAGGGAATGATACTTGCTCAAAAGGGGAGCCCGTGGAGTTAGGTGAGAATATTTTCTATTAGGGCTTCCCAGGTGGCGCTAGTGGTGAAGAGCCCTCCTGCCAACCCAGGAGACATAAGAGACTCGGGGAGTTCAATCCCTGAGTCAGGAAGATCCCCTGGAGGAGGGCATGGCAACCGACTCCAGTAGTCTTGCCTGGAGAATCCCATGGACACAGGAGCCTGGTGGGCTACAGTCCATAGGGTCGCAAAGAGTCAGACGCGACTGAAGCAACTTAGCATGCATAGAGCATTATGTGATTAATAATGATGTCTTTTGGTGTCATTAGGATTGGAACTTCCTCAGATACTTAAAAGCGATCCTCTTTGGAGCAGGGGCAATAGAAGCACCATGAAGTTCTATCTCATTTCCGCGTTCTATGCTTAAGAGAAAGCAGTGATTTCAGGTGAAACTATATGAAGAAATCTAATGAATAGTCGATGTCTTACTGTGACCCTGGAGTGAAGGATAGTATTATATAAAACGTGTTGACTCCTTGTTTGTATTTCCCTTGGTTTAAAAAAATTTGTTCGTATTCTGTAGTTAAGAGGCTTAGATAAAAGAGTGAATTACTTCAGCCTTTTATTGTCAATTTGATTTTTTGCTGACCTAGCCATTTATGTTATGCTACTGAAAGTAAATCAGCCTGTGATTTAATTTCATAAATGTTAATAGGTTTGCTTTGTTTTTACTTTTCTGTTTGAATAGCAGTGATTACCCCTTCTATTTTACTTCTTCCCCAGAAGGAACTCACACTTCTTTGTAGAGGTTCTGTCATTAATTTCCATTATCCTCCCTCGAAGGCTTTTAGAGAGAGGTTATTATGTACCTTAATTTTCCAAATGGGAGACACTGAAGCATAGAAAGATGGAGCTGACGGTATCTGGGTTAGTAACTCAGATGGTAGGTAGAGACCTGGTATAGTTCTGCACCCAGATTACCCTGGGGAACAAGCGGGGATGGGACCGTGTGATGTCTGAGCCCACATGGCTGCCCCAGTGAGCGATTTCATATATCACAGGCTAGAAAACTCAGGGGCTGTGCAGACGGACACCCACACAATCGTGTGCCTGTGGGTGCAGTTTTCGTCTTTAAATTTAAGACATACACATAAGATCTCATCTTCAAAGTGCACCCAATAGTGACTAGCCTTTCCAGGAACATTTTTTAGTGATTCCATTCAGTATGGGGCTTCCCTGGTGGCTCAGACAGTAAAGAATCTTCCTGCAATGCGGGAGACCTGGGTTCAGTCCCTGGTTTGGGAAGATTCCCTGGAGGAGGGCATGGCAACCTGCTCCAGTATTCTTGCCTGGAGAATCCCCATGGACAGAGGAGCCTGGCGGGCTGCAGTCCATGGGGTCGCAAAGAATCAGACACGGCTGAGCAACTAAGCACATTTAGTATGAGCAAGATAGAGTTGGTTTTTTGTTTGTTTGTTGTGGGTTTTTTGGTGGTGTTGTTTTACTTGGGACTATAAATTGAAGTGTATCAAAATTCTCTACACTTTTTTTTTTCCCCCTTGGAAAAAAGCTAGGTTGATTTCAGGGAAGAGATCTCCTTTAGGATGATTTCATTCAACTCTATTGCAGGAGATGCATTTTCTGCACTCATTCCACTTTCCATCCACTGACTGTTAACTGAGCAGTTGGCACTCTGCCGTAGACCAGGCCCAGATTTACAAATGCGACCGTGCTGAGCCTGGTCAGGCACTGGAGTTACCCACAGTGCCTTGCATCTGGTAGGAACTCCTGGTATCAGTAACTGAACTGAGCCAAATAGAAATTAAATTCCTACTACGGATGAGATACCAAGTATCTGATTATACTTGCAGCCATTCTTCGTTTTTGGAGGCTTGAAAGTATGTGGCATTTTATATCAATCCTGGGATACAATGTTAAAGTTTGTTAAACAATGAAAGGGATCATTTACCACAATGAGGTATTTCCTTAAGGATGAGGCAGCAGGGGTTATAGGACTTTTATGTGTTTAAAACATTTTAACATCAAGTGTTAACAGGAAATTTGAAACAGTGGTTTGAGCACTGTGTTGAATGTGCCTTCTTCCCCTATGGATGCTTTCACTTCGTTTGTATTTACATGTCCTTGACTGGGGTCTTATCTGTGCTGGTTCGTTGCCTTGGCGTGTGAATCACAAAGACTGGAGGGAAGGTTCAAGGATCAGCAGGCTTTTTCAATCCTTTACATTCCATGGAAACAAAAATCATTCTTTAAACTGTTTTAAGTAAACTGTTTCTGAGCGTTTTGCTTTGGTTTTTCAAGTGGATTTTCTGTTCAAATATGTCCCTGCATATAACCCATAGGACAAGGCTGGCCTCTGCGTAAGCCTGTTCTCCAGTCGTAATGATGAGCAGCTTGCCTTCTAGGCGGCTCTCTGATCTTTAACTGGTTCCACTGACTTCACTGCAGTCTGATTGTGCAGAGGCACCCTCCTCCTCTGCTGACCTCCTGGTCTAACAGAACAGCGGCTCTACTGCAGAGGGCAGTTCAGCTCTTTGTCTGAGCGTTTGATTGAGAAAACAGAATTTCCCAGGAAGTGGCAGGAGCTCGCTGAGTTGAAGTCTGTGTAGGAGCTGTGTTTGTATTCCGGGGGCCATAGGCACATCCACATTCACAGGTTGGAGTCTCCCTTTGTGTGCGGGACAGGAGTGAAGTTAACACTTCCAGGCTGGGGCTGGGGCTGGGACTGGGCCAAGCCCAAAATCAAACCATTTAGAGCACACTTTTCCAAACCCATGATCCAGCCACAGCCTTCTCCAAGCTGTAACTTGAAGACGGTGACACCTATGGACAGACAGTCATTCGGTTCGGGAAGTTTATATAGTGTGCTGCACAATATTACACATTTCTGTCACCCATGATTTTCCTGTTTTCTGATTCCTTGTGTGCAAGGAGATAAAAATAGAAATACAGACTTTAAAATTGGGAGTTAAAAAACAAATCTCTGCTACATATGTGCTTAAGGAATATCGCACTGTTCTATACCCTTCTAGAAATCTTAGTATTTTTTGAAGATTGATAAGGCAGGATGTGGTTATACTTTTAGAAGGGCTTTTGAACGTTCAGATATAATGCCACCTGACTATACTCAAGCCATTACTGTAATTCGCCATGTATCAGTCCGCCGCTGTTGCTGTTCAGTCGCTAAGTCGTGTTCGAAGCTTCGTGACCCCATGGACTGTAGCACACCTTATTCCTCTGTCCTCCACTGTCCCCTGGAGTTTGCTCAAATTCGTGTCCGTTGAATCAGTGATGCTATCCAACCATCTCACCCTCTGCTTTCCTCTGCTTCCCCCATCCCCAACTCTTTGCGACCAATCCCTTTGCCACCCTGCGAACTGGGGCCCACTAGGCTCCTCACCATGGGATTCTCCTGGCAGGAATACCGGAGTGGGTTGGAATTTCTTCCTTCAGGGGACCTTCCTGACTCAGGAATGGAACCTGTGTCTCTTGCATCGACAAGTGGATGCTTTACAACTGAGCCACCTTGGAAGCCCTTACATCAGTATACTAGGGCTGCCATAACAAGACACCATGGACTGCGTGGCTTAAACAATAGACCTTTGTTTTCTTACAGCTCTGGAGGCCTGAAGTCCAAGACCAAGGTATCAGAGGGCTGGCTTCTCCAGAGGCCTTTGTCCTCGGCTCGCAGACTTCTTGCTGAGCCCTCACGTGGACTTCCTATGGTCTTTCCCCTGTGCGCGGGCATCCCTGGTGTTTTCCTGTGTGTCGCTGTTTCCTCCTCTTATAAGGACACCATTCAGATTGGATCAGGGCCCAAAGAACCTTGTTTCAACTTAAGGACCTCTTTAAAGACCCCGTCTTTCAATTCAGTCACATTCTGGGGTACGAGGGGCTAGGACTCCAACATGAATTTTGCGGTCACAGTGCAGCCCGTAACACCCCAAAGAAGCATTATTTTACCTGAAGAGAAATAGCAGAGTTTGTGAGTGGGTCTAGAAGTTGCCTTGAGCAGCTGCCCCGTCTTCACCTGGCCCCCTCAGAAATGGGTGTGATGCAGGGAGAAGAAACACAGGCTTTGGAGCCTGGGTTCAAATCCAGCACCACAACCTTGGATAAGACGCTTAGTGACACCAAAGCAGCGCATCAGCACCTGCTGGTCGCCTGTGTCACTGTCATTATCATCACGCAGCACTCACCCAGGTGGGTGCATTTCTGTAGCATCATCTCTGAGACTCCTATTGGCCTTTACATTGTACGCCTCCAAAAGGAACGTTTGATGACGGAGAAATACTTGTGACCCGTTTCCCTGGTGGCTCAGCGGTAAAGAATCCGCCTGCCAATGCAGGAAGGAGATGCAGGAGACATGGGTTCAATTCCTGGGTCAGGAAGATCCCCCGGGGAAGGAAATGGTAACCCACTCCAGGATTCTTGCCTGGGAAATCCCATGGACAGAGGAGCCTGGTGGGCTACAGTGGGGTGAGCGACCATGGAGTCGCCAAAAAGTTGGACACAACTGAGCGACCAAACAACAATCCTTTGCTTTCAGTTAGAAGTATGATGGGCCTCCCAGGTCCAAACGAAGAAGCCTGGCAGCCGACAGCCAAGGTTTTCCTCTCTTTTCAGGTTCACTACAACGTTGGCAAAAACTTGGCTGATAAAGGCAATCAGACCGCGGCCATCAGATACTACCGGGAAGCGGTGAGGTACTGCGAGCGGCTTGCCGTTTTTACAGTATCCGTGTCTTACTGTAACTTTCTAGCGCTAAAAATCTGTCTGCGAGGACCTCTACTTTAGGTTTGCCAGTGCCTGAGAGCTGGGGGAAGACTGCGGGCTTGGTTTCTCTTTCCACTTCCAGATTAAATCCCAAGTATGTCCATGCCATGAATAATCTGGGAAACATCCTGAAAGAAAGGAACGAGCTTCAGGAAGCGGAGGAGCTGCTGTCGTTGGCTGTACAGATACAGTAAGCGTCCTCTTACAATTGTGTTCATGGCGAGGATGGGCGCTCCTGCCTCCTGGGGCTGATGCTTTCTTTTTGCCTCGTTCACCTTCCAGGCCAGACTTCGCTGCCGCGTGGATGAATTTAGGCATCGTACAAAACAGCCTGAAGCGGTTCCAAGCCGCGGAGCAAAGTTACCGGACGGCGATCAAGCACCGGAGGAAATACCCGGATTGTTACTACAACCTGGGGCGTTTGGTGAGCTTACGGTGCCCTGCCGCTGCGGAGGAAAAGCGTGACTTTGTTTCCCCTTTATACAGTTATCATTGTAACGTCTGTTTGGTACTTGCCCTCTTAGTGAAGTGAAAGTCGCTCAGTCATGTCCGACTCTTTGCGACCCCATCCATGGGATTCTCCAGGCCAGAACGCTGGAGTGGGTTCAGTTCAGTTCAGTCGCTCAGTCGTGTCCGACTCTTTGCGACCCCATGAATCACAGCACGCCAGGCCTCCCTGTCTGTCACCAACTCCCGGAGTTCACCCAGACTCACGTCCATCGAGTCAGTGATGCCATCCAGCCATCTCATCCTCTGTCGTCCCCTTCTCCTCTTGCCCCCAATCCTTCCCAGCATCAGAGTCTTTTCCAATGAGTCAACTCTTCACATGAGGTGGCCAAAGTACTGGAGTTTCAGCTTTAGCATCATTCCTTCCAAAGAAATCCCGGGGCTGATCTCCTTCAGAATGGACTGGTTGGATCTCCTTGCAGTCCAACACCACAGTTTGATAGCCTGTTCCCTTCTCCAGGGGATCTTCCCAACCCAGGGATCGAACCCAGGCCTCCCGCGTTGCAGGTGGATTCTTTTCCTAGCACTGTATCCTCGGTACTTTGGGGGAAAACAGAGATTGATCAGGAAGAACCTAGTCCGGCCTCATAGGATTGACTGTCACCAGGCAGAAGAAAGTGATTAGGTCATTTGAAATATTGTATTACTTCAGAAGAAGCAAAACTGATTAAACTCATTCAAGTGAAAAAAACAGAATGAGTGACTTCCCTGGTGGCCCAGTGGATAGGAATCCACCTGGCAATGCAGGGGACACAGGTTCGATCCCCTGGTCAGGGAAGATCTGACGTGCCGCAGAGCATCTGGCTTAGTTTCCACAACTGCTGAGCCCTGAGCTCTAGAGCCTGGGAACCACAGCCACTGAAGCCCACACCCCCTGGAGCCTGCGCTGGTCAACAGGAGAAGCCAGGACAGTGAGAAGCCCTCGCCTCAGGACGAGACAGATTCCCCCACTCACCACAGCTAGAGAAAAGCCTTAGCAGCCATGAAGACCCAGCACAGCCAAAAATAAGTCATTTCTTTAAAAGACACTTAAAGAATGAGAACAGCAACACCCATTCTTGCCCTCTACATCTTAGGAAGTCCTCTCACGTACACTTATCTCAGTTGAAGGCAGCTATTTGGTTTCCTAATATGTGGGGTTTTTTTTAAAGCTCTAATTAGAGAGCAAGCCAACTCGAATTAGCCAAGTTTAAGAGATCATAAAGGCAACAGGTTAAACTAAGGAGTAAATTACAATTTTTCAAGTCCCTTTGTGCCCTGTAAAACGGTGTTCCAAGGGGTTACTTCCTGATAAACATTGGCTTCTCTGTTTTTTAAAACACGGATAAAAACTGAAATTTAAAAAAACAAACCCATAATGTGATTTCTGAGCTTTCCTTTTTTCCTGTCTCAAGGGATGGTTCCCTGCGTTTTTACAGGGAACCACCCCTCACCCCCATAAAAGAAAGCTCAGGAGCCCACAAAAGGGTTTTGAGATTATTTAATGGAAATTTTGGTTACTAACCCACTCCAGTATTCTTGCCTGAAAAATTCCATGGACAGAGAACCCTGGTAGGCTACAGTACTTGGGTTGCAAAGAGTCAGACACAACTGAGCAGCCAACACACACACACACACACACACACTCACACTCACACACACACTCACACACACACACACACACACAAATAATCTGGTCTTCTGTATCGTTTTCTTGGAGAGAGGAGAGACAGTACAACTTCTCTGTAATGATATCAGTAGAGACCAGAAAATCCAGTCACATATAATGCAGGGTAGATTCTTACAAAGCTCATGAAGTGAGAAGGAGGTCTGGAAGCAAGTTGGCTGTTATCCAAATACCTGCCTTGGTGGTTATGGCAGAGATTACTGTTTACTGTGTCTGCACCAGGACTTGCATTGATATAGTATTCTTGAGATCCACATGAATCCTTCTTTGTTTTCCCCACTGTGGCTTATTACAGAATATTGAATATGGTTCCCTGTGTGGTACAATAGGACCTTGTTGCTCATCCACTCTCTGTATAATAGTTTATATATGCTAGTTCCAAACTCCCAGTCCGTCGCTCCCCCAGCCCCCACTCAATTCTTCTTTGATTCCTTTTTGTTCCTCTTTTTTGGAGGCAGCTCTTTTTTCTCATTATTGTTTGTGAAGTGAGTGTATCTGCCTGGAGTCCTGGGTTAATACTTTAAAGCTCTAATACTTAGCAGTCTTCTTCCTTCCTGCAGTAGCTGCCAGTTGCTGCAATTCCTTGGGGTTTGCAAAACTGAGAATTTATGGTAAATGAGCCAAGTTAACGTTCAAAGAAAGGAAGATAGAATATAAACTAGAGGATTCTAGCGATGTGCTCCAGGCCCTGCAACTCATCCCCACTCTCACGCAGAAGATCGTCTGTAGTCTTAACTGTATGGAGACCTTCTGCCACTCGCTGTGTATTGTTTACTAATTGTGCTACCACGAAGTAATCTTCTTGCATTCTCTCCTGCCAACTGTTCTTGCTTATTTAAAGGTTTTGTCCTCTATTGTGGTTTAATTATCTAGCTTTTGCCTGCTTGACAGCTTAAAAGCATTAAGAGCTTAATTTTTAAAAGCTCAACCAGTATATTTATATATTAGCAAATAATAGGGACTTAACGTTAAGAGTTTCTGTTTGGAAAAAAAAATCCTCCTTAGTCACTCTTTAGTAGTGGGAGACAGAAATGTGTTTTGATGTCTGGATCTAGATAAGAAGGGAATATAATGCAGTTCTCATGTGACATAGGAAATGGGGAGGAGCTGGAGTATTTGGGACCCTGGTCTCCTGCATTGCAGGCAGATTCTTTACAGTCTGAGTCACCAGGGAAGCCCTTATTTGGGACACATCACTGATATCAGAGAACTATGGTAATGGTGACTGGACACAGTTCATTGTGCAAGGACTGACTGTATCAGTCAGGATCCATTCAGGAAAACCAAACCATGCTAAGTATGTTAGAGAAGAGTCAGTACAAGGAACAGGTTATACAGTTGTTGGAAAAACACTTGTGGAAAAATGATATTAATTCGGGGAGTAAAAGGAAACTGTGTGGGGTTAGGGGGACAAGCGGGATGAGGTGGTGCCCCCAGAATTTAAGAGCTCATGGAAGGCAGCACATCTCAGGAATTACCATCACCTGAAGACTGAGATGTGAGATGTGAGAGTTGGTCTATAAAGAAAGCGGAGAGCCGAAGAATTGATGCTTTTGAACTGTGGTGTTGGAGAAGACTCTTGAGAGTCCCTTGGACTGCAAGGAGATCCAACCAGTCGATTCTGAAGGAGATCAGCCCTGGGTGTTCATTGGAGGGACTGATGTTGAAGCTGAAACTCCAATACTTCGTCCACCTGATGCGAAGAGCTGACTCATTTGAAAAGACCCTGATGCTGGGAAAGACTGAGGGCAGGAGGAGAAGGGGACAACAGAGGATGAGACGGTTGGATGCATCACTGACTCAATGGACATGAGTTTGAGTAAACTCTGGGAGTTGATGATGGACAGGGAGGCCTGGCGTGCTGCAGTCCATGGGGTCGAAAAGAGGCAGACACAACTGAGCGACTGAACTGAACTGAAGACTGAGATGGTGATAGAACAACCACAGTCCAGCCCTGGGACTGTGGAGGAGGGGACATGACCACTGTAGAGATGCTGCCAAGGATAATAAGGAAGGAGAAAGCAAGAATGGGGGACAGGGCTACTCCTTGTCCAACCAGCTGATCATCAGTTGTGACTCCTATTGGCAGAGACTTAAGTGGGAGGAGCCACGTAGCAAAGCAACCTGGGAAATGTAGTTTGCAGAGCATAGAAAGCTAAGCAAAGACGTATTAGGAAAAGAATGCTTATTTACCTGTTTACTTTCTGGATGAGTAGTTCTTGTTAAATCACCATTTTTCTTTGTTTCACTTAAAATGCATGTTCACTTTGTATAGATGCTGTAAAAGGCAAGTGTGTAAAAGTGTTAGTCGCTCAATCGCGTCCACTCTTTGTGACCCCATGGACTATATAGCCCACCAGGCTCCTCTGTGCACAGGATTTTCAACACAAGAATACTGGAGTGGGTTGCCATTCCCTTCTCCAGGGGATCTTCCTGACCCAGGGATCAAAACTGGGTGTCCTGCATTACAGGCAGATTTTCTACTGTGTGAGCCAGTTCAAGGCAAAATAAGAGTAAATGTTATCTGGTTCAGTCAGGTGTTACTCTTTAATAAATAGTAATAAATAATAAAATACATAAAGAATGTTCATGTAACAAAGTTATGCTGGTTTTCCTGAGTGCTTTAGAAAGAATGTCATTATGAGTCTTGTCCATGTGACTCAAATGCATGTTACTTGCTGGAGAGAATTGGCTGAGAAATCAATGGAATATCAAATATAAAGAGGAAATTAAATGTTGATATAATTGACTTCCCTGGTGGCTCAGATGGTAAAGCATCTGCCTACAATGCAGGTGACCCGGGTTAACTAGAGTTATGAGTCTCATGGGAGATTTCAACACCATCTTTAGCAAATGGATATTGACAGATATTTCTGTAATTCATTCAACATTTCTTTTTCTGGCATAATATGTCACCTATTTGCCGTGTGGGTCACAGGGCAAGTCACAGTGTTTCTGTTGTTTAAGGAAAAGACAGACTTGATAGTAAATAAGGAAAGAGCCTTAAATTCTGATTAATTGTCATCACATGCACTTGGTTTGCAGTTAAAGGAACCATGTCCATTCAGTTGAGATGTGCATTTGAACTGAATTAGAGGGCCAGGCAAAGAATCTGCCTGCAATGTGGGAGACCTGGGTTTGAACCCTGGATTGGGAAGATGCCCTGGAGAAGGCAATGGCTACCCACTCCAGTATTCTGGCCTGGAGACTTCCATGGACTGTATAGTCCTTGGGGTCTCAAAGAGTGGGACATGACTGAGCAACTGTCACTTTCAGAGGGCCAGAAGGTCACCTGCTAAAAACTCCCATCACTTTCTCCCTCCGCGTGCTTTTATTAACTATGTAAATTGAGAACTAGCCATTTTATATTCTGTTATCAATGTTAGCATTCTCTCTCAAAAGACAGCAGTATATCATTCTCTCCTTCCTGAGGGAGGCACACAGGCTCCAGATTGACAAAGGGATTCATGTTCTTGCTTAAGACTTTTCCAGCGAGTTCATAAAGTATGTCTGGTATACTCACAGTTTCATAGGAAGCTTAGATAGAGGCAGGAAGACTATTTTTCACAAGGTGAGCTTGACACATGGAGCTTAATCACATTAAATGTTTTGTTTGCCATTTAAAATAATACCTTAAATAATACCTAGACTATATGAAGTCTTTCTAGAAAAATACTAATGATTTCGTTTTTTTCCTTACCTCTCCTCAGTAGTATGCAACATAATCTGACACCTAGAATCACTAAGTTATGGGTTGTAGTTACAAGGTTGTAGGCTGAGGAGCTAAACCATCTGGTCCCATTCCCTGCTCTCCCATATCTAGATGTGGAACTTTGGGCAAGTTACTTCCTCTTTGTGTGCCTCAGTTTACTTCATCTGTGAAATGGAAATAGTTCTCTTCATCCCTGAGATTGTTTGGAGAATTAAATGAGTTAATATGAAAATTTGGAAGCTCGATACATGCACGTTTGGTTTGGTTTGGGTTGGTTAGATCTTGGAAAGAGAAAGCAAGAGAGAATTGGAATATTGATTGATTGCCAGGAGTCCGTGCTTTCTTTTCAGTACGCAGATCTGAATCGTCACGTGGATGCACTGAACGCGTGGAGAAACGCTACCGTGCTGAAGCCAGAGCACAGCCTGGCCTGGAATAACATGATCATACTCCTCGATAACACAGGTGCGGAGTAGTGATTCAGTCGGTCCCCAGTACCGCACCACTGGATAATTAAGGAATAGAGATGATTGTGTTTTAATAGTATGTTGGAGTTTTTTTTTACATGAAAATAGGGTTCAGTATTTTGCATGGCAAATATAAAATCTAGAACATGGAGTTTCCTTTGACATACTGGAATGTGAATGTTTGGGAAAGTGACCCTTTGCTTAGAGGTGGTGTTGAGTAATGGGGCCAATGTGCGCTGACGTCTCGTTTCATCTCGAGCCTGTCATGTGACAACGGGCCTCATCTAGGATGCCGGAGGTTCCCAGAAACAAGTAAGGATGCCTTTCAGGCTTAGGAAACGGACGGTGCTAAGTCCATGCTCTAAAGTTCATGGATGATACCCAAAGGAGATGCCCTCAAACCCACCTTCAGAGATCCTTGTTTTTGATACAGTGATAATAAACTTGATGATCTGGTTTTCTTAGCATGTGGGAGACTGAATCAGTTGGAAGTTTCTCTGTTCCCCAGTTTAAAAAAATCTAACCATCCCATAAGAAATGATAGTTTTCATTTGGCAGAATTTAAAGCTAGTCAGCCATCTGTACAGTGTGGAGAGAGAAATGCACTTGTTTCTAAAGGAAGTTAGAATGTGAGCTTCAATACTATAAATATTAGTTATTAAAGGGTTGCTGGGATATTCTTATTCTGCAGGCTTGTTTGCTCCTATTTGGGTAGACCTGGTATCTGGAGGGAAATTAAAATTAGATTTTACATGCTGTGACAGAATTTAAACCAAAACTGTTAGTATATTATATCAAAATTGTGCTGGACTATCATGGCTTTGCAGCTGGTAGGTTGTGTGTGTGTGTGTTGTGTGAGTGTGTGTTTGTGTTGTGTGTGTGTTACATGTTCCACATTTATTTTATCACAAAGTTTACTCATAATTGTATATAATGCACAAAAGCCTTTAATTAGACTAAAACTGCTACAGCGCAAACGTGTTTTTAAGTTTTCCATTTTTCGCTCATAGGTAATTTAGCCCAAGCTGAAGCTGTTGGCAGAGAGGCACTGGAATTAATACCTAATGATCACTCTCTGATGTTCTCCTTGGCAAACGTGCTGGGGAAGTCCCAGAAATACAAGGTGTGTGGACCCCAGGCCGTGATTTCTTGCACTGAATGCCAGCAGCTGACAGGAACCATAAACGTAACTTTTGCCTAGTTAAGTCGAGAACGCGCCCGAGCCGTGCTAGCCGCATACCAGCATGGCTTGGTCCGTCTGCATCCTGGAGAAGCTGCCCAAGAGGTGACTCTGTGGCCCCAACTCCACGTGCTTTCTGGTCGTCATCGCTGTTCCTCAGACGCGGGAGGGGAGGAAAGGCCCAGAGTCCCGGCGGACTCCCCAAACCCCTCCCCAGCACAGAGCTGTGATGCTGTCCTGGCAGTGAGGCTGGTGGTCTTTGCACAGAAAGAACACTGGTCCAAGGCCAGATAGGATTGGTTCTTCCTGCTTCCAGGTTTCTCCTCACCTGCAGGAAGTTACAGATGGCCTGCAAAGCCCTAGAAGTTTCTAACCAATGAAAACTGGTTCAGCTGTATGTGGCTGTTCTCCCAGGATAGGCCAGTAGACCGTGAATCACAAGGCACATAACTCCCTGTGTACTGAAGGGGACTCCGTTCCCAATGACGGTGATCTCAGATTTTAATTCTGTGTGTCAGAACCACCGAGGGAGCCTGTGAGATTACAAATGCTTATTCTTCCCCATGACTCAGTTGGGTAAAGTCAGCAAATAGGCATTTTTAACCAGCATCCTGGCCTCCTAACACAGATGTTACAGAAAACACACTTTTAGAAGCAGCGTCTTAGTCCTTTCATGAGAGGAGTACTTCCTTCCCGAATCAGGGACCGTATGTGATTTTGATCGCACTAGGCCTAGAAGCACTGATTAATTCCCATTTGTCCCATGTTGTTTAGTTCTCTCCAGCTCATGAGATAGCATTCAGTTCAGTGCAGTCGCTCAGTCGTGTCCGACTCTTTGCGACCCCATGAACCGCAGAGATAGCATTGTCAGTATAATTTTCTGTAACGACACCGCAGGAAGATATTTCATGCATTTCTCTCCTTTTTGAGGTGAATACTCAGGGAGTTTCATAGCTTCAGTATACACTTTTGAATTTCTAGATTTTGCTGACCGATAACCTTTTAAGGGGTATCGTGTTTATTTTTTGCAAGTCTGCCTGTGCAGAGGGGACCCAGTTGTAGCTGTTTCTCCCCCATTCTCTCTGCTCATTTTCTCCAACTGACTGGGCTGCTTCTGGGTTCCCCAGGGGGTTGTGGGTTCTTCGGGGAGGTTACCCAGACCCCACCTCCTAACCTGGAGAATCCTGGAAATGAGTTCACGGATGCTGACCGGAAGTGACCCTTCCACAGGTGTTGTCAGAGCCCAGCGCTTTCCTGCCTTGACCTTTGTTCATCCTCCCCTGCACCCTGAACTAGCTGCTTGCTTGGTGTGGCAGGATCCCCGCCACGTCCGGGAGGCCGGTGGCAGAGTCCTTAGCACATTCATCCTCTTTCTGGCCACTGTCCTGGCAGAGTCCTTAGCACATTCATCCTCTTTCCGGCCACTGTCCTGACTCCTGCTGTCACCTTTGCTCCGTCACACCCTGCGGTGGGTCACCGTTCCCAGCCTCTTCGCAACGCGGTGTGGACCCCCGGGCCTCCTCAGTGTTGGAAGGAGGATTTGGTGGAACAGAAAGAGCACGTTCAAAGTTGAAAACCATAGGCGATAAAACTGTGCGTGAGACCTTTGCACTGCGTACCTTATCTTCTGTATGTTTCATCTTCTAGGAATCCGAAGCTTTGTTCCTCAAAGCAATTAAAGCTCATCCAAATACAGCAAGTTACCATGGCAATTTGGGTAAGCAAAATTTTCAACTTGAAACATACGGAAATTCTATATAATCTTAGTAAAATTGGGCTTCCCTGGTGGCTCAGCTAATAAAGAATCCACCTGTGATGTGGGAGACCTGGGTTCCATCCCTGGGTTGGGAAGATCCCCTGGAGAAGGGAAAGGCTACCCACTCCAGTGTTCTGGCCTGGAGAATTCCAGGGACTGTAGAGCGCATGGGGTCGAAGAGAGTCGGACACGACGGAGCCACTTCCACTTAGTGAAGTAGGTACGTTCTTGTAAAGTCGCTTGGGAGAGTTATTGTTCACGTCTAGCCTGTGTTGGCCTTGGTGAACTGAGAAGTGCTTTGGGAGTTTGCAGTCTGACCTGTGTGTGCCTGCCCTTTCTGCAGTGGACCTCCTTCTAACCTGGTCTTCCTTGCATTCGCATGTTCTCTGTCTTGGCTAAGAATGCATTTACAGTGATCTATTCCCTAGAATTCCTTTCTTCTATTTTTATATCTCAGTAATTCAGATTTTTTTTAAAAATAGTTATTTGGCTGCATTGAGTCTTAATTGTTTCTCTCTAGAGGTAGCATGCAGGCTTGGTTTCCCCGAGGCATGTGGCTGCACTGCAAGGCAGATCCTTAACCACTGGGCCACCAGGGAAGTCCCGGTAATTCAGACTTTTAGAACAAGGCTTGTTGATGTTTGGAAGGCTCAGTCATGTGAATATTTTTTCTACCAAATCTCTTCCCTACAGATTCTGTAGCTTCTCTTTGCAAAAAAGTGATGAAGCATGAGTGGTTGCTGTACTGCTCACATCGAAAGTTCATTTTACTTAGAAAATCATTACAATCATCAGAGGCTTACTATTCTAATAAGTAGATTTATTTTACTATCACTTTATAGTCAGGTCTTGATGTGAGAGCCCTGAATTCCAGCTGGCAACAAACAAGCTATAATGTTGCCAAAAGGTGTAAGGGAATCTTTATTAAACAGCTGGTCTTGGGGCGTCCCTCGTGGCTCAGTGGGAAAGAATCCACCTGCCAAAGCAGGAGACAGGGGCTTGATCCCTGGTCCCGGAAGATCCCACATGCTGCAGAGCAGCTAAGCCCGTGTGCCCATGATTACTGAGCCCAGGTGCCCTGGATCCCGTGCTCTGCAACAACAGAAGCCACAGCAATGAGATGCCCATGCACTGCACCAGAGCGAGTGAGTGGAGTTGCTCAGTCGTGTCCGACTCTTTGCGACCCCATGGACTGTAGCCTACCAGGCTTCTCTGCCATGGGATTCTCCAGGCAAGAGTACTGGAGTGGGTTACCATTTCCTTCTCCAGGGGATCTTCCCGACCCACGGATCGAACCCAGGTCTCCCACATTGGAGGCAGATGCTTTAACCTCTGAGCCATCAGGGAAGCCCCAAGAGTAGCCCCCGCTTACTGTAACTAGAGGAAAACCCTTGAAGCCTCTAGGACCCAGCACAGCCAAAAATGAATAAATAAAAATTATTCAAACAAACAAACAAACAGCTGGTCTTCTACGTGGTGGCTTTGTGCTGAGCAGTGTGGCAGCCCAGCCCTATCCAGCCCGGCTTCCAGGAAATTTCAGGGCAGCATCACCAAACTTAGGGAACTCTTCTTTTACTTCTTTCTGTAACGATGTTGCTGTTGGGAGATGGTTCAGAACCCCGGGAGTAACTGGGAATGGTTAAACGGGCGATCACCAAGGAGTACGATTACAATAAATAAAGTTGGCAGTACAAACAGTACTGTTTTAAACAATGGTTTTGGGAAACTGCTTGCAGAGGTTCTGTTTCTTTGTGCAAGTGGTTGGGAATACCACAAGTTATTCAGAAGCCTTTCCAATGAAATTGATCTCTTGCTATTTCAGCTGTGCTCTATCATCGTTGGGGCCATCTAGACTTGGCCAAAAAACACTATGAGATCTCTCTGCGGCTTGACCCGACAGCATCGGGAACTAAGGAAAATTATGGTCTTCTAAGAAGAAAGCTGGAACAAATGCAAAAGAAAAACGTCTGATCCTTTTTCCTTCATTTTTTGAGTTTGTGTGTGTGTGTGTGTGTGTGTGTGCATGAGGCAGATTGTTCATATCTCGTGCTTGCATTTAACCATTTAAAGTCCTTACATGTTGTTTACTTTATTGTTTTTTTTTCCTGTGGAAACAAAGACATGCAAAAAGATTATAGCACCAGCAATTTACTCTTGAATGCTTGATGTGGTTTTTGCATTGAAATTGTATTTTTTCAGACAATTCAAACATAACTTCTGAAATTCCAAGGGTAAAGTCTTTTTTAATGAAAAAGAAAAAGAGAAAAAAATTATCTTGAGGGACTTACAGCAGAATTAAACCTGCATTTGGAATGAGTCGTGTTGTATAGAGACTCACGCTATTAAACATTGACTGTGAACAGAAAATGACAAACTGACTCCTACATTTATATAAATATCTAATGTGTCTGTATATTAGAATTTTTATTTAATGATGAGTAAATTAAGATTTTTGGTTTTTTAATTTTTTTTCCAAACAATATGCTAGGTACTTCATTTGTAAGGAAATATTTATTTGTATTTTCATGTTTTGAACAGGGCAAATAATTGAATGAAGAGTGGAAATTTTAACATCTAGTATATTTACACTTTTTCCATAGGAAGAAATTCACTCCTCCAATATTTTTTGGATTCTTCAACTTGTGCTATTTGTAGCATGCAAAATTGTGTAGTATTCGACATAAACTGTCACTCTTAATAGAAAATTCAAGCTGTGCTTTAGACAAAAACAGGCAGCCTAATGTCTTTATTTTTGTTATATCCAGTATTAAGAGGGCTACACATCTATGTAAGTTGCGTTTTTATATGTTTAGCTGGAAAGCCGTTTTCCATTTAGCTTTATAGAACCACAGTCATATCCAAAAAACGCAAGAGGTAAACTTCCTCTCAAAAGGAACCACATTTGAGGAGTTTGTGATATTTTTAAGAATTGGATTATTTATCCTGTTTTATTGGGTCAGAATAATCATATTCATTTTGTTTGATTCTTCTGTATTTGCTGTTGACCTAATGATTTATGCAATCTGTGTAATTTCTTATGCAGTAAAATTATTACACAAACCAGTATAAAAGTGTCATTTGCCTGCTCAATAGATGATTTTCAAGTTGCTCGGTTGGCCAAATGTTTGTTTGGGTTTTTCCTTAAGATGTTATGGAAAAACTCAAATAAACATTTTGGGCAACCCAATATTTGACTCTTTGTCTTCTTTCCTTAAACTGAAATCCAAGTGACCAATTCATTCTTTCTAGAATATGGCTTCTATTTGGTTTTTGTTGTTGTTCAGTCACTAAGTCGTGTCCGACTCTTTTGCGACCCCGTGGACTGTAACCCACCAGGCTCCTCTGTCCATGGGCTTTCCCAGGCAAGAATACTGGAGTGGGTTGCTGTTTCCTCCTCCACTGTTTGGTTTTAGGCACCGATTAATAGAGTCATCCAGGTTCAACAAACGGGCTGAGTAGCTCTCACATTGAGATGAGCTGATTGTCTACACTGGCTTGTGGGGGATGGGGTCCGAGGCCAACCAGCGTAGAGTTGTGAATCAGTAATTGTAACCTCTGACGGCTGAGGTCCTCAGAAGAGAAAATGCTGTTTCAAACCTTTCAGAAATGGTCCCCAAACAACAATAACAGTTTATAGAGCTCTTAGGAGCAGGAGCTGCTTTATCGTTCATTAAGTTCCTATAGTGCTTAGCTTGGGAGATAATGGATGTACTATATGCTTGTTGATTTTTTTTTTAACTTCTTTCTTTAAAACAGTGCTTGTCTTTTGAGAGTAAAGGAAAACCATTTCTTATAACAGCCTGTTTGTGATTTTTTTTTTTTTTTTTTTCGGTACTGATACTAAAACTTGTGTCAAATCAAGACGCCCTGCCTGCAGAATGAACCCCCATAGCTCTCACTGCTCCATCTCAGGATTTCCATCACAGCTGCCTTCAGCCCAGAGAAAACAGTCATTCGCCTGATTGACATTTCACGGAGCCTTTAATCACGGCAGATTTTGGAAGTGGGCCATGCTGTTCATCTTTTCGTCCTCCTTTTTTCCTTCTTAAGGCAGCCACCTTCTTCATTTCTTAGGTTTCCCTTCTAACAAGACTAAAGTGGAGATCTGACTCCCAGTTCCCCCTCGTTTTTGATATTTTTCTTAAACTTGTGTTTGTATTACTCAATCATGGTATGGGATTCAGTTGGGGGTGGGGGTGGTATCAGAACAAACATAGGGATCGTTGCCAGTTTGGGAAATAAGAGTCCAAATAATTCTTCACATCCCTGATAGTAAACATCACAAAGCCTCGGAAGATAGTTCGGGGCTATTTTTTATTTCTCTGTATATCTCTTCCCCATAAAACGCAGTGTTACATTTATTTCTTAAGGCCCGCACCATGTAGCTGTAGCCCACTGTGCCCTCACAGGGCTCTTTGGGTTTCTGATTCTATCACATTGCTTAAGCATGGTCCGTACATTTTATTTCAGATGACTGAGTTAAAATCTCACAGAATAGACCAAGCCCCACAGTAAAGCACTGGACATGTATGTTCATATTCACACCTATTGGACTTTGAGGTGAAAAAACCTACAGTTGGCTCTAGGGCTTTGATGTCATAGGCAAGTCATTTAGCATTGCTTCAACTCCAGTTTCCCATCTGTAATGTGGGCATAATAAGACCTCCCTCCCAGTAATGAGGTGCTCGACTCAGTACTTGCCTTAAATGATAGACTAGACTTTTGGAGAAAGGTATAGGTTTCTCAACAGACAGGTCTGACCTATCTGTCATGACTGCATGGTTACCAAATAGCCATAGCTGGTGGGGGAAAATATTTTTCTCTATTGACTAATTGAAGCTAATAAATGTTGAAAGAATGGCAATTAGAAAACCATTCTTTTTTTTTTTTTTTGTCCCCAGTGAATTAATTGATTGAGGCAAAGATCAGCAGTGAATAAAATCACTAGATGAAAGATCAGTGGAGAACTTTTTAGTGGAGGGGACAGCTCTGTGATTTTATCACAGTAGATTTGTGAGGTCACTATAGTCAAGTAGAGTCCCCTGGGCTGCAAGGAGATCAAGCCAGTCAATCCTAAAGGAAATCAATCCTGAATATTCATTGGAAGGACCGACACTGAAGCTCCAATACTTGGGCCACCTGATGTGAAGAGCTGACTCATTGGAAAAGACTCTGAGGCTGGGAAAGCTTAACAGCAAGAGAAGGGGACAACAGAGGACTAGATGGTTGGATGGCATCACTGACTCAGTGGACATGAGTTTGAGCAAGCTCCGGGAGAGTGTAGGACACGGAAGCCTGGTGTGCTGCGGTCCATGGGGTTTCAGAGTCAGACAACTGAGCAACTGAACAACAGCAAGATACAGAAGAGCCCCATCACAAGGGTCCCTCATACGACTTTTATGCTATTATCTTTTTCCAAATATCTTCTTGAGCACAGACTGTGCACTGGCAGTGTGCTAGCTGCTGAGGATATGATGAATGATCACAGGTGATTCCTGCCCTGTGGAGCTTACAATCCAGGTTACTTCAACCCTTGCTGTGTGCGCAGGTTGGGCTTGCTGGTGTGGACATCAGGGACTGAGCATTGTTACCAACCCCCCCCCCCCCCTTGCAGGGGCCTCTTCGGGGCTCTCCTTTGTAAATTACTGCATCATTTGAAATAACTTTTATTTGTAAATAAAGGAACGTGTGACATCACAGATTCATCTTTCTTCAAGAGAGCTGTGGATGAGTTTATAATATAGCTGTGATAAGGTGCCTTGGTGGTAAAGAGACACCATATGGGAAAGTCAGGTAATGGAAAGTAGTCGCTAAATTGCTCTGCCCAAAAGGTGGGGAAGAGGCTGTGGGGTGATGTTCCAGAGTAATGCTGAGTGAAAAGAACTCAGGAGGCTTGGATTGTTGGCTGAATGATGGGGTGTGCAATGCAGGCTCTTCTGAAGCAAGCTTTTAAGTCTTTAGGAAACTCTATATGCCGTATGGCTCTCTCGGTGGTCATCTAGAAATAGTTGGCCTTTGGGGGCATAATACTTGAGTGTGAAAGGAAAATCTGTGTTACACCCAAGTTGGAACCTCACAGACCTTAGGCAAGTGTAGGGAGTGTCGACTAGTGTCCCCTGCTAAAATTCATAACCACCCAAAATTTCAGAAGGTGACTGTATTTGGAAATCAGGTCTTACAGATAAAATTAGTGAAGGATCTTGAGAGGAAATCATCCTGGATTTAGGGTGGGCCCTGAATCCAATGGTTGGTATCTTTTAAAACAAAGAGAAGATACATAGAGCAAAGAAGGCTGTGCCTAGGATGGAGGCAGAGACTGGAGTGAAGTCAAGGAATGCCAGGAGTCACCAGAAGCTGGGAGAGACAAGGATGGATCCTCCCACTAGAGCCTGCAGAGGAGTATGGCCCCACCCACACCTGGACTTCAGACTCCTGGCCTCCAGAACAACATTTCTGTTAGTTAAATATTTATTTGTATTTGTTTACTTATTTGGCTGCACTGGGTCTTAGTTATGGCATGTGGGATCTAGTTCCCTGACCAAGGGTGGAACCCAGGCCCCCTGCATTGGGAGTGCTGAGTCTTAGCTGCTGGGCCACCAGGTAAATCCCACATTAATGTTATTTAGGGACTTCTGTGGTGGCTCAACTGGTGAAGAATCCACCTGCGATGAGGGAGACCCGGCTTTGATCCCTGGGTTGGGAAGATCCCCTGGAGGAGGGAAAGGCTACCCACTCCAGTATTCAGGCCTAGAGAATTCCATGGACTATTCCATGGGGTTGCAAAGACTCAGACACAACTGAGCAACTGTCTGTCACGGCACACAGACTGTCCAGTATTCTGGCCTGGAGAATTCCAAGGACTGTATATCCCATGGGGTCGCAAAGAGTCAGACACGACTGAGTGACTTTCACTTTCACTTTTGGGGCTTCCCTGCTGGCTCAGACAGTAAAGAATCTGCCTGCAATGGGGAACACCCAGGTTTGATCTTGAATATTATTATGTGCCAAGCATGGATCTAGGGCTTTATATACGTTTTCTCATTCAAACTTTTCAATAAGTCTGTGCAAAAGGTAGTATTATCCGCCAATTTAAGGACTTCCCAGGTGGCTCATTTGGTAAGAATCCACCTTCAAGCCACCCAGTGTGTGGCACTTCCTGGCCGCCTTAGAAATCCAATCCAGCAAGTAACTCAGAACCTCATCCATAAAATGGTGGACGGTGGTGGTTTAGTCACTAAGTTGTGTCCAACTCTTCTGTGACCCCATGGACTATAACCCTCCAGGCTTCCCTGTCCATGGGATTTCCCAGACAAGAGTACTAGAGTGGGTTGCCATTTTCTTTTCCAGGGGATCTTCCCTGACCCAGGGATCGAGCCCAAGTCTCCTGCATTGCAGATGGATTCTTTACCAAATGAGCCACCAGGGAAGCCCTTAAAATGGTGGCTAATACTACCTTTTTCACAGACTTATTGGAAAGTTTAAATAAGAAAACATACATAAAGCCCTAAACCCATGCTTGGCACACAATAATACTCAATAAGTAACTGAAGGAGAGCTAACTCTCACTTGAGGTTTTTATCCTCAAGACCTTAAGTCACCCAGAAACAATCTCAGGTTTATAGTCTTATCGCCTGTGTTCTAAGTCTGATTAGTTCTGTGAGTTCTTGAAACCTGTTAACACGGTTTATCAAAACCATCTTGAGTGTCCTGCGTTTCTAATCATTTTGTTTTTAAATATGTGGCATTTTTCTGAAGCCAATAAAGCTTTCTGCTTCCTACTGGTGATAAGTGTTTGAGAAAATGCGTTCCCTGTAGATTTAAATTCAGTTTTACCTATCATTTAAAACCAGTTTCAGGGACTTCTCTGGCAGTCCAGTGGATAAGACTTCACCTTCCCTGGTCAGGGAACTAAGATCCCACATGACTCGTGGCCAAACAAACAAAAGCAATGTTGAAACAAAGTCAATAAAGATTTTAAAAGTGGTCCACATCAAAAATAAACTTAAAAAAAAAAAAAGAACTACTTAAAAAAGTTTTGTTTCAGCAGTTAACTTCAACAGCATTAATTTTGACGAGTAGACTTGAGACTTGTCTCAAAAATTTTCAAAACTGCTCATTTCTAGAACTTTCTGATAATGGGTAGAGATGACAGCTTTTATAGTACTGGTCTAGGAATCTGCAGACCTTAGCAAACAAGGTGGTACGGTGCAAAGAACAGAGACCAGGAGTGTGAGAGCTATCCTATGGCCAGCTTCACTGGTGTAAGTCATCTTTTTAAGCTTCAACAGTTCAATTAGACGTGAACCCTTCCCATCCGGCCATTAGTTACCAGGACTCTGAAATGAGTCATTTAATTACTGCATGCCTCAGTTGCTTCTAATAAAAATAATGCTGGTGGTGGTGGTGATGGTGGTGGTTGCTTTTGTTATTAGTTTTTCTTCCATGAAATGAGAGGGTTGGACTAAACTAGTGTTCTTCAAATATTCATAGATGCTTACCTTTAAAATATAAAACTTAACTCTTATATAGAAGTCCACTATAAAAAATTATAAAAGTGACCTGGGTGCTTATATAAATCCTCATAAAAATCTGTTGTGTAATGTAAGAATGTTTGAAATTCCAACACTCTTGTGGAAATAAAATATTTTGAAGCTTTCTAGTTCTGATATATTCTAATATGGTTAAAAAGTCCCTTAGACTGAAAAAGGACATTTCTGCTCTGCCATTCATCAGGTTGACATAGCACAGATGAAGGCAGTGGGGAGTGAAGAGAAAATCACATTTTTTCCGGTAGAAATGCTGAAGTTGTAATGTGTCAAGGAACCCACTTCTAAGGGTGACTGCTGCTTTATTATATATGGAGAAACCTTCTTCTGGAAAAGCGCTATCAGAAATGTTGCTGTTTTAAATCATTAGGAAGAATGAAACATCACACTGTACTTGGACAGTCCAAGTCATTTCAACATGAACAAGCACCCTCACTTTCCAACCCACGTGCAGAACTTCATGGAAAGCGCTTCTGGACACACCTATTCACATCTCTTATAACTTTTAGTCTCCAAGTTTGTAGGACCCTGATCCAGCAGTTGGTTCTGCTGCCCAGACTCTGGAGCCCTGTACCAAGGTCACAGGATGAAAATCTCTGAAACGGACCAAGCCCCATAGCAACTGTTGCCATGAGCCTCTGATCAAACCGGCCAGTTGCTTGACCCCGTATTAGGTAGAATACCCACCCTATTACCCACCCTATAGCATCCTAACCTATCACCTAATGCCCCCATTCTAGTAGGAATTTTCTGTCTTGAGGCTGTAGAAATTGGCTGCTGCTGCTGCTAAGTCGATTCAGTTGTGTCCGACTCTGTGCGACCCCACAGATGGCAGCCAACCAGGCTCCCCCGTCCCTGGGATTCTCCAGGCAAGAACACTGGAGTGGGTTGCCATTTCCTTCTCCAATGCATAAAAGCGAAAAGTGAAAGTGAAGTCGCTCAGTCATGTCCAACTCCTAGCAACCCCATAGACTGCAGCCTACCAGGCTCCTCCATCCATGGGATTTTCCAGGCAAGAGTACTGGAGTGGGTTGCCATTGCCTTCTAGAAATTGGCTACTAGCCCGCAAAAGGGTTTGGCTCGCCCTTGAGCCCATTCTGCCTCATGTCTGGAAATTCCTTTCCAATCCACACTTGGGCCACAACACAGACCTAATGTTGACCCCTGGCACACAGCTCTGTTTTGCCTTCAGCCTGTGAAAACACAATTACCTTTAAATTCCACCTAACCTCTCCCTCCCCCAAACCTCCTGACCGCGTCTTTGTTTGGTGAGTCATCTCAGGGCTCTGAGGGTGTGTAGATCTCATTCTTAGCTTACAAAACAAGTGGTGGCCTGGATTTAGGATACAGGATATTTAGGGTCAAAGACAATTATTTGTAATAATTTACTAGAATGATTTGATAACATTTCAGTTGATTTTATAGTGTTATTCAGTTAGACTTCAAGCTCTGTACATAGCACCCAGGTTCTGTTGCTTATTTCACATTATAATTATCTTTTCAGGAGACGAAGAGTATATTTTCCCATCTACTGTGTGGTACTTGCAGTGCTGGAGATGTGGGGGAGGGGTCAGAAGGAAATGAGGTGGGCCCCTTTTGCATAATACGAAGTGTCTGTGCATTGAGTCAAATATATATTAGCCTCTAACACCAACTTCCCTGGTGGCTCAGAGGGTAAAGTGTCTGCCTGCAATGCAGGAGACCTGGGTTCGATCCCTGGGTTGGGAAGATCCCCTGGAGAAGGAAATGGTAACCCACTCCAGTATTCTTGCCTGGAAAATCCCATGGATGAAGGAGCCTGGTAGGCTACAGTCCACGGGATCACAAAGAGTTGCACACGACTTCACTTTCACTTTCTAACACCAAAGTCTGGAAAACAGAGTTTGGCAATTACCTGCTGGTATTTAGAAAACAAACTGACCAAACTAGATAATTCCAGTAAGAGACGATTTGACAGTTTATATCCTTTGAGTTGATAAAGCGTTTGTTGAGCTTTGAACCTGGGGCGTAGCAGTTGGCCAGCTGCTTGACCCTGAGCCTGGAGGGTATGGGAGACTGTGGACAGCAGAGCATCAGACCAGAATGAACAGAAAAACAGCTGAGAGTGGGCTGAATCATTTCCAGCAAAGGACTCACCTGTACCATTTGCAGGCAACTGACAGCCTCTGTGAGTCAACTCAAGTTATTAAACCCACTAGAGCAGTTGGCTTGCTAAGGGCTCTGGTGTAACGCACCAACCCAAAAATGAAGCCAAGACTTGTCTGAGTTGATCAATCAGTTTCCTTGAGAAACTGATTTTTCTAACATAATGTTGTAGTTTCTCTAACGTATTGTAGGTCAGTTACACTTCAAAAACAAAGACAAAAAATGGATCAAATTTGTGGTTACATCAGGGCAGGTGGGGGAATTAGATGAAGGTACTGAAAACTTAAAGTTGTAAGATAAACAAGTACTAGGGGTGTGACGTACAAGATAATAAATATAATTAATACTCCTGTAGGAAAATTATGAAGTATATCCTAAGAGTTCTCACCACACAAAAATTTTTTTCTATTTCTATTTCTTTAATTTTATATTTATATAAGATGATGGAAAGTGAAAGATGATGAAAGTGAAAGAAGAGAGTGAAAAAGCTGGCTTAAAACTCAACATTCAGAAAACTAACATCATGGCATCCGGTCCCATCACTTCATGGCAAATAGATGGGGAAACAGTGGAAACAGTGGCTGACTTTATTTTTTGGGGCTCCAAAATCACTGCAGATGGTGACTGCAGCCATGAAATTAAGACACTTGCTCCTTGGAAGAAAAGTTATGACCAACTTAGACAGCATATTAAAAAGCAGAGACGTTACTTTGCCAGCAAAGGTCTGTCTACTCAACACTATAGTTTTTTCAGTAGTCATGTATGGATGTGAGAGTTGTACTATAAAGAAAGCTGAGTGCCGAAGAATTGATGCTTTTGAACTGTGGTGTTGGAGAAGACTCTTGAGAGTCCCTTGGACTGCAAGGAGATCCAACCAGTCCATCCTAAAGGAGATCAGTCCTGAGTGTTCATTGGAAGGACTGATGTTGAAGCTGAAACTCCAATACTTCGTCCACCTGATGTGAAGAACTGACTCATTGGAAAAGACCCTGATGCTGGGGAAGATTGAAGGCAGGAGGAGAAGGGGACGACAGAGAATGAGATGGTTGGATGGCATCACTGACTCGATGGACGTGAGTTTAAGTGGGCTCTGGGAGTTGGTGATGGACAGGGAGGCCTGGAGTGCTGCATGCAGTCCATGCGGTTGCAAAGAGTCGGACATGACTGAGCAACTGAACTGAACTGAAGATGATGGATGTTCACTAAACTTGTGATAATCATTTCATGATGTCTATAAGTCAAATCATTATGCTGATTTAATCATTATGCAAATTACCTTAAACTTTCATAATGCTGTGAGACAATTATAAAATAAAACTGGGGGAAAAATAAATGATCATTATATAAAAAAAGAGGCACTTGTTAAAATGCATTTCATTTCGCTGGGTATCACCCCCAGAGTTGGTTATTCAGAAGGCTTGGGGTGTGGGCTTCGAGTTTACATTTCTGAATTTCCAGGTGCTGCTCATGGTGCCCCATCTGGGACCACATTTTGAAAATTACTATTATAAATTATTTTTCTGTGGGTGATTTTTTTGACAGTTAAACTGAATATCTCATCCCACAGAGCCTAATCTATATTGGATCAGACTCTCCCAGCCTTATCTGGCAATAAATGCAATTTAACACTCACCTCCTTACCATCTTTAATCTTCCTTTATCAGGGGAATTATTTATTCATTTATTTCCCTCACACTTTCTTTTGCTGACATGACCTTCCTCCTTCAAAAAATTAATAAAAATGGAATTTCTCTTCCTTTTGGAAGAGAAAAATTAAGATGATTACAGCTACTCTTTAAAAATGGTATGTTAAAATATACATTAGATGCGGCTTTTTTATATTAATATAAATTTAAATTTAATTATGGACTTCCCCACACAAGAAAGAACTCTGTGAAAATTATGGTTTATGAATCTGATCTTTTAGATTTCTTTAGGAATTGCACATCTGTTCAAAACACAACCACATCAGCATTATTGGAAATGTTTGGGTAGAAACCAGATTGTAAAAACCACATGGGTCCAACCCCATACATGAGAGAGTGGAAAGGCAGAAAATGAGTAAGGGGGATTATTTCTAGTCCAACAACTAGTACTTACGCATTGGTCCTTGGGGTGGGGGCAGAAGTGGCTCCCCTCAATCTCTCTGCCAGTCTTTTCACCCAGGTCCCCAGAGTAGCATTGCTTAAGCCCAGAATAACAAAGTCTAGAAAGAAAAAAAAAAAAAGTCTTCACTCCTCTCATTGCTGGGGCTCAAATTTAGTCCTGGGATCCAGGGAAGAGATGGTAAGTGGTGATCCCCTGGAGGAGGGCATGGCAACCCACTCCAGTATTCTTGCCTGGAGAATCCCATGGACCGCGGAGCCTGGTGGGCTACCGTCCATAGGGTCGTAAAGAGTCGGACATGACTCAAGTGACTAAGCACGAACTCCTCTAACCACAGTTTTAAGTGAAAATGGAGAATTGGTAAATAGTGGCAGTATCAAGGTTACACGATTATCTGTATCCAATATCAGTGCCGAGTGGAGTGTGGCTGCTGGAGTGTGGCCTTGGTCATCACCTTGTCCATCTGTCCTACAGGATTCGTGGGCTCATTTCTGTGAGTGTGAGTGTGTATGTGTGTGTGTCCAGGTGGGTCTGGGTCCAATATGGACTCAAGACTGATCCTGGACGCCCAGGCGGGCTACCTTAGAGCGTGTGTGTGTGTGTGTGTGTGTCCAGATGGATCTGAGTTCAACAAGGACTCGAGGCTGTGTGTGTGTGTTCCCAGGTGGGTCTGGGTCCAACGTGGACTCGTGTGTGTGTGTGTGTGTGTGTGTCCCCAGGCGAGTCTGGGTCCAACATGGACTCAAGGCTGACCGTGGACGCCCAGGCGGGCCGCCTTAGAGCTCACGCATCGGTAGAGAAGCCCCAGGTGTGCGCCCTCCGGGCTCCGGCGCGTGCTCAGGTGTGCGCGCGGCCCTCGCGGGCGGGCGGGTACCGCGTCCCGCCTCCAGGGGGCGCCCTCGGAGGCGGCCTCCCGGGGGCGGCCGCCCCAGCCACGGCCGGCCGGGATTTCCGCTCGGTCGCTCGGTCCGGCTCTCCCCGAAGGGCGCCGCGCTCCGAGGCAGGTGAGTCGCCGGGCGCGGGCCGAGCCGGGCCCCTGTTCGTCCCCGCCCCCGCCGCGAGGGGGCCCCGGGGCCTGGGGGCGTCGCACGCCGGCGCGTATCCGGGGCCCGCGCGAGCCGGGGACGGAGGGCGGGGACAGAGCCGCGGCCGTGGCGGGACGCGACGCCTGCGGGAGCGGCTGGAAGGGCGGGGCCCGGGCCGTTAGCGCGTCCACACAGTGCCCGGCGCCGCGCGACGCGGACGCCTCGGCCAGTTACCCAGGTGTAGACTCCTCCTCTTCCCAAGGAAGACGTGATGACCCATCAGAAGGGTCCCCTTGAAAAGGATCTCCCGCTCTGATGCTTCTGTTTTTAACTTTAGAGATCCCTGTTTGCGAGGAGACCAGAAAGCTGCAAAAGAAAAGAGAACGTCTGGCACTTGTCAGTTTCTGAGTTAGGGCTTCTTTGGAGCTGTTAGTGACACCGCTGTTTTTGAAGAAATCTCTTTTACTGCCTTGATTAGGAAATATGCTTATTGAGCTTTCACTCTGTTGGCCAAAGAGAACACCGCAGCCGCACTGGTAACGCTAAAGAGGTGCACGATTTTTTTTTTTTTTTTTTAATAATTAAGTTTATTGGTGCACGATTTTTTAAAAAAAAACACACCTGACTCCAGGCTGTTAATATTGAACTGATAAGAAAATGAGACTTGGAGCCACGTCTTCTTAAAGCAGGATATTAATTTTGCTTAATGTCCCAGGGAGAAATCTTGGATTAAAAACTAAAAGGTCTCTCTAAATCAGTTGGATTTGACCAATATAAAGTGTAGGTCTCACACACACGTTTTTATGTACTTTTTCCTGTAACCGAAGACTGTTCTCCCTGGTCTCACTCAATTTATTGAAATGCTAATAAGAGACCCCTGCAGGTTGCCCACATTTTCCCCAAATGCCTTGTTTTTCCTAAAACGACTCCCTGGAGAAACCAGAAGTTCCTGAATAAGCAGACTGCCTGGGTAGAGAGCATTTGTGTTTCAAAAGCTGAGTTTGCAAAGGTAAATTAATTTCTAATTGGTGGACCTTTGTACAGAAGTGTTTTGGACTGGCTGACCTTGCAAACCAGAGTCCTGACTATTAGCACTAGACCTAGAGAAGGTGGTTATTCACGCTGACCTTAGGTAGCCGATTGTGGGAAGAAGAATAGAGCAAAGATAGAACGTGGTATTAAGTTTTTAAAATGATCTGTTCATTGCCCTCTTATTTTATGTAGTAAGATCTTGAAAGTTCCAGTCTGGGTCAGCTCTTGCAGGTGGAGTCAAGGCTCTGTACTTGAGGGCTATGTGCTCAAGTCCGCTGGGCCTTTCCAAGGGGCTAGGGCACCAGTGGGCATGGAGATTAGTGCGGCATTGTTTGCAGACGGACGGTCCCAAGGAAGGTGACGACAGGAGGACAAAATTCAAGCCATCTTACTCTTTTCTAGGACCTTCTTCATCCAAGAGGTAACGCTCAGATTAGAGATTTTATGAAGAGAGTGTTGGTTAAACAGGGTCGGCATCTTGTGTAACAGGAATTCGTTCTTTAATTGAAGCTCTCTCTGGTCAGTAAAACTGCTCGGGGCAAGACGACCTTGCCCAGATCGGATCTGAGAGCTAGGCGGAGAGTAGGCAGAGATTACAATGTGGAAGGTGTTATTATGCCCCCATAATATACCCCCTGCAACTGATTTACAGTTAGTAGAAGTCTCGGGTTTGTATGACATCACAAGGTAATAGACATGGTAAATAGCTAACATTTCTGGAGGATGAAGTAAGTGCCCAAGGGCAGTTAGAGCACTGGGAAATGAATACCTGCCAGAGGACTGGGGGAGGTCATAGTGAGGCTTCACCTTGGACCCAGGGTAGAATTTTTACAGGCAGAGGAGTGGAATGGGGACCAGCATTCCTGGTGGCACACTGCCTGTGTGCGTGCAGGCTTAGTGGTGTCCCACTCTTTGTGATTCCATGGACTGTAGACTACCAGGCTCCTCAGTCCATGGGATTCTCCAGGCAAGAATACTGGAGTGGGTTGCCATTTCCTGCTCCAGGGGATCTTGTAACCATGTTGGAGAAATAGGGATGAAACTCTGTAAGGACGGTGGGACTGGAGGCCTGCCTAGAGAGAAAGGCCCTCTGGAGATAAACTCTAGTTTTTGATCAGAGCTCTGATTTTTTATTTGCTTTTTATTAAAGCAAATTTAAAAGGGAAGGGAATGGTGTAATGAACTTCCATATTTCCATCAACTAGATTTAACAATTGATTAAAACAATTTCTGTGTTTTGTTTTTTTTTTTTTTTGGCTGTATCTGCTTATCCTTTTGTTCAGTTCAGATCAGTTGCTCAGTCATGTCCGACTCTTTGCCACCCCATGAATCGCAGCACACCAGGCCTCCCTGTCCATCACCAACTCCCGGAGTTCACTCAGACTCACATCCATCGAGTCAGAGATGCCATCCAGCCATCTCATCCTCTGTCGTCCCCTTCTCCTCCTGCCCCCAGTCCCTCCCAGCATCAGAGTCTTTTCCAATGAGTCAACTCTTCGAAGGAGGTGGCCAAAGTATTGGAGTTTCAGCTTCAACATCAGTCCTTCCAAAGAAATCCCAGGGCTGATCTCCTTCAGAATGGACTGGTTGGATCTCCTTGCAGTCCAAGGGACTCTCAAGAGTCTTCTCCAACACCACAGTTCAAAAGCATCAATTCTTCAGCACTCACCCTTCTTCACAGTCCAACTCTCACATCCATACATGACCACAGGAAAAACCATAGCCTTGACTAGACGGACCTCTGTTGGCAAAGTAATGTCTTTGCCTTTGAATATGCTATCTAGGCTGGTCATAACTTTCCTTCCAAGGAGTAAGTGTCTTTTAATTTCATGGCTGCAGTCACCATCTGCAGTGATTTTGGAGCCCAAAAAAATAAAGTCTGACACTGTTTCCACTGTTTCCCCATCTATTTCCCATGAAGTGATGGGACCGGATGCCATGATCTTCATTTTCTGAATGTTGAGCTTTAAGCCAACTTTTTCACTCTCCTCTTTCACTTTCATAAATTTAAATTGCAGATAACATATTTCACCCCTGTCTAGGGTAGTTGCTTTTGTTTAGTTATGGCTAAGTCATGCCTGACTTTTTTGCGACCCCATGGACTATGGCCTGCCAGGCTCCTCGGTCCGTGGAATTTCCCAGGCATTAATCCTGGTATGGGTTGCTGTTCCCTTCTCCAGGGGGATCTTCCCAACCGAGGGATCAAACCCGGGTCTCCTGCACTGGCGGGCGGATTCTTAACCACTGAGCCACCCGGGAGGCCCAGATAGTGTGGTCTGTACCTCCAAAAAGGCATTTTTCTTGTATAACCATAATACCATTGTTATCTCTTTATCAAAGTGACAATAATTCCTTAATGTTTTCTGGAACCCAGTCCACAGATTTCCCTGATTGCCTCGGAAATGCACTTTTACTCTTGGCTCGTGTGACTCAAAATGGGCCACACAAGGTGTTTTGCTGCGTGTCTGTTGTCTCTCAGTCCAGGACAGGGGGTTGACGGACAATGAAAAGGGCTAGTTACTAACTCTTTAAGGCTTCCTAGGCCATGTGTCTCCGTTGCAGCTACTCAGCTGTGTTGCTCTAAAGACTCAACCATGGATGATATGTGAACGAGCATGGCTGTGTTCTAGGAAAATTGTTTCCAAAGGTTTTTGTTTTAAACTCCGCCTGCAGGTGGGAGTTATCTGAGGGCCGTGGTTTGCTGACTCTGGTCTGAAGCAGTCCTGTGGGTTTCTTTAATGCCATGGTTTACTGGTATCACCTGGTTGGCTCTGGAAGGCTCTCATTCTGGGTTTATTCAGCTTTGCATAGAGTGTGGTTTAGCTTATTCCTCTATCTACTGTGTCAGCATAAACTGCAATGTAGATCTAAAGGCTTAATTAGAGTCAGAGTCACCATGTATGGCAAGTATGCTTCAGATGTGGTTTGAATGTTTTTTCTAACTGTTGAACGAGTCACTATTTTATTTGTTGGCCATACCATGCAGTATACGGACTCTTAGTTCCCTGACCAGAGATGGAACCTGCGCCCCCTGCATTGGAAGTGTGCCATCTTCCTTGGACTGCCAGGGAAGTCCCTGAATTTTTTTTGTTGTTGTTCTTAATTTAGGACTTTAAAAGATTTGAGCTTTCCTCATAGCTCAGTTGGTAAAGCATCTACCTGCAATGCAGGAGATCCCGGTTTAATTCCTGGGTTGGGAAGATCTCCTGGAGAAGGGATAGGCTACCCACTCCAGTATTCTTGGGCTTCTTTTGTGGCTCAGCTGGTAAAGAATCATCCTGCAATGCGGGAGACCCAGGTTTGATCCCTGGGTTGGAAAGATCCTCTGGAGAAGGAAAAGGCTACTCACTCCAGTATTCTGGCCTGGAGAATTCCATGGACTGTATATTCCATGGGGTCGCAAAGAGTGGGACACGACTGAGCAACTTTCACTTTCAAAAGATTTGAGGGGATTTCCCTGGCAGTTCAGTGGTTAAGATTTTGTTCAATGCAGGGGGATGAAGGTTTGATTCCTGGCCAGGGAGATAAGATCCCTCATGCCTTATAGCCAAAAAACCAAGACATAAAACAGAAGCAATATTGTAAAAATTCAATAAAGACTTTAGAAATGGTCCACATCAAAAAAAAAAAAAAAAATCTTTTTCTAAAGACTCAAATCCACGTCTGGGAAACTCAGTGTTCCTAAAATAATCTTACCCTGATGGCTGAAGATACACTCCATTCTTGTTTTTCTTAGTTGAAGGAGAGGCTATAGCTGCTGTTTCTCAAAGTTGAGAACTTTGGGCCCCTCTGCTACACCAGTGCGAGCTTGCCTCTGTTCTAGGCATCCTTCGGCCCCTTGAGTCATGTTTTTCCACTGAATGGCAGTCCCTTCCTTCCGAGCCACATACCCAGGGTCTGAGATGCCGTCCAAGGGTCTTTAGCCTTTAAGCCCTCATCTCTTAAACACTCCACTTTCTTCACTCACCTTCCTCTTCATCTCACCCCCAGCAGGACTGAGAACCGGACACCTGGTCCATGGACTTCTGGTCCCACTGTGAGGTGGGACTACTTGTCCTACATCCTGTTTGGAAGGATTCTGAGGTTAGACACTCTTCAGTCTCCCTCTGATGCAGGATTCTAAGCCTCCGCAGGCTTGAAGAAAGAAGCTTACAGGTGAGAGTTGTTTTCCTCTTTCCGGGAGTGTTTGCTGTCCTAAACTGTAGAGCACCAGAGAAAGTGTGTTGACAGAGGGCGTCAGTTGGAAGGCCTGTCTTTTTGTCTTTTAGGAATAGTGGTGAATCTGTTGAAACCTTTTTTTTCCTAGATAATATGCCATTGGTCTTTTTCTTACTGATTTGTAAGAACTCTGTATACATTGAGGATGCTAATCTTTTGTCAGATATGTTACAACTGTTTCCCCAGTTTTTAAAACTTTGTATTTATGCTCTGAGGAAAAATTTAATTTTACAAAGGGGAAAAAATGTCAATCTCCCCTTTACAGTATCCCTGTTTTATGTCTCATGAAGAAATACTTGCCCGTTTTAAGCTCTTTAAAAAAAAAAATCTGTTAACACAGATTAATAAGCATATGATGAAAACTAGGTACATATGATTCTAAAAAATAATACTCTTTCTACCAGCTAGTATAATATTAACTTGATTAAATGTTGGCCTTTAAGATGGGCCCTACGTTGACAAGTTTTGATGTTGGGAGATGGATATTTTGGGGGTCATCATATCATGACTTCTGTATATCTTTGACTTCCCAAAATGAAAAACTTTTCTTAAATAAAAAGAATAGTAGGTAGAAAAGCCATTTTGTCCTATTTGTTCATGTTCAGCAACTATTAATTATCTACTGTGTGCTGAATACTGGGGGTATTTTGTTAATAAAGGCACAAGATGTTGGAATTCACATTTCTCATGTCAGAGGCAGACGCTAATGGCATGGTTAAGGGCTCCACCTCCTGTGTTAGACTGCCTGGCTTCACATACTGGCTGGGTGATTTTGAACTTCTTAATTTAAAAGATGGAGGATAATAATCGCGTCTACCTGCTAGGTTTTGGGGAGGCTTGAATGAGAGAACCCACAAAAATTCCTTTGTGTGGTGCTCCAAAACTCCAGTACTTTGGCCACTTGATGCGAAGAGCTGACTCATTGGAAAAGACCCTGATGCTGGGAAGGTTTGAAGGCAGGAGGAGAAGGGGACGACAGAGGATGAGATGGTTGGATGGCATCACCGACTCAATGGACATGAGTTTGAGTAAGCTCCGGGAGTTGGTGATGGACAGGGAGGCCTGGTGTGCTGCAGTCCATGGGGTCGCGAAAAGTTGGCCACGACTGAGTGACTGATCTGAACTGAACTAGCATTTAGTCAACACTTGATAAGTGTAGATTCTGAAGGAAAGAATTCAGTCAAGCCAGGCCTAAGCTGAGAGGAACAGGTGCTAAGAGAATGCCTGGAGTGGGGTCCTGGCCTCGTCTGGCATGGTTAAGCAGGGTCTAGGGTTGGGAGAGTTTCCGGGGGGGTGGGGGGGATACTTTTGAGTGGAGACGTGAGGCGTGGATGCCACGTCTTTTAATCACAAGTACCCTTTCGTGGACTTCCCTGGTGGCTCAGATGGTAAAGCGTCTGTCTACAATGTGGGAGACCCAGGTTCGAGCCCTGGGTTGGGAAGATCCCCTGGAGAAGGAAATGGCAATCCACTCCAGTACTATTGCCTGGACAATCCCGTGGACAGAGGAGCCTGGTAGGCTACAGTCTATGGGGTCGCAACAAGTCGGACACGACTGAGCGACTTCACTTCACTTCACTTCACCCTTTTGTGGGGAAGTGAAGAGGCAAAGTGGCAGCAGCCAGGGGCCCAGGCGGAGGCCCGGTGCCTTAAGAAAGCTGGTCTGACTTGGTCTTAGTTTCCTGGTCCTGCGGGAACTTGAACCACCCAGATGGATTGTCCTGTTCTCCAGGGCAGGAGTCCAGCTGGGTGTCACTGGGCTGAAATCTGGGTCTTGGGGGGTCTGTGTCCCCCCCACCGGAAGCTCTGGGGGCGAATGTGTTTTCTTGACCTTGCAGCCTCCACTTGCAAGGGAGCCCCTGTGTGTCCCTGGGGGCCCCAAGCCAGGAGAACGGCTCCACTTGGAAGCTTGGTGGTTTGATTGGGCCCCCTTGGAGCATCCAGGGTAATTCCACATCTTCAGGCCCTTCACTTGAACCGCACGCAATCCATAGAGCCCCTTGTACCAGGCTCTGGGGCTGAGGACAGGGCGTCTTTGGGGGCCTTTCTGCCGTCACCTCGCTGGGTTGGCGGTGGTTCCCCAGACGTTTGGGCCGTCTGATGTGCTCCGGCCAGGGGCTGACAGTTATCCCGGTTGCTCGGCCTTCCTAGGCTCCTGGGGCCTCTCTGACGGTGGTGGTGCCGTGCGGGCGGGCTTCTGTGAAACCTCCCCGTTTGTCTCCGCGGAGCGGCGGTCAGGATCTTCTTTGACCGACTCCTGTGCCCCGTGACCCGTCCCCTCCAGGTCACTCCTGCTCCGCACCCTGACGGGTTTCGCAGCTGCAGCTATGTTACCTTCTGGTTTTTCTGTTGCTTTTGCCTGTGTGATTCTTTTTGCACACTAGCCTTAAATACTGCCGGATGATAAACAAAATTCGTGTTATGATATTGGGTTGGCCGAAAAGCTTATTCAGGTTTCCAGTCCCGTCTCATGGAAAAACCCAGAGGAGCTTTTTGGCCAACCCAGTATTGAGTATTTTCTTCTCCATTAATACTGACTGGCTGAGAGCTGGGCCTCGCTCCTAACAGACCCCCACTGAAGAAGAACTCGTTTCCAGTGGTTGGGAGTGCTTTTATAGACCTCTGACCGTTGGAGTTACACCAGAGGAAAGCAGAGAGAGAAAGAGTAAATTAGAGAGAACTCGTGCTGTGTTCTTCTCTCTATCCGTTCCTACATCTGCCTTTAAAACTTTTTGAGCATTAATTACCTCTTCCTGCCGTTGTCATCTGCACTTAGGTAGATATAGCAGATAAATTAATGAAAACTATTAATATTTCTACAGCTGATGATAGTCTTAATTATTTATGAGTATTAAATGAGATTTAAAAGCATTCTTTAAGCCATTATTTTTGAGACGAATCACAGCTGTTTTGAATTACTCTTTCTCTCTTGACTCAGTTTTCTGTAAAGTTAGATGCAGATTATAAAAGCCTAAAAATCTGTGAGGGGAAAACAATCTATCTTCTAAGTGAATAAAGAACAGCTAGATGGCATTCTTGGGAGTATTTATGAAAAATAAGTCCCTGGTTTTTTTCCTCTCGTCATTTCTTTAATAGACATCTCCAGTTCAGTTCAGTCACTCAGTCGTGTTCAACTCTTTGCAGCCCATGGACTGCAGCACGCCAGGCCTCCCTGTCCATCACCAACTCCCGGAGTTTGCTCAAACTCATGTCCATCAAGTCAGTGATGCCATCCAACCATCTCATCCTCTGTCACCCGCTTCTCCTCCTGCCTTCAATCTTCCCAGCATCAGGGTATAAATATCTCCAGCCCTCCTCAAATAAGAGCACAGTAAACCCTCGTGAATCCATGGTGGCAGAATCCATACACTGTCCTAGCTTTACCATACCTGCTTCAATTGCCCTCCTTTCTTTGCTTTTTGAGTTTTTGTTCATTGGCTTGCTTCTGGAGAATTTTGAAGCAAATGTCAGAACCTATGTCATTTCACCCCTAGATGTTTTTTTTCTTAATATATATATTTTATTGACGTGCAGTTGACTTACAGTGTTTCAGGTGTACAGCAAGGTGATTCAATTATACATATACCCGTATATTATTTTTGAAATTATTTTCCATTGTAGGTTATTATAAGATATTGATTATAGTTCCCTGTGCTATACAGTAAACTTTTGTTGCTTGTTCCATGCCAACTTTTTAAATTAGAAATCTAGTATTCTATTCATACTAAGTCAAACGAGTGGAATCAAAATGTCATACGTTTTTTAGTTAGGCCAAAATTCGTAAGTTTTCTAAAGTATATATAACACATATTTACATATGTATATAAAGCTTTTATACTATACTTGATAAAGGCTTGAGAAGGAACATCAAAAAAAAGAGATGGAGAAATTGGAAAACATAAACTAAGTGAAGTGGGAGCCCTGAATATGAAATGGAAATAAATGAGACAAACTAGATAGGAATAAAAGGTCATCATGTAGTTCTGCTTCTTAAACACGGTTCTCATTAGAAATATGTCTGGAACTTTGGAGGAAAAAAAGTTCCTTTTTTTGGAGGGAAAAAAGTTCCTTTTTTTGGAGGGAAAAAAGTTTTGAAAAAAAAAAATAGCTGGGCATTTGTATTTTCAAAAAATTCCAAGATAATTGATATGCATCTAGATTTTAAAAAGTGATATAGTTTTTTCTATTAAATAGTAGTTTTTGTGATATAGAATTCTATTATTTTTCTGTTGAGCAATCCTGATTCAGTGTTATTTAGTGAGTAATAGTTACATAATCATAATCACAATAGTAAAAGATGTTGTTTATCAGTTTTCACAATAGCCAAACAAAAAATAAAAGATAATTACAACTGCAAGCTATGATGGGGATGTGATTAACCTAACAGTATAAAATAATTACATACAATTTGGGGGGTCACGCAGAGTGATGTGAGAAGTGGAAGTGCATATATGTTCATGTTTTCGTCCACCCAGCCAGTCTCTGCCTTTTGGTTGGTGCATTTAATCCATTTACATTTAAGGTAATTATCGATATCTATGATCCTGTTTACCATTTTCTTAATTGTTTGGGATTTATGTTCTGTAGGTCTTCTCTTGTGTTTCCAGCCTGGAGAAGTTCCCTTAGGATTTGTTGTAAAGCTGGTTTGGTGGTGCTGAATTCTCTGAACTTTTGCTTATTTGGAAAGCTTTTGATACCTCCATCAAATCTGAATGGGAGGCTCGCTAGAGAACTCTTGGTGGTAGGTTCTCTTGGTTGTAGGTTCTTCCCTTTCACCACTTTAATATATCATGCAATTCTCTTCTGACTTGTAGAGTTTGAAAGGGCGTTTCCTTGTATGTTATTTGTGGTTTTTCCCTTGTTGCTTTTAATATTTTGTATTGTCTTTCATTTTTGTCAGTGTGATTACTGTGTTCTCATGATGTTCCTCCTTGGGTTTATCCTGCCTGGGATTCTCTGTGCTTCCTGGACTTGGTCGTCTATGTCTTTTCCCATGTTAGGGAAGTTTTCAGCTATTATCCTCCAGATATTTTCTCAGGTTCTTCCCCTCTCTCTGTTCTCCTTCTGGGACCCCTGTAATGCGAATGTTCTTGCGTCTAATGTTGTCCTAGAGGTCTCGTCTATGGGGTTGCACAGAGTCGGAAACGACTGAAGCGACTTAGAAGCAGCAGCAGCAGAGGTCTCTTAGGCTGTCTTCATTTTTTTTTCCCATTCTTTTTTCTATGTTCTGTTTTGCAGCAAGTGATTTCCCACATTCTGTCCTCCAGGTTATTTATCCATTCTTCTGCGTCAGTTATTCCGCTATTGATTCCTTCTCATGTATTATTCATCTTTGTTTGTTTGTTCTTTTATTTAGTTCTTTGGTAAACATTTCTTGCATCTTCCCCATTGTTTTCCCGAAATGTAGTTTTTGTTTTAGCCACTGTGGGATTGTGGTTCTTCTGTCTGCCATCTGAAGGAGCAGGCTAGGAGGCTTGTGTAAGCTTCCTGGTGGGAGGGACTGGTGGTGGGGAAAACTGAGTCTTGCTCTGGTGCGCAGGGCCTTGCTCAGTAAAACTTTAATCCAGTTATCTGCTTATGGATGGGGTTGCGCTCCCTCTGTGGTAGTCCTTTGGCCTGAGACAACCCAGCCCTGGGGTCTGTGGGCTCTCTCACCCACCCGGGGGGTATGGATTTGATTTTTTCATGATTGTGCCCTTCCTACCATCTCATATGGCTTCTGCTTTGTCTTTGGACACAGGTATCTTTTTTGGTGGGTTCCAGCGTCCTCCTGGCAATGATTTGCTTTCACAGGACGAGATAAGCTCGTGTCCTTCTACTCTGCCATCTTGAACCGGAAGTATCCCTCACCCCTAAATATTTTGGTATTGAATTTTATTCAAAAATTTACTTTCTAAATAACTATAATCCTACCTAACAATTTGGAGAAGGCAATGGCAACCCACTCCAGTACTCTTGCCTCGAAAATCCCATGGACGGAGGAGCCTGGTGGGCTGCAGTCCATGGGGTTGCACAGAGTCGGACACGACTGAAGTGACTTAGCAGCAGCAGCAGCTACCTAACAATTAACAAAAAGTCTTTAATATTGTGTAATGCTGTATTCAAATATCTCCAGTTGTCTAAAACAATCTGTTCAGCTGTTTTATTCAAATCAAGATCAAAGCAAAGCTCTTTTATTGTATTTGGTTTATATTAATATATTCCTTAGTTTGTTTTAATTATAATAATGAATGTGTGCCATCTGAGCTTAATTCAGAATGCTCTTACTCTTATATCTACCTTTTGTTTTTATCTCATTGTTTTACATCATTGCATGCTCTCATGCTTTCAGTCATTATTATTATTTTGAATTTATATAAAGTAAAATTGACCTTTTTTGTTGTATAATACTTTGAGTTTTAAAATTGATTCCTGTAACCTGATAGAGCACTCCCATCACCAGAAATATCCAGAAAACAAAAGAAGCCCTCCCTCATGCTGTGCCCTTGAAGTGAAACCCTCACCCTACCCCTAATTTCTGATCACCCTTGATCTGGTCTCCATCTTTATACTTTCGCCTTTCCCGGAACGTCACATAAGCAAAGTTATACACTATGTAACCTTTGAGACTGGCTTCTTACATTCAGAGGATATCTGTGAGATTCGCCCACATGTGGATCCTTTCTTCATCTTATGGACATAGCACAAGTTTATCCGTCCACCTTGAGCATCTGTTGAACATTTGGATTCTTCATAACTTTTGGTGGTTATGAATAGAGCTGCTACAAACATTTGTACATGGGGTTTTGTGTGATCAGCAGTTTTGCCCTTTCTGTGGTGGGTCCCTAGGACCAGATGGCTGGGTCAGGGGGTAGGCGTATGTTGAACTTCGTGAGAAACTGCCAAGTTGTCTCCCAAAGTGGCTGCTGCTGTTCAGTCACTAAGTGGTGTCTGAAGCTTTGCAACCCCATGGACTGTAGCCCACCAGGCTCCTTTGTCCAGAGGATTTCTCAGGCAAGAATACTGGAGTGGGTTGCTATTTCCTTCTCCAGGGGATCTTCCCTACCCAGGGATCGAACTCTCATTCCCTGCTTTGGCGGAAAGATTCTTTACTGCTGAGTCACCAGGGAAGCTCCACCATTTTATATCTCTATCAGGAATGTATGAGAGTTCCAGTTGTTCTGTGTCCTTGACAGGACTTGATATTGTCAGGTTTTAAAAATTTGAGCCACCTTAATTGGTGTGTTATTTTTTCTTTTAATTATCTGATTTCAGTTTTTTGAGTATCATAGAAATATTTTAAATAATTATTGAATAAATTACTGAACTAAATTTATTTTATATACCCGTTATAAATATTTCTGGTATTCTGGTGATATTCTCCATTTTAATATGTTAAATATTCTGTATCGGAAAATAACTAGATTAAACCCAGATTATTCTACAGATACGCGTCTTCGTTGACTCTCACCCACTGACACATCGTATTTGGCAGAGGTTTGCGGAGTAGTGTCTGGACCGTGATGCGTTTTGCAGTGATCACTCATTGTATGTGTCTGGTGCTTGTCTTGCTCCCAAAGACATGTGCTTTTATCATGAGCACTGTGATTTCTCTTGCCATCAGTTTTATGCTAGATTAGATTGATTGGTGAATAGTTAATTCCATGAGAGCAAATGGATGTAGGCAGAGAGTGATTTCTTTGAGTGCCTTTTAGCTAGGTGAACCCTGTTGTCCTTTAAAAATGGACTGCTCCTGTGTGTCTGAGGCAGCAGTAAATGCTTGTGTTTGAATCCCTTTTTCCTTCTGAAAGCATGCTGAGCTCAGGAAGAAAACCATTTGAGATCTGTGGAATAAAGCTCATATATCTCCCACTGGATGATTTAGGACCATGGCCACTGGTCACTGTTGCTTGCACGTGTGGAGTTGACTCCTGGACTAATTACCAGAATATCCCTGGTGTTGTTGTCCCTCACTGCTCACATTAGGTGAAACCGTGAAGTCTTGGGGTGGACAAGGTCATCACTAAGATAGAGCCTATCTTTAAATTCAGGTCTCACCCGTTAGCTGCTGTGGTTTGAGCTTCTGGTGGGTAGTCAGTTCAGTTCAGTTCAGTCGCTCAGTCGTGTCGGACTCTTTGCGACCCCATGAACTGCAGCACGCCAGGCCTCCCTGTCCAACACCAACTCCCGGAGTTCACTCAAACTCACATCCATCAAGTCGGTGATGCCATCCAGGCATCTCATCCTCTGTCATCCCCTTTTCCTCCTGCCCCCAATCCCTCCCAGCATCAGGGTCTTTTCCAGTGAGTCAACTCTTCGCATGAGGTGGCCAAAGTACTGGAGTTTCAGCTTTAGCATCATTCCTTCCAAAGAAATCCCAGGGCTGATCTCCTTTAGAATGGACTGGTTGGATCTCCTTGCAGTCCAAAGGACTCTCAAGAGCCTTCTCCAACACCACATTTCAAAAGCATCAATTCTTCAGCACTCAGCTTTCTTCACAGTCCAACTCTCACATCCATACGTGACCACTGGAAAAACCATAGCCTTGACTAGACGGACCTTTGTTGGCAAAGTAATGTCTCTGCCTTTGAATATGCTATCTAGGCTGGTCATAACTTTCCTTCCAAGGAGTAAGCGTCTTTTAATTTCATGGCTGCAGTCACCATCTGCAGTGATTTTGGAGCCTGTCATTTAAAAAGAGTGGACCTTACTATCATGTAATTGGAAGAGTAGTGTCCATGTAGGTCTTACTTTGTGACCAGACTGTCTCTGCTTTTGCTTCTTGAAAGTTGCTGGAGGGTCAGACCTGTTGACAGACCTTCCTTTGTGACATAGCGCATCAGAAAGAAAAATGGGTCTGACCAAGGAAGGGAGATTGAGGACAGATGGCCGGAAGGGCATCACGTTGCTGTGGTCTGAAGCCTCGGAGGCCAAGTACCAGGAAAATTCATTTCAAAATGAAAAGAAATGGATTTCTGTGGTTAAGTCATTTTTTGGTTTAAAACTAACATACTGATTGACCTTCATTACATCAGTTAGATTGGAGTACATCAAAAATACTGAAGGATTAGTAAGGATGTTACCTCCATTGGACCCAAGTCTTTAAGAGTTCTTATGGATATTCTTTAAACTTTATGCTTGTTGGTATTAATAAAGTCTTAGATATATGTATGTTTTGGAGGGGGTTGGATTTTATTGGGGCTCTAAGTCCAAGGTTTAGAACACCGGACTAATGCACCTGCTGCCCCCTGGTGGCGGTGTATTAAACAGTGCGGTTCAGAGGAGTTCTGGAGGGCACAAGTCCATTGGTCATAGAAGAGGATTGTAGAGGGAGCCAGGAAATGGTTTCTCTTTCCAGCTTTTCTCATAATTACTACCTGTAATTATGACCTCAGGCAAATAATGTAGTTTGATTTAAGTCTAAATTTCACTTTCTTCCACTTTAAAATGTGATTTCTTCCTGTTTTAACATCTTAAAATTCTCCAATGGTAACAACAAATATTAGTGAAATGTATCAGGTTCCACTTCTTCCCTTATTAGCTGAATCCTAAAAAATCCCAGATATTTATTCAGGAAAGCAGACTCCAGAGCAACTGTTGAAGCTTAACACAGATTTGATTCATGGCCAGGAGCTGCATAGACCTGTTTGTAGCATAGTCCATAATAAATCAACGTGGGGACTGTGTGTTACTATGAAAGCATAATTGATACAAGTTGCATCATTTAAAAGTTAATTTTCTTATATTTAATTCTGGTTTTTAAAAACCATAAGATTTACCATCCTAACCATTGTTAAGCGTGCAGTTCAGTGTGTTTATAATGTTGCACACAGATCTCCAGAACTCTTTCATCCCGCAGAACTGAAACTCTTCCCAGTCAACAAGTCCCTGTTTCTTTCTCTCTGCAGCCCTTGGCAACTATCATTCTACTTCCTGTCTCTCTGAATTTGATGACCCTGGGTCCCTCCTATAAGGAATCGTAATAGTCTTTGTCTTTTCGTGATTGACTTATTTCACTTAGCACATTGTCCTCAGGTTCATCCATGTTGTAGTGTGCCTGGAGTTCTTTCCTCTTCAGGGCTGATGATCATGTATAGAGACCACATTTTGTTTGTTCGTCCATTGATGGACACTTGGGGAGCTTCCACCTCTTACCTATTATAATATTATTTCATAATTATATAATGCATATATTACTGATGCAGAGAGGCCTTATTTATTCAGTTTTTTTTCTGTGTGTAAAAGGTTAAACTTCACCATAAAGGACACCATTCAACCAGGCTAGATGACTAGGATATGACTTTTTTTATGGATGAGTTAAAAAGGAGCTAACATCTATTGGACACAAGCTCTGTGCCAAGTACTTACATATCTGTGATACATTCTGTTGCTCAGTCCTTATGATAATTCTTTGATTTATCCTCTCTCAGAAGGGGACTGATACTTACTAAAATCACCGTGTGCCAGAATTTTGATGTACTGAATACATTGTCTCGTATAATCCCCATACATCGGTCTTGGAGGTGGGCATTATTAGCCCCATTTTTACGTGATGTAACTGTGGTTCAGAGGGATGAACCACCTTGAGCAAAGTCACACGGCTGAAAGCATCAGGGTTTCATCTGACGAGGAAGTGAAACACGTCCAGTGCAAAAGCATGTGTCCTTCAGTCTGCGCCCTGCTCCCCTGCTGACAGGAGTAACAGCTGCTCCTGCGGTCCTGGGGCTGTGCTCTGTCATTTTCTCTGAGGGTTCCTGTGCACCTAGCATGACTCTCCTTGGGATTTAAAAACCTAGAGCTGGGGCCAGTTTGAACCCCCAGGGCAGTGTGAGGCAGAGAGAGATGGGGCTGGACAGTGGCTGACCACTGTGAACCCTCTGAGTGTGTTACCCTGGCCTTAGTGGCTGCAAACAACACATACCTGCCCACAGTTTGGGGGGTGAGGGTGAGACTCGGAGGGCCACTCTGCCAGGTGGCTGTAGCTTGGGCTGGCAGGACTGTGGTTGCTCCAGGCTGACTTGGGGGGATCTGAGCTCACCCACGTGACAGCCCGCAGGCCTTGGGTCCTCTCTGTCTCTCTTGAGAGACCTCAGTTCCTCTCCGCATGGGTGTCTCCTGACTTAGGCTTGTCACTGGCTTTCCAGAGAGCAAGGGGCTCAGATGGAGCCAGGGTCTTGTTATAACCCAGCCTCGGAGGTGACAGCCCATCAGTTCCTCTGTGTTCTGTTTGAAGAGAATCCCTGGACCCAACCTTCACCCGAGGGGCAGGATCATGGGGGTCATCTGAGAGGCTGCCCACCGGAGCCCCAGGCTGGGACTCGGGAGCGCAGCCTGGAGGCAGTGAGACCACTTGGGGGTGTTCATCCAAGATGTGACCAAGTGTGGGAGGAAGGGGGAGGTGTTGTTAACAAGCAGTCAGGGGAAGGAGAAGGAGGTGGGAAGGACCAGGTGGTTTGAGTGCTACCTAAGTGACTCGCATGCAGCCGCCAAGCAGCATCGTCTTCAGAATCTTCCGATGAGATGCGGACCGTGTACAAAACTACCCGTGCTTTCTTACTGCTGACCAGTCAGCAGATCTGTTCCTGGATTTCAGTCATGAGAAACCAGCTTTTGCAGAGACCCCTTTGTACCAGGAAACACATGAGGGCTACTAGTCAGTTACCTTGTTTTAACACAGGTTTTCAAGTCGCGAAGTACCGGGGCTGTAACTTTTCAGTCTCATCCTACAAGTGCCACTGAGCCTGGACTTTCCGTAGTGAGACGCATTATTCGGTGGCCAGGCAGCTGAACCAGGCTCCACAGTTCTCACACGTCCTCTCACAGGCCCGCACTGCATCCTTTACTCATGATGTCGGAAGGATTGTGTTTCTCCTTCTTGAAATCTACCCCCTTTGAAGTCTGACCTGAACGTAAATTATGTGAAAGAATGATGTATTCACAGATCTTGGATATTTAGTTTCTGGTCACGTTATCAGCAAGCCAGTCTAAAGATTAACTGAATTTGGGGAGGAGACGGGGGACATACAGGGCCAGAAGATTGAGGGTGTTGGTGACAGGCCATCACTCATGAACTGTTACATCCAGAGAAAGAGTATTTCAGGTTTATGTCGCTCCAGCCTTTTCCTTGCATCACTATGTTCAAAATTAAAAAGCAGATGTGAAAAACTGTCCTTTAAACCTGCGTGATTCCTGAGACTGCGGCTCCCTGGGTGCTGGCCGAAGCTGTGAGCTGGGCAGCTGGGCTTCCCGCCCGCGAGGGCCTGGCCGCGGCCGCCGTGGGCACACCCAGCTGGGCTTCCCCGCCCGCGAGGGCCTGGCCGTGGCCGCTGGGGGCACACCCAGCTGAGCTTCCCCGCCCGCGAGGGCCTGGCCGCGGCCACCAGGGGCACACCTGGCACAGACCACGCATGGCCCTGCACTGTGTTATGCTGGTCACACCAGGTGTCGAGAGTAGAAACTGTAAGCTCTCCCACAGCGTTAAAGTGGTTGGTCTTGTTGCTTCATACTTACACATAGGCCGGCCTGGAATCATAAGAGAATAAACATAAACTGTTTACTTAGGAAAGTGTATATTCAGAGCTTCCTTGGTGGCTCAGTGGTAAAGAATCTGCCTGCCAACGCAGGGAACATGGGTTCGATCCCTGGTCCAGGAAGCTCCCACATGGCGCAGTGCAGCTAAGCCCAAGAGCCGCAACTACTGAGCCGGTGCACTAGAGCCCAGGAGCTGCAGCTCCGAGCCCACGCCCACAGTTGCAAAGCCCGATGCCCAAGAGCCTGTGCTCCACAACCAGAGAGAAGCCCACGCAGCAACCAAGACCACAGCCAAAAATAAAGATTAAAAAGAAAATGTACATGCAGAAGTATTGTTTAGGGAATGGTCTCATAGCTACACAAAATACTAGGGAAATCCAGAGGACTAATAAGCACTAGATTTGAAAAGGGCCGCCTTATAGTCAGCCTGAGATATGTTTGATTCAGTGTTATCTTTGTTTTTATGTATCTGTTTTCCTTTTTGTATGACTTGGACTTACAGCATTTTTCTAAGAAAAGATGTATATTTGTACATATGTTGGTGTTTGGAAAATTTGCTTTTCTTGTTAATTAAACTTTGCATATAGATGAAGTCTAAGAGAACACCTTTGCTAGAAAGTCTTGGGAAAATCAGCTTTCCTTCACGGTTTTTACAGTATACAGAACATGATGAATCCTCTTTAATCCATAAGTTAGGGATTGTTCAACAGCATCAATATAGACTGAAAGACCTTATTCACAAAAGGCAGGGTGTGGAAGCAATCTAAGTGTCTACCAGCAGGTGACTGGGTGAAGAAAATGTGTGTATCTGTATATGCATGTGTACAGCATTTCATTATATACATGGGATTATACACACATGTATGTAAATTTACTCAGCCATAAAGAGGGCGGGCCTGAAATGTTATGCTAATATTTCAACCAAATATTTACTGGGAAGCTGCTTTGTTGTCGTTTATTTCTTTGTGGTCAAAATAGAGACAGTTGGCTAAAGGAGCATTCCTAGGACTAGACAAATGAGCCCGTTCACGTTCTCCACACAGGTTTTGTTCCAGGGGAACAAGTCCAGTGGGTCCCTGCCCTTCAGAGGGTTGGCAGGAGGGAATAACTGGAAGGTGGGGTGGAACGCTCAGATACGAAGGACTGAGGAGGCTTTGGGATGGAGCAGGACCAAGCTGGGGAGTGCAGGGTGGGTCGGATTTGGGGGGAAGGTGTCAGTGTGGGGTCCCGGGTAATTGTCAGAGGTTCTCACTGAAGGGCTCTGGGCAGGGCTGGGGGCAGGGGCTAAGTTGGTGGGGCTCAGGCCACAGTCATGGGAGGGAGGGAGCGTGGCTGGGCTGCCCGACAGCTGGACAGGACACGGGCATCACGCTCAGCCTCAGGAGCTCAGTGTGGCTCGGGGGTGAGGGTGGTGGGCGAGAAGATATGCAGGGAGAGGCTGGCTGGGGATGTAACTGTGGGAGGCGGGTACGGGCAGAGGCCACAGGAAAAGGGCACCATGCAGGCAGCCTGGGGAGTCTGATGCTGATGAGGGAGAGTTGGGAGAAGAGATGGTGTGGAGAGGCGAGCGGGGGCTCCAGCTCAAGCCGGGCCAGGGCGAGGGGCCAGGGTACCCCCAGGGGAGCGGTCGGGGCAGCCCCCAAGCCGGGGCGCTGGGTGGAGGCTGAGGGAGGGGGCTCTCCGCACGGAGGATGGAGGGGTGGGTGCCTGAGGCTGCTCAGGGGCAGAGACACCCGGACATGGGGCTCGGACCCTGGAGCTCATCCCTCTTGGTTCTGGAGGCCGCAGGCCCGACATCCAGGTGCGGCTCCTCCCCAGGCTCGAGGGCCGGTTGGCTGCGCCATGGTTTGCTCTCCTTGGCTCTGAGCTGGCCGTGAAGCCAGGAGGTGGCTATTTGAAAAGAATCTCCTGTTTATTCAACAGAAATTTCCAGATACATGTATTAGTGTGAAATAAATCTGTGTACACCTTGATGTGCTTGCTAAACAGGAGAAACAGTAAAAATGAATAACCAGAAGGAAAAAAATTTCTCCCTGTGTGCTCACGTGGCCTCTTCTCGGGCCAGTGCCCGTGGGCAGCCAGGTCTTTTAAGGCCTCAGTCCTGTTGCAGTAAGGTCCCCAGTGACCCACGCTAACATAGTCACCTCTTGAAAGACCCCGTCGCTGGTGCAGTCACAGCCTGACTTCAGCATGTGAGTTTGGAGGGACACAGTTCATTCAGCCTCTAATGGATGTAAAGGTAATCTGTCCAAGTACGACTGGATAAACTGCTTACGATTCAGGATGAGGAACCCTTTGACTTTGCCCTGTGTTTTCAGAGTGGGCTGGGGCAGGGGATAAATGCACTGAACTCTGGAGGTGGCCAGTCCACGCCTACTGTCTGTCTGGCTTTGGGCAAGTCCAGAACTTTCTACCTATACTCTCGTCTCAGTGTTCTCATAGGTAAGATGGAAATGAAGGTGCCTGCTTCAAAGGTTGCTGTGAGGATTAAATCGGTTAAGATATACGAAGCTCTTGGAGGTGTACCTGGTTCCTAGTGAGTGCTGTCTAAGCGCTGGTTGTGGTTGTCGCTTACACAACCCTCCCTTTGGAGAGGGTGGTGTTTATGCAGAACTAAAGTGTGTATATGAGGATGGAAATCGATGTGTTACTCTCCCTGAACTTTGTTGTATAGAATGTCTAGAGTCGGTGGGCAGGGGCTTCTGACGTCATGGAAAAATTAAACCGTGCTTCTGTGTACCTCTGGTCATTTGACCTCGTGGCTGAGCCTCTGACTTAGGCAGGATGGGAGTTTGCTCCCAGCGAGGCTGAGTGCGGTCCCCCAGGGGCGGCCCTGGACACAGTCCTTTAGAACCCTGCAGCCAAGAATGGCCTAGAAGACGGCCCAGGCCGCGAGCCTTGTTTCCGCTGTCTTCTCAGGGCAGGGAGATTCTGGAGGGTGATCTTTTGAGCAGAATTAATAGCATTCTTTGTTGTTTGTGTCATTCAGAGTAACTCTGCTGTCCGTGGTCTCGCTGTTTGTGTCCTCCCACCAAGACTCATATGTTGAAATCCTGACCTCCAGCGTGATCGTATTTGGGTGTCGGGCCTTTGGGAGGTGATTAGGTCATGAGGTTAGAGCCCTCATGGGTGGGATTAGTGCCCTTATAAAGGGGACCCAGAGAGCTCCCTGCCCCTTCCGCTGGGCAAGGACACAGCGCGATGCCCTCTGTGAACCAGAAGGTGGGCCTTCACTCAGCACTGAGGCTGCTGGTGCCTTGAGCTCGACTTCTTACCCTCCTGAACTGTGAGGAATGAATGTGCTTTATCAGTCAGCCTGTTCATGGTAATTTTCTCAGAGCAGACTAAGACAGACTCCTGTTTGCTGGGTCCCTGTACTTGGAAGGCTCCGTGCGGGCACTTCACCTGTGCCGTCTCAAGCGTGCCCACCCGCCTCTGGGAGGCACAACTGAGCATTGGACGGAGGAGGACACTGAGGCTCAGCGGTCCCGTCGCATGCGGCGTCAGTGCCCAGGCCGGTCTGATCCTGAAGCCAGGCACCCCACCGGCAGCCCTCCTGCCACCCGGGGCCCGGGTCGGGGTGTGGAGAGCAAGCTCGGCAGCAAAGCGGCCAAGTTCTTCTAAGTAAGAGGCTGTTGATGTGGAGATCTGTTTTCCTTTTGAAGAGAGCAAAGGAGGACCACTTGGAGATCGTTTCGAAATCACATAGTTCGGGTGTTTCTATCACCAGGGAAGAGAGGCCTCGTGTCTCAGAAGAGCCCTCAGTGGCAAGACAAGCTCTAAACTGGGTCAGAAATGGGAGTAACAAGGCAAGAGGTAGGTCTCACCTCTTAATAACCATCAGGAATAAGCAGCTCACAGGGGCAGTGTGTGACTATATTATGGAAATTTTGCTTATATGAGAAAACAAAAAGTAATAAAACAGAGTCCAAGAAAGCTTAGATATTAATAATTAATGGTGAGTTCAAGGAGGTTTAGATAAGTAACGGTGGGTTAATATCAGAACTTTAACTAGAAATACCAAACCCGAGAGGTGAAAGTGTCCCAGAAACATTAATGTTTAATGAGACAGAGGTGAGCATAGACAAGAGCTCACCGCTGAGCAGAGTCCGAAATCAGGGAGGAAAGAGGGGCCTGCTTCCTGGGACTGGGCACTTGAGACAGGTCATGGCTGATGGAGTCTGAGGGCCTGTGCTTGCGATGAAATGCCCCCCACCCCCCGACCCCCAGCCCTGGAGGAGACGGGGGAGGGTGCAGCCTGGGCCGTGGGCCATGTTCTAGACAGCAGAGATTTCTCCACATACGCATCAGTCTTGCTCGATCACATGTCCTGCTTCTTTAGAAAATAACTCAGTTGTACTGAGGACACTGTGTCCCAGGAACACACTTACACATAAACAGAAAACTTGGACAAGAGTCTAGCAAAACAGAAGTCCATTCTGTGAAGAAATGAAATGCCTGTGACGGACCAAACCAACCAAACCAACGGGCAGGCAAGCTGAAGCGATCTGGCAGGGTCAGGGGTCGCTGGCAGGTGAAGTGGCTGTGGGTCCTTACCTGGGAGGGTCATGCGGGGAACAGTGCAGACGGGCCTCGCAGGTGCTTGCTGCCCTGGGGACTCCGTCTTCTGGGGGGCCTGGCTGACCAGGGGGTTTCATGCAGCCGGGAAGTGTGATGCCACCAGCCATCCTGTCGAGGCTGGGACTTGACCCGGGGCCGTCTGCGCTGCTTCTGGAAACGGGCTTGCGTGGAGCTCCCCTGGGCAGAAGCTAACAGAGAAAGGCTTCTCAGCCATCTTCGTTCAAATTGGAGTGGAGAGGAATGGGCAAGTCACTTGGGCAAAGAAGACAAGGCCTATAATTCACAGGGTACGAACGTTTTACAAGAAGCAAGTAAAATCATGATGGATAAAAGGGCTTTGTTCAAATGCTGATGTTTGATAGGCCTTTCAAAAAATAAATAGGCTTTATTGATTTGGGTGTGAAGAAATAGACCCATTTAATAATTAAAGTTCAGTGAATTTTTAAAAAATATTCAGTGAGTTGTGACGAATGTACGCATCCCCAGAATTGCCACCATAATCAGACGCGGGACCATTTCCTTCAACCCAGAAGGTGCCCCCGTGCTCCTCTGTCGGGCTTCTCCCCGAGCCCTGCCCTCAGCAGTCCCCGCTCCGCTTCCTGGCACTTTGGTGCGCCGTTTCCAGACGTATTTGGACTCTCACAGCACGTCACCTTTTGTGCCTGGCTGCTTTTACTCAGCACATGCGATTGAGATTTAGTTGTATTATTCTATCTGTATCCCTCAGTTTGTTTATGGATATGCAAGTTGATGGGCATTTGGGTTGTTTCTAGCTATTGCCTATTATGAATAGAGCTGCCATAAACACTCATGTGCCGATCTTTATATAGATGTATGAAATCTTTTATGGTGGGAGTATTTCCGAGAGTGAGACTGCTCAGTTATATGGTGAATATATATTTAACTATGAAGATTCTTCCCAAAGTTACTGCACCATTTTGCATTCCCAGAAGCAAGGGACAGGAGTTCCAGTTACCCAAATCTTTGCCACCACGACTTGATATTAGCAGTAATTTCAATTTTGCTCATTCTGGTGGGTGTATGATAGTATCTCATTGTGGTTTTTATTTTCATTTCCCTAATGACTAATGATGTTGAGCATCTTTTTGGGTGCTTACTTGAGATTCATATATCATTGGTATAATATCTGTTTGAATCTTTTGCCCATTTTTAATTGGCTTCTTTTGCTTTCTTCTTGAGTTCTAAGAGTTGTCTCTATAACACAAGTCATTTATCCGACACATAATTTTTGTTTTCCAGACAGTTTCTCCCACTCTGTTTGCCTTTTCATGTAATCCTGGATGCATTTTGAGGGCAGAGTCTTCTGATTTTGATAAAGTCCAGCTTATCTAAGTTATTTGTTCTTTTTGTTTCCTAATAACAGATTTTCTTCTAGAATTTTAGCTCTTGCAGTTGGATACATTTTGAGTTTAAGTATATTTATATGGTGTGAGATAAGAGCTGTAGTTCATTTTTCTTGCACAGCATCATTTGTTGCAAAGACGGTCCATTCTTGAATTGCCTTGCCACTTATATCAGAAACATCTAGCCATACAAATGTGCTCTACTTCTGGACTCTATTCTGTTCCATTGATTGTTTTTACCAGTTATTTTTATTGATATATAAATCACATACCATAAAATTCACCATATTAAAAGTGTACAGTTCATTGGTTTTTAGTATATTCACAAGATTATGCAACCACCACCACTATCTAATTTTACAGCATTTTCATCACCCCCAAAAGACTGTTTCAGTGATTTTTTCCCCCAGATTCTCTGATATAATTGACATATAACGTTGTTTATATTTAAGGTACAATGTGTTCAATTACACTTAATATACTGCAGTATAACTACCATCATAGTGCCTCATACCATTCGTACTGTTGCAAATGGCAGGATTAAAATTTTAAATTCTTTCTTTTGATTTTTTCTTGACTAATTGATTGTTCAGGAGTGTATTATTTAATCTCCAAATATTTATAAATTTTTTCAGGTTTTGTCTTGTTGCTCTCTAGTTTCAAACCATTGTGGTCAGAAGAGATACTTGCTATGATTTCAGTTTCTTAGATTTGTGAAGACTTGTTTTGTGACCTAGAATAAGATCGATCCTAAAGAAAGTGCCATGGCGTTTGAGAATGTTTATTCTGCCGCCGTTGGATGGACTATTCTGTATATGTTTGTTAGGTTGACTTTGTGGCTCAAGTCCAATGTTTCCTTGTTGATTTTTTGTCTGCAGGATCTATCCACTGGTGAAAGTGGGGTCTTGAAGTTCTCTGCTATTAATTGTGCTGTTGTCTTAATTCACACTTCAGGTCTGTTCCTATTTGCTTAACTTTAACAGTGCTCCCAGGTTGGAGGCGTATATATATTTACGGTTGTTATATCTTCTTGATGAATTAACCTCCCTCTTTGTCTCTTATCATTGTTGGCGTCTGTTTTGTCTGATTTTAAGTATCGCCACTGCTGGCCTCTTGGTTTCCTCTTGCTTGGAGTATCCTTTCCCATCCCTTCACTTGGAGATTATGTGTGTCCTGAAAGCTGAAGTGAATCTCCTGTAAGCAACATATAGTTGGGTCTTGCTTTTGTTAAATCCCATCCAGGCACTCCATGTCTTTCGGTTGGAAAATTCAGTTTGCATGTTAAGGTAATTATTGGTAGGTAACACTCCAGTACTCTTGCCTGGAAAATCCCATGGACAGAGGAGCCCAGTAGGCTGCAGTCCATGGGGTCACTAAGAGTCGGACACAACTGAGCAACTTCACTTTCACTTTTCAATTTCATGCATTGGAAAAGGAAATGGCAACCCGCTCCAGTGTTCTTGTCTGGAGAATCCCAGGGACGGGGTAGCCTGGTGGGCTGCCATCTATGGGGTCGCACAGAGTCGGACACGACTGACACGACTTAGCAGCAGCAGCAGCAAACCCTTATTAATGCCATCTTACTGCTCTCTGACTGTTGTGTAGTTCCCTTGTTTCTTCCTGTCTTGTTGCCTTTCTCTGGTGGTGTGCTCCAATTCCGTTCTCTTTATATTTTGTGAATCTGCTGTAGGTTTTTGCTTGTGGTTGCCAGAGGACTCATATAAAACGTCTTATAGATATAAGTCTATTAGTATTCTGTCCTTTAACCTTTGTACCACAATTAAGTGGTTAACACACCATATTACAGTATTAGAGTATTCTGAATTTGGCTGTGTGTTTACTTTTACCAGTGTCCTGTATATTTTCATATGTTTTCATGATACTGATTAGAGTGTGTTCCTTAAGCATTGTTAATAAGGCAGTTTTAAGGGTGATGAATTCTCTCAGCTTTCGTTTGGATAATTCCTTGTTTTTCTTTCATTTCTGAAGGATAATTTTGCCAGATAGAGTATTCTTCATTGGCAGTTTTTTGTTTGTTTTTTTTTTAGTTCTAGCACTTTGAATATATTAGCCCATGCTCCCCTAGCTCTCTGATGAGAAATGCACTGATAGTTTAATGGGTGTTCCTTTATAGATTACAGTCGTTTCTCTTGCTGCTTTTAGGATTTTCTCTTTGTCTTTGATTTTGAACAGTTTCATCATAGTGTATCCTAGTGAAGATCATTTGGGTTTGAAATGATGGGGTGACCTATATCTTCATGAACGTGGATGTCCAGATTTTTTTCCCTGGTTGGGTAAGTTCCCTGCCATTTTCCCTTTAAATAAGTTTTTTACCCTCTTCTCCCTTTCTTGTCTTTCTGGAACTCCACTAATTCACATATCAGTTCTTTTGCTGGGTCCCCTAATTCCCCTAGGCTCTCTTCGCTCTCTTGCACGCTTTCCTCTTTATCCTTCCGTGTCTGGGTCTTTCGGAGTCCTTTCCTCTAACTCACAGACCCTTCTTCTGTGTGGTCTGTTCTGCTGGTGGTGCTCTCTGCGCACTTTGCATTTCCTTCTCTGAGTCCTTCAGCTCCAGAACCTCTTTCTGGTTCTTTTTTAATAATTTCTCTCTCTTTGCTGATTTTCTCATTTTGTTCATACATTGTTTTCGTGATTGCATTGACTTGCTTTCTGGGTTTTCTTGTAGCTCAGGTTTCCTTAGAACAGTTATTTGTAACTCTCTATTAAGTACATTGTAGAGCTCCATGTATTAGGATTTGGATACTGGGAAATTATTGCTGTCCTTTGGTGATGTCACATGTCCTTGATTGTTCATGTTTCTTGGCGTTTCGTGTTGCTGCTTTCACATTTGAGGTAGCAGTCACCACCTCCCTTCTTTGCCTCGATAGATTCCGAAGCTCTCTCACAGCTCGTATGAACACACCAGCTCCACACCTCCCACTTGCCTTGTGGCAGGATTCTTAGGCTTGTGCGTCTTCTGATCTCCCAAGGCACCAGGCTGGCTGTTGGTAGCCTCTCCTTTTCAGGAAATCGGTGCTGCAGCTCCAGTTTGTGCTTTCTCCCTGGTCTGCTTTCTGTGCGTGTCCCCTAGCCTTTCACCACATCTCGCTCTCAGGAGCATGTAAAGGGAGCCGTTCTGAGAGTCGAGGAGGTGTGGGCAAGGCAAGCAGGGTGCTGGGGGTGCCCACAGGCCAGATGGGGGCTCCTTGGGTGAGGCTTCCCTAGCAGTTTGTAGACGGGCTTCCTGATGGAGTCCACAATGCAGACACAAATTAACGACCTCCGAGAATCTAATCTGCTCTTGTTCCCATCTGTCTCTGCCTCCAGTCCTGGAGGGCCTGATTTGATACCCTGGGTGCTGCAGGAGAGAAGTGTCTCTCTGACGGTCCCGCAGCTGGGCAAGCTGGGCGCTCTCCCTTTCCCCCGAGGGAGAAGGCCTTGTTTCACCCCGGGTACTCCAACCTGGGGTTGGTGGTGATGCTGGCATGGTCAGCCTGCCCCTCCTAGAGTCCAGGCAGGCTGTCCACACAGCACCGGTGTGTCCAGGCACGTGGTTTTCTGCTCTGTGGGGTGCTGGAACCTCCCTGGAAAGCTGGATTCACCAGGCGCTCTCGTCTGTAGGTGACCGCCCGTGTGAGTCTTCTGAGGTGCTCCCAGCTGGCGGCTGAGAGGGGTGGAGCCTCTCACGGGTCCCTGCTGGTTCCACAGCCCCCATTACCCGATGCACAGGTGGGCCGGACTCCTCCCGAGTCCCTGGGCGAACGGTGCTGGGCCCCCCGATTCCCCAGAGGCACTGTTGTTGGTGGAGGAGAACAAAATTGAGGGACGTCTGTGACACGGCACTCGCGTGATCTTGATGTGTGCCTCTAATTCTGCAGTCGTCTGCGTGGCTCTGTAGTAGATACAGAAGTGCAAGCTTTGTTTGGCTTCTTCCATATTGTTTTTGCTATTCTATTCTCTAATTTGAACTTCTATTTATATTTTAAAATCAGCTCATCAATTTCTTAAAAAAAAAAACCCAGAACCTATTGTGATTTTCATTAAGATTATGTTGAATCTATAATTCAGTTTGGGGAGGATTATCATTTTTACAGTGTTGAGTTCTGATCTGTGAGAACATGGTCTATCTCTCCGCTTATATATTTAATTTCTCTCAATACTGTATAAAATTTTTATTTACAGGTCATATTTTGTTAATGTCCATATGTCGTTCATATTTTTTGGTGCTATTGTAAAGGATACTCGATTTCTAAAGTTCCTGTTTTTAGTATATTTTATATTTTAAAATACACTAGTTTTCTGCTAGTATACAAAAATAGAGTTAATTTTTGTGTATTGCCCTTGTATGCTAAGACTGTTAAATTCACTTATTGGTTCCAGTAGCTTTTTTTCAGTTCTTTAGGATTTTTAATACAATCATGTTAGCTGTGAACAAAGATAGCTTCTTTTCCTCTAGTGTATGCCTTTTCTTCATTACTCTGCATGTGTGTTAAGTCACTTCAGTTGTGTCCGACTCTTTGCAATCCAATGAACTGAAGCCCGCCAGGCTCCTCTGCCCATGGAATCCTCCAGGCAAGAATACTGGAGTGGGTTGCCATGCCCTCCTCCAGGGGATCTTCCCAACCCAGGGATCAAGCCCATGTCTACTTCTCCTGCAGTGGCAGGTGAATTCTTTACCACTGGCACCACTCTTACTCTGGCTAGGCTCCATATCCTGTGTTGAATAGAAGTGGGAAGAGTGGAATCACTGCCTTGTTTCCAGTCTGAAAAAGTGAAAGTCGCTCAGTCATGTCCAACTGTTTGTGACCCCATGGACTATACAGCCCATGGAATACTCCAGGCCAGAATTCTGGAGTGGGTAGCCTTTCCCTTCTCCAGGGGATCTTACCAACTCAGGGATCGAGCCAAGGTCTCTCACATTGCAGGCAGATTCTTTACCACAGAGAAGTATTTGATTATTTATTAAAAGGGGTGTTAGCTGTAGGGATGCTGTTTATCAGATTGAGAAAGTTCTCTTTTATTCTTTGTTTTCTGATAATTTTTATCATGAATTGTTGAATTTTGTCAAATAATTTTTCCTGCATGTGTTGAAATCATTGTGAGGTTTTTCTGTTTAAATTCATTGATTGGTTTTCAAATATTAAGCTTAATTTACATTCCTCAGATGAAACAGTCCTTGGTAATGATGTATCATCCTTTTTACATTTTGCTGGATTTGATTTGCTAATTTTATTCAGGACCTTTTTTTTTGTTTGTTTATGTTCATAAAAGATATTGGCCAGTAGTCTTCTTTGCCATGAATGTCTTTATTTGGTTTTGTTGTCAGGGTAATATTGACCTCATAAAAGAAGTTGTGAAAGGTTCCTTTCTCTTCTATTTTCTGGAAAAGTTTATTTAATATTCACATTTTTATACTTAAATGTTTGGTAGAATTTACCAATGAAGCCATGTACCTCTCCAAGTAAAAGTTCATAGATATAGTTATTCAGCTTATTTTTTCCTTTAGTGACATTTGACTGTGTCTTTAAAGGAATTTTTCTACTTTAAGTTTAAAATTTACTGGTATAAAGTTGTTCACTATATACATTTATTACCCTTTAATGTTTGTAATATATAGACAGATAGATGTCCCACCTCTGATTTCTTATATTGATAATTCAAATTTTCTTTTTTGGTTGGAGAGCACAGAAGTAGAGTGACTAGTACAATGATTCTCACGTATCTATTACCCAGTCAATAATGATCCACATTTTGCCACAGTTCATTAATCCTTTTTTTTTTACTTGCAGTATTTTAAAGTTCTATTTTACAACTTCTAGATAGTTCAGTATGCATCTCTTAAAAAGTAAGCATTTTTTTAATAGAACCATATGCCATTAGCTATTCCTAAAACTATCAACTGTGATTCCTTGGTGTCATCTTTTACTTATATATATGCCTATAGGGTTTTCCTGATTGTCTCAGAAATGCCATTTTATAGTCGATAGGTTCAAATCAGAATCCAAACAAGGTCTGCACCTTACCCAGGGCTGTTACGTGCCTTAGATCTCTTAATCCAGCATGAATCATTTTAATAAAATTTCCTCCCATAGAATGTTCTACATTCTGGGTTTGACTGTTTGCTTCCAGTTGGCTTCAGTTGACTTTGTTCTTCCATGAAAAGAGCTTCTTCAGTCTGAGTCACTGTGAAACGTCTTGGGGCCTCTGTCCTCCCAGGGACCCTTCCTCAGCTCTCATGCCATGGGGCCTTGTTGAGTGGGGCACCTCCCACTTTACAGCCAGGGCAACATCCGCTTCTCCGTCCAGCTCAAACCAGGCCACTTCTCTGCTGCCTGGGTCTCCCCGACGTCTGCGTGCTCAGTCGCTCAGTCATGTCCAACTCTGTGTGACTTCATGGACTATATAGCCTGCCAGGCTCCTCTGTCCATGAGATTCTCCAGGCAAGAATACTGGAGTGGGTTGCCATGCCGTCCTCCAGGGGATCTTCCCGACCCAGGGATCGAATCTTGCATCTCCCGCATCGGCAGGCGGAGTCTTCACCACCGCACCACCTGGGAAACCCCTCTGACTTCTGACCTCCACTTAATCACCTATCTGTCTTGTTCATGGAGTTTTCCGTGTGTTTTAAGCCTTGTCCAGCAAATCTGTCTTCTACTCTGATAGTGTATGTTTTCTTTAAATGTTACGTTTTATGAAAGCATAACACACAGAGAAGTGTAGAGATCACAAGCTTGATGGAGTCCATAATAGGAACACACCCTAGATCAGGTGTCCTTCTGTCCTGACATCCAGCAGAGAGGTTGGTCAGGCTGTGATTTACCGCCATGTAACTATAAGCACAGGTGTTCCCTGGTGGTCCGGTGGCTAGGATTTGCTACTTTCTGGTGTGGGCCATGGGTTCAATCCCTGGTCGGGAAATTACTGCAGCCAAAAAATTAATTGAAAAACTAAATATAATCACATAGTTGTTGTTTTAGTTTCTAAGTCATTTCTCTTGAGACCCCATGGACTGTAGCCCACCAGGCTCCTGTCCATGGAATTCTCCAGGCGAAAATTACTGGAGTGGGTTGGCCTTCCCTTCTCCATGGCATCTTCCCAAACCAGGGGTGGAACCCGAGTCCCCTGCATCGGCACATGGAGTCTTTCCCCTGAGCCACCAGGGAAGCCCGTATTCACACTGCCTGTGCTGTTCCGGTCTGACTCTCACTCAGCACTGCTTTAAGGTTTACACGTGTTGCTACGCAGAACAGGCTTGTCCATTTTCATCACTGTAGAGTGTTCGTTCCTCAGCTTGCCTACCACTGTTCATTAGCCCATTTTACTGTTAAGGAACATTTCAGTAGTATCTGGTTGGGGCCATTCTAAATGACGCTGGTCAGAATATTCTCATCCAATTCTTTCTGGTGAACCTGCTCCCAAATTTCTGTGTCACGTATGCCTGGAGTGGAGTTGCTGGGCTGTTGTGTCTGCAGAGGCTTAGCTTTTATAGATGCTGCCAAATGGTCTTCCACTGTGGTTGCACTAGACAATTTCTTAAAACACACAACTTACCCTGTCTCTTCCCAGGCTTACCTAATACCCTTCAGTACCCCATCACATGGAGGTGAAATCCGCCTTCCTTAGCGCCTTCTGCAGGGCTCCCAGCCCCCAGGGGTGCCTGGCCGTTCCCTCTGCTCAGACCACCCTCTCCCCTGACCACCCTCAACCTGTGCCTGCCTGTTGCCCCTTGAAGACTCTGCTCTTCAGGTAGTTCTCCTTCAGGATGCGTGGTATCCCCATCTTTTCATCTCTGGGGAGGGACTCCTGAGAGACCAGGGAAACCTCCAGTAATCTTCCCCTCCATGGGCTGCTCCCACAACAGGGCGGGGAGAGGAGAGAGACCTGATTTTCTTGTCCTTGGCTGACATTGCTTTGTTCATTTTTATAGAAGAAAGTTGTTTTGGGAGAGGAAGGAGACAAAGTTCCTATAAATCAAAAGAAAAAATTGTTAACCACCTCACTGAAATGATCGGGCTGTTCAATTAGGAAAATGGCTGGATAAGCCCAGTGGAGCTTCCCTAAGTCTTTCTCTTTATTATGATTGAAAGAACCCTGTAAACTTAATTTTAAAAGAGAAAAAGGCCCATGATGAAAAGGAGTTCTGGTATTTTTTAAACAAGTCTGAAAAAGCGGTTAACCTGAATGTGGCAGCGTTTCTTCTCTGCTGACCACAGGGCATTTTTACATTTTAACTGGATTTTGGTCTCCCAGGAGTGGCCTGCCTGTTGTTTTTTTAAGTGCTTTTGAAAAGCCAAGTGTAGAGCAGCTCATGCTTTTTAGTAACATTTAGGGTCCTGATATCCACCCCCAAACGCCAGAGGCCAAGATGTGTGAAGGCTGCTGTCAGCCTCCCGTGGGTGCTGGCGGTCACGTAGCTTTCCCAGTGGGCTTTGCCTTTGCTTGTTTGGCTGGGGACAGAGTGTCTAAGAGGCTTGGATTTACTTGGCTCAGTGCATCCAGCCCCTTCAAAGCCGTCACTTCAACAAAATACATATTTCTGGGAATTTTGGACTCAAGATATTCTGACTGCCATTGGTGAGCAGTGATCAGATGCGTGTTCAGACTCACAGGAATATGAATAAATGGATCCACTTTATCTGAAGTGTTTAAACGCATGTTCAGTAATATGCCCTTAATTTCCTCCCCTAATCCCTTCTTGCTTGTAATTGTTTTAATTGAATTTTACTTGGGCTGGAAAAGCACTGAAAGGATCGGCATGCTTTGCTCGGTCACGTCCGACTCTGCGACCCCATGGACAGTATGTAGCCCACCAGGCTCCTCTGCCCATGGGATTTCTCAGGCAAGATTACTGGAGTGGGGTGCCATTTCCTTCTCCTTGAATGCTCTGGGGACACTTAACTAATCAACAAACCCATCAGGCTTAATTTTGAGTTGTATTTTCATTTTTTAAAGGCTTCTTTAAAAAAAAACAACACATCTTTAAAGCTGGAATTGTGTGTGTGCACGCGTGTGTGCACTGTGTGCTGGGGGTGATTCTCCTTCATGTGTCCTGAGGGAGGCGTGAGCTTTCCTAGGTTTGCATTCCTCTTGCCTTCCTGACCGCCTCCAGGTAGCCAACATCCTTCTAGAGAACTTAAACTGGTTTTTAGTCATATTCTTAGCAAAAAGTAATTCTGAAGGTGCTTCTGTTACTGCCACCGGAAGCAGTGAGTCCGGATTCCAGAACCCTGGAAATGGAGTCCGGTTGTTCCCGACTTGCCGTGGCCAGCAGTGCCCACCCGCGGTGGGGTCCTGGGCTGGTGCCTCCTGCACGGGGCTCAGGGCTCCTTTGTAGTGGAGGTGCTCTTCTGGGGCCTCGGGTTGGCGGTCGTCTTCCAGTCTTCTCCCGGAATTCATTCTGCCCCACAGTGTTGGCCCCTGGCTGCTTGCCTGTGGGTCCTGGGGCCCCGGATAGCTGAGCTCGTGTCTCCCACGTCTCCCGCCACCTGCCCGGCCCCCTTGGCCTGGGTGATGCAGGCCCTTCTGAGGTTGGCAGTGGCTTAGCTTTGACCTTTGACCCTCTTGTTCCTCCAAAGCTGTGAAATACTGCATTAAGTATAGGGGACCTGGGCCTAGCTGGGGCCTCAGCTGCATTTGTTACTGTTTTATTATTATTTTATTTATTCATTCACTTTAGGGGAAGCTTGACTTCTAAAATGGTTATCTAGTTGTTTAAATGGGTCTATTTCTCTTCTTTCTGGGATGTTTTGTCCACCTAGAAGGGACTGACTTTGTTCTTTTGTACTTCCTCTAACTTAAATTTAAGTTGCATTTCCAGACTCCCATTTCTCACATAAGAAAGCAGACAGTCAGAAACCACTTTAAGTTAAGCATTTAAGCCTTAAAATGTTTCTGAAAGACAAAACCTTTTAAACAGTCCACTCATGGGTAGTGGACGCCATTGCTTTCTGCCTGAATTGTGTCTAAGAAGAAAAAAAAAAAAGATGCTTGGGGGCATACAGAGTCTGGTGGGAGTTACCTACCTTCACAGAGACCTGCTGGCCCTGCAGGCGGGGGTGGGGAGGGGGATGAAGGGTCGGGGGGCACAAATGCAGATTCCTGACTCCTTCCCCATTGATGGGGGGCTTGCTGCTGGCAGAACAAACATGTTTTGAGCAACTGCCAGCAAGCAAATTAAAAGCTGCTCCTCTAGCAGGCCTGCAGAACAATATCCTGAGCGGCAAATCATCTGCCGCATCTCCCGGCATGGCCACAGTGGGAAGTCTCTGGTCGGCCGCCAGTGGCCCGGCCCCCGGGTGGCTCACGGCAGCCAGCAAGGCCCGAGTCTTCCCCCAGGCCCCCAGGCCCCGTCCCGCAGAGGCCCCTGCGTCCGGGGTGCATCTCGGACTTCTCGCCCCTCCTTCTAGGAGCCCAGGTGACAGTCTCAGAGAAGTCTGCCTGGTTGTGTTGTATGTGGGGTTCCAGAAAACAACTGAATTTTAAGGGAGGCCATTGCAAAGCTGTTGTAGAGCTACTCGGATGCTGGTGGAAATTCAAAGGGAAGTTTTTGCTATTGATTAGGGATTGTCGACTGAGCAACTGAACTGAACTGAGGGATTGTGAAGTGTGTTGAACTCAGATGAAAACATAAACTGGTAATAATTACAGGCGGAGTGGCCGACAGATTGCCTTCTTTCCACAATCCTACTTAATTTTTTTTTCACTCAGCTTTCTTTGATGTATAATTTACACACAAGCAAGCTTGCACATTAAGTGCAAAGATGGATGATTTTGCCAAATGTATATACCCATGGAGCTACTGCCCTGGTAGAGATAAGAACACCCCCCCAGACACACACACTGGTCTGAGTGTTGTCCCTGGAGGTTGGTTCCTTAGGTTCTGGATGGTGGCCTTTCGTTGCGCATGGATGCTCACCGCAGGGGAGGCTGGGGCAGGGCTCCAGAGCGCTTGCTCTCCCTGATCCGTGCCTCCGTGTCTGGCTTCTGAAGGAGGTGGTGACAGAGCCACCAGTCTAGATGTGGCTTTCACAAGTCTGCACCCTGAGCGGCATCTGAGCCTGTGGTTTTGACAGAGAATGTGAGATTCCCAACACGCTGAAGGCTGCAGGGTCTCTTTGGGAGTCTGGACCGAAAGGGAAACCTCTTGCTTTACTGCAGCAAGTATTTATTAAGTGCTTGCTGCACACCCTGAACCGAGCTAGATGATGTGGGAAACATGAGATGAAGAGAATGCTAAACCCCTACCCTTGAGGAGTGTTGTGGTTTCGAGGAACAGTTTAGAGAGAATGGTTCCAGGCAGAACAAAGTGCAGAATGAAAACATGGGGTCCCCTGTTCAGAAGGCAGGGAAGTGCTGTTAAAGGTCTTCAATAGGAAGCCTTTTCCTTTCTTCAGTCTCTCTTGACTTACTGTGTTTTTTCAGTTGCTATTTTACATTTTATTGTATATTATTTTACTATTATGTTAAATTCTCAGCCTTCAATTTATCCTTTACCTTTATATTGGACAACTTCAGTTTTAAGTTTAAATGCAAATATAGGAACATTTAATTCATATGTGGAATCACAGAAATGACAATATTTTGTAATTCGTGCATACATACATATTTTATTCTTGTCAGAACTAGAAACTCTGCTCTGAACTCTCTCACCTGCATTGATTTCCCTTTTCAACACGTGCACACTCTGCAGACAGTCTGCCTTCGGCCCCCGGTGCTGGAGCAGAGACCGAGGACGGGGACCAGGGTCTCTGCGGGTCGCCCTGCCCTCCCTGTGGGTTCGTGTGGGTGGTCGGCCTGTTCGGGAGGGCCCGTGGAAGGAAGGGGCGGTGGGGGGGAGGTAGGGTTTGCCTGCCGGTGTTGGCCTGAACACTGTGCCTCCTTCCTGCATTCAGCGCGGCTTCTGCCTGGAAGGGACAGGCGTCCTCTCCTGGCTGACCTGGCGTGGATGTGAGACCCCGCCTCGGCCTCGCTCAGCCTCCTCGCGGGCCCACCAGGACTCTGCTCCTGGGGCGTCGAGGACGCCGTGAGCCGCCGGGGCTGCGCGGAGCTGCTCTGCGGGCCAGAAGGCGGCAAAGTGCCGCCCCGGGCTTCTCTCACGCAGCACAGGTTCAGAGCAGATCGTTAACGATTCCAGGACAGGGGCCACTGCACGTGCTGGGCCCCGGCAGGCTGCCTGGTGGGTGCCCCGTGCCTGGGAAACGCCGGCGTGTGCCGGAGGGCTGAGGGCGGAAGTGGAGCCTGGCCGGCGCCCCCGGGGCTGGGCGCTGGGCTTGTCCCGAGTCTGGGTGGGAGGCCCCGAGAGGGCACCTGGCACAGCCTCCGCAGGGCAGGCAGGAGGGGCTTCCTGGGGGTCCGGCTGCAGGCGGGACAGGCGTGGGAGCCCTCCTGGCGCAGGTCCTCAGCCCCTGCCCTCCCCGAGGACTCGGGCTCTGACCCCGCAGCTCCTCCGGCCTGGGGCGCTCCCCAGGTGAGGGGCCACCTCGTCTCCCCGGTGGTCCGTGTTTCAGAGATGGCAACGGTGGCCGTTACAGTGGCGTGGCATTAAGTTTCCTCAGGAACGTCTGGCGTGGGCAGAGCAGGACGGCGGCCAGGCCGCACTGGGAGGCCCCGAGGGGCGAGGGGACCCGGGAAGGCTCAGAACCTGCGGGGCGACCGCGAGTGGGGACCAGCCTGCTGACCCCAGAGGCGCCGTGCCCGCCAATGCGGGCGCCGTCAGGAAGCCGCTTTGCTGTCACGTGCCCGGGGCCTCCGGCGGCGGCAGCAGGAAGCCCTGGGCCGTCGTGAGGGAAGCGGGCGAGGAGGGGCATCAAAGCGGCCGCAGGGCCCGGGAGGGGCGGCCCAAGCCGGGGCAGAGGTCGAGCGGCTTGTTTTCCCACCTGTTTCCTACAGCCCGAGGGACTTCTGAGGGATTTCCGTGTAACGAGCAGACACTCGGGCGTCTCTCAGGGGAGAGGAATGTTAGAGGGGGGAGGCGGTGCCCGTACAAGGAGACGAGCCCTCCAGAGAGCACACGTCACACACGGGGCCCAGGCGTCGCCTCGCGTGGCTGAAGCAGGTCCTGGGTCACGGGCCTGGTGGGAGCCGCGTGTGACGCACGAGGTCGACCGAGGAGAGCTGAGGACACGGCCGCGGGGGAGGCCGCGGCGAGTGGCCGTCCCCAGGCTGGTCCTGCGCCCGGCCGGCCATGGCAGAGCCGCTTCGCCGTAACTGTGCGACCCAAGCCGGTCGTTGCTCCTGCCTTTTCTAGCGCGGTCTAATCTAACCCTGACGGCAGGCAGTTGGGCGCTGTTCATGGCTTAAGGATTTATCACTTAGAGAAAAGAGTAAGATCTCCATGTTCTCGTTGCTAACTCTTTAGCATTGCCTTGTGTCATAAAATATTAATCCTGCATGAATATTTTGTAGAGACGCCTCTTTTGTAGAGGTGGTTTTCATGTTAGACGCTGGTGCCCACTTACACCCTTTTGCAGTCTAAGGAGAGTTAAATATTAGCCCTTTTCTATTTGGTTCACCTGGCGTGTGTTTCTAAATGTGGTCCCAGTGTGTACAACAGTTCTAATTCGTAAACCAGATTAAACTCTTAAATGAAATCCTGCCTTTTTACACTCTTGCCACCAGGTGGCTAAGAAAAAATATTAAGCAGGGAAAAAACCAACGATTATGCGGAGGACTCATAATTACTTTCAATTTCTGCTTCAGCAATGAAACAGGAAACTCTAGATGGACTGTGTTTCAGTAAGAAAACTGCTGAATAAGTGACAGGCATTTCAAGTAGTGCCAGACCAGATGGACATTTCCATGAGTGTTTTTGTTTTCTTAAAGATTGACAATGTTAAACTCACCAAATTTTGCTGAAGTGAAACTTTTTGAGACTCTCTCTGAGCCTGTTCCACCTCTGGGCTGACCCCTGGACGTCCACATTATTCCTGACCTGTTGGACTTGAGACAAGGGTTTGGCTTTTGGGCTTCAGGATTCCCGAGGGGAGGGTGACTAAGTCCTGATCACAGCAGGGCCTCCCGGTCCAGGCTTTAAACATCAGTAACGTTGTCTACAGAAACACTGCGTGAGTTCATTTAGAATCCGCTCTAAAACCCGAAAGTAAGACACACCAAGTTGGATGTTAACTCCTTTGTGTCCCTTTTCATTGATTCTTTATATTAACGGTAAAACACTAGAGGGAAATCTATGCGTGGGGGGTGGTGACACAACAGGGTAGAAACCCCTTCAGGCTTCTCTTCAGGAATACATCTATTAAAGACAGCACCCAACCCCCCACCCCACACTGCTACAGCATCCCGGCCGTGGCCTCGTCCAGTGAAAACACAACCCCACCAGTTGCTCACCAGTCCTCCTGTGGCCGCTCAACTTCCGTGCCTCCACTTTGCCCTTCGATGCTCTAATTTATTAACTTTGACAAGTAACCTCTTGGTTGTACAGGATTTTATTCGCAATTCATTTTTCTGATTCAAAGTGAACATGAGTGCCTTAATCCTCTAATGGGAATTAATTGCTTGTTTCAGTGCTTAACTCTGATCCTTTCTCAATCCCCACAGGGACAAGGCTCTTCCTGAAGGCTGTGTGTTGTTCAAAACACAATCAGAAAGGTAATGATGTTTTTCTTGTGAAGGGAGCCAGAAATGCACAATATTAATTTTTTTTATTACATAAGTGGTAGTCTTAATATAGGATGTAATTCAGTAGATAAAATGTAGAGAATTATAATCCGTTCATTCTATCAGGCTACAGTATTTCCTAGAAAAGAAGGTTAACTTTTTATTGCCAGGTTTTCTTTTATGGAAATAAGCCAGCCTCTTCTGCAGAAGAAAGTTACTGAACTGATTTTCTACAGAGTTGGAATCAACACACTGGCCTACCCATGATCATTTCTATGTAATGTCACCTTCCCAGGTATTTGCCTTGGCTCTGCAAAATTAAGGTCATGACTAATGCTTGATTCCCCTCTCCCATTTATTATGTAGAATATTCTTTTCTGTTTCATTTGTAAGGGGCTTCCTTGATAAGAATATAAGCTAGCAGATGTGTAAGATCTTGCTATAGGAAGCAGTTGGGATGGAGAACTTAGGTGGGAATACAGTCACAGGGAAGAGGGGATTAACCTTCGCTGAGTCCCAAGGCCTGGCACAGTCAGGAGAGATTGGCTCTTAGGGAGACAGGAATGAATGCAGTTTTCAACAATAGGCACAGATGCTCAGAAAGTTTAGCATGCCCAGAGGCCCGCATGTGCTAGGTGACGGAGGGGGAGTTTGATTCAGGCCCGCCCCTGTGCCACAGCGCCCTTCAATGGGCCGACCTGGGAGCGCCTCTTTCACGTTAGAGATGAACAGTCTTCAGTTGCTCTGGAAAAGCCCAAACGGCTCACCGCCTATGTTATTTACTGAACCAAGTCCTTACACTTTATCCAAGACTCCGACCCTAACCCAGGGCCGTGGAAGGAGCTACGTGGCAGGAGGAGAACGGGGTGGGAGATACAGGGATGTGCCTCTGACAGAAGGCAGCGTCCCCTTCCGTCGTGGCACTGCCACCCCTCCGACACTGGCCCAGGGGGTGGTGCTCAGGAGGGGCCCAGCGTGCTCCTGACCAGTGGATCGCAGGCGTGTTCTGAGGTAGCCCTGCAGCGGCTGGGAGGACCTGCCCATGTAATAGTCTCTGACGTGTTCTGCTGGCCGTGACCCTCACAGCAGCCCTTGGCAATCAGCTGAACATGATGGACAAAGACCAGAGCACAGGGCAACAAGGAACTCGAAAGAGAAAAACTAAACCCAAAGCTAGCAGAGAAAGGAAATAGTAAAGGTTAGAACAGACATGAATAGAGAAAAATCAATGAAACCAAGAGCTGGTTTTCTTAAAAGAGCAAAAAACTGACAATCGTTTAGCTAGATTAAGAAAAAAAGAGACGATATAAATCAGAATGAAAGCGAGAACATTACAACCCATTTTACAGAAATGAAAAGGATTGTAAGAGAATACTTATGAACAATTGTATGGCAACAAACTGGTAACCTAAATGGATAAATTCCTAGAAACATGCACCTCACTAAGACTGGAATCATGTTACTAGCAAGGAGATCAACTTCGTAATCAAGAATCCCTCCACAATGAAAATACGAACCAGAGGCTTCACTGTTGAATTCTGCCAAACATGCAAAGAGAATCAGCACCAGTTCTCCTCAAACTCTTCCCAAAAATTTAAGAGGAGGGAACACTTCCAAACTCATTTAGTGAGGTTAGCACTACCCTGATAACCAATGCCAGAAAAAGACACTATATGAAAAACACAAACCAATATCTCTGATGAAAACTGATGCAAAAATTTGAAACAAAATACTAACAGAGAATTCAGTGACACATTAAAAGGATTATATACCATGACCAAGTGGGATTTACTCGTGGAATGCAATGATGGTTCAACATATGAAAATCAGTCAGTATACACTGAAGTCCGATGTATACTACATTAACAGGATGAAGGGGAAAAACACTATCTCAACTGATACAGAAAATCATGTGACAAGATTCAACACTACCTCATGGCAAAAGCATTTAATTAGGAATAGAAAGAAACTAATTACACCATCCTAATAAAGGCCGTGTATGATAAGCCCACAGCTAACATCAAACTTAATGGTGAAAAAGCTTTTCTCTAAGATCAGGAACAAGACAGGGATGTTTGCTTTTACCACTTACTTTTAGTATAGTGATAAAAGAAAAAATAATTATAGACATCCAAATTAGAAAGGAAGAAATGGAATTCTCTCTGTTCACATGATCTTATATAGAAAATCCTAACATTTCCACAAGAAAATTAAGTTGCAGAATAAAACCAGTACACAAAAATCAGTTGCATTTGTATTTACTAACAATGAACACTCTCCCCCCAAATTTTACACTTACGATTACATAAAAAGAATAAAATACTTAGAAATAAATGTAACCAAGGAGGTGAAAGACTTGTACACTGAAAACTACAAAACATTATTAAAGGAAATCAAATAATTGGAAAGACATCTCATCTTCATGGATTATGACTTAAATTATTAAGATGTCAGTACTACCTAAACAGATTTAATGTTCTTGTCAAAATTTCCAAATAGTATTTTTCTTTCAGAAATAGAAAAATCCCTCCTGAAATTCATACGGAATTTCAAGGAACTGCAAAAGAGCAAAGCAATCTAGAGGAAAAAACAAAGTTGGAGGTCTCATATGTCCTGATTCCAAAACATACTTCAAAGCTACAGCGATCAAAATAGCATCATACTGACACTAAGACAAATTCAGTTGAACACAGTGAAAAGTGAAAGTCGCTCAGTCGTGTCCCAACTCTTTGTGACCCCATGAACTGTACAGTCCATGGAATTCTCCAGGCCGGAATACTGGAGTGGGTAGCCTATCCCTTCTTGGATGGATCTTCCCAACCCAGTTATAGAACCGGGGTCTCCGGCATTACAGGTGGATTCTTTACCAACTGAGCTATCAGGGAAGCCTTATTGAACACAATAGAGAACCTAGAAATAAATCCTTAGATGTATGGTCAAATGATTTTTTGACAAAGGTGGAAAGACCAATGGGGAGAAAGACAGTTTTTTACAACTGTTGGAAAACTGGGTATCTATATGCAAAAGAATGAAGCTGAACCCCTACTTTATCTACACGATACACAAAGATTAACTCAAAATAGCTCAGTCTTCAACATAACAACTAAAACTATAAAACTCAGGAGAAGATACAGAACAGGAGCTTTATGACACTGGGCTTGGCAGGGGTTTCTTGGCTATGACACCAGAACTACAGGCAATAAAAGCAGAAGTTGGGTGACATCAGGATGTAAACTATGTGCAGCAAAATCCACAATCAGCAGAGCAGAAAGGCAGCCTGGGAAACGGGAGAAGATACTTACACATCGCATGTCCAATAAAAGGTCAATATTCAGAAGCTCCAGGTAACTCCTATGTCTCAACAATGGAAAATAATCTGATTAAAAACCAGGCAAAGGACTTGAATAAACATTTCTCCAAAGAAGATATATGGCCAACATGAAAAGATGTTTAAAATCACTAATCATTACAGAAATGCAAATTAAAACCCACAATGAAGCAAAGTGAAAAGACAACCCACAGCATGGGAGAAAACATTTGCAAATGAAGAAATCAATAAGGGATTAATCTCCAAAATACACCAATATCAAAAAACAAAAATAGGCAGAAAACATACACTTCTCCAAAGATGACATACAGGTGACTGAAAAGCATGTGAAAAGATGATCAACATCACTAGTTATTAGAGAAATGTGAGTTAAAACTATAATGAGGTTATCACCTCACACCAGTCAGTATGGCCATCATCAAAAAGTATACAAACAGTAAATGCTAGAGGGCGTGGAGAAAAGGGACGCCCCCTCTGCTGCTGGTGGACTGTACACTGGTGCCGCAACCATGGAGAACAGTAGGGAGGGTCCTTAAAAACGAAACAGGACTACCACATAATCAACAGTCCCACTGCTGGGCGTACATCTGGAGAAAACTAATTCAAAAAGATACTTGCACCCCAGTGTTCACTGCAGTACTATTTACAGTAGCCAAGACATATAAGCAACCCAAATGTCCCCTTGACAGGAATGGATGAAGATGTGTGTGTGTGTATAAATATATGGAATATTAATTATAAAGAACGAAATAATACCATTGTAAGCAATATGAATGGACCTAGAGATTAAGACAGACAAATATATGATGTCACTCATGTGGACTCTAAAATATTATACAAATGAACTTATTTACAAAACAGAAACAGACTTTCAAGGTTTGAAAATAAACCTGTGTTTACCAAAGGGGAAACTTGGGGAGGGTGATAAATTATAAACACAGGATTAACACATACTACTATATAGAAAATAGATAACCAACAAGGATCTACTTGTAGCACAGGGAACTCTACTCAACATTCTGTACTCATCTATATGAGTGAAGAATCTGAAAAAGGATGAATAGATGAATAACTGAATCACTTTGCTATACACCTGAAACACTGTAAATCAATTATAGTCCAATAAAAAGTTTTAAAAATCCTTAATGAGATACACCTCACACCCTTTAGGAAGACCACTATTTAAAAGAGAAAGAGAAAGGGAGGGAGGAGGAAGAAAGTACCAAGCAGTGGTGAGCCTGCGGAGACCCCGGCAGCCTTGTGTGCTGTAGGTGGGAGCATAAGATGGTGCAACTGCTATGCAACACAGTACAGAGGTCCCTCCAAAGAATTAAACATAGAATTACCATATGATCCAGCAGCATGTTTCCAGGTATATATCCAAACATTGAAAACAGGATTTTGTACAGATCTGCATACCCATGTTTATGGCAGTATCATTTGCAATCGCGACGAGGTAGAAGGAACCCAAACATCCATTGACAGGTGGACAAACAAAATGTGGCAGATGCCTGAGTATCATTCAGCCTTAATTTAGGAAGGAAGTTCTGACACACACTCCAGCATGGATGAACCCTGGACGCTGTGCCAAGTGAAAGAAGCCAGCCACAAAAAGGTGTTTCTCTTAAACGTGGTACCTCCTGCAGTCAAGATTCATGGAAACAAAAAGTAGCGTGGAGTCGCCAGGAAGGAGAACGGGACTTACTTTTACAAGAGGGGAAGTTCTGGAGACGCCTACCAGCGGAGGTGGTACAGCAGTGTGACTGTACGTAGTGCTCCTGAACGGCACACTAGAAATGGTTAAGATGGTACATTTCACATTTTGTGTGTTGTACAGTCTTTTTAAATCTAGAAATCAATTCCTTCTCTATGTTTCCTCTATGTTGGGGAGTAGGGGGCGGGGGGAGAAAAGTCTAGAGAAGTAGCGTTCCTTATGAACGCCTGCTGCCACTGCAGAGCCTGAATCCTTCCGAGGCTGGACCTGACGGGTCACCCAGGCATCCAGCACACCTGGGCCCAGTTCCTGGTGCTGACCCGGAGCCCCCACCTGAGCCGCCTGACTGTGTTCCCTCGCGTGTTCAACAGGGAGGACACCTCCTCTTGCGGGGTCGATGCAGCTGTGCACGCAGACATCCAGGCTCTTCACGCAGGGCCCGCAGAGCCCCAGCACCGCTGCGAACGTGGCCAGCCCTCCTCAGCACACTGTCCTCTGTCGTCTCTCTGACCAGACCTTCTTGCCCTCCCTCCTCCTGGGTGAAATATTCCTTTTCTCACTTTGTGGTTGAATCTGAGTCATGAAAACTGGGAGCAGCCTGTGCTGAGAACCTGCTCTGTCCTGGCGCCTCCCCGCTGTCCCTCCGCAGCCCAGGCCGCTTCCAGCACTATGGTTCCAGACCGCCCCCGCCCCACGCACAGCAGCCAGACGACCCTGCGGGCCACCCCTGCCGCCCCGCCCCTACTCCAGGGGCGCTCTCTGCTCCCTCTGGCTCCTCTGAAGCTGCCTGTTAACACGTCTGTCTCCCCTTGGCCTTCTCACCGGGCAGGCTGTGTCTCGTGTGTCCCTGGGCTCAGCCCGGGGCCTCAGCAGCAGTGCCCTCTCCCGCAGCCGCTGCCTCTGGTCCCCTGCTCGGGCCTGGCAGAAGCGAGGTCCCCACCACCAGCCTCTCTGGTGCCCACTGTTGCTGCATCACTGGCTTTCTCCTGGCGACCTTGGTGACATACCCTGTACCCTGATAAACTCTTCTTACCAGCCCTCCTTGCAAGCAGCCACTGCTTCCTTCCTGTCCACCCCCAGGGCCTGTGATGGAGGGCCGGGTGGTGCAGCAGCAGGAACAGGTTCCTTTACCCTTGCTTTGTCCCCAGATGCCAATGCCGTGACCCCTAAAGACAAATGATGGGAGAGGGGACGCAATTCTGGAAGACAGCTCAGTGACAAGTGGTGGCTGACAGCACCTGGGGCCCGGAAACCTAAGTGCCTGCAGGGAGCCAGCCGACCAGGGCCTTGGACACGAGCCGGGGAGGACAAGGCCGGGGGTGGGGGTGGGGGCAGTCCACGCAGGGAGCAGAGACCCTCATCACCCCTCTCCCCAGCAGGGGGAAGGGTACGTTATGGTCTAGAGAAGCTTGGTAGTGGGGGGACCAGGCACAGCTGAGGGCGTGGTTGAGGGGGTGCCCTGAAGACCAGGAGGGTGGGAAAGGCCACCAACTCGGGGATTCAGTGGTTAGCCAGGCCCCCCGCCAGCCACCACCCCCAACAGCTTCCTATAGGGTGTCTTACTTTTCAACCTGAAAGGCCAGACAAGGAGTATTGAGACGTTTGAAGGAACCCTCTCAAAGAAACAAAAGAGGAATTTTGGAGAAGGAGCAGCAATACAGGGAAAGATAAAAACTTAAAGAAATTCACAGTAATTACTATCTTCCCAAGGAGGAGAGATGGTATTATGCTGAGAAAGAAACAGTAAGATAATGACATGAGGGAACAAGAAAAAGATCCTGAAGATAAATATGATGATAAAATAGTTTTAAAAATAATAGAAGTACTGGAAGGTAAAGTAGACTACAAAGAGACAAGTGGGAGATTCACCCAGGTTATGCACCATCTGAGCTCTGGAGATGCAGGAAGGAAGGGGAGGGATGAAGGGTCCTGGCATCTGCGATGAGTCTTCAGACGGAGATCTGTGGCACAACGAATGGAAAAAACCCGCACGGAGGGTCCTCACTATGGGACCTCACAGTCCACGGGAGAGAAGACCACCCTAGAAGCCTCTCGAGAGAAGAGCCTGATTCTGTACAAAGGACTGTGGGTCCCAACCGCCCTGGACGGCTCAGCATGAGTTTGGGACATCAGAAGACAAAGAAGAGATGCCTTTAGAGTTCTGAAGGAAATTATTTCTAGAATTCTCATCCTCAGCTCAGTCACTCAGTCATGTCTGACTCTTTGCGACCCTGACTCTTTGCGACCCCAAGGACTGCAGCATGCCAGGCCTCCCTGTCCATCGCCAATTCCCGGAGTTTATTCAAACTCATGTCCATTGAGTCGGTAATGCCATCCAACCGTCTCATCCTCTGTTCTCACCCTACGTACACTATTAATTGAGGCTGGTAAAGAAGAAGCTTCAATCAAATGAGGGAGTTAACCAAGAGGGGGCCGTGGGACCTAGGGATGGGGCTCTGAGAGAAGCCTGGGGAGCCCAGGGCACCACAGACCCAGGCCGGGGCAGGAGGGACACGGAGCCACAGCCCCAGCGAAGAACAGAGGTGACGGGTGGTCAGGGTGGAAAGGATTCTTATGGTGCTTCCAGAAATCATGAGGCCGAAGGACTGACTGTCAGAAACTTGAGCTAAGCACAAAAAAAAGAAGAAGAAAAAAATAGCTGAAACAATTTTTAATTCCAAGAAAAACAAAAAGTTGTCCAAGAAAGGAAATTAATCATAGTACACTCTGTGCTTTATCTGAGAGCAGTGTTTACATACTTGTGATGCTGAACTGAATATGGACTTGACCAAAGTCTGTGATGTGAGCCCTGCTGGAGGAGTGGGGCTGAGTGACAGGCGCATTTAATGCAGACTTACCGAGCATGTGATGTCAACTGCTGCGCCTTCACTGCAGTCCCCCGAGGCGGGTGGCTGACACGACTTCCTGACAGTCCAGGAAACTGAGGCCCAGAGAGGTGACGCAGTTTGCTTAAGGTCACACAGCTGTTAAGTGGCAGAGCCAGGATTTCAACTCCAGCAGCCTGGTTCCAAAGTCTGTCCTTTAAACTAACACTGTGCTCACCTGCTTTGGGGTAGGAAGGCAGACGGTTTAAAACGTCAGGAAGCCATGGTACAACCAACAATATGGAGATATTAATAAACAGCAAATGCAACAGTTGGGAAGCTTAACCGGGTCTCTGCAAGGGAGTGGGAATGGGTAGAGATTTTATTTTTCTTGTAAACTTATTTAACTTCACTTTATGGACACATTGGGCTTCCCTTGTGGCTCAGCTGGTAAAGAACCCACCTGCAATGTGGGAGACCTGGGTTTGATCCCTGGGATGGAAGAGCCCCTGGAGAAGGGAAAGGCTACCCACTCCTGTATTCTGGCCTGGAGAATTCCATAGACTGTATAGTCCGTGGGGTCGCAAAGAGTCGGACACGACTAAATAACTTTAATCAAAGGGAAGGGACCCTAGAGCCCAAGGGCTAAGAGGAGCAGCCCCCTGCCGGCCAGGCCCAGCTGTGTGACCCCAGTCCTCACCGACCTGGGACTCGGCCCCAAAGGACTGGGTGGTTTCCAGTGCCCTTGCGGCTCTTCTCGTTCTGTGGTCACCAGGAGGAGCCAGGAGAGAGCAAGCCGGGCCAAGGGGGGCCGGAGGGGCGGGGTCACCTGGAAACGGGGGGTGAGGGCCTGCTGGGGCCCCGGGGACAGGCTGGTGGGGGCCGGGCTGCGGGCTACCAGGGTTCTGGGGGATGGTCTGGCAAGGGTGGGAGCGTTCATCTGGGTTCGACCTGGAGCTGCTACTGCAGATTGTGCTGGAAGGCGGGGCTGGCTGGTCCTCCTGCCGCCCCTCCCCACCGCCCCCAACTCCCCGCCCCACCCCGCCTTGGTCCTCCCCAAGTACGCCACCCCCTCCCCGTCCCCTCAGCAGTAGGGTGCCTGTGTCCCCTCTCCCCTGTACCCTGAGTCCAGGTTCTCATTCACACCCCGACTTTCAAACCCGTGCAGCCGCCCCCGACGCCAGCCTGGCCTCCCTGCGCCATCTGGAGCTGAGCTCCGTCAGGTCTCTGCCGTGCACAAGGCAGGTGGCTGAGGCTGCAGGGAGGACGAGTGGGCAGCCGTGTTTGCCCGCGGGCTCTGCCCATCCACCACAGACACCCTGAAGAGATGGGGCGAGGCCCGGAGCCCTAGACCGGCTCCTGTTTGCTGGGAAGAAAGCCCCGTCCTGCTTGTTCAGTGTGACTTCCCCAAGGGCCTCCCAGCCACATGGCTGGTGGCAGGGCCCACCTGGCACATCAGGACTGAGTCCTGCAGTGTTTGGCAGGTTGGGGGCGAGCGGGTCGGCGAGGTGCCAGCCTCAGAGGAGGGGCCCGGTCACTGAACTTCCCCATTTCTGTGTGAGTCCCTTATGCCCGATCACTTTTGGTCTATTATGTAATGGAGTCGGCCCAGATCCAGGAGCAGGTAAATACGTACCTTCTCATTGCAGCCGAGGCCACTGTGCTGAGTCCCAGGCCGGCATCCTTAACCTCGGGGGCCCTGAAGAAGGAAGGAACACTGAGAGGTGCGGTTAACGTCATGCCCGGGCCAGAATGTAAATGGAGCACTACTGAAACCGGAGCTCCCTGTGGTACCGATGACAGGTGATTATTACATACAGGTGTACATACACATACATGCATGTGCCGTGTATATACCCCTGTAGATGTATGTGCAAATAAGCACAGCACATACATATCTCCGTCTATATGTGTGTGTGTATATGTCTGCTTATCATTATTTGTTTTTCTGTAATATTTGTGTCAAGTCCTTTTATTGAAAACTAACTTCAGGAAACTGCAGCCCTACGCGGCCTGAGCCCCAAACATCCTGTCTCCTCCCAAAGTCTGGTCTCAAAGCTGGCCCTGCCTCCCAGACCCTGTCCGTGAAGGGCGGCCGCTGGGGAGCGGGGCCGGCTGCACCCACCCGTGACCTGTCCGCCGTCCTCTCTGCCCGCAGCTCTGGCCGCCTGGCCCCCGTGTTCGTGTACGGGACGCTGAAGACGGGCCAGCCCAACCACCGGGTCCTGCTGGACGGTGCCCATGGGCGCGCGGCCTTCCGGGGCCGGGCCCGCACGCTGGAGCCCTACCCGCTGGTGATCGCGGGTGAGCACAACATCCCGCGGCTGCTGAACCTGCCGGGCCGCGGACACCGCGTGTTTGGTGAGGTCTACGAGGTGGACGAACGGTTGCTGCGCTTCCTGGACGAGTTCGAGAGCTGCCCCGACATGTACCAGCGCACCCGCCTGCACGTGGCCCTGGAGGGCGTACGCGCGCCCCTGGAGTGCTTCGTCTACACCACGGCTACCTACCCGCCAGAGTGGGTCCACCTGCCGTACCTCGACGATTACGACTCGCAGGGGAAGCACGGGCTCCGCTACAACCCGCGGGAAAACAGATGAGCCCAGCGGGCGAGGGAGGCCAGGGACCAGCCCAGAAGGGCCACGCTCGCTGAACGAGGGCGCGATAACACCCCTGGAAACCGGTACTTGAAACAAACACTCGATCTGTCGGGGGTGGGCGGGGGAGAACACCTCTTTTTCAGTGGCAGCCGATTTCCCAAATAATTTGGAGGTACTGATAACAAGGCTGTTCCTGAAATCTGTCTCACTATGCTGCTTTCTTGCTTGCTGCTTAAAGAGCATCTTGGGTTTGAATGTACTGGATGAGAAAAACTCAGGACTTTAATTCCCCTAAATGACATTTGAAAACTCATGTTATCATGCTTTTCTGATTATGCTGGGTTTTTCTTTTTCCTTGCTCTGCTTTGCTTTAATCTGAAGATAACATTTAAAATGATATCAAGCCTGTGTGACTGCTAGATTTTAACAGCCCTGCTGTATTCATCCTGACCTGTAGCACCGAGAAAAGAAAAAATTTTAAGCTGATTTAAGACATCTCAATGTAATAAAAGAACCTCAAGAAACACATGCTGTATTTTAGAGTTCTTTTCAATATATATGACACCATTCTTTATAATTTTTTAGATCAAGCTTATACAGAGATGATTAAAGATTGTATCAAGTGAGAAACTGAATATAAAGTATTGGTGCGACTGCCGGCCCTCTCTCTGAGTCTGTCTGGTGGTCTAGCAGACTACCTCCTGGTCTAGCAAAATAACAAGCACGCACTTGCTGGCAGGGCAGCTGAATAGCCCGATTTCAGAGAGGCTCACTGGAGCCCTGCCCCAGAAGGGAGAGGGGGACGAGCTTTTCAGAGAAGAAGCAACGCATTAGTAATTTGTTCTTCAGGCCTGACAAAAAGCTTGGCTTCCAAATACAAACAGCACTTAAAATAATTTTAGCACAGCACGAAGTACCAATTACTACCCACCTCCATTTGATACTCTGTCAGGGTGGCCTCAAGGCCGTGCACGACTCTGCCTCTGCTCACTCACCAGCAAGTAGGAGCATCCTGAGAATTCCAGACCCTGATGAAGGTGCAGCTGCTGGTCTGGGTAGCCTCGTTCTCCGTCGGGAGAGCTTGCTCACGCGTCGACTTAATAGTAGACTGAGATGGCTTACTGCATCTGCTTCAGAAGCATGACTGTTATTTTTAACCCTTTTTTCGTAATTGGAAACTCGCTTCACAAAAACACAACAAAGGCGAGGATGGGAATCTGTTGCTGGGTTCTGCAGCCCCACCACCACCACTGGGCCCTGGGAACCCTGACTGGCGCCCACGCTGGTGCCCTGGGAGGGCTGGGGGGTCACACCTGCAGGCTCAGGGGACCCACACTCACTGGCAGACCACCATGAATGGTGTCTGGGCTTCCGGAGATCATGACCAGCCAACCACAAGCGGGGCTCGGGGCCTCAAGATCATGACCAGCCAACCACAAGCGGGGCTCAGGGCCTCAAGATCATGACCAGCCAACCACAAGCGGGACTCAGGGCCTCAAGCAGGATGAAGCAGGTAATGAGATTACAAGGTGGCAAACGCTCATTTAATGAAACTGAAGGCAAAGAACTGGGATTTATATACATTTTTAAAAAGCATCCTGATGAAATGCTGGTATTTCAAAGCACACTGGCACAGCCCATAGCCTCTTCTGTACACTGTCTTCATGCAAAAAAAGGGCAAACTAGTATTAGACAGGTGCTGTTTTATTGATTTCATTTGGGCACTAGGAAATCTCACAGCAGAAGTACAAATCATATGTACCAGTATTTATATCAATAAAAATTTCCATTGCTGATTTTTTTGGCAGAACGTTGGTTTTGACTATATGTAGAGTAAATATGACCATGTAAAATCTGCCGCACAGGGGTGTTCCTGCTGAACGCCTGAATAAATTGAGTGTGAAAGAATAATAATACAAATGGCTAATTAAATTGGGTGATGACTGAAAGGCTATAAATACTTCATTCCAGTTCCACGAGCAGGTCTCCTTCTCCAACTGTGTCTCCAGCTTTACAATGTACCGATTTCACCTTGAATTTAAGAAAGAAAAAAAAAGAAGAGGGAAGATAAAGAATTACTAAGCAAACCAGGAAGAAGCAGTCTTGTCCGGTTCTGGAAGGGAAGGTGCAGCCGGGCAGGCGCTGGAGTGCAGGCAGGAGGCTGGCGGTGGGGGCCCGTCGAGGGGACCTTACTGAGGGCGTCCTCGTGTGGTGGGGCTGGCCCTCGCCCCTCCTTATCCTTTCGGCTCCTAGAAGCCACTGCTCCCCGTGTTGCTGCGGTCCTCTGCACCCGGTGCCCCAGGGTCGAGACCGGCGGGACGACGCTGGGTGAGTCTCTACCCCCACCTCCGGTCTCTCACAGGTTCAGGTTTGGAGAAATGCTCCCTCACGGTTAATGGTAGGAAAAAAGAAAACCAAAACCAAACCCCACACACAATTATCCAAGAGTCAGAATGGGTATTAATCAACAGCAGAAGCGCCCGGGCCTGATCCGAAGCGTCCTGTGAAGGGAAATGAAGTTCTCAGAACGGGGGCCAAACCCTATGGCTTCCACGACATCACCTCCGTGCCCCGATTTCTCCTGATTTCAGTCAGCTTTTGCTTTCCCAAATTTGTGTTCACAGTTAAAACTAGAGACAGCCCACTTGACTTGGCGGTTCTTGCCTGGACGTGAGAATGAATTAGGTTAGAAGTAGGCATGAGGTTAGAAGTCACTGGCCGTCTGGGCAAGTGGCAAAATGGCCAGAGCTGTGGGTTGGGTGCCCTGGCCTTCCGTGGCGAGAGTGGCCTTCATCCCGAGTTCCAGCCTGGGCCTCTCGGGAAGAAGAGAACCTACGTAGCGACACTTGGAAGGCCTCGTTCCACGGGGCTGTTTGCACTGAAGTGGCTGCTTTTTTTCAATAACCTCAGATATGCAGGTGACACCACCCTTATGGCAGAAAGCGAAGAACTAAAGAGCCTCTTGATGAAAGAAGAGACTGAAAAAACTGCCTTAAAGCTCAACATTCAGAAAACTAAGATCATGGCATCCAGTCCCATCACTTCATGGGAAATAGATGTGGAAACAGTGGAAACGGTGACAGACTTTATTTTCTTGGGCTCCAAAATCATGGCAGATCATGACTGCAGCTATGAAATTAAAAGACACTTGCTCCTTGGAAGAAAAGCTCTGACCAACCTAAACAGCTTATTAAAAAGCAGAGACATTACTTTGCCAACAAAGGTCCGTCTAGTCAAGGCTATGGTTTTTCCAGTAGTCATGTATGGATGTGCGAGTTGGACTGTAAAGAAAGCTGAGAGCCGAACAATTGATGCTTTTGAACTGTGGTGTTGGAGAAGACTCTTGAGAGTCCCTTGGACTGCAAGGAGATCCAACCAGTCCATTCTGAAGGAGATCAGTCCTGGGTGTTCATTGGAAGGACTGATGCTGAAGCTGAAACTCCAGTACTCTGGCCACCTCACGTGAAGAGCTGACTCATTTGAAAAGACCCTGATGCTGGCAGGGATTGAGGGCAGGAGGAGAAGGGGATGACAGAGGATGAGATGGTTGGATGGCACCACCGACTCAATGGACATGAGTTTGAGCAAGCTCCAGGAGTTGGTGATGGACAGGGAGGCCTGGCGTGCTGCAGTCCATGGGGTCACAAAGAGTCGGACATGAGTGAACGACTAAACTGAACTGGCTGCTTTCTAAGGTCTGGAGCCTCTGGTGTTTTGACGGGCGGTGTCCATCATAATGCTGTGACTCCAGAGTAGAGGGCCTGCTTCCACTGTGAACCGGGCCCCGGGAGGAAAACTGGCCTCTCAGAGCAAGAACCACCAGCCCCACGCAGGCTTGGGCCCGCTCCTCCGCCCTGGGGGGCAGGACTGAGCGGACAGGGCAGGGCTAACGTGCAGGTTTATCTAGAGCCCCTCAGCACCCTGACGGCAGCTGGGACTCCCTGTGAGACTCTGGGCCCTGAAGACATCAACCACGTGCACGGACAGGCTCCTGGCTCCCTGAGGGAGCTAAGGCCACATTCATTTTAGGATCAGATCCCCAACCTGGCACACTAGCACTTGGCATGCATCAGACACATATTCTGGGTCCCCCAAATGAGGTCAGGTTCTCATCACGAAGGGAAATCTCGTGACAACAATGCAGCGTAAATGTCAACTAATCCTAAGGAACGCACAAAACAATTTTTACAGGAGCACAAACCAACACGTTCTCGTTCACTTCTTAGAAAGGAATCAGGTATGGCAAGCAGGATTCCCCTGGAGCTCAGATCGCACCAGTCTCTTCTCCCTAAACTGGGAGGAGACTGGGAGCGGTTGTCCGAGGCCCCCTCCAGCTGGGCCCGGCGCCAGGCCTCTGTCCTCCTGGCTGGGGTGGGACTGGGCGTCCCCCTTGGCCTGGTCCCTGAACACGGGTTTCACTTGCTCTGCGGGAGGCAGACAGAGGCCGTGTCTGACGCCAACTCCACGGGCAGCCGACAGCACCTCTCTGCCAGGACACCCACTGTGCCTGAGGCTCCAGCGCCCTTTCTGGGAGTGACCACAGCGCAAAACACGGCCAGTCTACACTGCTGTCCCCACACACAAGCCACGCCTCGCTCCACTGTGCGGTGCTTCCAAAGCAAAACACCCTTCAGGAAAGCATCATTCTGCTACAAACGGTGCCTTTCAAGTCAGGAAGAATGATGAAATTATGCTTAAAAGGACTTTTCTATCTTCTTCGACAGAAAGTACATTTAAGAAGTTTTCCTTTTCACAAATCTCAGTAATACATGTCTCTCCTTTGCTCCCCTCCCTGAATCATGAAGTCCCACGTGTGTATGTGGCCTTTCAGCTCCTCTTGATCTAAAACTGAATTGTTCTCTTTGTGGGGAAATGATCTGGAAGAGTTGCATTAATTTCTACAGTCTCTCAAAACCATCTCCTGCTGGGTCACCTACGTCTCAGATAACTCACTGCCTCTAAGACAGACGTAAACATTAAAAATTAAAGACCCCTTAATTTGAAAGACATTAAGGTGAAGAACAACTGTTCTTCAACCCACCCCCTCCCGCACGGGGAGTCGCACAGACTCTCCCAGGCCCGACGTCTAGGACTCCAAGGTGGAGGCTCTGCTTGCCGTCAAGGTGCGGCCCTTGGGGACGTACCTTGCCAGTCTTCCCGGCCGTCATACTGTTCTGCATCTTCATGGCTTCAATCACACAGATTTCCTGACCTTCTGCTACCTGGAAAACGCACAAAGAGTGGGCAGGCGTGTGAAAAGCATTCGAATTTCGCAACAACGTTCAAGAGGGAGGCTGTTGAGAGAGTCTTCGTCAAAGCTCTGAAATACAATCTCAACGGCAGCAAGAATCTCTTAGTACTTGGGAATTCCCTGGCGGTCCAGGGGTTACCATTCTGCGCTTTCACTGCCAAGGGCCCTGGGTTCCATCCCTGGCCAGGGAAGTAAGATCCCACAAGCCATGCAGCCAAAAAAACAAACAAAAGTAGCCTCTGATACTTTATATTCCAAGCACATCTTTGGGGGACCGCAGACAAAGGCCCTTCCCTTGTTAAGTTGTCATCTGAAAACCATCCCTGACAACTGGAGGTTTTGGATGCTGCTGGTGGGGCCTTCCCCGGGGAACCTCTGAATCAACTTCTGCCAAAGAGATGTGGCAGAAACAGAATGTCTTCCGCTTAATCTAAGTGTCCAGAATTAGCACATGTCTACAGACAGAAAGACCTGTGGTTTCCAGCGGCGGGGAGGGGAGTGCATGCGGATGGGTACAGGGTTCTTCTGGGGGTGACGAAGCGTTCTAAGGTTGACTATGGTGACGGCCGCACGACTGTGTGAAGAGACCAAACGACTGAGGTGCACACCTTACCGGGTGATTGCATTGTATGTGAACTTCGTCCTGGTAAAGCTGTTATCAAAAGGCAGGCTTTCTGTCTGGAGCCCTGGGAACCAGAGCCAAGCATCCAGGTCACAGGGACACCGTCCCAGCCTTTGCAAGACAAGCAGGTGGCTCCCGGGAGGGAGTCACTCCTCCAGGGAATGACCCCTAGCGCCCTGTCCCCTCCTTGCAAGGGGCACTGACTGTTGTTTGCCAGTGGGTGTGGGGGAAATCCAGGCAGGGCTGCCATATAAACCCCTGGGGCTCAACCTGGCCCTCCCACCCAGGCCTCAGGGTGAACAAGGGCCCTTCTGGGTCTTCTTTCTCTTGACGGGACAGTACCAGGAGCCAGGCTACATTCTCCTCGTCTCTTTGTGGAAAGAGCCCACCGTCTTCAAAATGAGAGAGCTGAACCTTCCGGGGCACCCGGCTCTCTGGGGGGGCTGCTGGATGCCGGCGCCCATCCCGCGCGGCAGAAATGCCTGAGAATGTTCCTTCCCCGAAATCCCCTGACGATCTCCGAGCCCCCGCGGCCCTCCCCCCCGCCACCCCACCCCCGAGCCCGCGCGGCCCCCCGCGCGGCACAGGCTGTCTCGCTGGCACCGGTGCTGCCTGAGCCCGCGTGCTCCTCTCCTCTGCCGGTCGGACGGCGGGCTGCTGCTTCCTGGCACGGGAAATGTGGGAGGAGAGGGGATGCCAAGCTTGGTGGCTGGCACGGAGGCTGGAAAGCCAGGCGGACACTCGGTGCCCGCGGCCCTCCGTGACCCACCAGCGCCTGCCTTCCAGAGAGCCGAGAGCCGACTGCGGGGTCCGTCCTCACCACGTGGGGGGTGTCAGAACGGCCAGCCCGAGAGGCGACACCTCAGAGCCTTTTTCTCTCTTTTCAGAGGCAGGAGGAACCCGGCGAGATGGGAGGAGCCCCGCTCGCATGCCCAGCGGGCCCAGACCACGGCTCTCAGAGGCAGCGCGTCCAGGGCTGGCCGCACACGGCAGCATTCCCATCCAGGACGCGCGTTCCGCCCTCAGGGCCTGCGGAACTTTCTGGAAAGTGGATCTGAAATTCGGCAATGGAAGTTCCGTCTAAAAAATTGTGATGGGTTCTCCACCTCCGGGCTCCGGGAGCTCCTTCCTCACAGAGGGAGCCGCGGGCGCTTGCATAGCACCCTCGCCCAGCTGAGCTTCCTCGCTGGTGTCTGAGTGCCCAGAGCCCACCTCTCTGTCCTCAGCCCCACGGGCATCTCTCGGAGGGCACCAGCGTGCCCCTCCGGCAGCTGCTTGGCACTGCCGGCCAGACAGAGCCCCTCACCGCTGCTCTACGGGATCTTCCATAAAGTGAACTCGCGGTTAATGTGACTGTGAAAAAGACACGAATGAACCTGGGAGATTTCCGGTGGTCACCCAGGGGGCGGAGCCCAGACTGCCCACGACGATGCCCAGAAGAAACGCGTAGAAGGGCGGGGCGTGGACCGGCCACAGCCCCAGTCCAGCTCAAGCCGGCTACGCTGGAGGTGCAAGCAGAGCCTTGGAGCCTGGCGGCAGTGGAAACGCGTAGAAGGGCGGGGCGAGGACCGGCCACAGCCCCAGTCCAGCTCAAGCCGGCTACGCTTGATGGCCAGAAGCTTCTGGGACTCCAGTGACCTGCCGGTCCCAGCAGCTCTGTGTGCCAGCAGCCAAGGAGGGGACGTACAGGCAGCTGCGAGGGGTGGGTCCCCAATCACACACCAGAAAAACACAACCTCTGATCCAGCAGAGATGCTCGGGAGAGGTGGGCAGGTCCCCTAGCGAGAACCATGCCTTCTCCCAGGTCGTGTCTCTCGATCGACTATGAAAAAGAAACCAATGAACCTGGGAGGTTTCCAATGGTCACCCAGGGGGCAGAGACCAGACTGACAAGGACGCCCAGAAGAGTTGCTTAGAAGGGCTTCAGAGAAAGTGCCCGCGGATCGGAGTGCCGCCCTGCCTCGGGGCCCTCCAGACTCCCTCTTTCTTCTCATCCTGTCTGCGCTCCCTCCTTCTTCCCCCACCTCTGCTGGTCTCGACTTGTGTCATCTGGTGGAACTTTAATTCATGTCTCCTTCTGCGCTCACTCATTCACGCACAACAATCTGCTCTGTGGTTTGCTTTCTGCTCCTTGGTCCCTAAAAGAGGAAAAAAACTCTGGGATAAGTTGTTCCCTGATGCTCCACCAAACAGTGAGATGCGGTGCGGTCAGCAGAATCGTGTTATGCACGCACGCACGCACGGCACGCAACCGTCTAGACGCCCGTGAACCTGACCTAAATTCACGCTATTTCATCCCTCACCACTCTGAGGCAGGGAAGCGAACACAGTACAGGCCGGACGTCAAAGAACAGACCGGGGCTGGGACTGTGGCTACTCCCCCGACCTTGGGGGCCCACGGGGTCCAGCGCCAACAATCACCCGGGCGGTAGGACACAGGCCTCAACAATCTGGAAGCTTCCTTGTCCAGGGTGTCCTTTCCTTGTCCAGGGGTGCCTTCCTTGTGCCTTCCTTGTCCAGGGGTGCCTTTCCCCCTCCCCTCCCCGACCTCCAGGAGCAATGGAACACCGCCCACATCTCCCCCCTGTGCTCGGAAAGCCGGCTTTAAGCTGGCTGAGCAGAGAGGGCGCTCGACGGCCGAGTCTCCACCCGACAGCGCGCACGCGGGGCCAGGGCCACCGCGGGGTTTGCGGGCGCACACTTCCCCGACACGCCGGTGGATCATCTGATAACAGACTTAGTGATTGTGACAGGACGTCTCCAATGTCGGGCTTACAAAATGGTCACAAGCCTCATGCAAGTCTTTTTGATAAACCTACTCAGCCTGATGTACTTGGCCGCTCCCTGTCTAATTGGTGTAAAGTTTGGAGGTCTGAATCCCGTATCTTTCATCCGGCTTATTGCGTCCTCTCCTTTGACACGGGGTCAGGGTTCACATTCGCATCCGATTATCGGAGCGCACTCATTAGGCGGGAGCCTGCCTTGCTCCGAAATGAGTAAGCCGCGGAGAAACCTCGGCCCATTTACTCGGCAGATTTTAACATGTTTGGGAGGCCTGAATGTCACCCAGCACCGCTCTGGGCTGAAGAGTTTCAGACATCTCCAGCTGATGATTAATTGTGAGTGATGGGAAATAAAATCCAGTAAAGCCAGCTGCTTGCCATGGTCGGCAAAATGACTCTAATGGATATAGGCTGCCAATTTTCCAGTTTTACTGGCAAGTCTTCCAAGTGTAATTAAGGGAAGTTATAAATGATATGGAAATCTATCAAGTTCCATTTATTTTCAGAGGACTCTTTCCCCAGAGACTTTTATCTTCAAGCTTATAGTCGGCTTTGTTGTGCTAATGATTTAAACCACTTCTTATTTCTGATTAAAGCCCCCAATATCCTTCCACCGGGTTTGCTTTACTCCTTCCCCAGAGACAAAAGACACAGAACCTTCTCCAGCACGTGTCCCTGTGGGACACTGCTCTGGCCTGAACGCATTTGGCAACTTGTATCGTTCCAATTGCAAAGGCAAGGAGAAAGCTCCAAGAAGGTGCAGTGGGAGAAAGAGAGGAGAAACAGGGGAGAAAGAGCTCCTCCAAACATAAAAGGAAGCTCCCTCCCGCAACCCCAAGTCCAGACTTGAAAGCTGCGCTCAGGACCAGACATTCATCAGAAGGTGCTGTAGCTCACTAATGTTATTTGATTTGGAATAAAAGCATGAAAATGATGGCAAAGGCCTAAAATTGGAGATGTGAAGGATGACTGCACAGTATTCCATTTCTCAATTTCATCCTTCAGAGCCACAAAATGGGGGTGACACAGTGACGGGATGAAATTTACAGTAACAGCTGTGGTCTTTCCACACAAGGGAGGCCCTTCTAATGGGCTGAGGTCTGTTTTGAACAGACGGGGAGTAACAAAACAAGGCTTCCTATTAAGAGTGTGCAGTCATATTTCTGATGAAGAAAAGGATGGTGGGAGTCGGATTTCCTTTAAGACAGTCCCTACCCTCTTCTGTCGTCCACAACCAGGGCTGTTTTAAGGCGTTATCCTGGAAATAGAGGAAAGAGGCCACAAATGGCGTGGAGGGCTCCCCCCACCCCCCACAGGCCTGCTCTCTAGCATCTCTAGGATGCATGGGGAACTGCGCCAGTGGCATATGGCTTTCTACTGCGCTGAACATTCAGACAAAAGACAGGTTCATCAGTCATTGGAGTATCTGGATAAAAAATTAGCTCCTGATGGATGGTATTTTGAGCTTACCTGCTGCTAGTACATTACCAGAGAAACACAGGTTTTGAAACCCACATGACATTAGAAACTGCAGACCATGAAATACGACACGTGCAGGAGCACATAATGTACGCCAAATTATACAAAATAATAAATAAGCTGTTTAAGCCCTCTGCCTAAAACTGGGCCCGCTGCAAGGAACCCTGGGTCACTTCTACGCAGGCCAATTAATGCACAGCATCTGCTGTATAGAAGCAGGGCACGAAGCACTTCCGAATGATTTCAGCAATTAAAAGAAAAGTGTTTCCTGCCTGTTCAGACAGCAACTGTTTCAATGCAAGAGTGAGCACCAAATCACTGCATGCAGCTGAAAAATTAAATCCCTTTTTTTGGGGGGGGGGTTGGGGGGGGAAAGAAGGTTGGGTGGGAAGAAGAATTTTTATGGAAAAGGGAGCCTTCTTTTGTTGTCCTACGTTCTGTGTTTTTCTGCCAAATTAGACAGAAGGCTCGGAGGGCTCAGCGGCCCGCCCTGGTCTCCCCTTCTGCTGTGCTGGGCCACCCGAAAGCGGGGATCAGTGTCAACCCTGCTGCCGACTCCACAAAAGTGAAAATCCTTCAATTATGGTTTTAAAGGCTGTGCGACTGAGAACACAGGTGCCTGAATGCGGTGCATTTTGAGGCCCTTAGATCTGAAGACAGACGCAGTTAACAGCTACAAGCAAAAGGCATCTCAGATTTGGTTAAAAGGCAATGCGAGGATCTGATTATAATAACTTCCTCTTTCTGAGCTGCTAAGATAGGCTGGGTAATATCCCCTGATATTTCCCGAAGAAGAGACGTGCATTCACATCCCAAGATCTTCATGTAAAGAGGGTGGGAGAAGAGACCCCGGGAGACCGGGCAGTGTTTAAACAGTGATGGAAGGAACCATCATCGGATTACAAAGAAAGAGCAGGCAGGCGATGGAAACGATGCCAAAGCCCTTATCTGTAGCGTGAGGCCTGCTTTACTGGGTCTGGGCACCCAAGACTCCCTCAGGAGGCTGCTGCGGGGAGAGGCACTGGCCCAGCCTGGCACTCCTGGGGCCCCAGGTGCCCCCTCACCCTCGCACCTGAGGCTGCCATCCTGACCTGGACGTGAGCTGGGCATCAAAGTGGGGAGCTGAGAGTCTGGGGCAAGAATACAGAGAGGCAGCCAGTACAAAACACATCCAGCTTTTCAGGAAATTCCTTAAAATGAAGAGAATTACTACTTCCCACCACCCCAAAGTGAACTCAAAACTGGAGTCAGAACCTCTAAGTTACAAAGAGAACCAGTTAAAACTGATGTCACTGATGGTACCTTTAACAAATCACTCTGAATTCTCAATCTATGTGAAGTATGTTGCTTTAAAGGACTCTGTGAGACAATGACCTTTTAAAATTTATTATTGTTACTATTATTTTTAGCAAAATGGCAAGAGAAGATATTTGGAATCTCCTTAAGATTGGGAACTGTCATCTTCAAAAATGTTTAAAACAAAGAAAACATGTTGCCTCACCCCAAGGAGATCATCCCTTGAAAAATAAAATCAGACGCCAACCTGCAGACATGCCTACAATATCTGATTGGTCCACAGAAATACTTCATTTTATATTGATCCTTGTCAAGTTAAAACTGTAAAAACTCCCCAACTGTTACCACCAACAAAAACTCGTCATTAACAGTCAAAAATAAATGTCATCTGGAGAAGACAGAAAGGCCAAATTCAGGATGGCCATTCCTCTGAAGAAGGCAGGGCAGGAATTCTGCTGGACAGAGGCCACAGGGCACGTTCTCCATATCGGCCATTTTTTGTTAAATAAGTAAAATCTGAAGGAAAATACGGTGAAGGTGAGCAGAGAGCATATGAGTGCGTGTATTATTATACTCTGCAATGTTCTCTATGTCTGTAGTATTTCATAATTTAAGGTTTAAAAATGTTCCAGAATGAACGCACGAAGCTATACCTGCCTTGGAATACAGCCAGGTGTGGGCCAAACACTGGCAGTTTACCCAATACACTGAATAACCACCGCTATGTAAACGTGGAAACAACGACGGCAATTATTTCAGGATTGGAAATCCCAGAAACTGGAGACTCTATCCAACATCCAGGCCTGGTCCTCCGCCAGAGAGATGTAGCTCTCAGCACTGGGCTGCGTGAGGATGAAGTCACCCCCACCCAGCCCTTCTCCTGTGGGAGACCTGCAGGCAGAGGCGGCCTCACAGACGAAGAGGAAGGTCTCCTGGCAGGTTCATTCGAGACTTCCTTCAGTCTGCAGTAAGCGCAGTCACAGGTGGTTCAGGGACGCCGGGGAGCTCTGAGCGCCATGCGCATGCGTGTCTCCAGGGCAGTGGCCGTCCCCACCCACCCCCGCCCCCCAGAGGAGCACGTGCTCGGAGGAGTCAACCAGCGTGAGTCCTGGGGGATGCGCCTACTACTGATTCCACACATTATGTTCTCCTTGTGCACTTTATAGAATATACCTTTTTTTTTTTTTTTGGCCCAAGATAATTGTTCATGAGAGCGGCAATCTCCAACAGCTAAGTACCCTCCTGCTAACAGTCAGTTTCGTTCCAAAGTGGATCTTCCTCATCTCAGCCCCAATGAACCACTCCAAACTCTTGTCTTGCCAATACTGAACAGGCTAAGTGGTTAAAAAAAGCAGCAACAGGTACTTAATACCGATCTATGATTTTACCTGGTCTGACAAACTAGTAACTTACAAAATAATAATTAAGAAAGACGGAAATGTAAATGGGTATACAGCCTGCTTCTGGTTCATGTCTCACAGTTTGTGATATATTAGACGGGTATTCTTTTTTTTTCTTGTAATTTCCCATTTTATTTACGTATAACTGCATACATTACTGTATAAATTTAAGGTATACAGCAAAATGAGTTGAAGTTCATATATCATGAAACGACTATACCACAATAAGTTAATATCCATCAAACTAGATGAGCATTTCTGATGCAAATCTGAGATGACTGTAGAATCTAAACAGAACTAGAATCTTACTTAAATGCAATATTAAAATATCCCCGTGGGTTGCCTCATTTTTATTGTTTCTGATATCAAAATCAAAATGAAAATTGTACCACAAATTCAGCAGCACTAAGTCTAATGCTGGGGGAAAAAATGTATTCAGCATCATTCTGAAAGAATATGTATTTTTAATATTTTTGTTCAAGAAATCATAAAGACAGTAGTTTAAAAACTTAAAACAAGTTATCTTTTAAATGTCAGCTTTGATTATAGAAGTGCCCCTGGTTTATGATATTGTTAAATGTATAGAAAAGTAGGTATTTTTCAAAATGAAAAATCAGTTATTTTAAGATTGTTTTCAGAAGGAAGATGAAAAAGGCACATAGGAAAGGCATATAAAAGTCACTCTGGCAACTGTTTTCTGAATTAAATGTGTGATTCTAGCTGTACCCAATCCACCCTGACTTCATGCTTATATGCATTCTACCACTTATGAACTAGCATTCCCTCCCAACATATTCAAAAAGGTTATTACACAATCATTTAAAAACTGATTTCCTACCACATTTAATGTTAAACAGCATGTAATAGACACTGAAAAAGTACTAGCGACTTTTGCTGTGTGAACTTAAAATGAGCACTGAAGAGTAAAACCCAGCCTCTGTGCTGGGGATGTGGGGTAGGGGGGTGGGCAGGGCGAGTCCTCTCCCCACTGAGCTCTCTGACCACCTCTAAACGGCCCGACCAGCTCTAAAGGGCCACCTTGGGTCATTTTGTCCTGAGGCCCTTATGCTCTTTTAAAACTCTTTACTTTGCAGAACAGATTTGCCCTTTATTACCTATGTGACACGCTACAGTACCAGGCCCACCATTCCAAGACGCATCAGATTTTACTTACACTAAATATAAAAATTACAGATAGCTGGCATTTAAACTATACGAAATAACATTACAAAGAAAAGCAGAATACAGGTAGGCCCTTCCTTGTTCTCAGTGTTTTCCTTGCAAATACGCAGGATGACTGATTCCACTATCTTTCTACTGATAAGAGGGGAACCCCAGCCAAGCTATTGTTACCGCCAAGAACAAGACAACGTGCCCTGCCGTGTCCTCAGGTATGGGCTGTGCCTTTGGCCCAAGAAAAGTTCCTTGTGTTCTCATTACGCAAGGAAGGCAGCATTAATTGTAGAAGCTGTTAGGAGAGCAGGCAACTAAACGTCTCACCCCCTGCATCTGGTTCGGGTCTTAGCAGTCTGAGACATTTTTTACAAATAATAACTCACGGGAGAATACTGCATTATCGAAATACAATGATACAGGATATGAAAGGAAGTCCTGCAAGGGCCAAAAGCGGCATCGGAAGCTGGACAGAGAAAGTAAACGCCACCTGCCCTCCACGAGCAGCCTGGGCACACAGGTGCACACCGACAAGCACGGTGCCCGGGGCAATTCTGTGGACCTCCCCCGAAAGCCCGTCACGTGCCCTGTCTTTAAAGAAATCCTTAAAACAGAGGCCCCAGTTCCTTCTCAAGGCAAACCACCCTTGAATACCCACATTTAATTATCGGTGGTGGTCTCCGATGTCTGCTGCTGCTGCTAAGCTGCTAAGTCGCTTCAGTCATGTCCGACTCTGTGTGACCCCATAGAAAGCAGCCCAACAGGCTCCCCTGTCCGTGGGATTCTCCAGACAAGAACACTGGAGTGGGTTGCCATTTCCTTCTCCAATGCATGAAAGTGAAGTCGCTCAGTCATGTCCGACTCTTTGCGATCCCATGGACTGCAGCCCAACAGGCTCCTCCACCCATGGGATTTTCCAGGCAAGAGTACTGGAGTGGGGTGCCATTGCCTGCTCCGTCCAATGTCTGAGCTCCCCCCAAATGAACCAAGACCTAATACCACACTGTCCCATTTTACTAAAATGCTGTGCTTTCCCACATTAAATTATGAACCAGAAACTGAGAGTATGAAGGCCAAACCCTTGTGGTCTCTGGAGCAGCTAGGCCAGGAGGAAGCTCTTGATGTAAAGGAGAAGGCTGCAGGCTCCCCGTCCTCCAGGGAGGGCACCGCCAGCCTGAATCCCACCCCCACCCCCATCTCCCAGCAGGAGCAGCCTCCCCATCCTCTTCCCTCCTCTAAGGCCCTGATTCAGGTGTTAGAAAAGCAAGGATTTCAGTTAAACACTGACTGTTTTTTCCTGAGTGCAAATGTGGTTTTATAATTAAAGCCACGTACTTAGAACTGACAAGCTCAGGATGGCTGTACACAGCCTCTGTGGCTTCCAGAAAAAGCTTAAGGAGGAAAATGAAAAAATAAAAACAACCAAAGCCCAACTCCCTCCCACTGTTTACCAGCCTACACTCCTAGTCGCTAGGAGATTCCACTGACTGCTCTGCTCATGGAGTGGGTATAGGCCTTCTCAACGTCAAGGCCAAAGCCTTCAGAAGGAAGTGATACAAGGCAACCCCCACCGCCATATCCAACCCAATCTTGAATCCGCATCACCTCTCCCAAATCCTTGACGCTAGGTAGCCTAACAGTCCTAAAGAGGGCTTTCTTCTGGGGATGTCAGTGCTTTCAAACCTAACAATCCCCAGCTCGGAACCTCTTTTAAAAGCCGGTACTTCCATTTCTGTGTCATCAAGTAAAGCAATTGTTGGGTCAGTTTTCCAACTTCTCATTATCAGTTTCAGGCCTAATCATTTTAAAACAACTGAAATCAATCATTTTTTGTTAATATTTGCCTACTGCAAGTACTTTTTTAGAAGCTAATGCCAACCAACTACATTAGTTTTTCTCAACATTAATTTATTTACGTTAATAAAGAAACAGAGAGGCAGTTTTCATGTCATCTTGACAGGAAAATGCATAAAGGCCTGTGACATAACTGAGACACAAAATGGAATCACCGTATCATCCGCTGAAGACCACAGTGCTTGGCTGTGCTCCCAGCGCAGAAATAGAAACGCAAGGACTGAAGTTCTCCCTGGAAACCTTCCCGTTGCACCTTTGTTTTCTTTCTACTTTTGATGCTGATCAATAGATTTCTATCTGTTCTAGGACAATGACTGTATCCTACCAATCTGTCCACAGCAAATGACCTGGAGACTGAACATGTGAGGAAACACTAATAATATACCCTTGATTTGTGCCTTAATGTCACAAGGTCAAAATAAAAATTCAACCTCTGATCCTACATTTTATTTGGGAAGTGCTCTGGTACCACACAGATTACGGCAATAACTTTCCTTAGCACCCTTCCCGTTTATTCCAGGATGCGTGCCAAAAGTTCCCCCATCAGGGGGCTATTTCTTAGTATGACTTCTTCAGGAATACTTAAACCACAGAGAGTAAATAGGAATTTTAAATAAACGCTTCTTGAGATGCTGAATTTGCCAAAGAAACAATGGATCTGGCCTTATTTCTGTTTCAAGTTTCCCTGGGTCGTTGGGCAGGAGAGGCGCTGAGAGAGACTGTGATGTGAAATGCTGGACAAAGAGCGCGCAAAAGCTCCTCTGCTGTACTGTGGGGTGACGTGACTCAAGACTGGGACCCTGCCTCGGTCTCCCCCCGCCCCCCGGCAGACAGGGTCGGTCCTCACCAGGTCCCCGGGCTTGACAGAGATGGCCACCACCACGCCAGGCATTGGGGAGCGCAGAATGCTGCTTGTGTCCTCGGCAGCTTTTTCCAGCATAAATTTGTTTAACTCTGCGGCGAGTTTGGTGAGGATACGCACCTTGTACTACAAAGGGGGAGAAAAAAAAAGTGAGGTCACATGATGAACTTTTCCTCTTCCAATGCAGCAATTGTTCACAATCCGTTTTCAGCTTTTAAGTCACACCACCTCTGAAGTCACACGGTTTTCCACTACTGCACACGGAAGCGAAACGCGCTCGTTTGCTTCTGCCCTGTGTTGTGAGCCAGCTGTGTACGAAATTTCTCGAAAGCGGAACGAGTCCAGTAATTCATTAGTGACAAACAGTAATCATCCTGTATCGTTAAGAAAAACATCTTAAAACCTTACAAAGAAGACAGAATTTTCCTGTATTCCCTTAGAAACTTTTCCCAGTGGACGCGCATTCTGCAGCTGGGCCGGCCAGCAGAGCGGCGGGTGCTGCCAGCACTCACCGGTAGGTGGCAGCAGACGGCTGTGTCAAACCCCCGGCTCCCCGGAGACAGCGGCTGGGCCGTGTTATCAGTAAGTTAAGACAAAAGGTTTTGGTGTTCATTTGGGGCAAAAGAATATTTAAAATTCAGGGTTTTTTCCAGTGACATAAAAAATTATATTCATGATTGAAAAAGTTACTTTTTCTTTTTAAGCACAACATTACATGGTCCTTCCAGCGTTAACAGGATGGTTAGAGTTGATGAAAACGAAATATAACGTGAATATCCTCTACACCAAGAGACAATAACTCGAGATTTTTAAAACCACTGAAGGGAAACAATCTGCAAGCCCAGGACTTTAATGGCCCATTTTCTAGGTGGCTCTCAAATGATGAGGGGCACATGAAAGGCAGCTCAGTCCACCAGAACATTTCTAACACAAGGAATTTCTGCCCGGTATGGGGGGTGGGGGGCCCATCCTAGATCTCTGTGAATAAACACACAAGCCAGGGTTTGGTCTGTCCAGAGACAAGACACGGTTGGGGGAAGTGTTGCTTACTCAAGTTAGAACCACCACCTGAAGATTTTTCTGATTCCTACCAAAGAGCATCTCCCCTGGGGGCAAGAGAGATGGCGTGACCAGGCAGCTCCATTTTGTTAGAAAAAAGCAGTTGTAGCTCAAAGGCTCCTTGGGCATCATGATGGCGGGGAGGCAAAAGCCAAATGGAATCACCCTTCATCCTGTCCGGGGCGGTGGACATCTCTAAGTGTGCTCTCAGGGCCCACTTTCAAAGGCATGTGGGGGAGGCTGGGGGCGGGAAGAGGGCCCACGGAAGAACCTGATGGCCTAAATTCCGAGCAGACTCGTGGCGCTGTGACAGGTTGAATAATACCGTCTTCTGCATGTTTTCCTGTACTCCTGAGCGTGTGCTTTGCAATCCAGACGTACACGTGTCTGCCAGTTTCTGAAGGATATGATCCTTAAGTGAAATTACAGCGCAAATAAAAGCTTTTTGCTCCTATTAAAATTCATCTGAGTCATAAGTGGCGAAGGAAAAAGCAAGGAGAATGTACTCTGCTGTCACTCTAATAAACATTCTGGGCAGAGGGGCTATTTATCAAAGACAAAATGCACCTCAAAGTCCTTCATTAAATCTATGGTGGGGGGGCGGGGGGCTGCTGGCTTGACTGCGGGGGGGGGGGGGTGGAGAATATAATTGTACCAAATTGCACAGTTTTAATATCTGCGCTCTGAATGCCTTGGAAAAGCAAATCCCACCTCACTAGAGGCATCAGAGTCAACAACAACAACAACAAAGTTACTCGTGTGGCTGACACCGTCCCGTGTGGCTTCTTCTTGGGACTGCTCAGCGCTGGGTCCAGCTGGCTAGTTGTCCCCCGAGCATACAGATCTTTTCTTCTTGTGTTTCGCACAATTTGACTTCAAAATGTGAACTCGGGGCAAGGTTATCTTTCTACACCCAGGATAATTTGATTTATCACACTTCACCATGGAGGATACCCTTAAAAACCAATGTTAGCTGCATCCCAACCAGCCCCTTCAGGTAATAAAGTGCCAGGACTGTCCTGAGCACCAGTGCACCCCAGAAATGACAAGGTCCTGAGTACAACCGGATCCTTTTTACTATTTTTGTGATTTTCCTATCTGGATTCCTTTCTCCATGGGACTCCTGCTTTGCTTGGAAGGAGATGTAAGAGAGTCACAGAACTCAATGCCTTTGGATGCGGTCTTTGTTATTGATGAGATGTTCCTTTTCCTTTTGTATTTGTTTATTGTTCTTAAATCTGTTTGGGGGATAAGCGACTTATTGTAATCACAAGCAAAAAATAACAACGGGCGTAAACGCCTTGGGAGAGGCTCTGTTACAAACAGTTGGCTTTGAGATGACCTTTCTGAATAGAAAAAGCAGCAGCGGAGGAGAAGGTTCTCGTTTTAAGATTACCTTTGATGTTGTCCTGGCCCTTCAGCGTGCCCACACAAACACGCCTTCTCGAAACGATCTCTATGCTGGCAGTGCGGCGGGCCAGGGGGAGCCGGCCAGGATGGGAGGTGAGCGGAGAGGCAGCACAGAGGCCCATCGGGGTGAACTGCGTGGTGAGAACTGCAAACGCTTCCTGATGCCCCAGAAAGGGAGCCATTTAAGAATGTACACGAGGGCTTTCAGAGCTTATGATCAAAACAGCTATTTACTGGTATCTCTGAATTCTTAGGGGGCACAGACAAAGCAGTCAACGATGTGAGAGATTTCAGGAAAATACCCTATGATGTGTGTGCACTTTTATGCTAAATATTTTAATAGTCCTAAGAGGTCCCATAGGACTTTTCTGGAGAGTTTTGCTGGTAAGTTATTACTTTCAAGCAGGAGAGTGTTACTCGCTCAGTTGTGTCTGACTCTTTCAGACCCCATGGACTGTAGCCCGCCAGGCTCCTCTGTCCATGGGATTTCCCAGGCAAGAAAACTGGAGTGGGTTGCCATTTCCTTCTCCAGGGTAATCTTCCCGACCTAGGGATGGAACCTGGGTCTCCTGCACTACAGGCAGATTCTTGACTGCCTGAGCCCGAAGCAAGCAGACAGACCACCAATTTGCTGCTTTGGGGGTGGCTGGCCAGGATGCTAAAGGTTCACGGATGAGAGAGAGAAGCAGAATCTTGAGAGAAGCCAGAAGGCTCTGCCCTCCTCAGGTGTGGAGACATGTCTGCTTGATGCGGAGGCTGCTTGCTGGTCGGAGGAGGCTGGAAGCTGAGTGGCTCCAGGCCCATCAGGAGGGAACCTCACCTTGTGTGTGTGGGGAGGTGCTCTCCAAACCACAGGCAAATTATTAAGTTCCTGAAAACACACTTCGAAGTGTAAGTTGGAGCAGAAAACAGGTGCTCCCCGGAGCTCCAGTTCCTCAACCCAGGCTTTATCTAGTAACTGAATCATGGTCAAATAACCCCAGCCCCGGCTTTTAAGCAAATTCATTTGTGGTGTCTGCAGTGAAAAACCATGTCTAACAAGAAAATTTCTCCCTAGAAAGTTCAAAAGAAAGAGAGAAAAATCATACCAGACATAAAAAGGATCACGAAGAAAACTATAAGAGATGGACAATTAAAAGGAACACAGTGGACTGTGTTAAGAATGAACATACAGCTCTCAACAGGGAACCTGAATCAGGAGAGGGAACCGTGGTGAGGTGGGGGGTGCCGGGTGGGGAGGTTGCTAGGGGAGGAGTGGGCCCGTCATGGTTTTGGGGGAGAGATGCTTTTTAACCAGACTTGGTTAACGGCAACATCCTGCCAGTGGGTGTGCCCACTCCTGCCCAGCACACATGCTGCTTGGTGCCCCGGGCAGCAAAGAGCCCTTTGGTGGACACACTGCACTCAGATGGTCACACAATGCACCGTCTTGCTGGTATCGATGTTGGTTTAGCATCTGCATCCCCTCATAGGGCTTAAATGCCCGTGCTTCTTCCCGAGGCCTCCAGACGTACCAGCAGTTCTATGCACCCGCGCACCTGTAGGATCAGGGGTCTGGGGGTCCCCTCACAAGATAAGGCTTCCGGTTTGTTTCCTTATTTTTTTCAGTTGTGACTTCAGAGGCTCCTCTGTCATTCCTCGTAAAGCAGTCTCAGCTCCGGTCTTCCTCCCTGCGTCATTCTTTCCAGAACAAGAATTGTATATACGTACAGCTGATGCTCTGCTCGTGGTTTTCATGTCAACCGTGGGCCTGTGCAGCCATCACGGACTGAAGGATAAACGATGAAGCTTCACCATCAATTATTTTACATCAGTTATCTTAACATCCTGAAGCACTGGCCTTATACCGCACCTCGGCCCTGGCTGAGTAAGGTGGCAAACACATTTCTCCAAATACAAGGATCTCTTCTCATTCACAGTTTTATACCTTCTGCCCCAAAGGTCTCCAACGTTAAGCTGTGTCTTCATTTCCACAGTGTGGCAGTGAGAGCTAAGGCTGAAATGTTCCTCTCCAAGTCTACTTTCCTAACCCTGCGCGGGAGGGAGGGAAACTGTCAATGGTTCAAAAGTGGGAGAAATGCCGAGTTGCAGAAATGATGATGCATCTCTGAAAACAAAGGTGTTTAAAAAAACTAGGGGGGGAAAAAACCCACAAGAAATACAGCATTTAGGTGGAACCAGGACTGTAATTCAAGCTTGTTTTCCTTTCCTAAATTCTTCATGGAATACACAATAGACAAAGCGACGGTTCGAAGCCAGGCGAAACACATTCCCCTCTACTTCAGCATCAGGCCCTGCAAAACCAAGCCAACAGAAACGGTCCACAGAACGGTGCGGAAAACATACAGGATGAGGAGCCTGTCGCTGTCCTCCTGGAAGGACAGGCCTGGCGAAGAAGGCGAAATGGAGAGACAGCAGTCCGAGCGCCCGGTACAGCTGCCGGCAGCGGACAGCCTGTTAGCGTAATACTGAGACAACTCCATCAGCACAGTCTCAAGGTAGCTGTCAATCAGAACGCATCATTTAATCCAACAGCACTCGGAGGACTTTCTCCGACGGCCCAAGTGACAGCGTATCTACAGCTCTATTTATATCAGCGCCGGGGTGTGTTTACAATGCTTGTTGTAATTAGAAAAGATGCAACAGGCAGCAATATTATTGAGATCTCCATTTTGCAGTATTGCCCTGGAAAGTGTGATCTTGCTTCACAGAGTCATGCTAAATGACAAAAGGCTATTTTCTTCAATCTCCCGGCTCAGACAGCACTTCATTTGCAGCTATCTATAATTAGATTAATGGTGTAGTGCAGTACAAAGCAGGCCCACTTCACATCAGATAGCATATGAATTAAGACAAACACTTATTTCAATTCCAGGCAGAGAAAGCAGTGACTGGGGTATTTAGCATACCCTTTATGGTGGAATGAGATGTTAATTGTGTACCATTACCTCTAAACTGCTTGCTTGTTGTATAAATCACTGTGCTAATTGATGCAGAGATAGAAATGTAGCCACAGGCAAGAAAGCAAAGGAATGAGGGCTGAAGATGGTGGATAAAGGATTATCGACTAAAACCATATGGAGATGAGGCTCCTTTGAAACCTTTCCTTTCTGCCCAGGAGGAGGATTTCTTACAAGTACAGAAAAGCTCTTGTATCAGGAAAGAAAATTTAATTTTTTGCGTTTCTTTTTAAAAACACAAATATCTTTTGAAAGTTCCTAGCCACTAGAAATCCAACTAAGTGGCAGGTGGAATTAATCTGAAGTACACGTATGAAAATATGGAAGGTGTAAAGTTTTCAGATAGTCAGAGTTCCCTGTCTGGGTTTCTGGCTCCCAGGTTTACTAAGCAATACCTGGAGGGGATGTTCCTGACATGCCCACAGGGCAGAAATAAAATTTTCCCAAGACCTGAGGCTGTCCTTGTCCTGTGAAGAACGACTCACTGGAAAAGACCCTGATGCTGGGAAAGATTGAAGGCAGGAGGAGAAGGGGACGACAGGATGAGGTGGTTGGATGACATCACCGACTCGATGGACATGAGTTTGAACAAGCTCTGGGAGTTGGTGATGGACAGGGAGGCCTGGGCTGCAATCCATGGGGTCGCAAAGAGTCAGGCATGACTGAGCGACTGAACCGAACTCTAGCAACAGAGGCTGTTCTTACAGACGAAAACACAAAATGAACCTGGGCTGGCTTAGGTGTGTGAGAAGACGTTAATGACGTAGAAGCGTTTACTTGGGACGTGAAGCTAACGGAAGAGAACCATTATCATCTGCCACTGGAAGAATGGTGACTCTCCACCAAAACCCTCAGATGCGACTCCTCTAGTTCATGATTTCACATCGACAGGAAGGAACGAGAAAGGAGATCATTTTTTCCTGTCTTTTTTTTTTTCTTTCTAAAACTAGAGAAAAATAATAAACGCAAGCACAGGGTAATTTAAAATGCTGCTCTTCCTTGTTAAAATGTCCCATTTAGCACCCAACAGCTCTTATCGGGATAAAATGAGTGTCCACAAACACAGACAACAAATGCTACACTCGTGGTTACAGATCCGCAGATAAACGTGCCCCTCGGAAGCTCATAAATCAAGTGTGTGCACCCTGTGTGTGTGTTCACAATTTTTTTTAAGTGGCAAAGCAACACTAAGGTGCAAATTACTGCTGTGCACTTTTTCACAAATTCAGCAGTTTGGTAATTAGCACTGTTACAACAAAACTTTATACAGAGAACAAATAAAGGGGGTCAGTTAGTAGTTCAAATTCTCATCTGTAGAGTAACAGTTAATATATCCACCTAGTGCAAATACACATTTAAGAAATGCTGTATATGGTTTAGTCTTGTGAAACAAGAATACCATATTAATGTGTGAGACAATAAAACGAGGTCCCAAGAAACCAGAATGTCTGGTTCAAGTTATCACCCCTGTAACCTGGGGCGGGGCTAGGGGTAGGACCTAGAGCTCCTTGGTTGGGGCCAACAGAACACCTATACTGCAGCTGCAAATTCAACAGTTTAAGGTTTGGGTCATAATGCTAAATAATACTTTAAAAAACAAACAAAACAGACAAAAACTCATCAAGAAGCATTATGGGCCCTCAAAATGGAAAGAAATGCCAGCAAAAGAAACACTGCGAACTACCCTGAAATATCACCTCCCAAGAGTGCAGCAAGGTGACAGAAATGGAAACGCACTGAAGGAAAGATCTGGAGGCAGGGTGAGGGCTCGCTCCTGATCATTAATCACTTGTTTACACCATTTAAAGCTGAGCAGCATGGCCCCCAGGACAACCCCAACATACCCCCCCCCCACACACACACACCTTGTGGGACAACAATGCTGGTGTTAACAGGAGAAAATATAATGGTTTCTGATATTGCATCCTCAGTTCCTTTAATTGAAAAAGGCAGTTAAACACAAAGTAAATCATTCAGTTAGGTGAGTTGTTTAAGGATATGTAATTGATAATGTTGATATGCCGCGGTGACATAACGCATCACTTTCAACACGTCTGGCTACGTTTATGAATCAACCTCTCCTCGAGGTTTCTTTGTTTAGCTGCTAAGTCAGTTCTTGAACTTCAGTGTGCCGCAAGGAGCCTCGACGGCAGTGAGCAACACTGTCATTAAGGGCAGTTTTTGAGGGAAGAATCACAGGAATAGAAAGGGAGGAACATGCCAACAGAAAAACAGAAAGGCACAGAATCTATTTCAGCAACTCATCTTTCAAAATTCTGGCCAAAAAGGGAAAAGTTTCCAGAAAAGAAGAACTTAAGGCCAATACCAAAACCTCTGATGAAAGGGATTAGTTACGTCTGTGTATATCTCCAGCTATTTCTTAAAACACAACATTCTCTGGAGAAGAAAATATGGGGCTGTCTTTCAACGATGCAAAAATTGAACCTAACGTTTTCTTATCACATTTTGTAATCAGAAACACAAGGGTCCTTCCAATTCTAATAGCCTAAGATAAATAACTTTCCTCTTTTTCTTTTTTTACCAATAGTGCTGAGAATTAAATAGAAATGTTTAATTAATTTAATGTTTAAATTAATTAAACATTAAATCCAGCACTTAATAATAGGATTTATTTCCTCGGTCTCCACTGAGGTTACTTTTTTGAAGCACTGGTGTCTTGATACAGATCCGAAAATGATGGGGGTGGGGTGGGGGGAGCTACTGTATAGGGAGCCAGCCACACGTCGGGTCTGCAGGGAAGGTGAGCTTGGAGAGCAAGTCACCAGTGGGTTCCTGGAGGACTCTGTTAACGGGGCAGCCTCCCGGGAGCTGGGTGCCGTGGGACGCCGTGTGCAGGTGTGCCTCGATAAAGGGGCCCAGCCTCTGCCTCGCCCAGGTGCCCACAAGCTGTCTAACATATGCCACAAAGGCAATTTGCTGGAATAAGTGGCACTTTCCCAACCACAAAGGCAAGTCCATTGACAATGCGCTGTACGCAACTCACAAAATAGAACATACGCGTTCTGTTTGATCAGGAGCCTCCGTGATACATTGTGGCTATAATGAGTCATTTCTTTTCTTGCTGCACAAGAAAAATATTATAGATCTTTGAAAGCCTTGTGCTCAATTATGTAACAATATCAGCCAACATCTGTTAACAGTACAGGCGGTTTCCATTCTGTATCCTGAATTGTTTTATGTAATTACGAGTTTATAAGGTACTTGGTAAACTAGTAAGAAGGTACCTTTTGAAAAGCACTATATAATTTGGGGTACAATGAAACGTTCTCTTGAAAATCCATAATTAGGGCAGCATCCGCTTACAGAAAAGTACAGGAAATGTTATAAAAACACAATTATGTAAATAAGCACACAGGTAGGGAAGTGTATCATTTTGCTAGGTCCCCGCCCGTCTTCTCCCCTCCTGTTCTCTGTGAACTTCTCTTTGGTCATCTCAAGTTAAAGTAAAGTGGTCTCCCGGGAGCAGAATAAGCGAACTTTGGGGAGCTGGGCCTTCCCGTGCAAGTTCTTCAGCGCTGAGAGGGAACACCAGAGGCCTGGGACAGTGCCAGTGCCAGGGGCTCTTCAACAATGCTTTGACTTCACAGGGATTTTTTTTTTTTATTAGCTGGATTCTTTTCTTTTTATTTTATATCTGTGTTTTGGCCAGGGAGCGCGGCACGTGGGATCTCAGTTCCCAGACAAGGGATGGACCCCAAGCCACTGGAAGCGCAGAGTCTTAACTGCTGGACCCCCAAGGAAGTCCCTTTACAGGGCTTTTTTAAAATGATAAAATAGTTTTGCTATAATGCATTCACTGAAGAAACTCACAATCTAACACACCAAAATGCTGGCTTATGTGGATTTAGAAACTCAAACATGAAGAGACAAAGCAAACCAATGATGACGGTAATACGGCGAGTAAACCACGGACCAAAGAGATCAGAGCAGGAAACGACGCCGGAGAGCACAGCACGCCTCCCCCGAAGACGCCGCTGAGGCGTAAGCATGGCTGCCGGATGAGAGCAACGACCTTTCCATCTTCCACTTGCTGTCTAAAAGTCGGGCATAAACGTCCCCTGGAAAAGTGTCTGTCTCCCACACCAGGAAAGGAACCACCCCACAGACAACTCCCATCACCTGTGCGGAACTCTTCTCTGCATAATAAACCTTTCTAAACAGCTTTCTACAAGTCATACATTTCCTAGTTACCTGCTCACAACTCACCCCAGCCCAGAAGCCCCCAAACTCCTTTGTCTAATCTCTTCTCCACATTGTATTGCCCTCTGTTAAGATGGTATACAGCCCCAAATTCTCACTGCCTCCTCAAGTCATATTTCTTTGTGAACTCCCATGTAAAAGTAATATAATCTGCTTTTTTTCTCTTGTTAGTCTACAACGCTCTAGGCACTATATAGGAAGACAGAAAAGAAAGCCTTCTTTCCCTCCACAACCCAACGACCACTGGTCTAAATGACTGGGCATGAATCCCATCAGGTGTCACAGCAGTGGCTAAGCCATTTTATAGATCAGAATTTTGACATATCTTAGGAAGGAAGTTTAAGCAGAGCTACTAAATGGACTTCTTGCATGCTACATGGTGTGTATTACACAGAAAACACGTTACTAAAGGTAGATAAGACCTGTCAAGCCACGTGGCCAATCTCAGGAACAGGACATCTGGCTGCCATGCTGGAGATGGTGAAGTGTGAGACAAGGCTTGGAAGCCAAACGACCTCAGTCTCCATCACTTTTGGGCCAAGTGGCCGAACTTCTCAGAACAAATTTCTTCATTTTTAAACATCAGGATTTTAATTAAATGAATAAACGAACAAAGATTTGTACCTAGGAAGTGCCTGACAGCAACTATTCATCAAAGAGTATTTCCTGTCTCTCAAACATCTCAGATTTTTCAAGAGACAGTAGCGGATTTTTTTTATTGCATATGGTAAAACATCTTGGATTCAGTTCAGTTCAGTCCTCAGTCGTGTCCGACTCTTTGCGACCCCATGAATTGCAGCACGCCAGGCCTCCCTGTCCATCACCAACTCCCGGAGTTCACCCGAACTCATGTGCGAGTCGGTGATGCCATCCAACCATCTCATCCTCTGTCATCCCCTTCTCCTCCTGCCCCCAATCCCTCCCAGCATCAGGGTCTTTTCCAATGAGTCAACTCTTCGCATGAGGTGGCCAAAGTATTGGAGTTTCAGCCTCAGCATCAGCCCTTCCAATGAACACCCAGGACTGGTCTCCTTTAGGATGGACTGGTTGGATCTCCTTGCAGTCCAAGGGACTCTCGGGAGTCTTCCTCAGCACCACAGTTTGGATTAGCAATGCCTAATTGTAGAGTTCTAGCTCTGTGGTTCTACATCTTAGATTCCTTATTTATAAACTGTAGCTCGTAACAGTGCCTACTTCAAAAAGTTGTGAGAAACCACCATCGGATCACCGAAGAAATCAGAGAGGAAATTTAAAAAATACCTAGAGTCAAATGGAAACGAAAACACTATGATTCAAAACCTGTGGGATGGAGCAACAGCAGTTCTAACAGGGAAGTTTACAGCAATACAAGCTTACCTAGGGAAACAAGAACAATCTCAAACAACTGAACCTTACACCTAGAGGAGCGAGAGAAAGAAGAGTAAACAAACCCAAGATGGTGGAAGGAGAGAAATCAGAAAGACCAGAGCAGAAGTAAATGGAATACAGACTAAAAACCAAGAAAAAAAGATCAATAAAACTAGAAGCTGGTTCTTTGAAAAGATAGGTAAAATGGATGAACCTTTAGCCAGACTCAAGAAAAAAGGGAGAGGGTCCAAATCACCTCTCCCCGCTCTAGCAGGGAGGTAGGGTAATGTGTTATTTACAACCCGCCTGAGACTCTCTTGGGCTTCCCTGGTGGCTCAGATGGTAAAGCATCTGCCTGCAATGTGGGAGACCTGGGTTTGATCCCTGGGTCGGGAAGATCCCCTGTAGAAGGAAATGGCAACCCACTCCAGTACTCTTGCCTGGAAAATCCCATGGACAGAAGAGCCTGGTGGGCTGCAGTCCATGGGGTCGAGAAGAGTCAGACACGACTGAGTGACTTCCCTTTCACTTTTCACTTTCATGCATTGGAGAAGGAAATGGCAACCCACTCCAGTACTCTTGCCTGGAGAATCCCAGGGACAGAGGAGCCTAGTGGGCTGCTGTCTCTGGGGTCGCACAGAGTTGGACATGTCTGAAGCGACTCAGCAGCAACAGATAGAAGAGAAATTAAGTAAAAGGGGAATCACCCATTTCTTTCTCATGCTCTGCTCAGAGTATTTCTGGTCACCAAATGTGTGGGCATTGCCCACGCCTCTCTCTGAATGTCGGCTGGGAGTCCTACAGTTCAATGCGGTTCTGATGCTGTGGTCCCACAGGTTAAGGGCTTGTTCTCACAGGACTGTCCTCCATGTCAGACGGCAATCCAAGTCCAGGCCTGTCACCTGCAGGATGTCCTCGTCTCTCCAGGTGTGTCCCCCTCAGCACCCCACCTGTTCACCAAGCTGGAAGCTCTCTAAACCCCCCCAGTTGAGAGAGAGAGAGTATGTGGGGGTGTGGGAGTCTGGGGGGGCTTAAAGTTCCCATCCTTCAATCACGCGGCTGGTTCCCTGGGAAGCAGACTCTCAATCTCAGGGGCTTCCTAAGAGTCACCTCACTAAGCTCTGATGTGGTTGAGAGGGACTTGTTACCAGTTCAATCACCTGGCTGGTTCCCTGGGAAGCAGACTCTCAATCTCAGCGGCTTCCTAAGAGTCACCTCACTAAGCTCTGGTGTGCTTGAGAGGGACTTGTTACCAATAACAAAGACACTCCTCTCATCACTCATTTCACTCAGTAAAATTCCAAGGGTTTTAGGAGTTCTGTGCCAGAAATGGAACAAAGACCAAACATACAATTGTTTACTATAAATCACAATATGTCAAGTCAAAATTCAGATGCCAGCATTCTTGGGCTATTCCCTGGGAAGACACTGGAGGCTCCTCTGGGTAGGTCTACAATCAGTGAAAACACAGTGTCTCAGACAGTCAAGAATCTGCCTGCAGTGCAGAAGACCCTGCTTTGGTCCCTGAGTCAGGAAGATTCCCTGGAGAAGGGAATGGCTACCCACACCAGTATTCTTGCCTGGAGAATCCCATGGACCTAGAGGAGCCTGGTGGCTAGAGTCTGTGCGGTCACAAAGAGTCAGACATGACTGCATGACCTGTACTCACTAAGGGTCTGAATCTCTCTCTCTCAAAGAGCACACATCTTACAAACATAGAGCTTATTAATCCCTCACAGAAATTCACTTGGCATTTCTTTTGATAAAATTGTTCGGCCTAATAACTTGGCCTTCCATTCAATTCTCCGGAGGTTTCTCCAGACTGGAAACGTTACCCTACCTATGCTGATCCGACTACCACAATCTTTCCCTAGACTTTGGGTCTTTGTTTTTTCTTTTTGCCATGCTGTACGGCTTCTGGGATTTTTAATTCCCTGACTGGGGATCAAACCAGGGCCCTCAGCAGGGACAGCTTGGAGTTCTAAGCACTGGACTGCCAGGGAATTCCCAGGTCTGTGTTTCTGAATTCCGGCAGGAGAATTCATATTTGAAGAACTTGAGATTTACTAGAAAATGAGAACTGGGGACTGAGTGAAACCTGAAAGCCCTTATAAAATTTAAGATGTATTTTATGGACTTAACAGTTACAGGCCGGCTGCACACGTCCCACAATGTAAGAGGTGTGCAGAACAAGCTAACGATCCACACCCCCAACAACCTCCAATCCCACTCCCCACAAGTCCTGGTAACAGTGTGCTTGAAAATCTTCTCACATACATCTATAAAACTATAAACATACTCATCTATGTTTATAAATGCTTTTCCACTGGGTAAAACACAACGATGTCAGTGTATTTAAAAACAAGGAAATCCATGACGTTTTTGCCATTTGCCATCCTTAACTCACTCTATATAAACTTTTTTGTTTTTACTCTTTCTGGATGTTTTTTCTAATTTCTTTTTTTTAATTGGAGAATAACTGCTTTACAGTACTGTATCAGTTTCTGCATTGCATCAACACGAATCAGCCACAGGTGCACACGCATCCCTCGTCTTGAGCCTCCCTCCCACCGCAGCCCGCCCCTCTAGGCTGTCACCAAGCACCAGGCTGAGCTCCCCGGGGTGCACAGCAAACCCCACTGGCTCTCCGTCTTCCACTTGGTAACACACACTGTGTCCATGCTGCTCTCTCCACTCGTCCCCTCCTCTCCTTCCCCTATTGTGCCCACAAGACTCTTCCCTATGCCCGAATCTCCACTGCTGCCCTGCAAACAGGTTCATCAGTACATGAAAGATGTTTAAGACAGAAAGAACTTTAGGTCACTTCTTCTTCCTTTTACATGCTTACTTCAGCTGAAGCAGGGGGAAAACTCCCAACCCCCTTCCATAATACACAAACTCTGCCCTTGACACCTCCACAGTGTCTCCAAGTACCCCCAACCTGGCCCCGCCAGCCCCTCTTACCCAAGGCTCAGCTCCCCTGTCCCCTAGAATGATAAGCCCAGATGTAAATATGACCTGAAGGCCCCGGGGAAGCTCCCCCTTAGTTTCTTGAACCTTCCCAAGGCTGCAGGGACAAATCACAGACTCGGCCACCTGCTCTACCTCCCTCTCGTTTTCTCAGATTTTTTCCTTTTTCTCTAATTATCCCCAACAGCGTGACTGGTTATCTGTATATGACAGATAACTCTGCCTGGTTACAATGACTTCATGATAATTTCGTGGAAGCCTGTATCCGTCACCCGCATACCAGTGCATATTATCTTAAATGCTAATATTCATACTGATCAACATAAAACTCTCCTAAATTTACAAATTGTCACCCACTCAGCTGATTTAGACTCTGGAGGGCCAGAAATGCCAAAAGTAACCACCAAAAGCTTTAGTCACAGAAGTTGAGATCTCTTCCCTAAGGACGAATTTCTAAGTGGCAGCTGTGTAATCGAATTGAAAAAGGCACACTTAACTTTTACCATTACTGTTAAATGACGCTACACAGTAGCTGTGAAGTAACACTAGAAATATTTCACTTGTGTCTATAACCGGGACACCAGGAGTACTGAATCTCAGCTATTCCTTACTGACCTGCGATTCTTTGCTCTGGGCTGCAAACACTAGAAACAGTGAGTCCTGGGAAGATGGGATGGGATGCTTGCTGTCAAGCAGCTTCCTCCATGGCATCTATCTTAGTTAATCTGCCCTGAATCAGGCTCTAGGCCTCTGTTACACAGGCTTAGAAATCAGATTTCCTCTATTAGCTTAGAATGGATCATTTAGTCATTCTCAACTGGATTGATTCCCTGTCAAGCTCATAAGAAACTGATGCCTAAACTATCTTATGAATTTAGAATCGGAAATACAAAGGGAGCCAGCACACCACCTAACGGTAGTGTGAGTACCTGAGCTACAGTCAGCGGTTGTTTGACTAATATGGAATGGGCGGCAGCTCATCGAAGGCAGTGTTCCCCACTAAGATATCAGGAGCAGTGGTTCTCAAAGAAGAAGCGTCAAAACTCATCTGGAGGACCTGTTAAAACCCAGCATTACACCCCACCTTCAGAGTTTCTGACTCGGGGCTGGGTTGGGGCTTACATTTCTGAAGAGTTCCCAGGGACTACACTTGGAGAAGCATCAACACAAGGCAGGCTTCTCCGCTATGGGAACAGGCTTTCTGATGGGACTGTCTTAGACCCTTAGGGCTACTGTAACAGAATACTACAGACTTCTGGTTCATTAACAACAGACGACTTCTCACTGTTCTGGAGGCTGCGAATCCAAGATCAAGGCACAGGCAGATGTGAGGGTCTGGTGAGACCCACTTCCTGGTATGCAGATGGCCATCTTTCTGCTGTGTCCTCATATGGTAGAAGGGGCAAGAGGTCCCTTTGGGGTCCCATTATAAGGGCTCTGATCCCATTCATGTTCTTTGCTTTTAGCTGTTTAGTCAGTAAATCATGTCTGATTCTTTGTGACCCCATGGACTGTAGCCCGCCAGGCTCCTCTGTCTATGGGATTTCCCAGGCAAGAATACTGGAGTGGGTTGCTATTTCCTTCTCTAGGGGATCTTATTGACCCAGGGATTGAACCCATGTTTCCCGCATTGGCAGGTGGATTCTTTACCGCTAAGCCAGTCGATTCCAAAAGGCTCCACTTCCAAACACCATCACATTGGGAATTAGGTTTCAGTGCATGGACTCTGGCAGGGAGACAAAGCTCTGCTTATAGCAGGGATCTTAGCTCATGTCCCCTGGTGGCTCAGTTGGTAAAGAATCTGCCCGCAGTGCAGGAAACCTGGGTTCATGGGTTGGTAAGATTCCCCTGAAGGAGGGCATCACAACCCACTCCAGTATTCTTGCCCATGGACAGAGGAGCCCGGTGGGCTACAGTCCCTGGGAATGCAAAGAGTTGGACACGACTGAGTGACTAACACTTTAGCTTATGTCCGCTGAGAAGCTTTCCTTTCCCAAGATTCAGCTGAACATAACATGGCTTCTCTGATTCTCGTTCTACTTAGAAAAATCTTCTTCTGAGTAACTCTTTCTTCATACAGATAATTCCTGATAAACCTAGGACATTATGAGTATAGTGCTGGTAAAACTGGGGTTCAGATTCTGACTGAGTGTGGCTTATGCTTATTACCTCACTTTACAGTTTCTTTCCTCATCCACTAAAAGGGAGACCACTGCTCGCCCTTTTTCGGCTGCACCTGGCGGCTTTGCAGGATCTTTGTTTCGCTCATCAGGGACTGAACCTGGGCCTCCTGCAGTGCAAGCAGGGTGTCCTAAGCACTGGATTCCTAGGGAACTCCCAAATATTGCTTGTCTTACAGAATTTTTTTCTGTGGAAATAAAAACCGGTAGGCCTATTTTAAGATCTGAATGAGATAGTATGTGTGAATCGTCTGGCACAATTTCTAGCAAGAAACGCTGTACTTTCCCTCACCACAACCCAGTATCAGTAGACTGGCTTTGCTATGTGGTTGGGGGGTGGACCTGAGATCAGTTCAGTAATAAAAATAAACCTGCTGATACCTGGCCTTGGACTTCCAGGCTCCAGAATCGTGAGGGGATACACTTCTGCTATTTAAGCCATCCGGTCTGTGGTCCTCTGTTGCCACAGTCTGAACTGACTCATAATTCTGCTCACGGAAGGAATGCCTTTAATGTACCTTTTGCATGTGTTCAGTCCTGTCCATTTGATGTTTTGAACTTTTGGAAGTGGTGTGCTGTCTACAGTCACCCTCCTATTAATCTTCTTTGACCTCAATGCTTCTAACCCTAGCTGGACCATATACATTATTATTGTAAGGGTGCGATCAGGAAATGAAGCATCCACAAGCAACCTCCAGAGGCTGGAGAACAGCCCTGGGCTCAAAGTGTTCTCTGGAGAGGGAACACTGTCTGCGTTCTCTGTTGTAGACGAGTATCTGTTTTAGATGGACTGAAACCAGGCGTAACCGCCCAATATCTGAGAAACTGGGGGAGTGTTCATTTGATCTCTTGGTTTATTAAAAAACGATGGGGAAGCTAAAAAGTCCTAGCAAAGTTGGCAAGGTAACTTCCAATGGAATGTATATGTTATGAAACAAACTAACTGAGCACAAAACCCTTGAAAAGAAACTTTAATATTAAAAAAAAATTCTAAAATACCCAAAGGAAAATTCTAGTCTCAACAAATGACAATGACTGTACTGCTAGACTACCGCTGCCTTTGGTCTGGCATCTGCAAGAGAGGACGATACACTGAACCAGTTTGGCTTTTAACTTTCAACCTTTCTACAACCTTACTAGAACATGCAGTCTGGCTACTCCATTTGTTTTCAAACGAATCATCTCAATCTGAAAAAAGGTCCCTAGGAGAAAATGGATTGAACTAAAATTATTTTAGATGTTTTGGACAGAACTCCATTCTTGCCAAATCTCTTAGTTCTACTAATTTCACAGGTGATTTGAGACCTACAGTGTTCTGAAGATGGGTTTCAAGCACTGCCTGTCTTATTTTTAAAAAATGAATCTGTTATTCATCCCCCTTGAATGACAGAGGCATGAGTTCAATGAATATTCCTTTGAAACTCTTCATTAGAGACTCTTAACTTGGGGACAATCAAACACTAACACCTCTAATAAAGTCTCAGGCCATCTGTGAATCAGAAATGTACAAAATACTTTTTTTGTTCCTGGCTTCTTCTGTGTTGTTTTGAAAATCATCTTCTGTGAAGGAAAAAAAAAATTTTTTTAATGTCAAATATAGTTGAAATTTGTTTACATAACCAAGTATGACCAGGGTCACATGAGCTTTGGTCTTGTTTCTGTCCCTCACTGTGATGGATCAGAGCGCTTCTCTGTGGCACAGGGCTCGGCAGTGAAGTGTGGATGTGGGGGCATCCATTCCCCCGGGGGGCACTGGCCACCACACTCTGCCAGGAGCAGGCACAGCATGAAAGGCTGGACCCAACTTTACCAAAATGTCACTAGTCCCAATGTGAAGGTCTGTCTTAAGGCATCCTGCTGGCTTGCCTATCATCCTGCCAAATAAAAGAGGTCACTCAGTACTGGAAAGATGAGGCTGAAGCCATGTGGCCTGGAAACAGTGATATGTGAGCCAGGAAAATAAAAAAGAGGTACAGCAGTTTCTCTGTCAAACACTAGAAGTCGTCAACATCAGAACAAATATTTCACTAATATCTTATATATCCCATTGAACAGCAGATAGAAAAGCCCCTTATTTTGGCCCAACATCCCCATGGGACAACGACTATCTCCCAGGGCAATAAGCTCTGGTGTCTCCAGTATGCCAACACTGATGCTGACAAAGGGAAAGATCTTATTTTCCAAGCCTCTTTTGGGAACAATGGAGGCTACTGATATTTGAGAGCCGGCGATGCAGTTTGAAGACGAACAATGGAAGCAAACCCAGCGTGCTCTGTGCAGACTGCACACCTGGGACTTCTACCTGGGACCAGTGGAGGCGCCCCCATCACCCTGACTCACGGTTTTCCACAGGGTGTGAAGTGACAGCAATCATTCTGCCCACAATGCCGATGGCAGCCTTGCTGGCTGTCATCGCCAAGTTCTTAGAACCAGAGAACTGAGTCAACACCTTGTCAAAAAGTTTCAAATGTTCTATTTATGGGGGCAAAATACAGTACTTTTCTCTACTATGGAGAAGTATGCTAAAATAAACTGAGTTTAAGTTGAGTCTTTAAACTATTTCCATCCCTGAAATATCACTGTGAAACAATTCAACAGGGAGGAGTTAATTTTCAAACATACCTAATGGAACAACAGACTGGTTCCAAATAGGAAAAGGAGTACGTCAAGGCTGTATATTGTCACCCTGTTTATTTAACTTATATGCAGAGTACATCATGAGAAACGCTGGACTGGAAGAAACACAAGCTGGAATCAAGATTGCCGGGAGAACTATCAATAACCTCAGATATGCAGATGACACCACCCTTATGGCAGAAAGTGAAGAGGAACTAAAAAGCCTCTTGAAGAAAGTGAAAGTGGAGAGTGAAAAAGTTGGCTTAAAGCTCAACGTTCAGAAAACGAAGATCATGGCATCCAGTTCCATCACTTCATGGGAAATAGATGGGGAAACAGTGGAAACAGTGTCAGATTTTATTTTGGGGGGCTTCAAAATCACTGCAGATGGTGACTGCAGCCATGAAATTAAAAGACGCTCACTCCTTGGAAGGAAAGTTATGACCAACCTAGATAGCATATTCAAAAGCAGAGACATTACTTTGCCAACAAAGGTCCGTCTAGTCAAGGCTATGGTTTTTCCTGTGGTCATGTATGGATGTGAGAGTTGGACTGTGAAGAAGGCTGAGCGCCGAAGAATTGATGCTTTTGAAGTGTGGTGTTGGAGAAGACTCTTGAGAGTCCCTTGGACTGCGAGGAGATCCAACCAGTCCATTCTGAAGGAGATCAGCCCTGGGATTTCTTTGGAAGGAATGATGCTAAAGCTGAAACTCCAGTACTTTGGCCACCTCATGCGAAGAGTTGACTCAGTGGAAAAGACTCTGATGCTGGGAGGGATTGGGGGCAAGAGGGGAAGGGGATAATAGAGGATGAGATGGCTGGATAGCATCACTGACTCAATGGACGTGAGTCTGAGTGAACTCTGGGAGTTGGTGATGGACAGGGAGGCCTGGCATGCTGTGATTCATGGGGTCACAAAGAGTCGGACACGACTGAGCGACTGATCTGATCTGAAACAATACAGTCGGAAATAGAGTATTATTCAGCTGTGAAAAGGAGATCCAACCAGTCCATCCTAAAGGAAATCAGTCCTGGGTGTTCATTGGAAGGTCTGATGTTGAAGCTGAAACTCCAATATTTTGGCCACCTGATGCAAAGAGCTGACTCATTTGAAAAGACCCTTATGTTGGGAAAGATTGAAGGCAGGAGGAGAACGGGACGACAGAGGATGAGATGGTTGGATGGCATCACAGACTCAATGGACATGAGTTTGGGTAAACTCTGGGAATTGGTGATGGACAGGGAGGCCTGGTGTGCTGCGGTTCATGGAGTCGCAGAGTCGGACATGACTGAGCGACTGAACTGAACTGAATAGGAATGGAGTGCTGATATATCGCATGACAGATGAACTAGAAAGAATACTAGGCTACAGGAAAGAAACTAAACACAAGTCACATATTATATGATTCCCTTTATATAGGGCCTGTAGAATGGGGAAACCCAGAGACAGAAAGTAGCCCAGTGGTTATCAGAATCTGGGCTTCCCTGGTGGTTCAGCTGGTAAAGAATCTGCCTGTGATGCAGGAGACCCAGGTTTGATTCCTGGGTCAGGAAAATCCCCTGGAGAAGGAAATGACAATCCACTCTAGTATTCTAACCTGGGAAATCCCACGGACAGAGGAGCCTGGCAGGCTACAGTCCATGGGGTTGCAAAGAGTGGGACACAACTGAGTGACTAACACTTTTCTTCTTTTTATCAGAGGCTAGGGAGATAGCAAAATGAGGAATGATTGCTTAGAGGGTACAGGGCACTCTTCTAGGTAATGAAAACTGGGAATAGACAGAGATGACATCACTGTTCATGTGCTAAACATCACAGAACAGTACATTTTAAAATGGTTAATTTTATGTTATGTGAATTTTAACTCAATATTTTAAACAGAATATATTTGGCCACATGAATTGTGTACAGCTTTTCTTTCAAGGCTCTCTAGTTATGAGTATGGATGCTGCTGATTGGTGGCTGGCATGTTCTCTTTTTTGTGTCTTCTCTGACAGAGAGTAAAAACCCCCACAAGCTAGAGATCATAGTCTGGAACACAGAAGACACTCAATTCTGTAAAGGAAAAAAGAAAAGACTCTATAATCCTTTTGGTCGAGCTATACATGACTCCATGTGGGCAGGAGGCAAAAAGCACTAACTAGGAAAAGTTTTAGCACCAAAGAAAGAGATTACACTAACCTCAAACCCAACGATTTCCCTTATAGAGAAATTTAAGGGGTCCTGGAAACCTCAAGGAATTCATCTGAAAACATTTCTGCCCAGATATCGCTGAAATTTAGACAGAGGTTCATACTCTTTTTCTTGCCAACAGAATCACTAATGTTCAACTTGCAGAGATGACCTCATTGATCAGGGAAACAGAGGAAGTGTCTTGGCATGAATTTAATTTGAACACTCTTGGCAAGTCAGCTTGTTGACCGGATTCTGGAAAAGTCCTGGCCACTCTGACTGTATCTGCTACCTCATGCCTAGGTAAGGCAGTGTATTTTGCCACTAAAATTAAAAAACTGAATTGACTGAGTGTCAGAGAAGAGGTTACCCACTCCAGTGTTCTTGCCTGGAGAATCCCAGGGACGGGGGAGCCTGGTGGGCTGCCGTCTATGGGGTCGCACAGAGTCAGACACGACTGAAGTGACTTAGCAGCAGCAGCAGCAGAGAAGAGGTTACAATGCATTCCCATTCCACAATTTTAACTACTTATTCAAGCTAAAGAATAGCAGGCTTCTCAATATAAACTTCTAAGCTAACATCAGGTCTTTTGTTTCATTTGCACAATTTTTCATCTTTCTATTTTCATTAATTTTGACATTCAAAAAAGGAAAGAAAATAGGGACAACTCTTCGCAAAGATAATATTTCTCTTCTATGAAAAGAAATGCTGGAGAAGAGATAGGCTACCCACGCCAGTATTCTTGGAATTCCCTTGTGGCTCAGCTGGTAAAGAATCCGCCTGCAATGTGGGAGACCTGGGTTCAGTCCCTGGGTTGGGAAGATCCCCTAGAGAAGGGAATGGCTACCCACTCCAGTATTCTGGCCTGGAGAAGTCCATGGACTGTGTAGTCTATAGGGTCACAAAGAGTCGGACACAACTAAGCGACTTGTACTTTCACCATGAAAAGAAAACCAACTTTCAGTACAATAAATATAAATTGTGTATCCTAATGATACAACTTCTGTGACTACCAAGTACTCTGATTCCTCCCCTGCCCTCAATGTCCCACTTTTCTGATGTTTTTGGATTAGGGGAGGGACAGCTATGAAATTCTGAGGCAAAGAGACCCCACAAATCCTGACAAAGAGCATGGCCTCTGCCTCCAGCTCCCCATGAGACCTTGAGCCCTCAGTTTCCCTCCTGGGAATTCCACGATTTGAGAATTCAAACCGAGGACTCAAGCTTCCGACTGTTGCAGATTTCGGAATATACTATGCAGCTTCATAGCTCCATTACTGTGTTTGTGGTAATACACCCTTCTAGAATATTCTCCCCACTTCCCTTTGCTCGCCTGACCCATAATCCTTCCTTAAGGCTTAGTCAAGGTGTCATAAACTCAGGTGCCTTCCCCGAATTCCACGTACAGGCTCCAAGAGCACCCTGGCCATCTGCCTGTCTTATCTACCATATCACATTGAAGTGACCAGGATAGGGGTCTAGCTCCTTTACCAGATAAATAGAAAAAGGAAAGCAGTAACTTTACATAAGTGGAGAAACCAGACGCCACCTTACCCAAGTCACCAGCGCAATGGCGCCAGGAATGGGGAAAGCAGAAACCCACCCCTCCTCGTGATATAATGCACTGAAAAGGGCGCGGCGTCTCTTCTGTGCTGCCTCTGCCCCAAACGGGCAACTCAGTGTGACGACGGGGAAACGCCGGGCAAATCCAAATTGAGGGACATCTGACAAAATGAACGGTCTGTCTTTAAAAATGTAAAGGTCGTCAAAGACAAAGAAAGACTGAGGAACTCTTCTAGACTAAGGAGACGGAAGGACGTGAAAACTAAATGCAGTGTGGTCTGAATTAGATCCTGGAGCGGGAAATAAAAAATATTTTTCTTCTCTTGCTATAAAAGACATCAGTAGGAAAACTAGAAAAATCTGAAAGGCTTGTAGGTCAGCCAATCATACTTTTTCAATGTTAATTTCCTGCCGTGTGACTGTAAAAGGCAATAGCCATCTTCTCATTAGAAAATACACACTTAAGTATTGTTAGCAACTTACTGAACTGGCTCAGAGAAAAACAATCATACAGACAGGGTGAGAGAACACAATACGGCACTCACAATAAAATGTTAGCATTTGAGAAACTGATGAAATTATATGAACATTCTTTCTACTATTTTTGCAACTCTCCCCTAAGTCTTAGATTATATCAAGGTAAGCTGAAAACATTTTACAGTACAAAAACCTAAAGAAAACTTTCCTTTTAGATGAGAATAAAACACGGGATTAGAAAAGTACATGCTATTAATACATTCAGGGTTGATGAGAAAATCTGCAGTAATTACTTTTAGAGTGAAATCAGTGGTTATACAGAGTGCTAATTGGAAGTTGGCACAATTCCAGGTCACTGACACTATCTCCCAAATTAACCCAACAAACTGGACAGCAGAGCAGTAAAAGATAGTTTCTTTATAATGTAATCATGAATGAGAAGCAAGAACACCACACAAAAAATGCTGCGCTATCCACCTACTTTACAAACAAATATTCTTCTCACAGGCTTTACCAAGTAAAAACCCCATCTCTGCTTTAAAGGCAACCATCCTACAAGTACCCTACAAAATATAAGGGACAATGAGCTGCACCATGATTACAACTCGTATACCTTCTGGATGCTCTCTGCCAGCAGCGGCACCAACTCTACGGGGCTGGTCATTGCAGAGAGTTAGCATTTTCTATCACAAGATGAGCTGTACTAGCTACTGGGCTGTGAAACAGAAGAGTGAGACGTCACGTCTGCCGTCTGCAGGTTCACCCTGACATTTGGGGTAGGTGCACCTGCAGAGCTAAGTCGTCGGACCAGGGAGGGACACACGTGGGAACTGCCAGGAGTCACACGGGAGCACTCTGCAAACACCCCACGAAGGGAAAGGAATCCATTCATTGGCCCAGCCCCAGAAGACAGACTTCAACCCGACACAAGGAAACGATTTCCAGTGGAGCTCCCCCACAACAGAATGGGTGGCCTTGCAAAGCAGGGAGCATTTCACCACTGAATATATTCAAATATACCTGAGATCTCCTCTTCAAATACTCCAAGGATAGAAATTCTTATGTCACGTAGGTTAGATCTAGGAACACTGAAGGTCAGGTTTCTCAGGCTGGCCTCTACCCACCATGTCACAGCACCCTCTCCCAGCGGTATGACAGTCAAGACCGTCTCCAGACATTGCCACATGTCCCCAGGGTAAAACTGTCCCTGGCCGAGGCACCCCTTAGAGCAAACTGCTCTGGGTCTGTGTGTTAAGAAAATGAAATATTCTTAAATATACAGAATTTCAGAGGAAAGCACCTATGGGAGTCAGACAAAGACTAACATAGAGAAGATAAGACTTGTGGTAAGCCTTAGAGTAAAAGAATTCCACTGCAGGGCAGAGGTAGCAGTGAGCTTTCCTGGACAGGGATGCTACGATTCAGGAGTGGAAGAGCCAGGAGAGAAAAGCCTGTCATGGGATCATTAGGAGGCCAGCTGACCAAGCAGAAACGTTCAGCAGCAGTAGGTCAGGCTAGAAGTATCTGTAATGTTGTTGTTTTTCAGTCGCTCAGTTGTGTCCGACTCTGCAGGCTTCCCTGTCCTTCACTATCTCCAGGAGTTTGCTCAAACTTGTGTTCACTGAGTTGATGATGCCATCCAACCATCTCATCCTCTGTCGTCCCCTTCTCCTTCTGCCCTCAAGCTTTCCTAGGATCAGGGTCTTTTCCAATGAGTTGGTTCCTCATATCAGGTGGCCAAAGTAGTGGAGTTTCAGCTTCAGCGTCAGTCCTTTCAATGAATATTCAGTGTTGATTTCCTTTAGGACTGACTGGTTTGATCTCCTTGCAGTCCAAGAGATTCTCAAGAGTCTTTTCCAGCGCTGCAGCTCGAAAGCATCAACGCTGTAATGCACAGAAGGAATTTCGAATCTAGAGTCAAGGTTGCCTAGGTTGGCATCTTGAGCTATCCACCTCTCAGGAAAGTTCGTGTTGAATGCCGTCCTGGAAGAGACAACGTTCTGGGAGAAGGATGGAGTGCTGGACATCCCAGAAGGCCGGGTGGGCCCCCCACCATGGTCAGAAGTTCAAGGGGGCCGTCCTAGGGCCACTTTTGTCATGCCCTCTGCCACGTGGGCCAGCAGACACCCTTCCACTGACTCCACTGTTCTTTGCAGTCTAGAAAAAGGACAGTCAACTAGAGCAGTTACCGCGGAGCAGCAAATGGCTGACTTTTCGTTAAGAAACATATCAGACCACCACCTCTCCAAGCAAATGAACCTCTTTTTCAGTGATTCTTCTCCTGCGTTCTGAAAAGCTTCTGAAACGGGACCTCTGGCTGACCTCTGCTGGGTTCTTCGATGGCTGCTACTTCCGCATCTCTCTGGCATCATCTACGGCTTCCACTTTGTCTCTTGGGGGAGGGGGAGATGGAAAGCCACCGGACTCACCTTTACGTGGACTCATAGTCACTAAAACCATTTTATTAAAAGAAAAATACAGAAAAAGATACCAAAATATTTACATTTGGAGGTGATTTAAAATAAAAAGCATTACAAATGCAAATGAGTTTGTACAAACAGAGAGCTTTCAATCCGGGCCTCCCCGCTGAGCCAACCGATAAACAGCAGCACCTTCTGCCAAGCATCTCACATTAAATGGAGGCACTTTCTCGAGGGCTAAGAAAAAGTTATTAAGAGTGTGAGCTCTGGCCATTATTGCACAATTCAGCTAACCTCTATCCCAAGGGCAACATTTTGCAGCTGTCTGCAGTGAGTCAGTACTTGCCTTTCAGTCTTTTTTTAATTCTTTTTTTATTTTTCTTCTATTTGGGTAAATTATCCTTTACATTTTTGCCTGTGACTGGAGACATGAGAACAAAGTTTGGCTCTGCTTCTTGTTGCTGTGAATAGCTGTCTGCTTTTTAAAGGGCAGAGATGGCAACAGCTGAGTCACATGATGTTAACTCATTCCAATTACAAGTTACAAAATGATGGACAGATATGGCGCGCCCATACAAAACCAGCCTTCATGCCACATCAAAGGTGACGGCAAACATCACTTTTCAAATGGAATTTAGTGGTTATGATGATAATTCAGTCTCATGACGTACATTTCCTTGCCCTAGAATGAGCAATATTTGCTCACCAAGAATACAAAACAGACCCGTCGCAAGCAAGAGTGGCAATTTTTCCAAGTTGTCTGAGATTGTATATCAAAATAGGATCCCCTGACCAGCATTATCAGTGAGAACTTGTTGGAAAGACAGATTTGCGGGCCTCACCCCACCTATAAAGAACCAGGGATTCTCAGGTGGGCCCAGCTGTCCAAGCTCTAACAAGCTCTCCAGCTGATTCTGTTGTACATGAGCCCAGGTTTGTAGTGACTCAGAGGATCTGGCCCCTAACAGCCTGGGCTCTCTCCGTCTCACTTCCGCACCAGTAAAACTGAGATAAGGACAGTAACCCATCTTATAGCAGTGCTCCAAGGAGTAAAGTAGTTAATAACTATAAAATGTTTACAGTGACTGCCTGGGGCTGGCGCTGGAATCAGGAATTAGCTGCAAACGGGCAGAAAGGAACTTCGGGTGATGGAAATCCAAAAAGTAGGCTGTGGTGACGGCTGCACAACTCTATAAATTTACTACAATTCATTAACTTGTAACTCACAGGTGTAAATGTTATTGTCTGTAGAGAGTACTTCAAAAGAAACTTTAAAATGTTTAGAAGAGTGCCTAGTTTAAAGTAATCAGATGATGGTTCTCATCACTGTAGCCATTCAAACAGACTTATCAAATGATACATGTTCCAAAAGGCACTCATCTCCCTTCAAAGTGGAAGGGTCTTATTGCCTTATTGTCTTGAGTGGGACCTGTACTGTTGTTGTCTGGGACTGACTCAAAAAGTAAAGCAGGCCTGTGGCAGTCCTCTTATTATAAAGACTTTTACAGATGGATAAAATGATAGTAATATCACAGAAACAGCTAACTGACATGTAACCAATCCCTTTTATATTATTCCATAGAGACTACTTTCCTTTTGAAGAAAAGTTGGATGTTTGCTCTAATTCATAATTGCGTCTCTATTCCAATAAGCAATGACTTATCGTAAATGTATTGACTACGACATAGAAAGAGAAGTGATGGAACAAAATACAGGAAGAGACAGAGGAGGCCTTGGATAGAACACGAGAAAACCACATTTTAGGGTCAGAACTACATACAAGTGGGTACTGGATGGTATTTATTGACTTGGTTGACAGTTGACAATGCTGACTTTCCCCCGAGCCCTGTGTTGCTAGAAAACAGAAAGAGTTACAGAATCCTCCACCCGTGTCTGATAAATGGCTAAGGCAAGGAGCCACTCTCCCTTCCAGGGAGTCAGGCAAAACTCACATCCACTCTGCCTTGTGGATCCCACCAGACTCTCAATGCCCCCTGAGTACCTGGCCCTACACAGCAAGGGCCCTCCCTTTCCTTTGAGACATTCCTCATTGATAACCTTATCAATAACCTCTCCCTTTTACAACTGCCTACACAAAATTATCTTCTTGATTGTCCAGTGCATTTGGTTTTGACACAAAAAACATAATGAACAAGTTTGGCTGGCCTTTCTACTCATTCTTGGTTAACACTGTTAGTTGGTAAGATGTCTTACAATATTTTAAAATATATACACATATGCACACACATACATATACCTATATTCGATTTTTAATGGGCTTCCCAGATGGTGCTAGTGGTAAAGAGCCCGCCTGCCAATGCAGGAGATACAAGAGACGCAGGTTCAATTCCTGGGTTGGGAAGATCCCCTGGGGGAGGAAATGGCAACCCACTCCAGAATTCTTGCCCAGAGAATCCCATGGACAGAGGAGCCTGGCAAGCGATAGTTCATAGGGTCGCAAAGAGTTGGACATGACTGAAGTGACTTAACACATATACATTTACCTATATTAAATTTTTAATTGCATGTATTAACGCTAGTGGTACAAAACAGAGAGGGTAAAATTAATTTGCACACGTAACTACCTACAATTAATTATCTAGGGCAGAGATGGGCATGCTTTTTCTATAAAGGGCCAGATAGACAGTAAATATTTTAGGCTTTGCATGTCATAACTAAGCTCTTGCCACAATGTGAAAGCAGCCACAAAGAAAACATATATGAATGGCTGTGACTGTGTTCCAATAAAACTTTATTCACAAAAGTAAGTGGTGAGGCTGTCCGTTGCCCCTGATCTGGAGCAGTGCCTCCCAAAGGTATCCCAAGGAACACTACCTTTTAGGGCTTGTTAATAGGTATGTGAAAAAAATTAAATATGGGGATAAGGAAGTCACCTGTGTAAAACAGATTTGGGAAAATCTGGGGAACAGGCCTCTTTACTATGGTACTTCTCGACTTAAAAATACTAATGTACACTGTGAATCTCCAAGAGAGACCCCACGCAAAACTTCAAAATCTCAAGTCAGAGTTATTATTTCTTAAAAATATTCTTAAAAATCTACAGAATTATTAGTAAGGCTATATAATATATATTTTAAGTACTAATTATAGTTTAAATACCTACATATTTGAAACATTTCAATGTGTTATATATAATTCCATTCTGTAATATATAATTCCTACAGAGGATGGGATAGTTGGATGGACATGAGTTTGAGCAGCCTCCCAGAGACAGTGAAGAACAGGGAAGGCTGGCATGCTGCAGTCCATGGGGTTGCAGAGTCAGACACAACTTAGTAACTCAACAACAGCTTATAGCAGTATACTATAGAGAACACAGGTTATTCTAACTGAGACAAGCTCCTCTAAGTCCTGCTACTGTATCACCCATAAGATTACAGTTTGAGGGGGGTTTGGGGATTTTTCTATTTATCTGTTTATTTTTGATGGGAAAGGGATCTCCTCTCTAATCACTGGAGTTTCAGCTATTATTTCTGTTCTCAGTCTTCTCTGCCATCCTGCTTCCTTCAAGTCCTAATTTAAAAGGTCCCAAGGTAGCAATCTCCCGTATTTTCTACAAAACCAGTTTTAGTAACGGCTAATACACACCTAGTGAATAAAAGGACTCAGTGGTCAAAATACGTCTGAGAAATACTACCTTCCGTATTTCCTCTTGGAGAGTCAAAATGGATATCAGTTTAATGACGACTGAGAAGTCCTGAAGTAAAAGAAAAAAGATTATTTAACTGAACCTAGCCCTTCCCAAATTTATCTGAAATAGAATACCTTTTTTTGGAGTGCTACTACTATTTACATTGCTTGGTAAAAACTGTCCTACACACACACAGATCAGCAAAATGAAATTCTGAGAATTCTATAATACGTAAGAGTCGATAAAGTCATGAACTTAATGACACCTCAACCAGCAATTCTCAAGTTTTTTTCCCAATTATTCCCAGTGGGGAAAAAAATCCATGGTGAAATACTTCCAGAAACCTGGAGTGTTACTATATTAAAGAAATGTGGTTTTCTCCTTTTATCTCCTTAGTAATTACACTGCTTTTTAACTAAGTTCACATAGTTATGCCCCCTTAACTTGCCTATTATATGAGTAAATGTAATTATTTGTAGTTTGTGGCCTGTCTTATTTTCATTGTTTCAATATTTTTCATTTCAGCTACTTTTCACTGTACAATTTCTGTACCTTGATATGTTTGTCAAACATACTGCACTTATAAGCAATATATGTTCATTATTAAAAAAAAAACAAAAAAACACTAAATGTTACCAAAAGAGCATGATGAAAAGTCTACCCAAATTACTCTTAATATTCCTGGATTCAATCTTCCAAGTTTGGGTTTTTAAAACAAAATAGTATCCAAAATGACTTTTCTTTCTTTTTTTTGGCATGTGGGATCTTAGTTCCCTGACCTGGAAGACCCCAAACCCGGGCCCTTGGCAGTGAAAGTAAAGAGTCTTAACCACTGGAGCGTGGGGGAAATTCCCAGCACGTGCCATTTTAACTTATTTTCTCATGTCACTCTATAGTTCATATAGCATCTTTCCATGTTAGTAAACACTGACCTGCTCATAATTTTAATGGCTACATATTAGTGTCCTACCACATGGAATATCGTAATCCTGTTAGTCACCCTGCTGATGGACAGTCTGGTAGTCTCCAAAGATTGTGCTAACATAAATATCACAGACAACTATCTTTGGGAACGCATCCCATCAGTCCTCAGGGTGGGCTTCAATCTTGGGACCTTTCCCATCAGAGTCCTCCTAAGCGGTAGTCCACGGCCTTGTGTAGCCCCACTTCCTATCCCTGGTACTGACTGATGGGATTAGAGGGCAGCAAACCTTGGATGACCCAGCAATCCACCAAACATCTAGGTGAGAAAAGATGAGATGGACCAGTCAGAGCCTCCCGCTCTCAGGAATGAGGCAGCTTCCAGGGAAAGCATGGCCTAGAGATGTTGATGAGGCTGTGAGACTGGGGTCCTCCTACCATATGCAGAAACTGTAGCCAGCAGAGGAAGGCAAAGCCAGGGGTGGGTGGCGGCAGACCTGGGCGGGGGCACTGTCACATTAACCGTGGTGCCCAGAGCGAGACCATCCCGGAGCTGCTTGTAACGGGCCTCTGGGCCCAGCTGTGCCATCAGACAGCCCTTGGGCCGAGTCCTGCTTCTGGTACTGGCTGTGTGACCCTGGATGGTGACCCGATGCCTGTGCATCTCAAGTCCTTCATTTCAAAAGTGAACAATAATCAGTACTGAGGCTCACCTCATGGGAAGAAGAAAAGAGAAGGCAATCCAAAACGCCTCGGATCTGTGGTGTGCTCAACATGGGCCAGTGCTCAAGATTATACTATTAGGATGAAGATGATCTAAGCCAGCAGACCCAGAAAACTACCAGCTAATGCATTCCCCGGGGCCTGGGCGACTGGCCTTTTCCAAAGGCCTCTGTCCACATTCCCTGGTGCTAAGTTTAAGAAACGTGAATCTCCTGCAAGCAAAAAAACCTAACTAAAACAACTTCTGAGGCTGAATTCCCGGCACTGGGATTTCCAGATTGAAAAGGAGTCTAATTCTCTTGGAGAAGCTCCTATTACAAATTACGCATGCTGGCCACTGGTGTGAACTGCTCCTCTGAAGGCACTGACCCATGGAACACCTAAACTAGACATGCTTGAACCCAGGATGTGAAGATCTGTAGCGCGGTTATCTGTGTCCAAGTTCAGCATGGGTCTCAGGAGACAACTGGAAACCGACAGAGCACCCCGCCTCCCTCAGTGGCTCTGCTGCTGTTTGGTCACTACGTCGTGTGTGATTCTTTGCAACCCCATGCACTGCAACACGCCAGGCTTCCCTGTCCTCCTCTATCTCCCAGAGTTTGCTCAAACTCATGTCCATTGAGTCAATGATGCCAGGGGGTCTTCTATCACCCCCTCTCCTCCTGCCTTCAATCTTTCCCAGGATCAGGGTCCTTTCCATTGAGCTGACTCTTCGCATCATACTGGAGTTTCAGCTTTAGCATCAGTCCTTCCAATGCACATTTAGGATTGATTTCCTTTAAGACTGACTGGTTTGATCTCTTTGCTGTCCAAGGGACTCTCAAGAGGCTTCTCTAGCACCACAGTTCAAAAACATCAATTCTTCGATGCTCAGCTTTCTTTGTGGTCCAAATTTCACATCCATAACTGACTACTGGAAAAACTATAGCTCTGACTCTGCAGACTTCTGTCAGCAAAGTGATGTCTCTGCTTTTTAATGTTCTGTCTAGGTTTATCACAGCTTTTCTTCCAAGGAGCAAGCGTCTTTTAATTTCATGGCTGTAGTCAGTGAGCTGGTTCTGGGTAAAGACTCAAGGATGCAAAGGATGGAACAGAAAGAGATGACTCCACCAGCCAGTGCTTTAAAGAACAATGAGGTTGATGCAGAAACTGGGCCCAGTCCTTAAACCCTTTCTGCTAGTGTCAGTGCAACGGGATGGGGCAGTTTCTACCTTCCACATGCTCACTCACTCCCTTTCCCCTTCACCCCTCTGCCCCTCTGCTCAGATGGCTAGATCTTAGAGCAGTGCAGTCTCTTTAGTTCTGAACTGATAGAGCGAGTGAGAGGAAGAAATAGGCACCAAAGCACGAGTGGCCAGTGTGAAACGGTCTCAAGCCTTTCTTTCTTTGGATGGCCCTAGGTCCTATCACTGAGTCAATAGTAAGCAATAAAAAAATGAGCCAAACCAAACCATACTCAACAAGAATTCATAGTGGTGATTATACAGAGATAGTCAACAGAATCTCTGGGGTAGCCTCTTCAAAAAGGATTCACCCAGGCTCCATGGAGACCCAATAACCCACTGCATTAAAATCTATAATGAAAAAAGAGAAGAAAAAAAAAAAAACCATAGCTGTTTTCTGAGTTCCAGTAGCTTATTGTTGCAGTCCATCCGGCTATCGGCTAATATCTGGAAGAACCTGATATTACTAGTGGCCCCTCAAGTTCTACACACAAGCCCAATATATCCACAGGAAGAAGAAGAAAAACTCAAAGCATCTCGAGTGATCTTTGTAACCTCAGGCTTTTATCTGAAGGATATTGAACACAGTGTTTAGAAGCGAGGAGTGACCACAATACATCAAAAACTTTGGGTACATTTAATGAGTTTTTCTGGTCCTTCCTTAGCAAACGCAGTTTATTTTTGGAGGACAAGGTCACATGCATATGGCTTATAGTGCCTGAGCACTTTCCGTAGGATGGGTCAAGGTGTCAGGGCTTTGGGAGAGCCCTGATCAGTTCCTGCAGACCGCTGCGTGCTTGCTCTTGACTTAAAATAGGGCCACAGTTCTTACAGTGTCAGCCTTAGGATCATAAACACGAATGACTGTCTGAAACCACAGAGGACCGGATGTGAGCCACTTATAGTAAAACTGAGCCAGAAACAAGAATAGCAGGAAAGCTGCCTGCTCTCTGGTAGTGGAGCCCTTTGAAGTTAACTATTTATTAAACACCATATTACAGTGCTCCAGACAAAAATCTTTGAAGGCAGGTTATCCTCCTCTGCACAGTGGCTCACTGCTAACGAATTGCTTCCTTTTCCCTTTAGGTTTTGTTTTGTTTTTTTGTTTCTTTTCCCATTTGTGAAACTGAAACCTGGACTGTTTTCTTCCCATCTATGAAGCTAGTTGACACCAAGCGCCACTTCTGGCAATGATGCTGATCAATAGAAAGGGTATTAAAAACACACCAACCCATCACCATCACAACACAAGCAGCTGTTATAAATATAAAATAGGTAACTAATAAGGACCTACTGTATAGCACAGGGAACTCTACTCAATACTTTGTAATGGCCTATATGGGAAAAGAATCTAAAAAAAAAGAGTGGATATACATATAACTGATTCACCTTGCATACACCCAAAACTACAACAATGTTGGAAATCAACTCTACTCCAACAAAATTTTTTAATAAGATTAAACATGAGGAAGAAAATCACAGAAGAAAACCAAACAAAAAGAAATTGTTACATAAAGTTCAGCAACCTCTAACATAAAACCACGTTACAGAAATGATGAAATGGAGGGACAAAAAAATGGCAACAATTCAAAATATAGGATCTTTTAAATTTAAAGGCAAAACTTATCTACTACATTTCCTATTTCAAAACTACAGATGAACATGCCTTTTTTTCAGCTGGCATTTTCCCACTTATCAATAAAGCCCCCAAGATATACCAATAACAGTTACATCTTAAAGAAATATTCAAAAGAAGAATAAAAGGGTGATACCGTTTATTTTTCCGAACCAATCATTAACTTAAAAATCTTTGCCTTTAATCAACTATACTCCAACATAAAATAAAATCTTTTTTTAAAAAAGAACGATTGCCTGGAGAAGAACTGGGGCCACCCCTGTGCTAACACGGCCCGGGTGCAACGGTCCAGCCCCAGCCACTCACAGGCAGCGTCTCCAGCTCAGCACGTGCTGAGGAGACAGAACACGGCGTTGCCGGACATGTGACTAGGTCTGTCTCAGTGTGGCTGGGAACGACGGGAAGCTTTGTAAAATCTAGAAATACATCAAAGGGCTAATGCAGATTAAGCCCTGCTCCTTTTTTTCTGAAAGGCTCACTTTTGTTCCTAATATAAAGACTTAGATGATATTTCTTTAGATCATAAAGCAAGTTGTACTTTTAATGATGGATTAAAAATTATAAAAGTAAAAGATGGCCTGTTCTCCCCAATTCTTTTTTTTTCCCCCCTTTTTAAGTGATGAATGTAGGAAAAGACTAGTCTGGGCCAAATTTCTCTCTTGCTGACCTTCAGGGGTGTTGAGTAAGCCAAGCAGGAGGATAGTACAAAGTCACCTTTGGATAATTTAGTTGCTTTTTTGCTAACTCCACTATTAGATACGTTAGATAATAAATGACAAACAGCATCTATGGTACATATAGCTTTAAAAACAGTATGACTTAACTCTAAATTAGTGTAAAGTAAAATACACTTGTTCTTACACTGGTCTTTTAAATAGAAGAGCTTGTTATATCAATAGAATGAAAGTGAGTGAAAGTGTTAGTTGCTTAGTCATGTCCAACTCATTGCAACCCCATGGACTGTAACCCACCAGGCTCCTCTGTCCAGGGGATTCTCCAGGCAAGAACACTGGAGTGGGTTGCCATTTCCTCCTCCAGGGGGTCTTCCAACCCACAGACTGAACTTACATCTCCCAAGTCTCCTGCGTTGCAGGTGGATTCTTTACCGCTGAGCCACCGAGGAAGCCCAGCCGGCATGCATTCTCTCATGTAATTCTCATAATAACCAATAAGGTAGATGCTGTTATTACTCTTATTTTACAGACCAAGAAACTGGTCTTAGAGAGCATTAGTAAGCAAAGTTAGAATAGCCAATCAATAAGTATCTGCCTGACTCAAAATCGTAGGTACCCTATAGAGGTGTATGTGTTCTCAATCACTAACCTGTACAATGCATTTTAAAAAATAGCCTTTATTTTTTAGAACACCTTTTTTTTTAGCTTTAAGCAAAATTATGCAAAAGATATTCCCTGGTAGCTCAGCAGTAAAGAACCCACCTGCATGTGGGAGGCATGGGCTCATTACCTGGGTCAGGACACGACTAAGCACACACGTGCAGTTTCCTGTATACCCCTCCCTGGACACATGTTCAACCTCCCTCATTATCAACTTGTAAATCACTTTCTGTGTACAAACTGAAGGGATACACATAACTGAAGTAATAAGTATCGAATCCAGTCTCAGGGCCAGTGGCACAATGGGTAATGCATCTGACTACCCATCAGAAGATTCCAAGTTCAATTCCTGGCTGGCTCAGTGGGACAAGTGCTCTCTGGGCCTCCATGGTGGCTCAGACGGTAAGGAATCTGCCTGCAATGTGGGAGATCTGGGTTCAATCCCTGGGTCAGGAAGATCCCCTGGAGAAGGGAACGGCTACCCACTCCAGGATCCTGGCTGCAATGTGGGAGATGTGGGTTCGAGACCTGGGTCAGGACATGACTGAGCATGCACATGCAATTCCCGATATACCTCCTCCCTGGGCACATGTATAACCTCCCTCATTATCGACACATAAATTACTTTCTGTGTACAAACAGAAAGGATACACATAAGTGAAGTGATAAGTACAGAATCCAACATGAAATTCAAGCAAGGAAGCAAGATCGTTACACTTGGGGAAAGTAACTTAAGAGAATGAAAAATGGCTCTTAACGTTATGAAGGGAGAAAAGAACGCCAAACACCAGAGTCCAAAGGCTTCATCCCCCCTTATGTGACTTCCCTGCCCCGCCTCCAACAGGGCCCTCTGAGAGGTGCCTTGGTCTCCTCCAGCTTCGCTATGAAAAGCCACGAAAGCCTGACTTTATGGGTGCACCAGTCTTCACTTACTACACTGTGTGTGCCAGTCGGTCGCCACCTACTTGCGATTCTGTTTCTGTCCTATTGAAACTGGTGTGTGTCCCCAGCACCTAGGGCACGGGTTGGCATATAATAACACTCAACAAAATCTTGTTAAGTGAATGAAGGAATGAATGAATTTGGAAATGGATCACAAATTTCCACGGTTATTCCCAGGTGACACAATGGTAAAGAATCCGCCTGCCAATGCAAGAGACACAAGACATGGGTTCGATCCTTGGGTTGGGAAGATTCCCCTCAAGAAGAGAATGGCTACCCGCTCCCTTCCAGTATTCTTGCTTGGGAAATCCCATCGACAGAGGAGCCTGATGGGCTGCAGTCCATGGGGTCACAAAGTGTCAAGACACGACTGAGTGACTCAGTGATGTGATGCAAAATATCAGTGCAACCTAGACAAGGACTTTTTCCTCCAAGCTTCTGATAATTTTGAACTAGTGACTTGGAAAGATACTTAATATGTTTTTCCTTCTACACAATATTAGTGCTAATTAAATACAGTGTCAGTTATTACAGCCCTTACAAACACACGTAGGTGGTCTACAGAACAGGATTAATACCTAAATGACTAAAGAATTAAAACACTGGTATTTGAAGCTTTGACAAATATTTTCACTATCTGCGTTTCTGAAGCAAAACATCAGTTCACAGGCAACCAGAGGGGACGGCCCAGGAATGTGCACAAAACATGATTAGTTGGTTTAAATCTCAAAACAGTACAAGGTGCCTATTAAAAAATTATACGAACCACATTAACTTTCTCTTCGATGCTGATTATTCTTTTTTCTTCTCTTTATGTAACGACCTTCCTGCACAGTATGTGCTGCCATTAAAAAAAAAAAGCCTAGGGAAATAAAAGGAACTGCTTGCTTAATATAAAAACATTGTATTTGAGGAAGAGATAACAATGTAATAGAAAATATACAATAATTAAAATGTATATGCTTTGTTGTTTTGTTAGGGTTAAATTTGTTTTAATAAAACAACTAATACACAGTTTTGGATACTTTTGCATTTACCATAAGTGCTAGGGAGAAGGAGGAATCCTATTTAGATGAGTCCTGTAGACTCACAGACTTAGAGAACGAACTTATGGTTGCCGGGGGGTAAGGGATGGTTAGGGAGTTTGGGATTGACGTGTATACACTGCTATATTTAAAAGGGATAACCAAGAAAGATCTACTGTATAACGCACGGAACTCTAATCAGTGTTATGTGGCAGCCTGGATGGGAGGGAAGTTTGGGGGAGAATCAACGCATGTGTATGTCTGGCTGAGTCCCTTTGCTGTCCACCTGAAACTACCACAACATAGTTGCTCGGATATACGTCAATATAAAATAAAGAATTTAAAAACTCAAAAAGAAAAAAAGGAGTCCTGTCCGCATACCTACTAGGTGGCTAGAACCTAAAAGACATTAGATGTTAACTAGACTTACTGTGGTGATCAAAAACAATGCAAAAATTGAATCATTATGTTGTACATCTGAAACTAGTATACCATTATATGTCAATTACACTTCAAGAAAAAAAAGATAGTGACACATGTTGGCAAGTGAAAATGAAGATGCTCAGTCGTGTCCGACTCTTTACAACCCCATGCCATGGACTGTAGTCCACCACGCTCCACGGTCCATGGGATTTTCCAGGTATGAATACTGGAGTGGGTTGTCATTTCCTTCTCCAGAGGATCTTCCCGACCCAGGGATTGAACCCAGGTCTCCCACACTGTAGGCAGACGCTTTACTGTCTGAGCTACCAGGGAAGCCCGTTGGCAAGAATGTAGAGAAACTATATAATGTTTGATTAAGCGCTGAGGGGAATGTAAAATGGTATAATGGCTTTAGAGAAGACTGGCAGATCCTCAAAACCTTAAGACAGAATTGCTACATAACCCAGAAGTCCCACTTGGAGGTATACACTAAAGAAAAATGAGAACGTGCATTCACACAAAACACACATACAAAGGATTGTTCATAATGGCATCATGAATAATAGCTCAAAAGACAAGCAAGTAGATGGCCATTCTGAAGGAAAAAATGTGGTATGTCCATAGAATGGAATATTATTTGGCAAAGATGAATGAAGGGCTGATGCTATGACATGGGCAAATCTTTGAAAAGGTGCTAAGTGAAAGCAGCCAGTCAGAACAGATCACACGTTGTATGGCTTTGTTTATATGTAATTCCCAGGATGGGTGAATACACGGAGACAGAGAGTAGGTTAGCGGCTGGCAAGGGGTGAAAGAAAAGAAAACAGGCAGTGACTGCTAATGGATTTGGGGTTTCTTTTGGGGGGTGATGAAAATACTCTAAAACTGATTACGGTGAGGGGTATACAGCTCTGTGAATAGACTAAAACATACTCAATTGTACTCTTGGAACCGTGGGTGAATTGCGTGGAATGGGGATTATATCCTAATAAAACTGGTTTGTTTTCTTAAAACTTCAGAGGCAGCCATTTGAAAATTCTCTGTAAATCAAGCACCTGTATTTTGGCCAGAGGCAAAAGGTAAAAAATGGATCAGGAGAAGAAAACAGTAAAAATGCAAAACATCTGCAAAAACAGCAACAAAAATAGCAATGCTGCAATAAATGTAAGGAAACTGCTTCTAAGGGCAAATATTAGAATTAAGTAGTAAGCAGGATGCTGACTACTGCAGTCAAAAATAACTACTTTTTACATACATAAAAGAAAAACATGAGCCTTTACTTTGGAAATTCCACTTAGAATCAAACGAACTTTGATTTGAAACTGAATAACAAAAGAGGTTTAGTTTCTAACAGTTTTGACCTATTTTAGACAGATATTTATTAAATATTTATTAAAATGCTTTAGCTTGAAATACTATAGGCACCAGAAAGAAAACAAATATGAACAATTCAACTCTATAACTCCTGTTCAATAAAACTCGCTTCTCCATGGCAGGTGGTACACAGAACTCTACCCAGGGGGTTAATCAAAATTCCCTTAGAATAATTGAAAAGCATCTGTATTTCCCCCCCAGAAACCGCAAAAAAGTCACAGCAAGCAGAACATATCATCCTGACTATTAGCACGGAGCCTGTAGCCACACGATGTGCTGTCCCCAGGAACTGAGTGACAGGACACAACCGCGTATCTGATAAGCCAGGGACGTCTGCCCGCGTGAGACGCAAGGACATTTTTTAAAAATCAAAAGACAATGATAATAAGTTGCACATGTGATGTTTTTGCTACCAGTGCAAAGCAAACTACACTTTGTGACAAAAGTCATCCTTCTCAGAACGGGATGGTGCCAGGCAAGACCTTGGAGGTCGCCGACCTCGACCTCTCATCTTACAACAAAGAAAGCTGAGGTTTCGGAAGGTCACACCACCAGGGCAAAGCATTGCTGGGGCTAGAAATGAGATCTTTCAAGGCTCTTTTCACAAAACGTTTTGGTTTTTTTTTTTCCTGTCTTGAGTGTATGTACTACAGAGAGTGCTACCTAAGAAATGGAAGAGTCCTAGGAACTTCTGGGAGCCGTGTTGGTAAAACTCCACACAGGAGTGCCATACTAACGAACTACGGACATACACGACCGCAGAGCTTGGAGACACTCAAAGTTTCAGTCCAAGTAATGTGTACATTAATGTAAGGGAAACAGAACTACACTCTGCAGGGTACAAGTCAGTTATGAGAGTTGGAGGCCTGCAGCCTGACTGACCACAAGAGTCCGCTCTGCAAGAAGGTGACCGTCACACTAAGGCACAGAAAACAGAAGGAACGGAGGTGGATCCAGAAGGGTGTTCTGGCAGAAGGTTAACAGTGATGCGCGGGTTTCGGCAGAGCATAGGTGCGCTCAATCTCTCTTCATTCTCGTTATCACATAACCCAGACCAGCTCTAAAATTATTCTAACTAGCTTCCTAACTATTTTCATGAAAAAAAGTGAAACTGAAAGTCACTCAGTCGTGACTCTCTGTGACCCCATGGACTACACAGTCCATGGAATTCTCCAGGCCAGAATACTGGAGTGGGTAGCCTTTCCCTTCTCCAGGGGATCTTCCCAACCCAGGGATCAAACCCAAGTCTCCCACATTGCAGGTGGATTCGTTACCAACTGAGCTATCAGGGAAGCCCAATTATTTCCGAACCATCATTCAAAGCTCTGGAAGGCAAATTTGAAGATCTGGAAGAAATCTTCGCCCCCTCAAATTAACATACACGCATTCTGGTTTAGACATCCAGTCTTCGTGAGTTTAGTTATTGGACACCAGTTCCCTTGTTTCCAACTGTTTGTAGGTTCTCCGTGTATTAATCACGGTTGGGTTTTTTATTTTCTGTATCTTACAATGATTTTTAAATCTTGGAGGCCTTAAGGACCTGAGAGATCCTGCTCATCCGCCCCCAGCCCCTCCCAGGGCTAGCTTAACTCTTGAAGACAGGGCTGAGCCTGGGGACACACCTTTATATTCCACCAGCCAAACCTTTTACCTAACACAAACCAAAGCATCGTTTCCTGCCCCAAATCACCCTAGGGCCAGGTACCATATAAGGAGGACCACTCCTAGAGCCCACCGACATTATTCAAACTCGCCAGTCCTAACCTGTTTACCCAGCTTCACTTGGCTTTTCCTTCAGAAACCCCCTAAAGGTTGCACCCCCCCCACCCCTTTCCCCCAACTCTGTGCTTTCCCCTCACTCCTTTTTGCCTCCTAACTAACCTGGAACTTCCTAAGCGGCCCTGTGTGGCATGGCGTCCAGACCCCTTCTCTAGGAGGTGTAACTAATGAATTCTTTCAGTAGGCATTAACCTCTCCGAGTTGGCACTAAGTCACCTTGAGAAATTAAAATCCTGCGGGTACATTTCAGAACCCTCTGCCAAGTGCAGACCAGGCCAGCAGACCCACGGAGGGCCAGGCTACAGGCTGCACAGGGTGGGCATGGAGCAGGGGGAGCTGTAAATGAGGGACGGCCCACCACTCTCACCTCCTTATAGGCTCGCCTTCAAATCTCAAGAGCTGCCACTTGGAAGATGGCAGGCTTTGTCTCAAGCCCAGACATACTGTGCACACACGTGGCACACACAGCATGTATTTATGTAAGTGTATTTTCAACAAATTGATAAACTGATACAACAATATCTGATTGATCTTTTACTCTGAGGAGCATTAACAGAGACGATCCAACAAGAAAACACTACTGATGGGTGAGCCTGCAAAAACTTCGTTCTTTTTGAAAAGAAATGTAGATACAATCAAGAATATTTTATATATATATATATGTATGTATATGTGTTTGTGTGTGTGTATATATATATATGTATGTATGTGTGTGTGTGTGTGTGTGTGTATAAATCCCTTGGATCATAACTGCAGATACTGATTAAGAGAAAACTTCATTGATAAAAATTGATATTATGGTCAAAATTTGGTGAAGACACAGAAGCATACAAAGAGAGTCATCAATGTTAGGAAAAAACAGTTAATATATGTGACATACATGTGTATGGGGACTAGTTTTTCCTTTAATACAATCAAGATGCCAACATGAAACAAGCTACAATGAACAGGGTGGATTAGCTGCTTACTACTTATCCACGGGCACATAAGAGTAAGTTTGTGGAGCATCAGACAGCTTTAATTAGAAGTCCCATCACTTCAAGGCAAATTATGGGAAACTGTGGAAACAGTCGCTGACTTTATTTTTCTGGGCTCCAAATCACTGCAGATGGTGACTGCAGCCATGAAATTAAAAGATGCTTACTCCTTGGAAGGAAAGTTACGACCAACCCAGTGAACAGTGAATAGTGAAGTCGCTCAGTCGTGTCTGACTCTTTGCAACTCCATGGACTGTAGCCTACCACGCTTCTCTGTCCATGGGATTTTCCAGGCAATAGTCCTGGAGTGGATTGCTATTTCCTTCTCCAGGAGATCTTCCCAACCCAGGGATCGAACCCGGGTCTCTGACATTGTAGACAGACGCTTTACCATCTGAGCCACCAGGGAAGTCCTAGAGAGCGTATTAAAAAGCAGAGACATTACTTTGTCAACAAAGGTCCGTCTAGTCAAGGCTATGGTTTTTCCAGTGGTCATGTATGGATGTGAGAGTTGGACTATAAAGAAAGCTGACCCTGAAGAATTGATGCTTTTGAACTGTGGTGTTGGAGAAGACTTTTGAGGGTCCCTTGAACTGCAAGGAGATCCAACCAGTCCATCCTAAAGGACATTAGTCCTGGGTGTTCATTGGTAGGACTGATGTTGAAGCTAAAACTCCACTACTTTGGCCACCTCATGCAAAGAGCTGACTCATTGGAAAAGACCCTGATGCTGGGAAAGATTGAGGGCAGGAGGAGAAGGGGATGACAGATGATGAGATAGTTGGATGGCATCACCAACTCAATGGACATGGGTCTGGATGAACTCCGGGAGTTGGTGATGGACAGGGAGGCCTGGCATGCTGCGGTTCATGGGGTCGCAAAGAGTCAGACATGACTGAGCGACTGAACTGAACTGAACTGAGACAGCTTTACGGTTGGGGAGATGGTCACAGATGCTTGTATGCCCTTTATAAACATCATCTAGGCATGGACATTTTGGCACTATTGACATTTTAGGGCAGATAATTCTTTTGTAGGGCTGTCTTATTTACTGTAGGATGTTTCAGAAGCCTCTTGGGTTAGATATGTTCTCAATATATTTAAAGAAATTAGTCCACTAGATTTCAGTAGCAGCCCACCACTTGTAACAACCAAAATGTCTCCAGACATTGCCAAAGGTCCCCCAGGGAGCAGCATCACCCAGGTTGAGAACCACCAGTTTAGATGTGCAATATCACAAAATATTGCCAGGCACCTGTGTTTCACAAACTACTGCATTATTCCTAAAACCCTTGAAGGGGACTCAAAGTTTTGTTTAGCAGAGGGTAGAGAAAGAGAGGTTCAATACTCAAAAAACAACAGTGCCTCTTCCACAGCACACTTCACCTGGTGCTCCATGCCCCAACCACCTGCAGTGTCAGTGAGGTCTTCTCACACGCTCATTCAGAGGAAAGGCTTTACATAAAGTGAGCATCAAGCTGCAATTTTAATCTATTTTTAATAGCTACAATAGTTACTTCAATCAATATTACCCTTTCTAAAAAAAGAACCACCCCCTAGCCCCAATATGAAAGGAATTCTCACGAGGAAACTGAGGGGTGTAGACCTCCAGCACTAAGCTAAGTGGGTGGGCTCTAAGATCAAACAAAGAAGAAGAGGAGGGTCAGTCCCCTCAACCCCCGCTTCACAAGCTACTCTCTACCAGGTGGTCAGGAATCATACAGAGGTGCAGAGGGCTGCGGCAGGACCTAAACCCCAACCATGCAACGTGCTGCTGGGAGGAAGCCAAGCTGTGTCGGTGGTCCAGGTCTGAACCTGTGGCTGCCCACACTACGAGCCATGCTGACCAACTACCACCTGTAAATATACAGCAGAGACTTGGCCTCATCTGTGAGGTGGGGGCTCTGCCAATGATCTCAATGGTTGGAGGTATTAAATGAGGTCACGAGTCTAAAGCAACAAGCTCACCGCAGGCACACTTGGGGAGCGCTGTCTCCTGGGCACCCCTGTCTTAAAGGGCCGCTCAGCTGAGCAGCGGAGACGGGTGCTCACCTTAGTGGCGGGTGGTGGCCCGAGCTCTAGGACACAGTGGACTCCAAGGGGGACTGTGAGAACTTACACACGGATTATCTCCCCATCCTTAAATGAGGCAGCGGTTCCATTTCAAACAAGGGCATGTGACAGTTTCACATGTCCCCGGATGCTTGGTAATTACCTGGGTAATTAACACGGACACCTTAGTCGTTACCTGAGCTGTCCCCTACAACCTTGAGAATTTACATCATATGAAAGATGGGAAAGCTACATCTCAGGATACAGACTTGAGCTACTAGTGACAGCTGGACCTTTCTAGATTTCTAGATTTGGTCTGAATTATATCAAGTCTTAGACCCACAGGACAGCGATCATTTTTACTTTTGGCCTAGATCAGGGTTTCTCAACCTTGGCAATGGTGACATTTTGAGATAGGCAATGTTTTTTGTCGTGGAAGACTGCTCTGTGCATTATGGGATGTTTAGCAGCATCCCAGGCCTCCGCCTACTAGATGCCAGAACCCTCCCCCACCCCAAAAAACACTAACATGCTGGTGAGAAAGTTAATTCTTAGGTAGATTGATAAGGAGTCCAGGGCCCTCAAGGAGGAATGGGTCCAGGGCTCTCAAGGAGGAGAAAAGGACAAATTTTTTTTTTTTTTTTTTAATTCCTTGTCTTCAGTTCAGTTCAGTTGCTCTGTTGTGTCCGACTCTTTAAGACCCCATGGACTGCATCACGCCAGGCCTCCTTGTCCATCACCAAGTCCTGGAGCTTACTCAAACTCATGTCCATTGAGTCGGTGATGCCATCCAAACATCTCATCCTCTGTCGTCCCTTACTCCTCCTGCCCTCAATCTTTCCCAGCATCAGGGTCTTTTCAAATGAGTCAGCTCTTTGCATCAGGTGGCCAAAGTATTAGAGTTTCAGCTTCAAGAGCAGTCCTTCCAATGAATATTCAGGGTTGATTGCCTTTAGGATAGACTGATTGGATCTCCTTGCAGTCCAAGCAATTCTCAAGAGTCTTCTCCAACACCAAAGTTCAAAAGCATCAATTCTTCAGCGCTCAGCTTTCTTTATGGTCCAACTCTCACATCCATACATGACTACTGGAAAAACCAGAGCTTTGACTAGACAGACCTTTGTCAGCAAAGTAATGTCTCTGTTTCTTAATATGCTGTCTAAGTTGGTCATAGCTTTTCTTTCACAGAGCAAGCGTCTTTTAATTTCATGGCTGCAGTCACAATCTACAGTGATTTTGGAGCCCAAGAAAATAAAGTATGTCACTGTTTCCATTGTTTACCCATCTATTTGCTATGAAGTGATGGGACCAGATGCCTTTAGTTTTTTGAATGCTGAGGTTTAAGCTAGCTTTTTCACTCTCCTCTTTCCTCTTACATTCCTTGTTTTAGTCACATAAAACATTTTTTCTTTAAGCCCAGAGCTCAATGTTTTTCCTTAAGCTATGTACCAAGGATTACGTAACAACAATGTATCTGGCTCAAGGACATGTTTTTCCTTTTTACCAAGAACCTTCTGACTAATCTTATCTTAAGAGGTATGTTGTGGGAATGGGTCTGGTAAGATCTTTCTATTGTTAGTTCTAATCTTGTTAATTTAAGATGTTTGTTGTAGGAGTGGGTAAAAGTATATAAGGCCTTGATAAGACTAGCAAGTGGGGTACTCTCATCCCCCTTCTGATGACTGTGTCAGAAGCTTCTCTGTCCTTTGTCACTTTAATAAAACTCTGTTACACAAAAGCTCTTAAGTGATCAAGCCTGGTCCCTGGTCCTGAAGCTAAATCTTCTTTGGAGATCAGGAATCCGACATCACTCACCAGAAGCTATCACTGGTGGTTCACATAAATTTCTTGTGAGCATATAACTGAGTAATTGCAAATATTTTAAACTGACACTATTTCAAAGAGTAACTCTAAAGGTGCTATATGGCCTGTCTCTCTTAGAAATTGAATGGAATCAAATAAGCATTCTAAAACCCTAAAGCATCACACAAGTGTAAGGCATTATGTTATTCATTAAAATTAATTTTTATTTTGAGGGTCTTTGGCAGACAGCAGCAGGATTTTGAGACATTCTGAAATAATTAGGGACACCCTAGGACACTGTGAAATCATGATTGAGGTTGCACTAAATTGGCTCCCAATAGCCACATATAATAGAAATGATTTGGACAATAGATAATGTCACTTTTAAATGATTCTATTAGAGATGCTAGAAGCCGCCCCCTTGGAAGTGGGCATTCCCCAGGGGTCCATTCCGGGCCTGTCCCTTCACCATCCCCTCAGGTGATCTTAGCTACTGCAGGCTTCAGATACCACATCTTCATGTCCAAAGGCACCCACTGACATGCTCACCCTTTATCATTTCCCTGATCTTTCCTTTACATCATGCATGTCCCTCTGGCATTTCAGATTTAAAATGGTCAAAAACCCAACTCATTATCTATTCCATCTGAGCCCAGGTTCAGTCCGTGCTTGGGGAACTAAGATTCAACACGCTGTGTGGTACGACTGGAAAAAAAAAAAAAAAAAATCCAGAAAAAACAAAATACACCTTAGGTGATACTGCCACCCTCGCTAGCCAGCCTGCTTTTCCTTAAATACATGGACGACCTCATGCCTCTCTACCTTCACTTATTTTACTCCCTGTGCTTTCTCCACCATCACTGCAGAGCCGTTTCTGAACGTGCTGCCTCAGGGCCTTTGCAGATGCCGTTCCCCTCTATCTGAACACCGTTTCTCTGCTTCAAACTCTATTCACCCCTAGAGTCTAAGAATGAGCTGGACATATTTACCGGGAGCTTTCCATAATTCCCCTATTTCTTTTTTCCAACCCCCAGAATACTTCTTCTTCACACAAGGCTCTGATCATTCTCATCATGCTAGGGTTTCAACACCCTGGGTTGGCAGTGGGTCATGGCTGGCAGAGATGCCTTTTTCCTTTGAATTGCCAGAACTCAGTGTCATCACATAATAGATGCTCAGTCAGTGTGAGATGACTCAGTACCATGACAACCAACACATGCCAGGCTTTATGTATGCTCCCTAAAAAAAATTTAATGACTAACAGGATATGAAAAGGAGGTTCTCATTCAAAGAGCTACACCCTATGGTTTACACTTTATGCTTTTGTATCAGACAGGAAAAAGTAAAGCTAATAGATCCATGGCTTCCCTGGTGGCTCAGTGGTAAAGAATCCGCCTGCCAATGCAGGAGATGCAGATTCGATCCCTGGGTCAGGAAGATCCCCTGGAGAAGGAAATGGCAACCCACTGTAATATTCTCACCTGGAGAATCCCATGGACAGAGGCGCCTGGCAGGCTACAGTCAATGGGGTCACAAAGAATGGGATACACCTTAACAACACAACAACAACAACATCAAACAGATCTCTGTTCTTCTCTGCCAGCAAACCGGCCTCTGCACCCCATCTTGCCACCTACTGCGCACTAATGGTCTGTGTTTCCCCGCAGCCAGTGCACTACTGAAGGGCAGGAGCTAAGTCGTGTTCATTTGTCACACATCCTAGCATGTAGTTAGGAACTGGCAGTCCACGACTTCTTTTACATTTTTTGTTCAAAATGCTTCATGCAATGAGATATTAACAACTGCATATTTGAATTTTATTCAGCATGCCTATTTCACAAGGCTGGAAAGTAAACATATTCTAAAAGTTCCTTCTTAAAGTCAGGTACAGGATATGCAGAACACGTCACCATGGAAACAATGTTAAAGATTAAGACTGTACTTAGAAGCTCATCTTATCAAATCTTATCTTACCCCTATTCTAGCTGAAGTTTTGAATACTGAAGGGAAATGCAGGAAGGGATGCTAAAGCTTTACTTTTTTCTTAGCATTATAAAATGCATGAAAAAAACCCTAAAAAAACCCTGGGAGAGGGGTTCAGGAGGGAAGGGACACATGTATGCCTATGGCTGATTCATACTGATGTATGGCAAAAACCATCACAATACTGCAATTATCCTCCAATTAAAATAAATAAATACATTTAAAAACAAATATCAAAAACCTCAGATATGCAGATGACACCACCCTTATGGCAGAAAGTGAAGAGTAACTAAAAAGCCTCTTGATGAAAGTGAAAGAGGAGAGTGAAAAAGTTGGCTTAAAGCTCAACATTCAGAAAACGAAGATCATGGCATCCGGTCCCATCACTTCATGGGAAATAGATGGGGAAACAGTGTCAGACCTTTATTTTTTTGGGCTCCAAAATCACTGCAGATGGTGACTGCAGCCATGAAATTAAAAGACGCTTACTTCTTGGAAGGAAAGTTATGACCAACCTAGATAGCATATTCAAAAGCAGAGACATTACTTTGCCAACAAAGGTTCGTCTAGTCAAGGCTATGGTTTTTCCTGTGGTCATGTATGGATGTGAGGGTTGGACTGTGAAGAAGGCTGAGCACCGAAGAATTGATGCTTTTGAAGTGTGGTGTTGGAGAAGACTCTTGAGAGTCCCTTGGACTGCAAGGAGATCCAACCAGTCCATTCTGAAGGAGATCAGCCCTGGGATTTCTTTGGAGGGAATGATGCTAAAGCTGAAACTCCAGTACTTTGGCCACCTGATGCGAAGAGCTGACTCACTGGAAAAGACTCTGATGCTGGGAGGGACTGGGGGCAGGAGGAGAAGGGGACGACAGAGGGTGAGATGGCTGGATGGAATCACTGACTCGATGGACATGAGTTTGAGTGAACTCTGGGAGTTTGTGATGGGACAGGGAGGCCTGGCGTGCTGCGATTCATGGGGTCACAAAGAGTCAGACACGACTGAGCGATCGAACTGAACTGAACTGAAAAACAAACAAACAAACAAAACCAGAGAGACTTCATCAACCCTTGACAAAATGTCAAGCCTGTGGCCACAGCTGCTTTCTACAGCTGGACGGGAAAAGCGTCAGGAATAACGAGAGCTTGATCCCGTGGGGATGGAGCCCTGTGAGTACTGGGAAGAAGTGCCCGTCTGATGTAGGCTCTGCGGTTCTATGCCAGACACCTCCCAGATCCCTCTCCTCCCCATCCAAGGAAACTGGGACCAGGGCACCTTGGGTTAACGGGTCAAGTCCCAGGGGTAATTGACTCAGATGTCCCTGTTTACACAGGAAAGTAAGCCTCTGGGTGGCTGCAAACGCTGGGACACGGGATCAGCATGCAAGAAATCCCAATAAGCCACCTTGTCACTTCTGAAACCTCCCTGATACGAAGCAAGAGATGGAAAAGAGAAGGGAGAAAAAGGCAAGTGAAGACTAGAGATAGTCAGATACGTAGACAGAGGGATTTATACGGTACAGAAGACCAAAGAAGTTCTCTGGATGTTTATTTTTGGAAGACAGTCATAACGAAAAACGTGACATAGGTTACTTCCCAAAAAAGTACTGGTAAAGGAGATGTGTGCTGAGTTGCTCAGATGTGTCCAACTCTTTGGGACCCCATGGACTGTAGCCTGCCAGGTTCCTCTGTCCATGGGATTCTCCAGGTGAGAATACTGGAGTGGGTATAGCCATGTCCTTCTCCAGGGGATCTTCCCAACCCAGGTATCAAACCCAGATTTCCCGCATTGCAAGCAGATTCTTCACCGTCTGAGCTACCAGGGAAGCCCACTGGTAAAGGAAAACAATAATAAACCTAGTTCTTTTCATTTGCCAGTTATTTGGATTTTCAACAAATGGGAGTTTACTCTATTCAAGTTCAATATCCATAAGGTAGTTTTCAGAAAGAGTGAAACTTTTTGATGATGTTCATATTTATATCTATAAATACAAATGATGCAGAATTGGGACTTGTGCTATCAGATGACAAGATACAGCCCAAGCTTCAGCTCTTGCTAATTAAACGAATCAATTAAGAGACTCCAGTTGCCACTGTGTAGCTGCTGTTCTATAGTAGCAATAACAACCCCGCGGGGAGGTCTTTTACTACATTAAAATGCTGTCCTCCACAACTCCATCTGATATTATTAGAAACAGTTATTTGTGTCTTGCTGTCATATTAGTAGCAAAGGCAAATTATGGAAATATGCAGACCAGAATGGTCCCAGTATGAGACCAGGTTGGGTTTTCAGCCTCCAAGGGAACAACTGCTGAAATTCCAAAGTTCCCCAAAGTTCTTTAATGGAACTGATAAATCTATCAGCACAGCATCCATTTAGAAACTAGGTAAGGGTCACATATTTACATACTTTCCTGCTAAGCTGATACAATTCAACTAGATGAATTATCATATTAAGTTTACCCTCCTGAGTTAAACTGATGGAGTTCAAAATTGTTTTCGATGGTTGTCATTAATCGCTGTTACTTCGTAAATGCTAACTTTGAAATCTAATTGTGCTAGCGTACCAAGGGTCATATTAATACCATTCTTAATGGTAAATCTTTGTAAAACATGTTTATTCTACTGATATTATTACTCAAGCTTTCAAGGCTAATAAGAAATAAAGTATATTTATTATCAATAAAAACTTAATTTAAAATGTACAATTTGAGATTTAAATTAGCTTTAAGAAGTTCAGCGTGATTTGGTTTCATTAAGATCCCTGGCTAAGCTTCAAAGACATATAATTTGATAGTTCCTCGAGAGTCCTTGGGTGAATGCCAGCAGCACAGCTATGAAGAAGCTGCTCAGCGCAATGTAGGTTATTTTCTCTTTCGGGCAATATGCATTGTTTTCACACACACAAAAAAACCTCAGTCTTACACAGATACGTTTGTCTTAGAATTGTGATGTTTTAAACATAATGGTACTTTAAAAAAATTAAATACAAGCAATGATTACAGTACAAAATTTGGAATCAAATGGTAACTTCTGTATTCTTCAAGTAGTAACAAAATATACGTCCTTATTGTGAATCACAGTTCAAGTAAGGAATTTGGGTTATGTAAAACACTGAACCTCTTCGGCTTCTTTGTGAGTTTATACTATCTGACATGCACAAACTCACAGCTTCACTAAAAATGTGTCCGCAAAACAAACAAGCAAAACCCAGACAATCTACAAATTGAAGTAGGCACAGATCACCTGGAAAAGTTCTGGGGAGGAGAGCTTTGACAGCTAAATGCACATTATGGACTGAATGCTCATGTCCCCTCCACCCGGTTCATACACTGGCGTCCCCATCCTCACGGTGCCGGTATTTGGCAGTGGCGCCTTCGGGAGGTAATCAGGTTTAGATGAGGCGTGAGAGCTGGGCCTGGCAGAGGAGAGGCAAGGGAGGAGGCCCTGATGCTAGCGCCTGACATGTTTGAAGACGAGCAACTAGGCTGGCTGAGCTGATGTGTATTTTAAAAGGATCACTTTAACCGCTATATTAATGATAAGCAGGGAGCAGGGGTGGAGGTGGGAAGACTGGCTGCTCCAACAATTTGGACAAGAGGTGATGAAGACTTTGGACAGGATGGGGGCAGTGAGAGTGGCGGGAGAGGGAATTCAAGGAAAAGATAAACTTTTAGCTTAAGTTGCCATTTTCTGAGACAGGAAAAATTGTAGGAGGAAGTTTATGTTGGTTTGGGTTTTCTTTTGCAGGTTGTGGCTGTCAAGAAGTATTTTTTTCAACGTTTGAACCCTGAGAAATCTATTAGAATGCAAGGAGCAATAACAAATAGCAGACACAGCACAAAAACCCTTTCTAGCATGACAACAAGAGGTCCAGAAGACCCTACCCACAATGTAAGTCTAGGTAGCTGATAAAAAAAGAATGGCATGGATCTTTATGCAATGACGTAGGAAGATGTTCACAATTTACTGTTGCGTGAAAAGATGTGTAAATCCGTTTCTGGAAGAATACGTCTATTGTTAAAAACTTCAAAACCTCTAAGGGATAAAATGAACACTTTGACGATGGTTAATTTTGTGTGTCAACTTGGCTAGCCAACAGTATTCAGATATTTGGTCAAACAGTATTCTAGATGTTTCTATAAAGGGTTTTTTGTTCTTTTTTTTTTTTGGCCAAGGCATGCAGGATCTTAGTTACCCGACCAGGGATCAAACCTGCACCCCCAGCATTAGGAGCACAGAGTCTTAACCAATGGACCTCCAGAAAAGTGCCATGGTTTTGTTTTGTTTTGTTTTTTTCTTTTTTAGATGAGGTTAACATTTAAATCAGTAGACTCTGAGTAAAGCAGATTACCCTCTAATAACATGGGTGGGCCTCTTTCAATCAGTTGAAGAAAAAGGATTAACCTCCCAAGCAGGAAGGAATACTACAGGCACACTGATCTTGAACTTGAAATGTTAACTACTCTGCAGGTTTGGGAATTGCCTCCACAATCACAGGAATCAACTGCTTAAAGTCAATCAACCAACCAATCTCTCTCTCTCTCTGTACATATGAAAACATAATACACATACTCTGTTGGTTCTGTTTCTCTGGAGAACCCTAATCCAATTTCTTATGAATTTAAATAAAATTTAAATTTTTTAGTTGAAAAAATAAGCACATGCCAAAGTCTCTGACTGTGTGGATTACAATAAACTGGAAAATTCTGAAAGAGATGGGAATATCCAAACCACCTGATCTGCCTCTTGAGAAACCTATATGCAGGTCAGGAAGCAAGAGTTAGAACTGGACATGGAACAACAGACTGGTTCCAAATAGGAAAAGGAGTACGTCAAGGATGTATATTGTCACCCTGCTTATTTAACTTAAATGCAGAGTACATCATGAGAAATGCTGGGCTGGAAGAAGCACAAGCTGGAATCAAGATTGCCGGGAGAAATATCAGTAACCTGATATGCAGATGACACCACCATTATGGAAGAAAGTGAAGAGGAACTCAAAAGCCTCTTGATGAAAGTGAAAGAGGAGAGTGAAAAAGTTGGCTTAAAGCTCAACACTCAGAAAACTAAGATCATGGCATCTGGTCTCATCACTTCATGGGAAATAGATGGGGAAACAGTGGAAACAGTATCAGACTTTATTTTTCTGGGCTCCAAAATCACTGCAGATGGTGACTGCAGCCATGAAATTAAAAGATGCTTACTCCTTGGAAGGAAAGTTATGACCAACCTAGACAGCATATTCAAAAGCAGAGACATTACTTTGCCAACAAAGATCATCTAGTCAAGGCTGTGGTTTTTCCAGTAGTCATGTATGGATGTGAGAGTTGGACTGTGAAGAAAGCTGAGTGCCGAAGAATTGATGCTTTGGAACTGTGGTGTTGGAGAAGACTCTTCAGAGTCCCTTGGACAGCAAGGAGATCCAACCAGTCCATTCTAAAGGAGATCAGCCCTAGGTGTTCACTGGAAAGACTGATGCTGAGGCTGAAATTCCAATACTTTGGCCACCTCATGCGAAGAGTTGACTCACTGGAAAAGACTCTGATGCTGGGAGGGATTGGGGGCAGGAGGAGAAGGGGATGACAGAGGATGAGATGGCTGGATGGCATCACCAACTCGATGGACGTGAGTTTGGGTAAACTCCAGGAGTTGGTGATAGACAGGGAGGCGTGTCATGCTGCGATTCATGGGGTCACAAAGATTCGGACATGACTGAGCAACTGAACTGAACTATAAACTATTAATCAGAAAAGCAAGAATAACTACAAGTCTTAGGTGCAACACTTAAAAAGTACATATTGGACAGGTGTCTTCACATGTACTTTAATCTGTAAACTATACCACACCTCTATACATATATAAAGTACAAAGCATGAAGTAAATGTACATTGTTATTGATATCCTCTGTAACTCAGTGGCAAAGTCACTTTTCTTTTGATCTAAGCCACAAACTTGTCCGCTGATATCCTCAAGTTACAGAGCCAACAGAAATACCCAATATAAATATACAACCTAAACAAGGTACCCAAAAGATATGAACCATTTTACAGATTATAAATGATACCTAACAGATGAATACACAGAGAAATATGCAAATACAATAGCAACAAGTGGAGAAATGATATTAAAACAATAAAGTATCTTTTTCACCAAATTATTTTGCAAAATTATACTACTACTAATATGGTACCTATAAACTCATAAGTAAAAATAAGTGTGAAATAAGTTTCTTTTTACTATGTAGAGCTATATAATTTTGAAATTATTATTCAATTTCATTAGAAATGTGGACCTAATAGAAGAAGCTAGATGGAAAACTAAGCAAAAAAAATAAAACAAACCAAACATAAAATATCAATCACCTGTTTGTTTGTTTGTTTGTTTTTTGCTTATGCCACCTGGCTTACTGTGGGATCTTACTTCCCTGCCCAAGGATTCAACCTGGGCCCTCGGCAGTGAGAGCACAGAGTCCTAACCACTAGGCCACCAGGGAACCCTCCAAGGTCACTATTCATAAGCATCTTTTTAAAATTTGTTTTTATTTTTATCAAAAATAGGGAAAGAGTATCCAGCGAAAAAAGTACTTCAAAGATTCAACAAACTGCAAATAATTTTTAAAATTATTTTGTCTCTAATAAGAAATAGCTAAACTTACTCCATCACGAGAATTTTCCCCACATGTTAAAGAATCCATTTCTTATACAAAGACATCTCACTTAACAGCAAAACAAAACCACGGTGAAGCCAAGTTCAAACACAAGGGCTAAAACCAGCTGATCACTTTTCCAGTTGATCTCTCTGTAAATTAAAGAACATATAAAGTAGTCATCCTTTCCTACTTACCACTGTGCCGAGAAACTGAATGCTCATGTTGCCCCCTGCTTCTCGAGAAAGACACTGGGGAAAAAAGAGACATAAAATGAATTCTCAGCCACACAAAAACATGTACCTGAATGTTCATAGCAGCATTACTCCTAATAGCCAAACAACCCACATGTCCATTGACTGATAAACAAAATATGGTATCTTCATGCAATAGAATATTATTTGGCCATAAAAAGGAATGAAGGGCAGATACATGTATGAAGTAAGACGCCAAGCACCTCTTCCTATGCTTGTTGCCCACTTGTGCTTCTTCACTGGAGCAACATCTATTCAAGGCCTTTGTCTAACTTTTAATCAGGTTATTTAATTTCCTGTTGTTAAGCTGCAAAAGTTCTTTATATATTCTGGGTATTAACCCTTTATCAGATGTATAACTTCAAATATTTCTCCCATTCCACAGGATGCCTCTTCACTCCGTTGTGTCCTTTGATACACAATTTTCTTTAAATGTGATATAGTCCAATGTATCTATGCTTTTCTGCTTACAATTTTGGAGTTATATCCAAGAAATCACTGTCAATTCCAAAGTCATGAAGCTTTTGCCTACATTTTCTTATGGAAGTTTTATAGTTTTAGGCATTATGCTTAGGTCTTTAATCCACTTTGCGTCAATTTTTGTTATCTAGTGTAATGTAAGGGTCCAACTTCAATCTTTCGTATATGGCAGATCCATATACAAAATCCATTAGATTTTACAGAAAGCCTATTGAATACGATCATCAAATTTACGTTTTCAACTCCCATTTATCCTGAGTTCAAGACTCATGTAGTCATCTGTTAGTTGGATATCAATACTTGGATATCTAATGCACATATTAAACCTAGCAAGTCCATACAGAATTCTTGATCTGCCTCCCCAAGCCTGCTTCTCCCCTAGCCTTCCCATCTCAGTAAATACTATCATCATTCACTCATGGCTCATCTTCAATTCTTTAACTTCCTTCATACCTAGTATCTAATCCACCTACCAATCTTTCCTATCTTCCCTCCAAAATATATGTCAAATTGGTTCACTTCAAGTGGCCGCCACCACTACCACCTTAGTCTACGCAAGGGCTGACCATTTTTTTCTCCAAAGGGCCAGATTTTGCTAGATTCTTCTCTTGATATCTGCCTTAGCATAACATTATTTTGCAATTTAATCACTTCCAATTGAAGGGTAAGTGAAATATCCTCAACAGTAGTTATGGAGATTATAAAATACGGAAATATTCTTTGCTTTTGCACTGAGATTTGAAAAATCCTGTTGGAACGCTAGTCCACTTCTTGTTTTGACAGCCCACGGACTCTAAAAAGCAACTTGACACTAGCTGTGACTCAAACGTCATTTGTCAAAATGACTTGACCACAGTGTGCATTTTGCATGTAAATGCTGTTTTGTCTTACAATTTCAGTGTGAATTCATTAAGAAATATTATCAAGTCCACAGCACAAGCTAATTTTCAAAGCTGTAAGACGTTCCATAATAGTGGCTGAGGACAGTTCTTTCTGTTCAGAAAAAATTCAATCTTGGTCCTGCATCAAAAAAAAAAAAAAAAAAATCCCAACAAACTCCTAAGCCACTGAACTGCTGTCAACAGGGAAAAACCAGGGCACTGAGTTGCTACATATGATAAAACTCCACAGACAGATAAAAATGAATAAAGGCGGCTGTGTTTGGTAAAACTGTATTTACGAACCTAAAATTTGAATCTCATATACTTTTCATGTGTCATGAAACACTCTTTTTTTTTTTTCAACCATTTAAAGTGTAATACTTCCAAACTTTAAAAAATCACTCAACTAGTGAACTGTACAAAAACTGGTAGTGGGCTGGATTTGACTGACTCTTTGTCTAAACCATCATCAGCACCTCACGTAGATGACCGCCATGAACACACAAATGATTTCCTTGTCTCTACTACTTGTTCCCATGAGTCCACCTGCCTCACAGCAGCTCCTTTAAAGCACATCTTGCTGCTGCTGCTGCTGCTAAGTCGTGTCCGACTCTGTGCGACCCCATAGACAGCAGCCCACAAGGCTCCCCTGTCCCTGGGATTCTCCAGGCAAGAACACTGGAGTGGGTTGCCATTTCCTTCTCCAGTGCATGAAAGTGAAAAGTGAAGGTGAAGTCACTCAGTCGTGTCTGACTCTTTGTGACCCCATGGACTGCAGCCTACCAGGCTCCTCCGTTCATGGGATTTTCCAGGCAAGAGTACTGGAGTGGGTTGCCATTGCCTTCTCCTAAAGCACGTCTTACCATTGTTCTATTCAAACTCTTCAAAAGTTTTGCAGTAGGAATTTAATAAAACCCAATTTTCTGGGTCTACAAAGATCCTATACGACCTGGTCCCTGTCTATATTTAGCACTCTCCTAACTACACTTGTAGAGTATATCATGAGAAACGCTGGGCTGGATAAAGCACAATCTGGAATCAAGATTGCCAGGAGAAATATCAATAACCTCAGATATGCAGATGACATCACCCTTATGGCAGAAAATGAAGAAGAACTAAAGAGACTCTTGATGAATGTGAAAGAGGAGAGTGAAAAAGTTGGCTTAAAGCTCAACAATCAGGAAACTAAGATCATGGCATCTGGTCCCATCACTTCATGGCAAACAGATGGAGAAACAATGGAAACAGTGACATGCTTTATGTTCTTGGGCTCCAAAATCACTGCAGGTGGTGAATGCAGCCATGAAATGAAAAGACGCTTACTTCTTGGAAGGAAAGTTATGACCAACCTAGATAGCATATTCAAAAGCAGAGACATTACTTTGCCAACAAAGGTCTGTCTAGTCAAGGCTATGGTTTTTCCAGTAGTCATGTATGGATGTGAGAGTTGGATCATAAAGAAAGCTGAGCACTGAAGAATTGACACTTTGGAACTGTGGTGTTGGAGAAGACTCTTGAGAGTCCCTTGGACAGCAAGGAGATCCAACCAGTCCATCCTAAAGGAGATCAGTCCTGAATATTCAATGGAAGGACTGATGCTCAAGCTGAAACTCAAACACTTTGGCCACCTGATGCGAAGAACTGACTCATTTGAAAAGACCTTGATCTGGGAAAGATTGAAGGCGGGAGGAGAAGGGAATGACAGAGGATGAGATGGTTGGATGGCATCACCAACTCAATGGACATGAGTTTGAGTAAACTCTGGGAGTTGGTGATGGACAGGGAGGCCTGGTGTGCTGCAGTCCACGGGGTTGCAAAGAGTTTGACATGACTCGGTGACTAAACAACTACACTTGGGATACTGACCTTTCTTCTGGCCTCCATACAAACCAGTCTTGTTCCTCCTCAGGGCCTTGACACTCGCCATTCTTTCCACTTGGGACTTTCCTCCCCTAGATTTTTGTAAGGCTTCCTCCTACTCCCCACAGGTTTCATCTCAATGGTAGCTATTCAGAGAAGACTTCCTAACAAAAGTTTCTCTCCCTACCTAAAGCCATCTCCTTACTCATCTTCAATGATTATCATGTTACAGTCTTCATAACCTTCTTAGCACTCAAGTTACCTTCTTTATGTGTTTACATGTTTGGCATCTACATCCCCCTGATACAATGTGAGTCTTGGTCACCGCTGTATCTCCTGAGTCTAGTACACTGCCTGAGTTGTATTGGCATTACTTTCTATGTAGGAGACATTTACAAAATACAACGGTTCCTTTCCCTTACCCTACAAGGGCTGGGCTGATTCCCAGGCAAACAGAAGTAATTCTGCAATATGTAAAATGGAAACAGGTTTAGAATTTATATTTTTACAAACAATTAAATTGTAACAATGATATGTAAACCATACATATAAGCACCAATAAGTTACCCTATTGCATTCAACTGAAAGCAAGTTAAAATTACATATCTACGGAGTCTCAGATTGTTCTCACCACAGCTACTCTGTGTACTTGAAAGCATCCACACCTGACATATCTCAGCAATAAAGACGGATGTAACAGAAAACAGGGAAATAAAATTTCACTCAAAATTGGAATTTACTTGGCTACAGGAAACAGGAATGCACACTTTTCTCACAGTCTAGAATTGAGACCACTTGGTTTACGAATCCACAGAGAACAAAGCACTCCATGCCTACGACGAGTCTGAGGCACGCCCAAACAAACACAAACTGGCCACTTGCTAGGCTCAGAGCAAAAATAAAATAAAACTTAAAACTTTTTTCCTGAAACATATCCTATCCTAAAATATTTTCTCCAAATATTTCACCCACTTTTCTATTTTAAGTGGCACTTCATAGCTAGACGAAAATGGCCTTCTTTTCTTATTCTAATAGTCTGCTTCAACATTTATAAAATATACTCCCTTTTCCCTTCTTTAAGGAAAAGAATATTTAAGAAGACTTTGTTAATGCAACAATTTCAACATTTGTTAGAATCAAATTCATGCACAATTAGCAAGATTGCTCACTCAAAAAAAGCAAAAACATTCACAAAGTTTTAAAATGCTCCAAAGATATCTCTCAGATAATAAAATCAGAGGCAGTTTCACCTTTAAAAGTAATCTTGCTGAACAGTAAGAGAAGAAACAATCATAGTTGTCTCTTTCCCCTCACTGATTCCCAACTTGATAATATGTTTTAAAGGCCATTACTATGGGATTGCTCTTATCGGTCTTCAGTGCAGCTGCCTGCATTATTTTCCATAATCAGTGTTTATACTGTTCAAAATCCTCTTCTTGTGGCAGCTACTAAAACATAATTTTCTACTTAACAGATAGTAGAGAAGAAAGAAGTGTGTGTGTGTGGGGAGGGGGGAGGGGATTGAGAAAGACACTTTCCCATTACATTAAATTTTTAAAAGCAACTCCAAATCATAAAACACATGCCACTAGAGACAAGAAAATGGCTAAGCTTCTAGGCTACACTACAAAAGCAGGCAGACCTGCACTGAAATTAATATTTTGAATTATGGCTGTAAATACATCCCAGCTGTTAAATAGTGATTAAATTTTTTGAAGCACAGTGAAAGGAGTTATTTCTGTGCTACTACTGGTGGGCTTGTTTCTATGATGTGTAACTGTAATTGATGTTTTCAGGAATGTGAAAAGGATATGGTTAATAATTACTCTTTCATTTCCTACTTCATTAGGAAAAAATACCATCCTCTACTTCTTCAAGTTATTTATTTATATATCCTATACATTCTAAATAGATGGTTTCATATTACATTTGATGACTCCAGAGTAACCACATGCATTTAGTTAAAAAATAACAGCTAATTACTTCTCAGGGAATGGGGGGGGCATCTAAAAAATGTGGGGTACACTTATTTGGGGCCTAAAAACATAAGACGATTACTTTCAAATTCACTTTTTTCTTGTACTGGTGAAGTATAAGCAAAATGTAAGCTACTACTTCATTTAATTTTCTTGTCAAAATATTCCTAACATATTTATTTTAGCACCTGTACTCATACATTTATTAGGATTAAAACTAAAGTTTGTTCTCAGAAGTTGTGGGAGTTATTTTAATCTAAAAACCAGAAAAAAGAAAATAACATTTTTCACTTGTTTTCTGAAATGGTGAGAAAATCCATTTCGTTTAGAAACAGAAACTCAAGGTTAAATCTTAAAAATCTATTCAAATTCTCTCTGGATAAGCATTTGGCAAATATATCACAGACATACATTCAACAAACACGATAACCTCTCTTCTATTATATTCCTGTGCTTGTATACGATTCTATATTACAAAGGCCCACTGAGCATTTTAAGTTATCATGTTATATCATCTATTTAACACTGCAATCAATTCACAAGTAATCCATTTAATCTGGTATTCTGTAGTAAATAACATGAGATGCATGTGACACTATTCCAAATTTGTCTGCTTTAACATAGAAAATTTGTTCCACTTAGTTGAATATCAATGACCTATTCAATGCAGAATGCAATAGGACTGCAATCAGCTTTGTACTGTTATTTATAATAAATTTATCTTCTCTTGAAAATATTTAAGCAAGAATATGAGAAATAAAAAGAAAACAGCCTTCAAAGGTACACCATGAATAGCTGCACATCACACAAATGCGGAAATTGTTAAGACCTTAGCAGGATCTCAAGATATTTTCAAAAGTATTTAGCTACTCTTCAGGCCTGTAGACAACCTGCTGTGAGCAGGTGGGGAGAAGAAATCATGCCACACAAAGAAGCAGGCCAATAGCAGTTAGTGGGCTCCGCTTGCAAATGTTCAAACAACGTGACTACGCAAAATGAAAATCTACTATGGAAAACGCTAGCGAGAAACAATACATCAAATCCCAGCAGACAAATTACATTGTAAGAAACCGAAAACTGAATTGTTTAGGGTAAAATTAAAGCGCTTCTTAAAAAAAAAAAAATTACTTCACAGGAACAGACTACAGTCATATGAATAATAAAAGAAGTTCTATTTATCCGGCACGTTCCAGAGTAGGAAGGTGCTTGGATGTGTGAAGAAAAGCAGTGAGCTTAACATGTATAGAATGGCAAAATTTTCTGTTTAGTTTCAACACTTCAGTTATACGTTCCAGACGGGAAATCACTTCACTTTTTAAAAATTGTTCTAATTTCTGTTAAGCTTCTAAATAAAAATTTTAAAAGGTTGTCACCTAGATGAGAAATTTATCTTCTCTTTAAAAATGAATTTAGTTCATCTATTTCTAATTTTTAATGATAAAAACCAAAATTGTGGTTGAAATGAAAAGAGGAGCACTTTCTGAAAATGTGGGTTTTTTTTTTCCCCTTGCATTAACACCATCTGACTTACAAAAGATTTTATTTGTGAGCTGTCTAACTAGCCACATATGGCTACTGAGAATTTGAAATGTGATTAAGGCAACTGAGAAAATAAATTTATAATTTAATTTTAAATACAGAAGTAGTATATATATTTTCTTTTAAACACAACTTCATTGTTTCAGTGTTTTCCACTTTAATCATTCAACCTACATTACTTTTTGTCATATATATGTCAGGGGTACATTTCACTTCCGATATCATATTAGTAATTTTTAAATACTGTTTCAGGTAGAATGTTAACACTTTGGAAATACTGGATTAAATAAATGGATTTAAAAAAAGAACTTCAGTTGTTCTTGTTTTCTTAATGTGGCTACTATGAAAACCCAAGAACTGCAAATATGGCCCATATTAGATTCCTATTGGACAAACTGTTTCATTTCATAACTTTTAAAATTGGTAATTTGGAAATGAGAATATATCTTTCCACAAAAGAATGAGAAAAGATTGTTAGTTTCTCAGGTTATATCATTAAGACATATTTAATATGTACTATTACTGATGGATTCCACATATACAGTGAAAATAGCAGGAATGCTCCAGTGTATCAGATCAGATCAGATCAGTCGCTCAGTCGTGTCCGACTCTTTGCGACCCCATGAATCGCAACATGACACGCCTCCCTGTCCATCACCAACTTCCGGAGTTCACTCAGACTCACGTCCATCGAGTCAGTGATGCCATCCAGCCATCTCATCCTCTGTCGTCCCATTCTCCTCTTGCTCCCAATCCCTCCCAGCATCAGAGTCTTTTCCAATAAGTCAACTCTTCGCATGAGGTGGCCACACTACTGGAGTTTCAGCTTTAGCATCATTCCTTCCAAAGAAATCCCAGGGCTGATCTCCTTTAGAATGGACTGGTTGGATCTCCTTGCAGTCCAAGGGACTCTCAAGAGTCTTCTCCAACACCACACTTCAAAAGCATCAGTTCTTCAGCACTCAGCTGTCTTCACAGTCCAACTCTCACATCCATACATGACCACAGGAAAAACCATAGCCTTGACTAGACGAACCTTTGTTGGCAAAGTAATGTCTCTGCTTTTGAATGTGCTATCTAGGTTGGTCATAACTTTCCTTCCAAGGAGTAAGAGTCTTCTAATTTCATGGCTGCACTCACCATCTGCAGTGATTTTAGAGCCCAGAAAAATAAAGTCTGACACTGTTTCCCCTGTTTCCCCATCTATTTCCCATGAAGTGATGGGACCGCATGCCATGATCTTCGTTTTCTGAATGTTGAGCTTTAAGCCAACTTTTTCACTCTCTACTTTCACCTTCATCAAGAGGCTTTTTAGTTCCTCTTCACTTTCTGCCATAAGGATGGTGTCATCTGCATATCTGAGGTTATTGATATTTCTCCCGGCAATCTTGATTCCAGCCTGCGTTACTTCCAGTCCAGCGTTTCTCATCATGTACTCTGCATATAAGTTAAATAAACAGGGTGACAATATACAGCCTTGACGTACTCCTTTTCTTATTTGGAACCAGTCTGTTGTTCCATGTCCAGTTCTAACTGTTGCTTCCTGACCTGCATACAGGTTTCTCAAGAGGCAGGTCAGGTGGTCTGGTATTCCCATCTCTTTCAGAATTTCCCACAGTTTATTGTGATCCACACAGTCAAAGGCTTTGGCATAGTCAATAAAGCAGAAATAGATGTTTTTCTATCACCTCCACTAGCTTTGTTCATAGTGATGCTTTCTAAGGCCCACATGACTTCACATTCCAGGATGTCTGGCTCTAGGTCAGTGATCACACCGTCGTGATTATCTGGGTCGTGAACATCTTTTTTGTACAGTTATTCTGTGTATTCTTGTCATCTCTTCTTAATATCTTCTGCTTCTGTTAGGTCCATACCATTTCTGTCCTTTATCGAGCTCATCTTTGCATGAAATGTGCCTTTGGTATCTCTGATTTTCTTGAAGAGATCTCTAGTCTTTCCCATTCTGTTGTTTTCCTCTATTTCTTTGCATTGATCGCTGAAGGCTGCTTTCTTATCTCTTCTTGCTATTGTTTGGAACTCTGCATTCAGATGTTTCTATCTTTCCTTTTCTCCTTTGCTTTTCGCTTCTCTTCTTTTCACAGCTATTTGTAAGGCCTCCCCAGACAGCCATTTTGCTTTTTTGCATTTCTTTTCCAACAGTAAAAAGAAAATAATCATGAAATACTATCATTTTATTTTCATTGAACAATAATATTTGAAGGAAAATGTTTAATTATTAGATGAAGAAATGGATTTTAAAAGTATTAAAATTCTAAAGAGGGCCTTTAAGTATCTTCAGGAGTTTTTAAGGTTTATATCCCCAGTTCTTTATTACCTTATTTCAAACATATGATCTCTTCCCCCATCAGATAAATGTATCATTAGCTCTAGACTTAAAGTTATTAATAATGGTGGAAATTTGTGTCCAAGAGTATGATTCTCTCGAATCTTATTTAAAATACATAATAAAAAAAGAAAGTACCATGTAGACATGTGGACATACTGGAATAAGAGGTGGTACATGCCATGAATAATTAGTGATGCCAGGGGAGAGAGTGCAAGCAAGGTGTGTGCACACCTGGCAAAGGAAGCAATGAGCAACAGCCTGGGTGGACCCTACTCGATAACCATCAATGGGTGGTACTGATCGTGTGCGCCAGCTCAGGGGCTCCCACGGCCAATGAGGGCAAACAGGGACTAGACTGGACGGAGACGTGCTCTGTAAGCAAGATGCTCTCGTGGGCAAGTTCCTGGGAATACAGTGATTCTGTATCTGCACAGACCAACCCGCCATGCTATCCAACAGATAACGGATTTCGCAAATGTTGGAAGATCAGGAATTAAAGAGAATCGATAAAACGGCTAAGAAGACAAGACTATCTTATGCACATAACTTAATTTGACGAAGGCTTAGAAGAAATCTCAATCTTAAAATGAAGGTACAGATACGGCAGAGTTATTTCTGAGATTGCAAAAATGAACGATGACAAGCCATTCATCCACCCACTCAACCATTCGTCCAGTTACTGAGCTTTAACATGGGCCAGGAACTCAACAAGGAGGTGGAAATTCAAGGTCAAATCAAAACTGAAACAGGTAATTCAGACCAATTAAAACAATTTAGTCATTTATAAAATTCATTATCCAAATAATGGTACATGCCAAAATACTATTTATTTTTAAGGAAATGAATGGATAATATTAAATTCATGAGGCTTACCAATGGAAACAAGGAAAGTGAACGGACAAATGTAACCTGATTGGAGAAGGGAACCAACTACTAAAGCAAAAGTAAGGCTTCCTCCCCAAGTATTAATATTTTATCAGCTAATCAAATAAAGATGTTCAGTGCTCTTTCCATGTAGATACAGGGTGGTGGTGGTGAAAGCCGCTCAGTCGTGTCCGACTCTTTGGGACCCTGTGGACTACACAGTCCATGGAATGCTCCCGGCCAGAATATTGGAGTGGGGAGTCTTTCCCTTCTCCAGAGGATCTTCCCAACCAGGGATCGAACCGGGGTCTCCTGCATTGCAGGCAGATTCTTCACTAGCAGAGCCACAAAGGAAGCCCAAAAATACTGGAGAGGGTAGCCTATCTGTTCTTCAGGAGATCTTCCCAACCCAGGAATCGAAGCAGGGTCTCCTGCACTGCAGGCGGATTCTTTACCACTGAGCTATCAGGGAAGCCCGGATTATCAGGCAAGACTGTGTAGACACAGGGATTCAGCAATAAAACTAGAGAGGTGTTAAATACCCACATATCCTTAAGCAAGATGGTAGACCACGCTACCTAGCAGGACATTCTAGGCAAGAAACTAAGAAACGGCAAAACCAGCAATTACCCATTCCTACTTCAAGACAATAGGAAAGAGGTTAAAAAATAATTAGAGGACATGAATTCTTAAGCTAAGAATTCAAGGTTGAAAACTTCAAGGAATTCATGAGACTCTCTTGATCTTCTGTGACTCGTGGATTTTGAGGGACACCTTGGGCTTCCCTGGTGGCTCAGACGGTAAAGTGTCTGCCTGCAATGCTCAAGATCCCGGTTTGATTCCTGGGTCGGGAAGATCCCCTGGAGAAGGAAATGGCACCCCATTCCAGTACTCTTGCCTGGAAAATCCCATGGACAGAGGAGCCTGATAGGCTACAGTCCATGGGGTCGCAAAGAGTCAGACACGACTGACCGACTTCACTTTCACTTTCACTAGGGAGGATAAGCAAGACTCCTGGTAACAGGGAAAGAAGACAAGACTGTGGTGAGGCACCCATGTGGCCCAGACGTGGATCACAGAGAAGAGACCCACGCTGGGTAACTTTAAGAAACTCTGCCTACCAGGAGGGACAGGAATCAGGAAAAGACAGAGCAGGGCATTAAGGGCATTGTGCAAGTGAGGAATTCCTCCCAAACCCACAAAATGTCCTAGAAGACCCAGACAGCTTTGGGCACTTGTCATGCCCGGGAAGAATGAATACCATGTGCCTTGGTCAACCTAGTTCCTCCAACAAGTTACTACTCACCCTTCCCCCATCCTGCAACTGCAGGTAGGAAGTGGAGGAAGCTATAAACCAAGAAAGAAGCAAGCAACACTCTTGTATTCCCTGAAAACACTTCTCAGTCTGAGAAATTTTACCAGCTTTAATCGAGAGGTGTTTTAGTTTTTTTTTTAATCAGTTTTGACATTACAATGAACTAGACTTTCAGACACATTCTCTGCCAGATAGGCTATGACTTTGCTTATGACCTGATAGCAACTTTGTGGACTGTGAGAAGTGTATGTGAGCTTATGCATGGGAGGAAAAAATAAACTGAGATGACAAGTTTGAAAGAATGGTTGTAAGACAGTTACTTCTACTGGCAGCAAAAGAGTTCCATTTATGCAACTAGTTGGTTACACAGTAAAATAAATAAAGAAATGGTAAGTATTGAGAAGTACCCTGAATGCTTTTTTAATGACGATCCAGAAAATCCTGTCCTACAATGAGATGCTGCTTCACATCCATTAGGAGAGCTATTACAACAACAGCAACGATCAGAAAATACAGTGTTGGTGAAAATGTGCAGAAATTAGTCCTTGAGTAGTGCTGGTAGGAGTGTAAAATAGTGTAGCTGCTGTTGAAAACAGGATGGAGCTTCTTCAAAAGATTACCCTAGAATTACCCTGTGATGCAGCAATTCCAATTGTGGGCATATACCCCTGAGAACTAAAAGCAGGGACTAGAAGGGGTATCTGCACACCCATTTTCACGGCAATATTGTCCACAACAGCCAAAAGGCAGAAACAGCCCAAAAGTCCATCAACAGATGAACGGATAAACAAAATGTGAGACGTATATATGTACTTTATGATTGATAATTAATTTTGACATGTGTCACGACACGGGTAAACCTTAAAGACATGCTCATCGAAATAAGCCAGGTTCAAACACACACACACTTTGTGAGCGCACTTCCCTGAGGAGCCTAGGGTAGTCAAATTCATAGTGACAGACAGCAGACCTGTGGCTGCCAAGCACCGTGAGGAGGGGGAACGGGGTGGGGGGGGGGGGCGGGTACTGTTTCAGGGAACAGAGTTTCAGTTTGTGAGGACAGAAAGTTCAAGAGATGGACAGTGGGTGATGGTGGCACACCAGTGTGAATGTACTTAATGTCACTGACCTGCACACCTGAAACTGGGTAAAATAGTAAATTTCATGTTTAATAATTTAGGTCTATTTTAGCACAATTTTTAAAATCCTGTTGAGGTTACAAAGTAGTATGGAAGGAAGAAAAATCTTGATAAAAGTGCAGCAGATCTGATCTCAGGCTGGCATAGAACTCTGGTAGATGACTGGTGGGGGCTTCTCTGGAGGCTCAGTGGTAAGGAATCCACCCACTGGTACAGGAGAAGCAGGTTTGATCCCTGGGTGGGGAAGATCCCATGGAGAAAGAAATGGCAACCCACTCCAGTATTCTTGCCTGACGAATCCCATGGACAGAGGAGCCTGGCGGGGCTACAGTCCATGGGACCATGAAGTCAGACACAACTTAGTGACTAAACCACCACCACCAGATGATGGGTGGCTTGGCATGTAAGAAAGCACGGAATGCAGGGTTCACTTTCAAAACCTTGTTTTTAAGAGGATAACCATCTAACAATGACAGGCAAGGCCAATACAAACAAATTTTAAAAATAATAAGAAAAATGGTCAAAGCAGAAGACCAGTGCTCATGGGAGACAGGATTTTGTGGTTGCTACGGTACCCCAATGTATGCATGTGTGCGTGAAAGTCAATCAGTCGTGTCCGACTCTGTGATCCCATGGCCTATACACAGTCTATGGAATTCTCTATGCAAGAATACTGGAGTGGGCAGCCTTTCCCTTCTCCAGGGGATCTTCCCAACCCAGGTTTCCCACACTGCAGGTGGATTCTTTACCAGCTGAGCCACAAGGGAAGCCCAAGAATACTGGAGTGAGTATCCTATACCTTCTCCAGCAGATTTTCCCAACCCAAGAATTGAACCGGGGTCTCCTGTATTGCAGGCAGATTCTTTACCAACTGAGCTATCCGGAAATCCCTACTGTATGCATAGAGAATTCAACAAACTGTGTCAAATTCTCATCATCAGCTTCTCCCAAAGACAGCCCTCTGTTTTCTGTAAACTGCCAGCACCCTACTTTAGAACCCATTACCTCATGAGTGAAGTAATACGAATATTATATCTTCTAAATGAACTTTTCCACTCCCCATTTCAATCCCGTAACCCCTCTTTTATTGTGAAGACACAAGCTCCCACAACAGCATTCTGATGGACATTACTTTCCTCTGCAAAAAGTGTCAATGACATCTCCGTTGGTGATTGAAAAGCATAGACTCTTTAACCTTCTGTTCACAACTTGGCTTCTCCAACCTTATTTTCATGTGTAGCTCACGTTACTTCCTTACTTGAATCTTCCCCATCCACCTCCCATTTCATGAACATGCAAAAGTATCTCAAATGTCATCTGAGACCCTTAGCCTGCAAAAGACACACACAAAATCACACACTTTCAGTGGCTAGGGATTCCCCAGAGATAAACGACAAATGAGAGTGACAGCTCACAAAAGCAAATACAGTTCCAGTGCTTCATATTATGGAAAAAGTCACTTTTCTATTGACATAATTGAGAAACATTTCACAGAAACAGAAAGCCTTTTAAAGATTTGGGGGTTGGAAAGCTAAGAAGGTGGCAGACTATTAATAGAGGGAGAGAAAAACACGACTAAAAGCAGTGACGGTTTTTGTGTTTTAAATAAAAATATTTTAAAAACTAAACATATTTCAAAACCTAAAACTGGATCTTAACTCACACCATACACAATCATCAATTCCAGAAGGATTAAGGGTTTAAATGTGGAAAAGCACGACATAAAAGATAGAAGAAAATGTAGGCAAGTATCTGCAGGAGCTTGAGAGTATTGAGAGGATTGTTTAAATAAATACAAATTACACAAACCATAAAGGAGAAGACTGAAAATTCTCACGTTAAATCTCAGATTCAGAACTTTACTTGTAGAACTTAAAAAGGTAAAAAAACACGAGCTACAGACTGGGAGAAGTTGCTTGTAACACAAATAACTGACGGGGGCTCAGGACACACAAATGCGGAAGAACTTCTGTGAACCAGTAAGAAAAAGACCGTCACGTGAAAAAATGGGCGAGGTGTCCCTGGCGGTCCAGGGATTAAGAATCTGCCGGCCAACGCAGGGGGCACAGGTTCAATCCCTGCTCTAGGAAGACCCCCCATGTCGTGGAGCCCGTGGGCCACAACTCCTGAGCCTGAGCTCCAGAGCCTGGGAGCTGCGACCACTGAAGACCGTGAGCCCAGAGCCTGTGCCTCGACGGCAAGAGAAGGCCCCGACTGAGCAGCCCACACACCGCAACTCAGAGGAGCCACCGCTCGCCACAACTAGAGAAAGCCCACAAGCAGAAAGAAAGATGCAGCACAGCCAGGAAATAAAAAATAAATAACTTTTTATTTTAAAAAAAGGGCAAAAGCCATGAACAGGTATTGTGCAGAAGAGAAAACAGGACTGTCAATAAAAATATTTTTTAAATGCTGTTACTAATCAGGGAATATGAAAGTGAAGTTGTTCAGTCGTGTCCGACTCTTTGCTATCCCATGGACTGTAGCCTACCAGGCTCCTCCATCCTTGGGATATTCCAGTCAAGAATACTGGAGTGGGTTGCCATTGCCTTTTCCAGGTGATCTGCCTGACCCAGGGATTAAACCCAGGTCTCCCGCACTGCAGGCAGATGCTTTACATCTGAGCCACCAGAGCCTCATCAGGGAATACAGTACACGTTAAAACCACAGAGGTACTATGTAAATCCCTCAGTCAGGAAAAACTTAAGTCACCTGGATATCAAGGGGTCAAACGACATGAAGAACAATTGTTAAGGGCACAGATTCCTATGTTTGAATTCTGGCTCTTCCATTTACTAGCAGGATGCCCTGGGCCAGCAACTGAGCCTCTACAAGCCTCAGTTTCTCCAACTGCAACATGAGAAATGACAACACCACATACTTCACTGAACTGCTGTGAGGATTAAATAAACTAAAGAAGTGTTTAGAAGAGTCAGTGCCTGGCATGGAAAGGAAACAAAAGTGTTAGCTCATTATTCATAGTGCTAATATCATCATCTCTATCACTACTGCTGCTGCTGCTGCTAAGTCGCTTCAGTCGTGTCTGACTCTGTGCGATCCCAGAGACGGCAGCCCACCAGGCTCCGCCGTCCCTGGGATTCTCCAGGCAAGAACACTGGAGTGGGTTGCCATTTCCTTCTCCAATGCATGAAAGTGAAACGTGAAAGTCAATTCGCTCAGTCGTGTCCTACTCTTTGAGACCCCATGGACTGCAGCCCACAAGCTCCTCCACCCATGGGATTTGCCAGGCAAGAGTACTGGTAGCATGTAAATTGGTACACCCACACAGGAAAAACCATTTGGCATCACCATGTAAGATTAAGGGTGCTTAGTCCCTAAACCCAGACATTCTACTGGTATATTCCTTGAAGAAACAGTTATTTCAAGAGGAAATGTGCAGTAAAAAAAAATGGTCACAGAAGCATTGTTTGTGTTAACAAAATAAATAACACAAATGTCTCTCTAGCAGAGAAAGAATAAACAAACTGTGGTGTATTAATATAACTTAATAACATATAGCATAGAATAAACTACATTCACTAACACGGACCAAACTACAAGTGTAACACTGGAGGGGAAAGCAGCTCCGAGAAGCCTAGACAGTGCGGTGCCATTGATACCAAGTCTAAGAACCCACATAACTAAATAATACACTGTTTGTTGTTTTAATCTGTATCTAAATATCCTGGTGGCTCAGGTGGTAAAGAATCTGCCTGGGATGCAGGAGACCCAGGTCCGATCCCTGGATCAGGAAGATCCCCTGGAGAAGGTAATGGCAACCCACTCCAGTATTCTTGCCTGGAGAATCCCAGGGACAGAGAAACCTGGTGGGCTGCCGTCTCTGGGGTCGCACAGAGTCGGACACGACTGAAGCAGCAGCAGCGGCAGCTACCACAAAAAACGCTCTTTCTGAACTCCAATTTTGTTCACATCATCACTTTCTTAGCTAAAGCTCTTCCATGGGCCCCACTGGCCTCAGAATGAAGCAGAATCTCTACTATGTAACTCACAAGGCTTCAAACCCCTTGGCTCCTACTTAGTCACTCTGCTCATCACTCCGAGCTTAATCTCTGATTGTTGCTGTTGTTTGGTTGCTCAGTTATGTCTGACTCTTTGCGACCCCATGGACTGAGGCACACCAGGCCTCCCTGTCCTTCACTGTCTCCAAGAGTTTGCTCAAACTTATGTCCTTTGAGTCAATGATGTCATCCAACCATCTCATCCTTTGTCATCCCCTTCTCTTCCTGCCTTCTATCTTTCCCAGCATCAGGGTCTTTTCCATTGAGTCGACTCTTCACATCATATTGGAGCTTCAGCATCAGTCCAGTCCTTCCAATGAATATTTGGGTTGATTTCCTTTAGAATTGACTGGTTTGATATTCTTGCAGTCCAACAGACTCTCAAGAGTCTTCTCCAACACTACAGTTCAAAAGCATCAAATCTTTCGTGCTCAGCTTTCTTTATGGTTCAACTCTCCCATCCATACCTGACTACTGGAAAAACCATAGCTTTGACTAGATGGACCTCTATTGGCAAAGTAACATCTCTGCTTTTTAATATGCTGTCTAGATTGGTTATAGCTTTTCTTTCAAGGAGCAAGTGTCTTTTAATATCATGGCTGCAGTCACCATCTGCAGTGATTTTGGAGCCCAAAGAAATAAAGTCTGTCACTGTTTCCATTGTTTCCCCATCTATTTGCCATGGCGTGATGGGACTGGATGCCATGATCTTAGTTTTTCAAATGTTGAATTTTAAGCCAGCTTTTTCACTCTCCTCTTTTACCCTCATCAAGAGGCTATTCAGTTTAGAAGACTCTCAAACTGCTTTTGAACAACACCGCAGTTCAAAAGCATCAATTCTTTGGCACTCAGCCTTCTTTATGGTCCAGCTCTCACATCTGTACGTGACTACAGGACAAAGGTAAATTTAAGGCAGTGATTCTCACACTGTGGCCCCTGCAGCATGAACACGACCTAGGACCTCAGAAATGCATGCCTCACCCACACCTACTACATGAGAATAAACTCTACAGGTGGGTCCAACCACTTGAGTTTTACCAAGAAGTTTTAACCTTCCACTTGATTCCAAAGCACCCAGAAGTCTGAGCAGCACTGGTTTAAAACATAAATGAGAGATGAATTAGTCTCTGCAGAGCTCCGTGGGAGAACGAAAAGCACTGCACAGCGCAGTGGTTAGCAGTGCACAAGCTGGGGCCCCGGGGCCAGGGCTCAAATTTCCGCTCAGCTCCTCCCTGGCGCTGCCATCCCAGGGAGGTCACTTAGCTTGCCTCGGCACAGATCCTACAGAAGGCTGCTTGGAATTCAATGCTGGTCCTCTTTCCCAAGAGCTGTGTGACACTAAGCAAGTCATTTACCTTCTCTCTGCCTCAGTTACTTCATTTACCAAAGTGTAAATAAGAGCACCTGCTTCGTGTAGTTCTTGTGAAAAGGAAATGACTTAATATAATGTGCTATGCTTAGAACTGTACTTATACCCATTAAGCGCTATGTATTACTATAATTATTATTAATTTCACAGGAACACATTATATTTTAGAGATAAAAGAGAGTTGACAGTATTAACGCCCACAGAAAGGAAGTAAAACTCATCTATTCTGATGAGGAAAAATTTTCCTCATCTTTTACTAGGTAAGTGACTTTTTTTTTTCCAGTTTACCACTCATCTCTCCAAGTTTACTTTTTTCCCAATGATGGAGCACTTAACTAGAAGTAATAACCTTCTCCAAAAAGTCAAGGGGGTCTGCCCTGAGGGCCATTTATGTCACATTAACACTTCTTTTTTAAACAAAGCACTTATGAAGAATGAAAAGAGATTTAATGAGCATTATTCCTATGCTTGGGAAAATATTTCTGGGGATTATTCCAAATGCATACCTGGTGTTATTTTTATCTAGAAACTTTGCATGTAAAAATGCTGGTAAGACACCCCTGTGCAGTCATTGAGAAGAACACTGAAAATACCATGATGCAAAGATGTGGAGGGCAGGACTCTGTATCTCTCTCTCCTCACTACCAAGAGGTCATGTACTGTGTTCCCCAGAACAAAGCACATGAATGTCAGCCACAGCACATCCAGGGTAGAACATATTCCATTCACATAAACAAGGGCAGCAAAACCATGTGTTCTGAAGACAGAATAACTGGACGTCCCTGATAGGAGATTATGCAGTGAAATTTTCCCAAGGGTCTCTTAGTGTTTAACCTCATACTTCGAAGAAGAAAGAAAATATGAGAGAGACAAAACATACCAGGGCAAGTCACAAAACCAAAGTCTAAATAGAGGGCTCATTACTGAGAGTTCATTGCTTCTTGCAACCACAAAGGTAATAAAATAGAAGCTTAAAAATGAGTTTAGTTATTAATATTCATTGAGAGTCTAGAATCCCCCACACCCCAGTTTCTAATAGAAGTATGTATGAATCTGGGGTATATAATCTTTATCTGTGACTTTCTTGATTTCTCTAGGTTTTAGAAAAAATCAGTTTCCTGTGTAAAATCAAGTTAAGAGAATGCAAAAACATTTTCATAGAAACGAAAAAAAATGAGTCTTTTTAATGCTATGGAGGGCTTACGATTTTTATTTGCACGTGAGAGCCGTATGTTCTGTGCTATTCTGTTTTGTTTTTCCTGGACCTCAACTATGTGGTGAGGTAAAGGAATTTTGGCAGAATCTGTTTTCATAATTTTCTACTTTCACATACAGGACACCGATGTCAAAGAACATTCAATCAATGCTAGATTTCAAGGCATATCCTCAATGCAACAACAAATTTTATATTGGGGAAAAAAAGAAGGGTTAACAAGTTAAGATTACTTAATTTTTAAAAGGCACCCATGTACTATGGCAAGTCAACCTGAATAGCTCATGTTTCTGTTGACCCAATACCCCACAATTTCAATTACAGAGGAAGGAGAAGTAACAAAGTCATATTTTACAACTAAAACCCCAAAATGGCAAAGAAAACTGCTAATCTTCTAATATTTTTAGAAAAGCACATAGCATGCTTCATTTATACCAAAATATAATACATAACCTTCCTGGATTGCCTGGAAAAGGAACAAGCGGATTCCTCAGAACAGGATGCAACTCAAGATCCTCTAAAACAAGAAACAATGTCTCCACTATAAGATGCCTGAGGTGGATGAAATGTAGCTTCGCCTACTGTATCTGTCAGTATTAGTGACACAGCTACTGGTAAGGATACAGACGGGGCCTCTAAGTAACTCATCAGAACGTTTACCTGTATCGTCCTCTGAGTGCCATCAACGTTGACAGACAACAAGGGTGAAGCCAGGTTCCACGTGCTGGTCACATTTAGTTTCGACCCATCAACTTCCACCTGTTGTGACACCAAAGAAGACTGTTACCATGAAGAAAGACAGAGAACTGATCTCAAGTTCATTGCTGCATACAAAGCAGCAGCCATCCTAAACAGATGGCTCCCCAAACAGCCTGTCACGTTTACTGCTCCCGCCATGAAAGACAGGGTCCAGCGAGAGTGTTCGCAGGCATCTCTGGGGAGAGGCGAAGGGCCTGGGCACAGCTGCCTCTGGGTACTGAGGTTTCGAGTGATTTCCAGCAAGTAACAAACAGCCTTCTAACTCTAAACCTATCTGGACATGCTACATTTACCGCAATTAGACAAGTAATGCATATAAATTTCAGTGACACTTTGCAACCCACACAACAGGGCTTGCATATAATATCCTCTCCAAGGACCAAGAAAGAACTTTTCCTGTGTTAATTTTAATGAAGGACTATGCATTGTTATCTTAATTAAACCGAAGCTTTAATTAGGCACAATTCTTTGGCATTGAATATTAAAAGTCTATTTGAACTTTGCAAACTTCTGCCATATTATTGTCCATCATAAATGACTAATTTCATCAAGTCATTGTTCATGGAGTTATCCCCCAAAGCCCACAATCTTCTAAAACAGATATTCTTAGCAGAAACATTTTAATAGCCAAGTAAATAAAAGCAATTGAAAGGAAAAACAACTCAAAGCTAACTTGAAAGTATCATTCCTCATTTCTTCCTTTTCATTCACCCATTCCCTAATTCTTCAATATGAGAGGGAAGGGAAAATATACATGATCCTTAACAATTCTTTGACTACCAATCCTATTAAAAGATACTCACTAAAATCAAAGACACACAGACTTGTACTGTTTAGAAGAATATGTGCCTACCTATACATTTGGATAGTTATTTGAGTGTGTGCTCAGTTGCTCAGTCATGTCGGACTCTTTGTGAACCCATGGACTTTGGCCTGCCGGGCTTCTCTGTCCATGGGACTCTCCAGGCAAGTATACTTAGAGTGGGCTGCACTTCCTTCTCCAGGGGATCTTCCCAGCCCAGGGATTGAACTGGCATCTCCTGCACTGCCAGGTGGATTCTTTACCACTGAGCCACCTGGGAAGCCATTTATGTATATATATTTCCCCTCTAATGTGGTCATGAAGTCTAAAAACAAAGGTTACTGGCTATGTAATAAAGTATCAGTAGGACATACATCAGGCACTGGCTTGAATTTCCAGGTTTAGTGGCCTCTCTGCACACAAAGTAGAATTCAGTTACAGGCAAGAAAAAAACAACGGCTTTGGAATCACTGACTTGGGACTCACTTGACATTGCTGTTTTATCAAATGAATGTTGTATACTAAGTTGGTGTATTTAACTTCTCTGAGCTTCAGTTCCAAACCATAATACAGTAAAAATGGCTATCTGAGAGGGTGCTAAATAAGTTAACATATGAAAGTCTTAACCAATATGCTTGTCAGGGTAGGTCATAAATATTTTCTTTCTTCCCCTATCTCTTAATAATTTTATTGTCCTACCCTTAAAATAGTTTTAAAAATAAGGTCAGATAATAATATCTCATATATTACTTATATATTACTCATATATTACTTACTATTAAACTACTACATGATAAAGATGTAAGAAGCAGAAAAGGCTGCAGTTTTGATTAAAGCAGCACTAATATCCTTTAAATCATGCTATTCAGCTTTCACCCCCAAATTAAGTATCTCCTTATGCAATAAAAGAGTTCCAAAAGAAGTTCTCAAAAGTAAGAGTTTTACAAACAGTAAATGCTAAAAATGTCTTCTAAAACTGAAATATTGCTTTAAAATAATTCTAAATTTAAAAGTTTAGAGAAGCTCACCAATCAATTATAGAAGTTTTGTTTGTTAAAAAGAGAAAGTTAGATGTTGTAAAGAAAGCTTTTGAATGATAAGCATTTAAAATCTGTAGTTGATATTAATTTCAAGTCAGACGGGCTCACAAGGAAACCACAATCGCTGTCTTTTGGGCACATGAAGGGGAACTGAGAAAAGTATTTCACCTACTCAGATCCCCTTAAAGGAGGAGCCGGGTTATTACGCCCTGAAGTAAACCACTGTTGTGCGTGCGTGCTAAGTCGCTTCAGTCATGTCTGCCTCTTGCAACCCCATGGATTGTATGACTGTCTGAATAAAACACGATATATCCACACAACAGCATATTATATACTTGGCAATTAAAACAGATGAAATACTAATACATGCTACAACACAGATGAACATTGAAAACATGCTAACTGCAAGAAGACAGTCACAGAAGACCACAAATTATACAGCTTCAAGGCAAACAGTAAGCAGGGCTACAGGTAGCAAGAAGCCTCTTTGATGACAAATAGGATCCGCAGTCACTGGTCCAGGTCCTCGCAGCAAAGCCTTGTGGGGACACTGGGGGTCTGAGTTCTCTGTCCCACCTCCACAGTTATGAGGCCACTGTGACCACATTCCCACTGGCCCCTCTCACATGTATCCAGACTCCATGCCTCAGTGGAAGGAGGGGAGAGAGGGGAAGAAGCCTAAAGTACTCCGGTGCCTAGAAGGAGCTAGCCAAACCAAAAGAGACCAAGACCCTGCTTATTAGCAAGCTTTTCTTCCCCCTCACCCCCTACTAAGGATCATATGTGATAAAGAAACTATATTTCCTTATACACCTGATAAGTAATGAATGTGAACGTGCATGCTCACAATCTAACTGAAGGGACAGCTCCAAATCCCAAACTAGGAAACAGATCTGCAAATGTTAAGTGAGGATGAGAACATGCCGAAAGCCATTATATACCTCATCAGCCCCCAAGCAACAGACAGATTTCTAAACAACATCAAACAAATGACAGAAAACCATAATTCTGAACAGCAGATGCAGATTCTGTTGATGCTGTCATTAGATGAGTGGAAGCTGCTGCTGCTAAGTCACCTCAGTCGTGTCCGACTCTGTGCGACCCCATAGATGGCAGCCCACCAGGCTTGTCCGTCCCTGGGATTCTCCAGGCAAGAACACTGGAGTGGGTTGCCATTTCCTTCTCCAATGCATGAAAGTGAAAAGCGAAAGCGAAGTCGCTCAGTTGTCCCCGACCCCCAGCGACCCCATGGACTACAGCTTACCAGGCTCCTCCATCCATTAGATTTCCCAGGCAAGAGTACTGGAGTGGAGTGCCATTGCCTTCTCCGTAAGTGGAAGCTAGATGTAAGTATAAGCCATACAGAGGTAGGGAATGTCTCTTTAAACCACAGTTCAACACCACAGAGAGGTGGAGGCAGACATGAAGAATCCTTGTTACCATGCCAAACATACTGTTCACACGTAATTTTTCAGCTGAAGTGACTAAGCAGCAGACACAGAGGCTAAATGGCATTTATTTCACTAGTGCAACACTGAGAACCTGGCATAAAGAACCACCCTGTTATCTCAGTGCTGAAAACTGAGGGGAAATGAAATCGAGGGCAAAGGAAGTAACAGGTCTGAGACAGAGTTAGGGTACCCGGCCTGACAAGGAAAAGCTGCAAGCAACCTATATGTACAGCCAACCACCTACACCACTGCAACATAAATAATAATCAGAAAACAATCAATATTGGATCTCTGCAAAGAATTTTCCCCAAAATTTTGAGAAAAAAAAAAAAAAAGGTAAATTAAGAGCATTCAACACAAGAACTCCTCAAAGAAATACAGGAAGAGTTCAGATAAATAATTCTCCAAAGTCTCAAAGACAGTCATAGGAAACGTGACCCTTCTTTGAAAAAAAAAAAAAAAAAATGAGCTCAAAGAAGAAAAACAAAGGTTCAAAGAAGAGATTAAACAACAACAGAAGGAAATGAAAATCAAGCTGGTAGAACTCAGGAAAAAAATGAAGAGAAAAATAACATTATAGAGATAAAAGCAACGTTAAGAAGCACCAAAAATAGAATAAATGTGACTAAAAAGAAAGACAAGGACTGGACCAATTCTCCTTCAAAAGTACTACAAGCAAAGAAGAATAGGGAATTCCCTGGCAAACCAGTGGTTAAAGCTCCACACTTTCACTGCCGAGGGCCCAGGTTCAATCCCTGGTAAGGAAACGAGGATTCCACAAATCATGTGGTGCAGCCCAGCCCCAGCCACTGAAAGAAGGAAGAAGTGTAGATTAAAGGATATAATGGGGGAAAGCTTTGCAAAATAAACAAAATATTAAATCTGTAGATCAATGCTTATCTTTAAGAATAAAGAAGGAATTATGTGGATATTTAGGCAAAAATAAGAAATCATGCACAAGCAAGGAAAAAATTCAGGTTGGCCTAAACTTCTCAAGAGCAACACGGATACAGAAAACCACAGAGCAATGTGCTCTAAGTACTAAAAAAATTAAAGGTTGTCTCCCAACATTTTCCTTTTATACTCAGCCAACCTGTCCTTAAGAGTGTATCCTAAAACATAACCTGCACCATATATGAACACCTTCTTTAAAAATGAGGCATCTCTGTACATAGATATGAAAACATCCCCAAGAAGACGCAGAATATTATTTATAATATGCTATCATTAATTAAGAAAAAAAATGTTAAATGTGTGCTTGTTTTGTTTTTTTCACTTTATAGCCACAGTGCACACACAGCTTGTAGAATGAATCTTAGTTCTCCAACTAGGGATTGAACCTGTGTCCTCAGCAATGAAAGTGCAGAGTCTTAACCACTGGACAGCCAAGTTTGTGTTTTAAACACCGAGAACACCACTTGAAAGATGTGTAAGAGAATCAGAGTAGCTGAGAAACAGGAAAGGGAAGCATGCTTTTCACTGCCAATCCACTCATACTTTTTGAATTTTACATTAGTTTACAAATTTACAAAATTACATATGCATATGTATTTTATATATTAAAAATCTTTCCAGTGAGGAGAAGTGTAACTGCCTAATTCCTCATGTAATCAACACCTACTTTAGATCTTTCACTAATAGCACATAATAAATGGTAGCTGTTCTTTTAAAACTTCAATTTGGCCAACAGAGCAATCAGTCCAGTTCAGTTCAGTCACTCAGTCGTGTCCAACTCTTTGCGACCCCATGAACCCACAGCACACCAGGCCTCCCTGTCCATCACCAACTCAAAGAGTCCACCCAAATCCACGTCCATGGAGTTGGTGATGCCATCCAACCATCTCATCCTCTGTTGTCCCCTTCTCCTCCTGCCCTCGATCTTTCCCAGCATCAGGGTCTTTTCCAATGAGTCAGATCTTCGCATCAGGTGGCCAAAGTATTGGAGTTTCAGCTTCAACATCAGTCCTTCCAATGAACACCCAGGACTGATCTCCTTTAGGATGGACTGGTTGGATCTACTTGGATCAAGGGACTCAAGAGTCTTCTCCAACACCACAGTTCAAAAATATCAGATCTTCGGCGCTCAGCTTTCTTTATAGTCCAACTCTCACATCCATACATGACCACTGGAAAAACCACAGCCTTGACTGGACGAACCTTTGTTGACAAAGTAATGTCTCTGCTTTTTAATATGCTGTCTAGGTTGGTCATAACTTTCCTTCCAAGGAGTAAGCGTCTTTTAATTTCACGGCTGCGGTCACCATCTGCAGTGATTTTGGAGACCCAAAAAATAAAGCCAGTCACTGTTTCCACTGTTTCCCCATCTATTTCCCATGAAGTGATGGGACCAGAAGCCACGATCTTTGTTTTCTGAATGTTGAGCTTTAAGCCAACTTTTTCCTCTCTCCTCTTTCACTTTCATCAAGAGGCTTTTTAGTTCTTCAGTTTCTGGCATAAGGGTGGTATCGTCTGCATATCTGAGGTTATTGATATTTCTCCTGGCAATCTTGATTCCAGCTTGTGCTTCTTCCAGCCCAGCGTCTCTCATGATGTACTCTGCATATAAGTTAAATAAGCAGGGTGACAATATACAGCCTTGACGTACTGCTTTTCCTATTTGGGACCAGTCTGTTCCATGTCCAGTTCTAACTGTTGCTTCCTGACCTGCATACAGGTTTCTCAAGAGGCAGGTCAGGTGGTCTGCTATTCCCATCTCTTTCAGAACTTTCCACAGTTTACTGTGATCCACACAGTCAAAGGCTTTGGCATAGTCAATAAAGCAGAAATAGATAGAAAAACAGGAGTGAATCCATGAATGAAGGGCAAACATAAGGACTAATGGTTGTATTGAGGCAGAGAGACAGACCTTGAACTGGCTGCTAGTCTTCAGCTGCAAGGGGAGGGACTCAGGGCAGGGAACATGAAGGTTGACAAGAGGAGGGGGAGGTGGTGATGCAGACCATTGATATGAGCTTCAAAGAACAATGGTTTTACAAGAGGGAGGGGAACAGTGGTCTCAAATGAAACCGGGAGAAAACCAGTCCCACCTCCCAGCTCCAAGGTGCACACTGTCTGAGAAACTCTCCAGCCAGGTTTAACTCTCCTGCCAGATTTCCCTCTGTTCAGGCAAGTAAGAAGTGAAACATTCAGAGAAACGGCTGAGAATCCAGGGGAGTTTGTTGATGACAAAGCAAGAGATACAAAAGGCACAGTGGAGAAGGTAGAGAGCAAGTAGAGAGTTCATGTTGAACAACAGAGAAAGGAGATTTAGGATAACAGATGACTGGATATTTAGGCTAACAGATGACTAGGCTTTCAAACTGCCCACCTCCTCTCCATCTGCACCACTACCATCTTAGCCAAACGTGCTACCATCTCACACCTGGACCACTGTGAGAGACCAGCCTTCCCACATACATGCTTCCATATATATAATTGGTTCTCCTCACCATAAGCAGAATAATCACAAAACTGATCTTTTACAAAATCAGAAATGAAGGGAAAATAAAAACAACCTTAGAATATCCCAATGGAGGTCCTGCCTGCTTTGAAAACTGTAAACTCTTAAAAAGACATATAACACGGTGATCTTCTGTATAAAGATACCATATTTCACAACATTCTGTAATCATTTAAAAATTATATTCTATTTAAAACACTGACATTATCAACTTGGATTAACCAGAGCAAGGCTATGGTGGGTGGAATTCATGAAATTCATCTCAACACACTCTTTTCTGGTAACTTTTCCCCAGCTTAATCAAAGAGATCAGCTCAGTTGAAAATTGTTCATAGTAAGAATATTTACGATGCTTGAAAACAGCAGCTCAAAAACAATGTCTTTCCTATTTTAAGAAAGCATTTTCTCATGTTTAGCAAATCTACCTGTAACTTCGTATTCCATTAAAAGCATTTTATTGTACAGATAATGTTGATGTGGAATATTTTCCATGAGTTGTTTGGAACATTCAATTTTCCTATCTACGTAATCATAAGGGAAAAAGAAAGTACACACCCTAAACTAATCTGACATATGAGAGAGATTACTTACATCCTTTACGATTAAAAAACAAAAAAGCACTTCCTCCGAGATACCTCATGACACAGTTACAGCTTCTATTGGAGTACGCACCTGCTAAACAGTTTTTTTCAACATTAGGAATGTAAGACCTACAAAACAAAACATTTGCCAAAAAGCATTTCCAAAGATAATAAAAATTTGGGACCATACTGGCTGTAAGAAGTGTTTGTGATTTGCCATAAAAGTCTTTGTTTGGGTCACACACAAATTCTAAATTCGCTTTTTGTCATCAAATGTTAAGTTGATTAGCACAGAGTTAAATTGAAGATAAAAATCAAGGTGTTCCACTAGTTTAAAAAGACTTTGATCTTGTATCTTGATTCTATTTCTGGAAACAATATGAAGGATGAGAAAGACTTGTTAATCAAGCCATAACTAATTCTCAGAAAGGAATAACTAGTTCCTGCCCCTTTAATAGGCTTTCAGAGTTAATCTTAAAAATAATCACTCTGCAAAAAAAAGTGGAAAAAGATCTGCAGTTTTCTGATTTCACTATTACGCTAGAAAGGATCCTGGAAATCATATACTCTGGCCCAACCCTCTCTTCCTTTTATTTCATGTGTTGGGAAATTACAGAACCATACAAAGTGTGTAAGTTATAGAAGCAACTATCTTATAATTCTCCTGAGTGTATGACTGAAATCCACATGTCAAAAGCAAAAGTAACCAAAGTAAATCTAAATACTGAGACACAATGTTTGACCACAGTGGTCACGCAGTGTGTATTTTACCTTGAAAGAAAACGGCTCTATAGAAAGACAGCTACTGGTTCTTTTGGCTTTTATCTCGTAAGTACTGTTTACAAAAATATGATTATTAGATGTGTGTCAAATAGATAAGGTTCATCCACACTCCCTAATAACAAAGGAATCTATACATGACGCAGTTGATTAAAGTGGGACAATACCACCACCCAACATTATCACAGTTCACTGACTTTCACATAAACTGCTGTTGGATATATAGAATACAAATATACTTTTTAAAAAATTCCAGAAGTTAGGATATTGAAAATAAGAAGCACGTAATTTTCACATTTGCTGTTCAATCGCTAAGTCGTGTCCGACTCTCTGCGACCCCACGGACTGCAGCACACCAGGCTTCCCTGGCCTACTTTTCATATCATTTATATCTATTAACTTTGCAAAGTTATTTACCTCTGCATTTATTTCTCCAGTAAACTATGAGAAAAATAACTCATTTTATTTTATTATAGTAAGGAATATTTTTTAGTATTTTAGTATGGACAATAATAGTCTTAAATATTAATACAAGACTAAGGGAGTAGGTTTTCTTTATCCTGTTCCTCTACTTACTAAAATACTTTACTATTTTAAAACACGGTTATGATACCTCTCCTGCCCTTCTAGAGGGAAATGAGAAAACTTGTTTTCTGAAAACAAACAGAGACCACCATTTTCCATGAGTTTATTCCTTATCACCTTGAAAGTCTTATTTCTTTTCCAAGTGTATGTGTAATAATGACAAAAACATCAACATCAAGAGGAATTAGACATAATGATGATGAAGATCTGTTAATCTGTCACAAAAGATTACATTAAGTATGAATGTATTAGAAATGTAATTAAATATATCTTAAAGGATGTGAACTGCCGAAACAAAGTTTAGGTACAGATCTACAATCAGCCAGGTTGACTAGTTTCTGTTTAATTATAGCCTCGTTAATTCATCAGTAACAACTTGGATTTCAGTTGGATTTTTTTTTTTAAATCCTACATTATTTTGCTCACAGTTTAATTATAGTAGTACTTTCTTTTGGATTGGTGTTGGAAAGGGTTATTCTCTGCACATACTGTTGTAAATTAGATCAGCTTAATGAACCTCTCTAGGTAGAGGAGCTTAACACGTCGAGCATCTGAAACTGACTTAACTTCTCCAAGTTTACCGAATGGTGGTGGAATCCGGTGTCTTCTCTGTAGCACTGTCCTCAACAGTCAGAATGCCTGTGTCTGAACCTCAGCTCCACAAGTCACCCAATTATTCGTGCCTGTTTCTTCATACGTCACATCTATTCTCACAAAGCGGTTGTGAGGAAAAGGTCAAGCACTCAGAGCAGTATCTGGCACAAAAGTCCTCAATACATGCTACCTGTCGGCGGTGGTCCCCTTTACTGACACATGTACTCTCCCACAGTACTGATCATTCTCAATCTGTTTGTTTCCGTTTCCAAGCATACCTACTTTTGTTTGTTCTTCCATCCTTCTTGTCCTTCCATGAATACCTCCTCCATTATCTAGCCTTTTGATTTCACCTGATTCCTATTAGCATTTATTTTGCTTTTCATATGTACTTTGCTAGCACAGATAATTCCCCAATAAAGTCCCATTGCCTCAGCTGGTGGTTCACCACCACAGGATCCCAGTGGGTTACGGGACTTCACAGCAGTGTTTTAAGTCTTCCCTCTTCTAAATTCCCATATGCTGTCACTGTGATGTGCTATTCTGTGCTGTTATCTACGTTATATAATATCTCTCTGTGACTGTTCGACATTCCAGAACTATCCAGAGACACGCAGAGTTTGTCCAAATAGACCATTTCTTCCAGCCTAAAGCAAATATATCTGATATTCTGTTTTCTATGTTTCTACTATAAAAGAGTATTCAGTGGTTCTGTCCTCTCAGCCTCTGCAACCTTCAGTGACATTATTCCTCATAGATACACTAAGAAACTGTAGTATAGCGTATTTACTCTTCCCAAAATCAGTATACATTTTATGTCCTTTAAAAAAAAAGCAAAAACATGTTTTTTAAAACTTCAGCTCAAAATCTTCCTTGGCTTCTGGTTGCTTAATAAATATAAGTCTCAACACAGCCCTCAAGATCTTGGGTACTGATGTCTCCATCTGGCAACCTCTCATTCCTGTCGTTCCCTTTCTCTTACTCAGCAGAGGTGCACAAGACCCTATTCCCTGATCTTTACTCCCACTGTTTACTAAACGTGAAACAGTCAACTCGGCTCAATAGACATCTACCATCCATTCTTCATTATCTAGGATGTAAGCTCTTTATTTCCTCAGTTTGCTCCTGTCTTACTGCTCCATTCTCCCTGAACCCACCAACATCATCTCTAATCCTCTGCTAAACTGGACAGCATCTTTCTTGTCTTTGAATTTCTATTACATGTTTTTTTTTCTATGCACTTATCACATTACGCCTTATGTCACAATTGTTAGTGTACTAATCCCAACACTTCCCAAAACACTTCATGAGGCCTACTGAATGCCCTGTTCCTTCATGTCAATCGTGAAGAGCTTAGCACACTGCTTTGATGGTGAAGACTGGAGTGTCCTAGACTAATATTTATTTATTAAAAACAAAAATGATCTAATTCAGTGAAATAGAAAATCTTTTATTTTCATGATTACAGAATTACTAGAAAACTCCCAAAACTATGTTTTTAACTTAAATATCCCAACATAAAGCAAATAAAAGCATATGACTTGCTTAAGCACCTGTTATATACGTCATACAGATAAGTGGCTTTTGTTTTAGATTCTTGACACCCAAGACAGCTTTTGGTAAAACTAGTAAAGTAACTTTTAAATAAAAATATGATTAGTCATAATGTCCTATAAAGTGTTGATAACTCTCGTACTTTAAAATCCATATGTGCTTATAATAGCAAATTAAAGTTATCCAACTACATAAAGGACTCCACTAACCCTTTTGTGAAACAAAACCTACAAAGGATCTAGTATTTCAGAGATGAACACTCCAAACTTTACTCACACGTATACACCCAAGCACATTTAACATATCTCATTTGGAGACAGACTAAATTTCAAAACAAATTTAAAATGCTACTTAAAATTCTATCCCATCTCTAGGGTTTCACTTTCATGTCCACCCAAATAAAATTATCCATTCAAATTGTTAGATAAATCATTTTAATTCTGATGACTACAAACAAAGTAAGACCATTCTTTTATTTGTAAAACTATGCTCCCAAATGGAAAGGAGAATAAGCCTGGCACTTTTCCAGGAGCCTTGAAAAAGGGCAGGGCTAATATAATACACCAGTTTTGGTAGCAGTTACCAGACACAATACACCCATCATGGCCAAACGAAAAGCTAACAAGGAAAGGGATGAATGGAGAACGATTGAGAATGGTATAGGAAATTAATGAGCAAACAACACTCATTCCTCCAGAGCTACAAACTAAAAAAGAAATAGTGAAATTGTTTTTATATTTTAATTCCTTAGAAAGTTATTTAAAAATCTAAAATATTTCAAGCAATGCTACTTTGAAATAAGGAGTAACCCAAATCAATTCTCTGGATAGCCCAAAAGCATGGGAAAAGAAGTAACAGTCTAAAATTGTCTCTTGGCTTCTCCACCTCCTACTAGTCAAGAATCAACATTTTAAAACACCTTACACAAAGGTTATGTTTACTTGATATTAGATCTCAAGGGGACTTTGATCAAAACCAGAGTACAAAATTTACATAAACTACTCATCTATGTAATAACCAGAAGACAGACAGAGCAGTTACAGTAACTGTTTTCAGCCCCTAATTTTCAAGCTGAAGTCTCTAGCAAGCTTCTCTCCCTAGATACTCCTTTGCAAAGGGACCTTTGATTCAAGGAAATAAGACTCAACTCTACTTTTCAACACAGGTAATTCTAAATCATTTGCAGATAGAGAGGGGACCAAAAACACATGGAAACACCTACAGGAACAAAGATAAGATACACAAGAGTCACACCCTCCTAACTCACCTAAAGAAAAACATTTTCTTTACGGAAATTATTTCTGCTGAAGGAAAGTACATCATTATCTCCAGCACAAAAATGCTAAGATCAATCATTACACAACACTACAATTGTTAACACTTCTGTGAAGGGTGGTCCCCACACAGAACAGGCAAGAAGACCCACCCCAGTGATTAAAAATTCCACCCGGAGCCATCTCTCTCAATTAAGGAAGCGTCTTTAGAAAGCTCCTATTATAATCACTCTCTCTAGACATTAACTCATTTGTGCATGGGCACACAGATTGGTTTATCAGGTTATTAGCACTGACTTTAATAAGTCATTTTTGATGAAAGGAATTGGGAAAAAATCTTAAAGCAGGTACTGCGAAGGATCTGGCCAAATATAGAAGACCTAACGGTAGGGGGTAAGGTCACTGAGCATATTAAACCAACCAACAAACAAGCACCCTTCTGTGGTGGAAAATTTCGAACATATGTAGAAGACAGAACAGCTTAATAAACCTCTACAGTTTCATCACTCACGCTCAAAACTTTCCCACTCAAAGCTGATCTTGTTTCATCTATATCCCTGTTGATTCCCCCGCCTGCTCCAAGAACACTTAGAAGCAAATCCCAGTCTTCTCATTTTATCCATAAACTCAATTAATACACTTTCTTAAGTTTAGCCTAAACTATTGATGATGCTCATCTAGTTTTTGGCAAAAAAATCAAAAAATAATTTTATATTCAGTATAATATAGTTCTTTTCTATTCCACACATAAACTTTGGTTTCTCTGAGCCCTGGAAGGCGGGTAGGGAGAGGTGGAAAGTGGGTAATGGGGCAGAGAGCTGTAAAAGGGTACCCGAAGAACAATCAGTAATCACACACGCACACGGCATATTATGCTTCCTATAATTTCTATTCATTGAAGGATGAGGTCACAATGAAGTGTTCCTGTTAGTCTGGGTCACAAAAGTAATTCAAGATGCATATAAAAATGCTTATTATCATTCAAGTTCTCTAAACCCATTCAACCATTCAGCCCTTTGCTTTCTGATAAGACTGCCAACAACTATGCCAATTAGTGTCAATTGCAATGTTAGATTTTTTAACATTTGCACCTGCCTACCCAGTTAGTTTAGTGGGCAGAAAGAAGTGACTGATGGTTACAAGTTTCAGCAACACCAAACGCTAACTGTTCTTATGTTAACATTTGCAAGTCTACAAGTTCACCAATCAGCTTTTTTAGAAAGACATATTTTACATACTAGCTTCTGTAGAGGATTTCTTCTTTTATACAGAAGGTTTAGCCACTGTGTTGTGAGCTATAGCAGTAACAATAATTTTTAAAAGCCTGAAGTTTTTTAAGTAAGGAGAATGTAATTTACAACAAACTCAGTGAATTACTTACAGTTACTTCAAAGTTTCGCTCAGGCTAAATTCATGCTTTTCATTTGAACACATGATCAAATTTTTAAAGACCACGTACTCATTCTTTAGTTTTAGAACCAGATTTTTGGTTAAAGTTTCTTTAAGAACTTGCAAGCCAAAAATTAAAGCACATATAAAAGGTCAAGGTATATTTAACATGGAAGAAATCATGAACATCTAGAATTTGATCTTAACTAATTAATTTTGCATCTCTATTTTTTAAATGTTAAGTAACTGCCCCTAAATTTATAAACATGCAATAACTCTGAAATATCAGGAACAAACTACAAGCATTAATCTATCCTCAGATCAAAATGTTTCACTTTGGCTTATTATAATTAATAACAACACAGTATGTTCTAAAATTTCACAATTGAAGCAAATGGTATGTAGCTGATAAAAGCTACTGGGAGTGATATGTAGTTAAAGGCAAAGTGCATTACTACAGAGAAATAAAAATTGCATGTCAATATCTAAAAGTATGGGAGATGCATATAACGTAGCACATTCTATCTACTGTCATTACTTCAATTGCTACTTTTCCTCAACAATCTATTCTCCAGCTCTAGCAAGTAGAATAAATGGTAATTTTACCTGCCAAATTTGGCACAAAAAAGGACAAGCAACTTCATTAACAGAACAATGCTTTCAATATGATTTTTTTTTCCCTTTTTCCACCCAGTGCCAAGTAGTAGAACAATTGGAATCAAGAAATCTCAAGCAAAATTACCTCCCCTTGTTGAAGTTTTACATGCTTGAATAAGCAAATGATACATATGGAGTGCAAGCAAGAATATCCTCCTGGTAAGTTAGTGTATTTCTTGTACTGCAGCTTAACTCCAAGCTGGTATGCTAAACTTAAGTGACCCCATTAATATACAGTCCATGGAATTCTCCAGGCCAGAATACTAGAGTGAGTAGCCTATCCCTTCTCCAGGGGATCTTCCCCACCCAGGAACCGAACTGGGGTCTCCTGCACTGCAGGTGATTCTCTACCAGCTGAGCTACAAGGGAAGCCCAAGTTAGTCTAATTTTTGTACTGCAGCTTAACTTCAAGCTGGTATGCTAAACTCAACAACAAAAAGAAACCCCTCTGCACTGAGCTGAAGTTCTCAATGTGTGATGTGGCATCATGTGGATATATGATCATTTAAAAGCCAATAGAACAGACGACACCTGAAAGCCTTGATTTATTACTGACAGACTAAACTTTAGGTGGCAACATCCATCAGTGTACCTAAATCAGTATGTGGAATGAAACAAAACAGATCTTTCTTCAATCTTTGATAAGTTAAACCAATGGAAAACGACACCCACCACCAGCAACTTTGCCAGTTACCACTACTCTCACACTTAGCTGGTGTTGTCAGTAGCTGTCTATAAAGAGAATCATAAATTCTTCTAAACCTTATTTCAAACACCTATAAAAACAATAAGCAACAAGTCCTCTATTAATTGAGCTGGACATGTATCATTAACCGAGATAACATTTAAGCTAGTGTTTAAGTAGTCATCATTAGATTTTGAAAGCTAAGCATAAGCACTTTCTATCTAGTTGGGTGAATTTGGTAGCTTCTCACAAGTTTGTCCATGGCTGCTTACAAAGAGGATTATGCCGTATTTAATATCCAGCTGGTTTCCTTACTCTTGTTCCACAAGTAACCATACATTGCACATCTAAACACAGTCAGGTTTTAGAAAAAGCCAAGCAACAAAATGAAGCAAGAGCAATATAAACCCATCATCATGCTGACGTGGCAACAGGGCTGAGAGCAAAAACATCCACGCAAAGCGCACCCGAAGCCATTTGCACTAAATCTTAAAATTTTAAGCAATATGCCTACCGTTGTGAGATTTGAAACCGAGTTAGAGACAAGTGGCATGGTTTATTTTACAATTCTATCTTAGAGATAAAATGCCTTTAAAAAAGAAAACAATATTGAAATAGACTAGAAACTCCAGTGACGGTAACAGCCAGGTTATGAACGCCCCTCGGTTTTCTTTGCAGCTAAACTTTTGTCACTTGTTCAGAAAGGGTGTGTTAGTCACTCAGTTGTGTCTGACTCTTTGCAACCCCATGAACTGTAGCCAGCCAGGCTCCTCTGTCCATGGGATTCTCCAGGCAATAATACTAGAGTGGGTTGCCATGCCCTCCTCCAGGGGACCTTCCCAACCCAGGAGATCGAACCCAGGTCCCCTGCATTGCAGGCAGATTCTTTAACATCTGAGCCACCAAGGAAGCCTTGTTCAGAAAAAATAAGCCTAAATTGAAGAAAGGGAACACGCACTGAGTGGCGAACATGTATCAGATATTTGAATAAACATTAAACTCACTGAATCCTCAGAGTAGGCCTACAATGGGGATGTTATTAACCACAACTTATAGATGCCAAATCTGAGGTCAGAGAATTTAAATATGGGTTTATGGTTCCACAGTTAGTGAAAGAGCATATCCAAACCCAGAATGATCTGATTACCTCAACCAAGCCAGTTTGGATAGTTGTAGATAAATTCATTTGGAGGGAAAATACAGTAACAAAGGTCAATATTTTATTGAGAAGCATGGTCACTATAATAATTGTGTGGTAATTCCATGGTGCCTGGAGCTTTTCAGAATGGGTAGAGTATGCACAGGGAGATGGTGAAGGACAGGGAAGCCTGGTGTGCTGCAGCCCATGGGACCGCAAAGAGTCGGACATGACTGAGTGATGGAAGACAATCCATGGATGAGAGAAAGGCTTTGAAAGAAGGGCAGATCCGCCCGAAGAGCTGGATTCTGTCAGCCGGGCACCTTAACCATGCAGGTGTGCCCTAGAGTGGGGGAGGAGGAAATGCAGAACTAGTGGGCTTTCAAACCGCAGCAGGGCCCCAGGGCAGCAAGGGGCGTGGGGACAGCAGTAACTGGCTCACCAGCCGCACAGAGAAAATTGCCCAAAGTGAACCATGAGAGGCAAAGATTACCTCTATAACACTCTCCAGGTATTCTATGTGGCCTCAAAAAGGGCTTCATAAAATAAACGAAGAATACAATTCTAAGCAAAGAATTTTAGAATCTTAGAATATAAATTGGTACCCACAAACCTCACTAAAGTATGTGTGCACATTTTCATTTTAGTGTTATTGTTTAAACTTTCCACGAATTTTTCACAGAATGGAAAAGAACTGTTTGCAAAGTAAACGCTATTTTAGATTCTTTCAAAAAGCAAACTGTCTCTATTTAAGGGGGAAGGGAGGTGGCTCCTTCAGTACCTACTACATGCCAGCCACTGTACTAGAGACTTTACATACTTTATCTTATTTGATTTTAACAAAACTCTGTAAAGAATCCACCTGCCAATGCACAAGACCTAAGAGACTCTTTGATTCCTGGGTTGAGAAGATCCCCTGGAGAAGGAAATGGCAACCCACTCCATTATTCTTGCCTGGAGAATCCCATGGACAGAGGAGCCTGGCAGGCTACAGTCCATGGGGTTGCGAAAGAGTTGAACATGACTGAAGAGACTTAGCACACATGCACTGAAGATTATTACCCATTTTATAGATGAGAAAAAGGAAGACTCAGAAAAGCTAAGTAACTGCTGCTGGTTTGACAGCCAGCAGTCTCGGGACTAGTATTTAAATTCAAGTCCATTTGACTCAAGGACTTTACATTCTCCTCTGTACTGGCATTTATATAAAATAGTATTAGTGCAGTGTCTCAGAGGGGTTAAATGGCTTTTCCAAAGGTTAAGGACCATCGGTCCTCAAAAATTGTTTTGTTTTGTTTTTTTCCCAAGTACAATGTTACATGACTGTTTCTCTACTACACCCTTACCGAGCCCCAAGCTAAACCTTATTAGTAAATGCAGACAGTTAATTTTACAACTGAAGACAAGGGAGGGGGCATATGACTGCCTGTGTCCCCGTATGCATGTGATGGATGCTTCTTTTTATAAAAATACCCCAGCCTGCAGAACAGAAAATGTGGTCACTGTAATATGATACTAACTTCAAATACTAGAAGTAGGGCTCCCTAACATACGGTCCTGCAAATGTATATACAAGATAATTCACAAGTGTTCTGTCCTTTGTATTGGAGGTTTTCTATTTCTACCAAGGTTTTTAGGGCATTTCCAAGAGATACTAATGCTGTGAAGCCATGGAACACTGTACCAAAGTCAGAACCACTAAAAGAACTCCTGAAGTAAATCACATCCATAAAATTGAATAAAATCATTCTACTCACACGTGTGTAACAAAATATTCCTGAGCCACGTGTCCACAGTTCTCCTGACACCAGGAATCCCACAAAATAGTCACAAAAAACACAGAGAGAACAGAGATCATTTTCCCACAGTATGTTGGTCCTCCCAGGGCAATCTCTTTCTGACTGACTGTGAGCACTCTTCAGAGTATTTTTTAAAAATGTTTTAAGCCTTTGTGTATCTTTTTCTCATATCTTCAATGGCGGAACATGCCTGACCTTTGAGTTTTGGAAACTGGCACAGTTAAGAACTGAGTCTGATAAATAAGATGGGAAAGATCAGCTATGACTTCCAGAAAACGGAAATATAAGCCTGAGATTCTACAGATTCTTGGATGGAATACTGAAACAAGACACCAAAAGAATTTGGGGGATATATTAATATGTATTTTTCAGTGTGATCTGTGGCTTTGGGACAATTTTAAGCTTGAATAGTCTAAATTAACTTGGTCTTTTCAAGGAAAGGAAAGATTACTAAGAAGTTTAAGAATATCTTTTAGGATTTTTATACAAATCAGCATGTTAGATAGAGCAAGAGAAGCTTTTCGAGAATGCAAACCCGTGCCTGTGAGTGAAAAGCACCAAAACCCCCTGAAGCATTTCATCCTGAAGAATGACTGGGATTCTGGGAGAGAGCACAACCCCCTGAAATGTAATTAGAATCGTGGGCATGGGAGAAAAAAGCTGCCTTGATGATGAACTATGCCAGGTCCTTAGACACACTAACTGGAGAATGGCGTTATTTTCAGGGGAAATTCAAGTAGCTCTACTAATGAAATGTTAAGTTTTAAGGATAATTTTAAAAAGTAGTAGTAGCAAATATTTTTTTAATATATAATTTTACCATAGAATAGATGTTTTCATTCTTTCAACGTATTTATTGAAAGCATACCATGAGCTTACACTGTAGGCAGAATAAATCAAAATTACAATTACTATGTGAGTTATGGAAACTCTAGTTAGTTGACTAGCTGTGCTTTTGTGGTTAATATTAGAAGCTTCTGAATTAAACATCTGCCTTACTAATGTATTTGGTACCGGTTTTCACCTTATTCTGCTTTCAAACTTCGTGTTTAGAGAATTTTTTTCACAAGCTTATGCCCCATTTTCAGTTCACGCCTCTCTGAAGTAAAATATGCAAACACACACACAGAGCAAGATCTATTCCACAGGTCTCGACTTCCACCAATAACCGGCACTGAGACAAAAGGACCCTCGCAAAGAAGGCTATGTTTTCTTAATAATAACAGTTGTATAAACATAAGGTCTTCTCAGTTAAAGGGAAACCGACATCAAAAAGCAGTAAAACACAGAACCCTAAACCCCTCTTTCTTTGAAGAAACCCGTTTGAAGCGAGGTGTTTCCAGTTATGGGTGAATGAAATGAGAATTGAGCCGCAGCAAGCGGACGTCCAGTCCTATGGAGGACTAATTAAATCCATCTGAGGAGCTGTATCTCAAACCGCCTCACACATTTCAAAGGAAAGCACCCGTCTGCCTTTTGCAAAGACATCAAAACCTTCAGTCACAAATGACGCACATCGAGGCTCTATGACAATGCTGTTTTCATGGGCTACAAAGCTCCACAAAAGGAATGTTAAGAGTTTACACTATTTCATTACTGAAGAATCAGAGTTAGGACATGTTTACTTATCGCTACCTGAAATTTCGTTCCAGCTTCCAACTCTATAGTTTTGTGGATCTTCTTCAAGATCTCAAAAATAACACAGGAGATGCATCAGTATTTAAAGTGCTTCATATATGTGCTGAGCGGAAGTTGTTAAAAAAAATACATGAATTAACCATGATTGCATGGTTATTGCTTTCTTTTTGATACATAAAACCAGGATTTTGATGTTCCATTAAGATTCTTGAGTAGTTAATAAAAGATCGTAGAGGGCACACAAAGCTTTAAAACCTCACTGGTTTGACAAAATATCCCATTTAATAGCCATTATTTGGGCTGTAAAGTGGTAGGGAAAAAAAAGTTATATTCAGAATTTGAAATATTATCCCAACAGAATGAAGCAGTCTTAGTGTTTGTGTCTATCTCCCCAAGCCTGTCAAACCTTCTGTAATTGGTTGTGGGAAGCTCATACACAGAGGAATCACCCTTTTTTAAGCTGCACCATTTTTTTTCCTTAAGAAAGAATATTAGATGTGACAGTAGGCAAAAAGCTCCCAAATAGGAGAAACTCAATACTTTAATTTTTTTCCCAATATATTATAGAGATAAAACTAACACCATCTGCATAGATGCTAAATTTAAGTTTCTTTCCATTGCGGAGAGCTCAATATAAAGAGAAGGACCAGCCATGAGGAGACCCAGGGCTTCCGGCCTTGCTCTCTTTAATCACCCAGCAATCTTGGGTGTCCCAAGTGTTAGTCGCTTAGTCATGTCCGACTCTTTGCAACCCCTAGGACTGCAGCCTGCCAGGCTTCTGTCCACGGAATTCTCCAGGCAAAAATATTGCAGTGGGCAGCCATTCCCTTCTCCAGGGGATCTTCCCGAACCAGGGATCAAAATCGGGTCTCCTGAATTGCAGGCAGATTCTTTACTATCTGAGCCACTAGAGCTCCCCAGGTGGTGCTAGCGGTAAAAACAAACAAACAAACAAACAAACAAAAAAACACAAAAAACCTGCCTGTCAATGCTGAGTATGCAGTGGATATTTATCCTGCATATAACCTATTCATAAAAGTGTTTTATTTCCTCAAAAGCACACTACTGTATATAGTAAGCAACTTCCTTTCTAACAAAAATGAATGCTTTTCAACTTGCAAGGTATCTTGCAAGGAGGTGGGTGGTTAGGGCTGTTCTCCATGTGGATACATGATAAGACTGCCATCTCCCATCCCCTAAAGGAGACGCATGTCACACGACCCACTGTTGCGATGGGATGGAACATGAGCGGAAGGATGCTGCCTGAAGCTCCAAGAACCAGTCATGACTCCCCATGCTCATTCTGTCCCTTGGTCAGAGCGACCAGCAGCATGGCAGCATAAGCCTCCTGGTCAGGAAGAGCCCCAGCACACCCACAAAGGACATTTAACATTTAAGAGACAAACTGTGGGAGTTTTAGGTCCTTGCAGTATTAGAGCAGCTGTTACTCGCAGAATGTTCCAGTTAATCTCAAATCCCACCTCTCCTCCTCTTTGGCCTTTCCTCCCCTCCTCCCATCCCTCTCTCTCAACAAATACTTCCTGAGAAGTACAAGGCATAACCACCAAGACAAGGTCCCCATCCTTATAAAGATTATATTTTAGTGTAAAAAGATGGAACTTAATCAAATGGAGAAAGAAAAACAGAAGGTATATAATTAAAGTTTGTGATAAACGCAATGAAGGAATTAAATACTATCATATGATAGCAAGTGACTAATTGGCCACTTAAGAGACCTGAACTCCCTTACTGCTTCCTCAGGTAAAAACAACGCCAAAGACAAAACAGTAGCCATTAACCACCTCTCAACTTCACCAGAAGTAGTTAAGTAAGAGAATCTGACAGCAAACAAGTGTTCACCAAAAATATGACACAAATTCCAGTAGACGGTGAAGGACAGGGAAGCCTGGTGTACCACAATCCGTGGGGTCGCAACGAGTCGGACACGACTGAGCGACTGAACAACGACACAAATCTATTCGTTCATAACAGTGACCAAGGTACAGAGTCTATTAATCCTCACAAGTTATCGACTTAAACACAATTTAGACTTTCTAGAAACCTCCGTCCATCAAGAGTATTCTCTAGAACATACTTCTAAATTGCTCTGATAAGAGAGGGCTAGAATTAACAAACAACTCAGAATATTATTACTACTCAACAAATGCTGTGCAGCTAACTCTACATTTTAAGTCTCTCTACCGTCGATGTATTTTTTTCCCACTGCCAAAATAATTGGAGCTGAGGATACTGCTGCTGCTGCTGCTGCTGCTAAGTCGCTTCGGTCGTGTCCGACTCTGTGCGACCCCATAGATGGCAGCGCACCAGGCTCCCCCGTCCCTGGGATTCTCCAGGCAAGAACACTGAATTGGGTTGCCATTTCCTTCTCCAATGCATGAAAGTGAAAAGTGAAAGTGAAGTCGCTCAGTCGTGTCCGACTCCTAGCGACCCCACGGACTGTAGGCTACCAGGCTCCTCCGTCCATGGGATTTTCCAGGCAAGAGTGCTGGAGTGGGGTGCCATTGCCTTCTCCGGCTGAGGATACCAGTACCTCCTATTTGCAATGCTGCCTTCAGTGGACACTAAGACTTCTCCTTCACCCCGCACTCTGGCAAGCTACTCTCTGTAGCATAGCCTAAGGGTGTTCTTTCTCACAGGCAACTCTGATCCAGTTTCCTGAAGGAAGGCCTTCTCTGGTTCCCCCTGCTCTCCAGATAAATCCACACCATTAACACAAAGAGTCGGGCACGACTTAGCAACTGAACAACAACCGATTTTCAAAACTTTTCAAACAGGATATGCAGTGGGTATTTATCCTGTATTTAACCTATTCATAAAAGTGTTTTGTTTCTTCCAAAGTACAGTACAGTACAGGTATAGTAGGCAACTTTCTAACAAAAATTAATGTTTTTTTCAACCCAGCTTGTATCAACCCAGCAGGGAGATGGTCAGGGCTGTTCTCCACGTGAACACGTGGCAAGACTTCCTCTCCCATCCCTGCACCATCGGGCCTCTGCTCACTTCATCTTGGTGTCACCGCTCACACCGCTGCTCTCACCACCTTCCCTCCCTGCCACCAGGTCCCCGACAAGCTTTCCACGTTCCAACTCTTCCATTTCCCCAGCCATATCGAACAATCTTTTAGCCCTTTTTACAGTTTTTACGTATGCTTTCAAACTCTGACCTCTCTCCCCTCCCCTCCCCACGCGGACTTCCACAGGACTCAGTTTGGCCTTTATTTCCTTCATAAGTCCACCCACAGCCACGCATGTCCAGGTCAGACCCCCGCCCCACACCAGGTGGCCTCCATAGCATCCGCCGCTCCCTGGCATCATCCACTCGTTCTACCTGACACAGCCTTTATTTAAATAGTACAGAGAGAGATTTCCTTGTCTCATTCTAATTATATTATCATTTTGGCCTGTTCAAAGGTATCTTCATGAAACAATGGATTACCCTGGTCTATTCTATAGAATATGCGCCTTGTCTCAAGCACAACGCTAGACACGTCACGTACGCTGAAGGACAGCCTGTCCTCGTCACCCTCCACAGATGACAAATTTTACAGAGTCAGACATCATCTCTCTTGATTCCTATTGGTTCTCCAGGAACTATGTCATTTGAAGCATCCAATAAACGGCCATGAAACTATATTACAGCTAAATGATAAATGTAGAGTGGCTACAAATACACTGAAATTCATCTAATGGTCAAGTCACTCAGCAAAGGCACTCAACTGTGTTTTCACTGTTTATTTATGTACAAATAAGTCAGAGAGGCCATCAGTATCATGACAAAATAAATAAAATGACTTACAATAAATTTTTGTGATAGAACTTTTACCAGTGCCCATAAAAGGTTACTGGATTACTATGGATTATCTATAAGTGCTTATAAAATTGAACTGAACTCAACCTGAATATCTGGTGTCCACAATGAAAATTTGATTCCAAATAAAATTTATCAGAAAGTGGCTGAAACCAGGCAGTAACACCAAAAATCACTTGACGTTTTAATTATAGTATTTGCCAACCTTAATGTGATAACAACCAATACCATTTAGCTTTTCATTTCCAAAGTAGCTGGCTTTCATAACTTCTTTTTCCCCTTCATTTAGTCACATAACAAGTTACTTCACTCTTGAGCACAACACGACTGAGTCACTCAAGAGGGTACAGGTGCAACTATGCACCCCATTAGACGAGCAATTTTCCAGATTACATGGGCAGGAGCCTCATCTTTTTGTGAAATCTAGTCCTATGGTTCACAAGTGCAGTCCCAGATCCACTGAACAAGGTGGCATTTAAAAAGTAAACAGATCAAGCTGTGCATGATGTACTCTTCAGACTTTATTTTTCTACAATCTTGTTTATTTGACCCCCTCCTACGTTCAGGAATAAAATATTCTTTGACACAGAGGAAGAGAGACAGATACAATAATAATGGTTTTTTTTCCCTAAGGAGGGTATTTGAAAATTATTTTTTTAAAGAAGAATCATGATTCTTACCATGTCCCTATACAAATTCTAGTACCTACATGATTTAGCATTACTCTCTGCAAATGAGATAAAAACCAGATTATATGTAAATTGAAGGTATAAACTCTTATTGAAGATTTCCTGGAGAAGGAAATGGCAACCCACTACAGTATTCTTGCCTGGAAAAGTCCATGGGCAGAGGAGCCTGGCGGGCTGCAGTCCATGGGGTTACGTGATTGAGCACGCATGCGTGAGGAAGGTGGAAGGAGATGGGTTGGTAGCAATAAACTAGTAAAACTAAAAAAAAAAAATTCTTTTCATTAACATTTGAAAACATGAAGAAAGGGTTAATTTGTGCACAAGATTATTTATTGGTATATGCTAAGTTCCTTTAATTCTTCACCGTTTTGAAAAATGTTACATAAAAAATACTCAGCTCCACTTAAAACTACATTTTCAAAATGTTCTCTAAATATCAAAACAAACTCTGGTGGAATGTTTTCTTAGTCAGGAAATCTAGAACAAAATGCACAGTGGTAGGAAAAAATGGGAAAGAGTTGGCTATACTAGAGAAAGAAAAACTTCACACAATGCATATATAATTATTTCTTATTATGCATCCATATGTAATTATTATTTTTTATTCTTATGCTCATCACCATATTCTTCCTTTGAGAAGAAAAACACAAGGTGGTAATTTCAATAATATGACTATTACAAAACATTTCCCTCCCTCCACCACAGGCATCTCAAGTTGAGACAATTTTACATCAACCAAAATGAACATTATTAAAACAAAATGCAAGCACAAACAAAATCTTGTAGATGCAATATCTTACGTATTTCAAATCTTGTGTTGCTCTAAAAAGTACTACTTGCTCGGATAAGACTGTAAAATTCCCATGAAAACTCAGTACTTTGAACTTTAACACAACTGGAAAAACATGTCAACATCTACAAGAGTAGTGAGACGCTGAAAACGCGTTCTGACAAACTGCTCTTAACCTGTATCTCTAACTGTACACTTTGTGAAACTGTACATTACGTAATACTATGATTTATTCACGCTGTTGTGATGCCTTCTAGGCTGCCTTTAAATGGAATGACTTGAGCCTCAATGTTTAACACAAAGAAACTTCCTATTATCATGTGACAAAACTGTTCTGACTAGAAATGTATTATTCCTCAGATTAACAAAGATGTGTCCAGAGTCTAACAGAGCTAATTTTCCAAGTTGGTGCTACTATTTCTCTGAATTTTCTTTAGCAAAAGTACTTTGTAAAGTCAGATGCAGAGAGGTACCATTTCACAGGCCTTGGAATCATACTGATACGGGTTTAATCTTGGATCCCACGTTCCTAAGCTGTGTGACTTCGGCTTTAGTATTTCTGAATGTCAGTTTCCAACTCTTCTGTCAACTAAAGCTAATAACATTGACCTTGCAGTTTATCACCATCTCATTTAGAACACAGGTCAAGTGTTTAACACAGTGCTTGAGACAAGGCACAAACTCTACAGAACAGACCAAAGTAATCAGCCGTTTCATGAAGATACCTTTGAATAGGCTAAAGTAAGTATCAGAAAAAATATAATTAGAACAAGACAAGAAAACCTCTAACTATACTATTTATAGAAAATCAATAACAATAAAGAAAGCAAACATTCCCATAATAAAAAGTCAAAATTATCTATAAAAGATGTCTCTAATTTTTCCACAAGCTTTGGTTTCCCACGCCAACAAGTCTCAATGTTTTTCCTTACCTTCTTACGCTGTGATTTAGACTCAAGTCCTGGCTTATGCAAAAATCATGTTCTAAATGGTTATTCATTAATCATCTCAGCCAAGGAAAACTTGCATCTTCCCCTACATCCTTCCTTTCCCCCAGGCAGATGACTGCTTTCTTCTTTCTTTCTCATGGATTTAACTAGTTGAAGGGACCTCCATTAAAGCATTTATCACTGTATCTCAATCACTTTCAAGTCTCCTTACTGTAAGTGAGACTGCTTCCCTGGCTATCTCTGCCATGAATTCATCTTTTCCTTCCCAACACAATACCATGTTCATATTAGCAATTTTTCGCTGCTTCCTTAGAATGAATTTCTAGAGGTAGAATTAGTAGGCTGAAGAATATCAATGTTACCAAATTGTTTAGTAGACAGGGTAAATAAATATATATTTCTATTTAATTTGTCTTTTAGTTGCTGACATCTAGCCAACGGCACCCCACTCTGGTACTCTTGCCTGGAAACTTCCATGGACAGAGGAGCCTGGTAGGCTGCAGTCCATGGGGTTGCTAAGGGTCAGACACCACTGAGCAACTTCATTTTCACTTTTCACTTTCATGCAGAAGGAAATGGCAGCCTACTCCAGTGTTCTTGCCTGGAGAATCCCAGGGACGGGGAAGCCTGGTGGGCTGCCATCTATGGGGCTGCACAGAGTCGGACACAACTGAAGCGACTTAGCAGCAGCAGCAGCCTGGCAACTATTACTTGGAAAAATTATTGTGTGAAGTATTATTTGAAAGGTAAAATGCATCCACCACAGTAACAAACATATAAGTAAGTCTAAAAATACTTATTCGTGATAAAATACTCATGATAGAACTGAGGTTCTGGATAACCTAGATGTTTAACTTTTTGAGGAAATATCAGCTTGTTTTCCAAAGTGGTTGCATCATTTTACACTCTCACCAACAGTGTGTGAGGGTGCCAATTTCTCTCCATCTTCAACCCTACCTGTTACTATCTGGCTTGCTTACTGCAGCCATTCTGTAGGTGTGACGTGGCATCTCATTGCGCTTTAGACGTGCATATCCCTGATGACGAAGGATGCTGATCACCTGTGCATTTGCTTATTGACAACTGGATATTTTCTTTCAGAAATGTCTGTTTAGGTTCTTTGCTTATTTTTATACTACATTGTCATTATTATTAAGTTTTATTATTGTCTTTAGTATTAACTGTTCTTTACGTATTTTAAATGCAAGTGCTTTGCTGGATATATTATTTGAAAATATTTTTTTCACTCTGTGGTTTGTCCTTTCAATTTCTTGCTAGTATTTTTTGAAGCAGTGTTTTAAATTTTGACAAGCATCAAAAAATTTTTTTTTGATGCTTGTGCTTTTGGGTCAAATCTAAGAACCCAATGCTACGTGCAAGGTCACGAAGATGTACTCCTGTGTCTTCTCCTGAGAGTTTTGTTGCTTTATCTTTCATATGTCACATCTTTAATCCATGTGGGATTTTGTTATATCAATTCAATATGAGGTAGGGACCTAACTTCATTCTTCTTATACATGGATACCTAATTGTTCCAGCACTACTTGTTAAAAAGGTTATTCTTTTCCTACTGAATAATTTTGGGACCTTTGTCACAAATCACTTGACCATACATTTATGGACTTCTGGATTCTCAATTCTATTCTACTGATTGATCTGTAAGTTTCTTTATGCAAATACTGCATGGTCTTGATTTCAAGACAATTTTATAAGTTTTGAAAGGAGGAAGTGAGTTCTCCAACTGTATTCTCTTTTTCAAAATTATAAGGTCTATTCTGGATTCTTTACGTTTCTATTTGAGTGTTAGTATTAGCTTGAATGTCAGCATCAATTTCTGACAAAAATAAAGCCTGGATTCTGATAAAAATTATGTTTAATCTGTAGACCAATTTGGGAAGTACTGCCATCTTTATAATGTTAAGTCATTCAATTCATGAACTAAGTCACTTAGATTCATGAATTTTCAATAGCTTGAAGATTTCACAGTATAGGTATTGCACTTCTTTTACTAAATTTACTCTTATGTATTTTATTCTTTGGATGCTTTTGTTAATGAAATTGTTTTCATAATTTTATTTTTGGAGTGCTCATTGAAAATGAGTAGAAATACTATTGATTTTTATATATTTTGTTTCCTGTACCCTTGCTAAACCTGTTGTATTATTTGTGGCAGTTTCTAAATGGCTTTTGCAGAATTTTTGACATACAACAGCATATAATTCTGTAAATAGAGATTTTTTTAATAATATTCAGCAATTATAGTTAGTTTGCTGCTGTTCCAGAAATGAATCTTTGCCATTTAACTTTTAGTATAAATTTTATCAATACAAAACATACTTGAAATTAAAAGAAAGAAAGGATTGTGACCACAATTTAAAATTGTAGCAAAGTTTTACGCCTATCAAAAAGTTAAGTTTTGACCTGTATATAAGAAGCAAAAAAAAAAAAAAAATCTCATTTAGGAAAATAAACTGAAAAAAGTTTTAAAAACAAAAGTGCTTTTTTTCTTGATCTTAATATTTAATGTTATTTTAGATCATTTAGATTTTTCTTTATAAACATTAACATAAAAATTGCATTGATATGACAAAATTCAATACTCTAAGGATTCTGATTATTCTTAAGAAGCATTTCACAAGGTCCGTAGAAAAATTTCTATCAGTCATTCACTGTAACAAAGAATCTCTAATTCAATAGGAACACTACAACTTTTTTCTAGTTTATTAGTGCCGTGTGTGCTCAGTTGGGTCCCACTCTTTGCAACCCCATGGACTGTAGCCTGCCAGGTTACTTTATCCAGGGAATTTTCCAGGCAAGAACACTGGAGTAGGTTACCATTTCCTGCACCAGGGGATCTTCCTGACCCAGGAATCAAACCTATGACTCTTGCATCTCCTGCACTGGCAGGTGGATTCTTTACCACTGAGCCACCCAGGGAACAGTTTATTAGTAGTTAACATGAAATACTGGGCAAAAAAGATTTTTTAGAGCATGTACAGTGTTCATTTTTACATCCTTGGGAAACCCAAATTTCCAAGCTAAGTTTCATCATGCCAAGAGTACTCTGACATTTTTCTTTATTTAAGTCCATTCAATATGAGGTAGGGACCCAACTTCATTCTTCTGAATTTAAGTCCATTATCTTTAACATCAACACATGAGTATTTTCTAGTTTTGTATTATGCAGAATAAAAGAGAAATGGGAAACATCCTGGGAATCCAGAAGGCAGTCATGAAAATACTATAAACGAAATTTGGTTTTTACATATATGAGTTTATCACCTTAATAACCAAAATAATATCTCAGCCTTGTACGTATCAGGTTCTTTTCTTCTTAATGATGCTATTCATTTTGACTCATATTCAGCATTAGAATAAAAACCTAAGATATATAAAATATCTTTTACTGCTTTTTCACTGCTTGCTTTATTTCCCCAAATTTTCATCCTCCCTACTGAAAAGTTTTTCAGTAAAATACTGATTTGCAGTTCAGTTCAGTTCAGTCGCTCAGTCGTGTCCGACTCTTTGCAACCCCATGAAATCGCAGCATGTCAGGCCTCCCTGTCCATCACCAACTCCCAGAGTTCACTCAAACTCACGTCCATCGAGTCAGTGATGCAATCAGCCATCTCATCCTCTGTCGTCCCCTTCTCCTCCTGCCCCCAATCCCTCCCAGCATCAGGGTCTTTTCCAATGAGTCAACTCTTCGCATGAGGGGGCCAAAGTCTGTATCACATTTGTATGAAGTCTGATAAAATGTGTCAGAACTTTCTTCCGTTTAAAGGTTAAATAACATTTCATTTTACGTATATACTTTGCTTATCCATTCACTTGGCACTGGACTCTTGGGTTGGTTCCACTTCTTGGCTATTGTGACTAAGACTGCTAAAGATGAGTGTGCGAATATCTCTTCAAGATCCTGCTTTCAATCATCTGGGATAAACACCCAGCAGTGGAATTGCCAGATCTTATCAACTTTTAACTTTTACATAAACCACAGTACTGTTTTCCACAGCAGCTGCATGAACGGTGCACAAGGGTTCCAGTTTCATTCATACTCGCCAACACTTACTATTTTCTGGAGCTTTGTTTGATAGTAGCCATCCTAACTGCTATGAATTGGCCTCCAGTTATAGTTCTGATTTGTGATTCCTTGATGATTAGTGATGTCAAGCATCTTTTCACATGTTTATTGGTCATCTGTGTATCTTCTTTAAAGAAATGTCTATTCAAGTTCATTGCCCATTTTTATTTATTTCACTTTATTTTTGGTAATAATTTAGATTTTTATTGCAGTACTTTTAGCACTACTAACAACCAACATTTAATTTGTTCTGGACAACATTCCAAGCTCTTTAAATATATCATTTCACTCTATCCAATTGAAAGACATTATACTTTATCTCCATTTGACAGAGGAGGAAACTGAAATTTAGAGGAATTAATTTCCTAAGAGCAGATAGCTCTTAACACCAAATCACAACATAGTGTCCAAATCACTCCATTATACTGCCTGCTAATTGTTTCTTTCTTAATAATTCTTTTATTTATCTACTAATGTAGATATTTTTAACTTTGTAATAAGTCCTTTGCCCATGTTTAAAATAGATTGCATCTGTAAGTTAGTCTATATATTCTGCTGCTGCTACTGCTAAGTCACTTCAGTCGTGTCCGACTCTGTGCGACCCCATAAACGGCAGCCCACCAGGCTCCCCCATCCCTGGGATTCTCCAGGCAAGAATTCTGGAGTGGGTTGCCATTTCCTCCTCCAATGCATGAAAGTGAAAAGTGAAAGTGAAGTCGCTCAGTCGTGTTCGACTTGTAGCGACCCCATGGACTGCAGCCCACCAGGCTCCTCTGTCCATGGGATTTTCCAGGCAAGAGTACGGGAGTGCGGTGCCACTGCCTTCTGAGTAATATGCAAATGTATCCTGCATATGCAAATATTTTCTCTCATTCCGTGCACTGCCTTTCCGTTCGCTGATTTTGATGCACAAAAGTTATAAATGCTGACGCACTCTAACTTACCTATTTTTCTTTTGTTGCCTATGTTTCAGATGTCATAACCAAGAAATTATCAAGTCCAATGTAATGACTATTTTTCCCTAAGAGTTTGAAGTCCTAGTTTTTTCATTTAGGTCTTTAATACATTTTGAACTCCTTTTGCATAAGGAGTAAGGTAAAAGGTCCAATTTCATTCTTTGGCATGTGGATATCCAATTTTTCTCAGTACTATTTGTTAAAAGACTGTCCTTTCCTTATGGAATGATCTTAGCACTCCTGTCAAAAATCACTCGATCACTTATCCACGGGTTTATTTCTGGGCTCTCTATTCTCTTGGTCTGTGTGCTGTCTTACTGGTGTTCATGCTGTTTTGATTACTGTAGTTTTAAAATAAAATCTGATATCAGGAAGTGTGCGAGTTCTCCAACTTTTGTTCTTCTTTTTTCAACATTGTTTTAACTATTGGGGGATCCCTGAGATTCCATATGAATTTCTGGATTTTTTTCTATTTCTGCAAAAATTCTGTTGGGATTTTGATAGGGATGACATTGAATCTATATGCTTTGAGTATATTGACATTATAGCATACATTAAGTCTTCAAATCCATGAACATGAGATGGCTTTCCATTTATTTGTGTCCTCTTTAATTTATTTCAGCAACATTTTATATTTTCCAGTGTGCAAGTCTTTGTCCTCTATGTTTAAGTTTATTAATAAGTATCTTACTCTTTTTGATGCTATTGTAAATGGAATTGTTTTGCTTTGTGCATTTTAAAATCTTACATAAATGATATCATTAAGTATTGATATATATATTTTTCACATCTTTCTTTTTCATCATTATTATGGTACATGAAATATTTCATTATTATTATGGCACACTGAAACTGTAACAACATGTACAAGAAAGACACATGGTACCTTCACGAATGATGTCATCTCTAGAGAAGAAGAGAGCAGAATGGGATGATGTAGAGAAGAGATTTAGCTGTATCTACTACTTTTTTCTTTTTTTTAATAGGCGACCTACATAGAGATTTGTAAATTTGCTATATTTTCCTCATTTGAATATCTTATTATTTAAAAAAATTTTTTAATTAAATAAAAGACTTTCAGAAAACACGAACACATTACTGTAAGGAAAACAAATATGTATTACCTCTTGGGTCATTAACCTAGACTGTCACCTCTTGGCTAATTTCCTACTGATGTGGCAGAGGGTGATCTAGAAAAACAAGTAAATGGTCACAACTCTCCCTTCTGAGACTCTAAAAGCAGGAGTTCCCCTCTATTAAAATCTAATACCAATGAAAGCCTTTACTTACTGCACACTATTCAACTTGTCTCCTTTCATAACACTGACGCTAAATGAAGCTCAATCCAAATATGGTCAGGAAAAAGGGATATACTATCAGGAATGCTCAATTTTTATTATGCCTGATGCTTCTGATAGTAGCTAAGCCAATACATACAGGAAGTAGTTTTTGTACTATATATCAAGGTGGATGTTTTCCAGGGAAATTTTTAATGCATTAATTTTGATGGGTTTTTTAAACACATCATGAGCTGAAAAGTAAAATGGGATAATTCTACAACGAAAACTCGACAGATATCACTTGAACTGTGCCAATGATCTATAGCTTTCCAACATGGAATCTGAAACAAGCATAGAGAAATAACAACTCATAGACATAAGCTGGGCAGTTTTCTTATTAAGGCAAGGCACCGCTTAGAAAAACACTGTATCAGATTAACAGTAACACTTCAGTGGTGACTCAGTACAGAACTGAAAATTATGCTAAGGTCTACATTTTTGCAAAGCTAACCTTCCCCTAGGAAAATACTATACTACATTATCTTTTAATATTCAACACATATAATTTGCTACTCAATTTGATGCATAGTTAAGTGTCCACTTACAGAGTTATTTTTCAAATGATCATATAGAAAGGAGAAATATAAAGAATCATATAAGTTCATCACAAAATACAAGAACATGGTTTAATTCCATCACAGTTTTTGTTTTAAGACAGTTGAGTGAAATATCTTTTAGTAACAAATGCTTTAGCAATTCTGGCATATAGATGAATCACAAAATTTAAAGATAAGCAAGAATACTAACATAACACTGCAAAATAATTATATTCCAATTAAAAAAAAAGAAAAAGAAAGACAACCAAGGAGACCAACCTTAACTCAGGAATTAATCTCATTTACTTGTGACTATCACATAAAAATGTCACCTTCTCCAGTGTAACAGCCTTACACTTATCTAGTACACAGTAGGCATGCAGTAAGTATTTGCTGATTAAATGAATTCTCATTAATTCTTACTTGAACTATTTTTCCACCTGGGATAAGAATCTACCATATATCTCAAGCCTCTCCAAGGACTGTTTTCAATGAAATTACATAATTTTGATTTTCATATCTGGTTTAAATTTTTTGATGAAAAGTCATTTCCTCCCCCACCCAGTAAAATGACATCTCAGTGCAACTTAGCCATGAGAAGAGAAATATACATTAATATTCATTATGTGCATGCGTGCTAAGTCATTTCGGTCATGTCCAACTCTCTGTGACCCTATGGACTGCCACCCGCCAGGCTCCTCTGTCCATGGAATTCTCCAGGCAAGAATACTTCAATGGGTTGCCATGCACTCCTCCAGGGGAACTTCCCAACCCAGGGATTGAACCTGCATCTCTCAAGTCGCCTGCATTGGTAGGCAGGTTCTCTAACACCAGCACCACCTGGGAAGCCCAACATTCACTATACTAACATATATAATATGTATAATCAACATACAACATTCATTATACTAACACATATAATATATATAATCAACATATAACATTCATTATACTAACCATGTAACTATGTAGCAGCTTCTGTGGTTCATGCTGAAAGTTAAAAAGGACCCAAGTTAAAATAGTTACTCCTGGGAATTCCCTGGCGGTCCAGGGATTAGGACTTAGCACTTTCACTGCCAGGGCCCAGATTCAATCCAAGGTCAGGGAACTAATATCCCACAAGCCATGTGGCCTAAATAAATAAATAATAAAATAGTAACTCTTTATGGTATTTTTCTGGCAATTTAAATCACAGGATCGAAACATGTCATTCATACCATGGTATAAATCTTCTGGAACAGTGTTCAGTTCAGACCAGACTGAAACTAAAGCAGTTCTCTCATGGGTATGACTCAAGGGGTTAAAGACTTCTAAACAAAAAGAATGTCACTGTAAGGTAAATTCAGCATAAAGCATGTCCAACAACATGAAATCTCAAGAAAATGTTACATGAGGCTTCAAGTTACTTGTCTTAAAAGAAACAGATCTATCATATATTTGGAATTATGGTTAAAGATGCTCTTCTCTATAACAAAGGCAGAAGTATTCCTTCTCAGTAACAACAGAAAAATAAATCAGGTAACAGGAAGTGGATTTAGAATGTGGCTAAGTCTGGGCATACATTTCCTCATTAACATAAGAGACAAAAATTTCATTTCCATTCAGCTTCCTAAAGAAGATGAAAACAGAAACACACCTATGTTGTAGATGCAAAAGATGAGACTCGTGGAATGTGCTAAAATTGTTGTAAATATTCATAGATAATTTCAAGATAGTCAAAAATTAAAAAAAAATAAAACTCACGGAGAATGTTGGCCCACTGCTGGATACTACGACAGTATGAATTTCGTCATGCAGTTTCACTGAGAGCTCCCAGCTAGCCACTTGTGGTTTTACAATAGGCACTCTGAAGTTGAAAAAAAAGATAGAGTTAATAATTTTATATTATTCTGAGTAAACTGATTTTCCTTTGACATTAAGTGTGCAGAGTAAAACTGCCAAACACTGTATTCCAGAACATTTCAAAAGGTTCTATTCTTGGAAAAAAGGCTTACAATGCAAACTGCTGCTGCTAAGTCACCTCAGTCGTGTCCGACTCTGTGTGACCCCATAGACAGCAGCCCACCAGGCTCCCCCGTCCCTGGGATTCTCCAGGCAAGAACACTGGAGTGGGTTGCCATTTCCTTCTCCAATGCATGGAAGTGAAAAGTGAAAGTGAAGTCGCTCAGTCGTGTCCAACCCTCAGTGACCCCATGGACTGCAGCCCACCAGGCTCCTCCAGCCATGGGATTTTCCAGGCAAGAGTACTGGAGTGGGGTGCTATTGCCTTCTCCAAAATGCAAACTAGACAGATGAAAAGCAAAAACTAGCACACAAAAACACTCCAAAGACAACAACAGTCATTCTGCGGAAATTGTGGTACCATCATCTATTCTATGAATCTGAGTTGCCTAATTTTTTACATTCCTTCAAAATTTAACCTTCTTTAAGCATTATTTTGTTTTCAGTATTTGGTTACTTATCAAGACTATTTTTAAAACCTTATAATACTAATGTTTTCCTTTCTCCAGCTTGAGTTAAATTTGTATGCAAAAAACTGCACATGTATTTGATGAGTTTGGACATATTCATTCACTCATGTTATCTCACCACAATCAAGGTAATAAAACATAGCTATCATTTCCAAAAGCTGCCTTTTGTCCATGTATTTGGTTTCAGTTTTTCGTTTGTTTGTTTGTCTGGGTGAGAAAACAACATCAATGATGCTAATTTTAGCACACAGGTCTTTTCTTGTGATGATGAATGGTACACACTCCAGAAAAATTGGGACAAGCAGCCTAAGACAAACAAACATTTCAGAATACAAATGTTTCTCCCAATTTTTTAAGCTAACAAAATTTTAATGATTTCTGAATTAACCTCATTTAAATAAGGCATATTTGCATTATTTATACTGACTAAGCACTAAGCATGTAGTATCCAGACTCTGCCTTAAGTTTTAGTTCTAAAAATATGTTGCAGGCCAATACTTTAACATCCTCTGAATTTCAAAGGAGTCTCTGTGTAGTCAATTAAAAAAAAAAAAAAAGCCACAAAAACTGTGACTAGAATCAAATCATCTCTAGTCACAATGTCTAACGGAGGATGATTAATAGTTTAGGTGAATATTTGTATTCAGCACACTCTTTACTGAATTATTTTTTTGGAGATGAAGGAAATGTTTTTAACACTACACAGATGAAAGTTAAAGAAAAGTTTTTAAAAATGCATCAACAAATCAAGAATAATGCACACTGTAGGTCTGGAAAACTATTTTTTGGCCATTTGAAGAGGGCTGTTTGAGAGGATAGAGCTTCACGCATGAGAACTTGAAAGAACAACAGGGTCCCACAGGGGAGGAGGAAGAGAGAGAAGGCACATGGAGGCATATGGCAGCCAGGAGGAGCTGGAGGAGCAGCAGGAGGAGGGGCACTCTGCGACCCATCTTGGCCTCCGGGCATCTTTTCCACTGGGCACTTGTTTATGCCTGTCTCACCCACTGGCCTGTGAGCTTCTAAAAGCCCAAGATCATGCCTTACTTTTCTATCCCCAAACCGCAGTGCAGGCTGGGGCAGGAGGGCCAACGGTGGAGGTGAGCACGAATCAGAGGAGCACCCACTAGGTGCCAAGCCCATCTCCCCAGGGACACAGCACCAGCTGCCAAAGGAGAAACTCGAGCTCCCAGGCTCCACTTGGCTGCCTGAGACTACGGGGGTGACCTCACGGTGCTCACCTTCAAATGAGGTCAACACCCCCATCCGTCCCCCCCCACCAAGGAGTATCACAATGACAGACTACTATGCAACCTAGCTTTCTGGAACCTGCTATCTGCCATAACTGGATCACTGTCCTGCTCAGGACTGTTGTGTAGTTTTCTACTTTACATCAAGACAAACTTCAACGCAGCTAGTGGTAAAGAACCCACCTGCCAATGCAGGAGATGCAAGGCACACGGGTTCGACCCCTCGGTCAGGAAGATCCCCTGGAAGAGGGCATGGCAACCCACTTGAGCATTCTTGCCTGGAAAATCCCATGGTCAGAGGAGTCTGGAGGGCTGCAGTCCATTGGGTCACAAAGAGTCGGACACGACTGAAACAACTTAGCACACACACTCAAACCTTAATCAACCAACTATCAGTCAAGTTCCTTAAAATAAAAGAAGGCCCCACTCTGTATTTATTTTTGACTATTCCCTGACTTGTATATCTGACTGGGGCAAGGCCTTAAATTGCTTCACAAAACAAACTGAGCTAAGCTGACACGAGCAGGAGAACTAACCACAGTGGTTACAAACTCTGGATCCAGTGACTCGAGAAGACAGAAGAAAACCCAGCTCTGTCATTAATCAGCTGTGACCTCCAGAAAAGTCTGTTTCCTTATGTATAAAATTGAGACAGTAATAGTGTCTGGGTCACAGTGTGTTGAGGATAAAATTAAATAATGCAGGCAAGTGTTCATTTTATTATTAGAAATGTTTCATAATAAATATTTCATATTATCCCACCTCTAGGCCTATGGAGAAGGAAATGGCAACCCACTCCAGTCTTCTTGCCTGGAGAATCCCCATGGGCAGAGAAGCCTGGCGGGCTGCAGTCCATGGGGTCGCAAAGAGTCAGAATTCGTGTCTGACTCTTTGCGACCCCATGGACTACAGCCCGCCAGGCTTCCCTGTCCATCACCAGCTCCTGGAGCTTGCTCAAACTCTTGTCCATCATGTTGGCGATGCCATCCAACCACCTCATCCTCCGTCGTCCCCTTCTCCCACCTTCAATCTTTCCCAGCACCAGGGTCTTTTCCAATGAGTCAGTTCTTGGCATCAGGTGGCCAAAGTATTTTTTATGCTTAAAATTTTTCACAATGCAGAGGCCCAGTAACTCTTTCCAGTAAATGTGGTGCCTCTGTTTCCAGAGGCATCTTGGGAAGCTGCTCATCCTGGCATCCTCTTCAAAAGCAGGACACGTCTTCCACGGAAAGCAACCTTATGGATGGTGGCGAGATGTCGTTGCTGCTCTTCAGAATCTAACTGCTATTTATTTTTCTGTTGTTTTCTTTGGATCCACATGTTTCATACATGTTGGAACCTGCCCCGAGAGGGACCTGCAGAGCGTGCAGAGGCTCTTTGAGTTAAAAGGCTGAGGGTCTCATCTCAGCATGTTCATCCTACTAGCATTGTTACAGGGAACTCATCTGATCCTTTGGAGCCAAAACTTCCACGCTTTAAAATAAGGATCAGAGCAGGGACAGTGAGGTGACAGGGGAGGCTGCTGCTGCTGCTGAGCTCACGTACGAAGGATCAGAGCAGGGACAGTGAGGTGACAGGGGAGGCTGCTGCTGCTGCTGAGCTCACGTACGACGCCTGAAGCAGCAGTTCTCTAACAATGTAGCAAAGAGGCTCCTCTGTGAAAGCAAGACCTTGAGACACTAAGAACACAGGGTCAAACAGTGGAATCTCTTTACAGGAGTTCACTCTTCTACAAACAAAATTTGTTAAGATTCCTTCTGGCTCTGAGTAAGTTTTAAAATAGTTTTGTTTTGGTTTTAAATAAAATGGATGGGTTTGGGAGCATACAGGCCCAATGTAAATATCAATAAGTTCTGCAATGGAAATAATCTGTAACTATAAAGTATAAACTATAAAGATAGTAATACATACCAACCTGAAAGCATATGTGTTCTATTTACGCAAAATTATTGAAACCACATTAACAATAATTACTTCAAAATAAAATACTGATATTAACTCCACCAGCACAAACATGTTCATAATGGTAATAATCACTGAAAAAGTTATATTTTAAATTTTAGAAAAAAAATTATATTTCTTCATGAAATTCAAAACAGTCTGAAAGAGGACTTTATGAACAGTTCTCTGAAAAGGTGGAGCAGGGCAGAGTCTTAGAGCTTTACTCAAGTCATCACAATAATGATACGCAGAAAACAGTCTCCTTTCCTGATCTATATGTCTGGTGAAAGAGATTGCCATTTGATGAAAAATTTCATCTGGGTGACTTATTAGGTAACTGGAAAGCTGATATCATTTAAGCTACTACTTCAAAAACAAACACACAAAACAGTAAAAAGGAATTCATATAAACAGCTACTCACAAAGCAAATCAAATAACAGCTCTTACCCAGACCTGTCCACTTTCATTCTCATCTGCTAGTAAGAATGCGTATGCTCAATAAAACTAAATTATCCTACATTTTATGGTAAAAGCTGTCAGCTGACCGTCACAAATGTTAATGGTACAACATTTAAATTTACTGGAATATTTTTTACTCAAAAAGGTGCAAGTAATACTAAGTCAAGCATGTTAGTACTGCATGTCATTTGTTACAGCAGGCTTCGTGTAAACATAACGAGTAGCATCTTTTGTTATCAAGGATCATAAGCATCTCAAAACCATACTATCACACACTCAGAAACGCTGGTTTGCCATTGTGCCATTACCTATTTAGGACTGAAACACTGAGTTAAAACAATGTTAGTGCTCAAAGAATCATTACGCGACCCTTCATCATAACTTTCACAGTGGGTGGTCTGTAAAATGATCAAGAATAATATGCAGCATTCCGCGGCCGCGGAGGTCAGCTTCTGCATACAAGTCTTTGCAGGAAGAAAAAGGCCTTCAGAAAAGTGGGCCATTCATCTGCACCAAGTTCAGAGAATTTCCAGCACGGTGAAAAGATATGTTATGCAAGCACATAGATGTATTCAGTGGGGGTAGACAGAACCAGTTACATGGAGACTACAAAGGAGCCCTCCCATGGCTCATGAATAAGTCGAGGAAATGATCAGAAAAAAACAGGAGAGAGATGTTTAGACAGATGGCCCACTTAAAATGCCTGAGACAGGGCATAAGCAATTTTAATGAAACTTTAGATCTAGCATATGAATTGTGTCTTATTTCCTCCGGGGGAGGGGGGTAAAAAAAAAAAGAAAGGAAACCGAAAAAGACAAAAATCCAACAATCTGCTGAAAAGCCCACTTTTAGCAAGTTGGGATGGAGGAAGAGTCACAAATAAAAGTTTTATTAGTGTGATAAATTCACATAAAATTCTTCACAGAGCCATCAGCCATCACAATGAATATGAAAAAGCACGGAATGAACAGATTAAAAGAATTTTAAACAGAAGTCTACTGCCAAACCAAACAAAAATCTAAGCCTTATTATGTGAGAACTTACAACACTCCAACATTAAAGTTCATTGCTGCAGAAGAAAGATAAAAGCAGCGTTTTCAGAGAACCTCTTCAAAGCTAGAACTTGTCATAGTGGAGGAACAGAACTCTGCCTGTATGCAATTTAAAATGTGTACGTGAGAATATAGGAGACTGTGGAGGAGAACGTGTATCACAAAATCGTGCCTAGAAGGAGTTAGAGAATATCCCCAAGTCCAGCTGCATTAGCGATACAAATAACTGCACAAATGACACTTGAATCTAGAAATGAACCACATTACTTATAATCTTAAGTATATTTTAATATTATGCAAACTCTATTTTTTTCTTTCACCAGTAAGGCTTTATGGTTCTAAGTCTGATCTCTAGGTACAATTAGTGAGGAAGACAATGCTGATAGTGTATAGCCATCACTCCTGCAGCGTCTGACGGATCACTACATGACCTGGGCCTCTATGGTGGCTCAGTGAAGAAGAATCCACCTGCCAGTGCAGGAGACATGGGGTGGATCTCCGATCTGGGAAGATCTCACACGCCATGAAGCAGCTAAGCCCATGTGTTGCAACTATTGAGCCTGGGCTCTGGAGCCCGGGAGCCGCAACTACTGAGCCCACGTGCCTCATCTACTGAAGCCCATGTGTCCTAGAGCTGTGCTCTGCAGCAAGAGAACCCACTGGAACGAGAAGCCTCTGCACTGCAACTAGAGAGTAGCCCCACTCGCCACAACTAGAGAAAAAGCCCACGCAGCAACAAAGACCCAGCACAGTCACAAAAGAACCCAATCAATAATTTTTTAAGTTACATGACCTTCACAAGTTACTATACTTCTTGTGCATCAGTTTCCTTATCAGTAAGACAAAAATAGTAAGACTACTTAATTTGCATGTTGATTAAATGAGATAAAAGGTGTAAAACGATTAGACAGGTGCTTGGTACATTAAAGGCTAATTAAGAGACACTATCAACATTATCATGATTTGTTTGGTGCAGTAACGTGAAATCCTCCTCTATTGTTGCAACAACCTGCTATTCAATACTATACAATTTAAATACAGTGAAATTAAAAAATCTTAAGTTCCATCATTTATCTTTCCAATAAATCTGCCCCTTCCCAACAACTATAAAGCTCCCCATAAACTTCAAAAAATATGTACTCCTGTGTGTGGTTTTTACCCAAAATGATGTTTCTGAGGTCCGTTCACGTTGACGCGTTCATTCTTTTTGGCCGCTGAGTGGTGAGTGCTCTGTTGCACGTGAGCACACTAAGTGAGTTCACCCTTTACTGACGGGCCTTTGCGTGGTTTCCAGTTTGGGGCTCTCGTGAACAAAGCTGCTATAAATATTCTTTGAACAAATATTTTTTGAGGACTTATGTGTTCGTTTCTTAAGGGTAAATATATCTTCATCTTAAGAGTGGAGATTCTATGATGAAGGTACACCCAATTTTACTTCTGGACTTGTACCCCACTGACCAGCGTTTACTCCTACACCGGTGCCACACTGTCTTCGCTACTGTAAGCTGGCACTATGCTCTGAAATCAGGAAGTATGAGTCCCCCCAGTTTTGTTGTTCTTTTTCAAGAATGTTTTGGTTATGCTGAATCTCTTGCACTTTCACATAAATTTTGGAATGTGATTATTTCTGCAAAAATCACAGCTGGGATTTTATAGTGATGGCATCAAATCTGTGTATCATCATTTCATCTTCTGATCCATGAATGTGGGATGTTTATCCATTTATTTGTCTTTATTTCAACAACTGTTCTATACAGTTTTCAGTATACAATCTTACACTTTTTTTAAAAAAAATTTGTACTTAAGTACTGCATTCCTTTTGCTGCTACTGTAAAATAAAATTGTTCATTTTTGGTTCATAACACTCCTATTGTATAAAATAAATGGATATTTACATGCCGCTCTTATATTCCACAACTTTGCAAAAGTATTTTAATAGCGGTTTTTTTTGTGTGTGTGTGTGAATTCCTTAAGATTTTCTATATACAAGATCATGTCACCAAAATTAGAGATGGTTTATTTCTTCCCCATCTTGATATCTTTAATTTTTCATGCCAAACTGCCCAAGCCAGAAACTCCAGGAAAATGCTGAAAAACTAACAACAAACACCAGTGTCTTATTCCTGACCTTAGAGGAAAACATTCAATTGTGTGCCAATAGATATGATGTTAGCTGTGGATTTTTCGTAGATGGCCTTCATTGGGTTCAGGAAGTTCCTTTCCTTCTATGCCTAATTGGTTGAGTGCTTTATCATGAAAGGCTGCTTGATTTTCCCAAATGTTTTTTCTGCATTTCTTGAAATAAGTCCGTGGATTCTGCCCGTCATTAATATGATTTATCACATTGAATGATTTTTGGATGTTAAGCCAACTGTGTGTACCTAAGGTAAAACTCACTTGGTTATGGTACATAATCATTTTATATATTCATGAATTTAGTTTGCTAGATTTTGTTGAGGATTTTTGCATTCATGTATGAGGGAGGCTGGTCTTTAGTTGTCTTTTTTTCTAACATCTTTATCTGGTTTTGGTATTACAGTATAATAATACTGGCCTTGGAGAATGAGTTGCAAATTCTATCCTTCTTTTGTATTTTTTGGAAGAATTTATAAAAGATGAGTATTAGTTGATTTCTTTCTAAATAGTTCACTGAATTCACCAGTGAAGCCATTATCCCTGGGCTCCTCTTTTTAGGAAATTTTGTGATGACTAATTCAATCTCTCGCAGGTCTATTCAAATTTTCTATTTTCTCTTAAGTTAGTGTTGGTAGCTTGCATCTTTCTACAAATTTCTCCATTTTATCTAAGTTGGCATATAATTATTCACATTATTCCCTCATCACACTTTTAATTTTGTAAGGTCAGTATGTACAATACCTATTTTATCACTAATTTAACGATCTGAGTCTCTCTTTCTCTTGGTCAATCTCTCTAAAGGCTTGTCATTTCCACTGATCTGCCTAAGGACCAAATTCTGCTTTTATTGAACTCTACTGTTTTTCTATTTTCGATTAATTTCCTATCCAATGTTTAGTACTTTCTTCTCTCTGCTTGTTTTGGGTTTAGTTTGTTCTCCTTTTCCAATCTTCCTGAAATGGAAGATGAGGTGACTGACATGAGATCTTCTTTTAATTCATTTTATTTATTTTGCTGCACCGGATCTTAGCTGTGGCACGCGGGATCTAGTTCCTTGACCAGGGATCGAACCCAGGCCTCCTGGCACCGGGAGCACTGAGGCTTAGCCACTGGACCACTAGGGAAGTTCTGAGACCTTCTTTTTCAATATGTGTTTACAGCTCTAAACGTCCCTCTAACCACTAGAGGCATTTCATAATAAGTTTTTAAATGTTCTGATCTTGTTTTAATTTCAAAATATTTTTCTAATTTCTTTGATTTCTTCTTCATCCCATTTGTTATTTAGGAGTGAATTATTTAACTTCCACAAATTTGTAATTTTCGCAAATTTCCTTTTTTGTTGACTTGTCATTTCATTCACCTGTGTTTGGAGAACATACTTGGTATATTTCAGTCCCTTTACATGTATCAGGGCGTGTTCTATGGCCTGGCACATGAGATGCTTTACCGTGGCAAGTGTTACACATGCACTTGAGAAGCTGCGTGTTCCGCTGTTGACTGTATTCTTCTATATAGGTATCTTCTATTCTTCTACATAGATATATTAGACCTGTTTGGTTTATAGTGTTATACAAGTCTTCTACTTTCTTGTTCATCAAGCCTAGTTCTATCCACTACTGAAAGTGGAGTATTCAAATCTCCAACTATTACTGGTGAATTGTTAATTTCTCATTTCAATTGTCACAGTTTTGCTTCATATACTTGGGGACTGCATTATCAGGTAACATATATGTTCAGAATTGTTATAACTTTCTCATGGATTGACTGTTCTATCATTATAAAATATCCCTCTGTCTCCAGTAACAATTTCTGTCTTAAAATTATACTAGTATTACAAATATAGTACGTCTGATAACTCCATCCTTTTATCTTCAGTCTACATTGTGTCTTTGTGTCAAAGAATATCTATTGTAGAGAAATTACATTTGATCTTATTTTTTTATCCACCATACTAATATCTGCCCTTGATTGGTGTGCTTACTCCATTTACATTAAATACACTTCTTCATTAAGCAAGATTTACATCTGCCATTTTATTTTTTGCTTTTCATATCTTTTTTTGTGCTTCTATTCCTCCATTATTGTCTTCTTTTAAGTAGATATTTTGCAGTGTACCATTTTAACTCCCTTGATGGTTCATACACTATTTTTTAAAGCTATTTTCTTAGTGGTTACCTTAGGGATTACAATTTGCACCTTATATTTAAACACTATAGTATGGATTAATGCTAGTCATTCAGTCATGTCTGACTCTGAGATCCCATAAACTGCAGCCTACCAGGCTCCTCTGTCCACGGGACTCTCCAGGCAAAAATACTGGAGTGGGTAGCCATTCCCTTCTCCAGGGGATCTTCCTGGCCCAGGGATGTGTCTCTTGCATTGTAAGCATGTCTCCTGCACTGCAGGCAGATTCTTTACCATCTGAGCCACCAGGGAAGCCCGGATTAATGCTAACTTAATTGCAAAAGCATAGAGAAAATTTGCTGCAATCAATAGCTTTGTTTTCTCTACCATTTGCCTTCTTATTGTCATACAAATTATATTTGTATATATGATACGCCTGTAAACTTAGAATTAAAATTACTGCATTATGTAATTCTTTTAAATAAGAAAAGGGGGGGAAAGATTACTAAAACTAAGAATACATTTATACTGTCTTTTATATTTACTGATGTAGTAATCTTTAACCAGTGCTATTTTTGCTTCATACATATTTACGTTTCTGTTAAATGTACTTTCATTTCACCTTGAAAAACTTCCTTTCATACTTTTTCTTGCATAGGTCTGCTAGCTTTGGTTTCTCTTATTTGTTTTCAATGTCTTAATGTCTCCTTCATGTTTAAAAGTTAGTTTTGCTGGATACAGAATTCTTTGTTGACATTTATTTTTAATTCTTCAGCACTTCATATATACCATCCCATTCTCTTCTGGACACCTTGGTATCTAATGAGGTGGGAGCCCTTAATCTTACTGAGGATCTCTTTTACATGATGAGTCCTTTTCTCATGCTGCATTTAAGATTCTTTTTGGTTTTTGACAGTTTTGACTGTGATGTGTGCAGCTGTTGAGCTTTTTGAGTTTATTCTACCTTGGACTTTGTTAAGCTTCTTGAATGTGCAGATTAAGGTTTTTCATTTCGGTTTTCATTTGGGATGTTTTCAGCCATGATTTCTTTTAACAGTCTTTCTGCTCCTTTATCTTTCTTCTCTTCTGCTTCTGGGACTCTCAGCATGTATGCCAGTACATCTGAGTGTCCCCAAGATCTCCAAGGCTCTGGTCATTCTTCTTCAGTTTTCTTTTTGTTCTTCACTTTGGATAACCTCGATTGATATATCTTCAAATTTGCTGATTGTTTCTTCTGCCACTCAAATCTATTATTGAATTCCTCAGTTCATTTTACCATTATGGGCACTGTACTTTCATCTCTAGAATTTTTATTTGCTTAAAAAAATCATTTCTATCTTTTAAAAAATATATTTATTTATTTATTTGGCTGTGCCAGGCCGCAGTTGTGGCATGCAAACTCTTTGTTGTAGCATGCAGGACTCAAGTTTCCTGACCAGAGATCAAACCCAGGCCCCCTGGATTGGAAGGATGGAGTCTTAGCCACTAGGGAAGTACCACTAGGGAAGTACCAATTTCTATCTTTTTATTAATATTTTCTATTAAGTGAGATATGGTTGCCATAATTTCCTTTAATTGTTCATACTGGACTTCCTTCAGTCCTTCAAACATAATTTTAATAGGTTATTTAAGGTCATTGCATAGTAAGTACAGTGTCTGGGCCCCTCTTGGGCAGTTTCTACTGAGTTTTCATCCTGTGAATGGGCCATACGTATAAGTTTATTTGAATGTCTTATAACCTTTTATTGAAAATTGGCACACGTGCAAATGAGATTCTCTCCCCTCACCAGGCCAATAAGTTCCCTAAAGCACAGGAACTATTTTGTTATTACTCTAAGCCCAAGCATCTTATCACAAGGAGCACCATTTGTTATTTTTGGAACAATCGAACAACTCTAATTCTGAAGGTAAAAAATTATCATCATTAAAATATATACTCAGGAGTTTACTCTGATGAAAGTTAAGTGACCTCTGTAAAGCAGATGGTCAGGATACTGGCCATCTAAACCAGTGTTATCTAGATTCAGGGTTGTTAGTTACAAATGAATATTCAGAGTATGAAATCAGTCTGACACACTGTGAGAAACCAGAAATTCAAAAAGAGCACTAAATCATAAAAAGATTTTTTTAAAGGTGGTTTAAAAGAAAAAAAAAACAAAAAACGCAGCTTAATTCAGAGTTTATCTTATTGATCAATATGAAAACCTCAATGAGTGTAATAATGGAAGATAAAGATACTTTAAACAGCTACTATATTAATATCTTTGGAAAAAAATGCATTCAAATAATACGGGTTACTAGTTGCTGGCTTTCCTTTTCTTATACATTTCTTTATATTTCTTAGAATATATCAAATTTCATAAAACTTATTCACAGAATAAATTTTACTGAAACTATTATTGGGATAAAGATGAAAAGCTATCTCTATAAGTAGAAATTCAAACCTATTCAAACCAAAGAATCAAGATCTAAATAAACAATGCATTTTCAATGTCCACTAACTATAATACACAGAGAGAATTTTTTTACTGAAAAATCATGAAATGTCTTCAAAAAGCTTATTTTTCCAATTTGCACCAATTTCATTACTTTTAAATTCTTACTTAACTAATGAACCTCTCTAAACCACCTTTAAATCTTTTTCTGAAACAAGGCTGAACAATTACATACAAATATTCTTCCATCACCTACAGAAAATTGCCTTACACATATTGGCTCACTTGGGTTTTTAATAATAATTTTTGAACTATGTAAATTAATCATTTTAAATTTTATTATGAATGTAGTGGTAGTGTTGATTTAGTTTCAGTTCCAAAATCAAGGATTTTACTATCCTATAAAACATATCCTGAGTTCAAAGTATTTAAGGGGGGTTAAACAAAATGCAAACATTTAATGCAACATTAAGCATATGAAATAAAAACTTGATTGCCAAAAGAAAGCATGCTACGCTGTTACCCTGGTGACAGGTTAAAAAAGGGATTGTGAGCTGAATAGCTGTATGATATGAAATTAAAATGTTTCACATTGAACAATCCAAAATGAATTGGGAAAGGTTAGAGTAGAGGAGAGAGAAATCAATTCTCCAATGGCAATGGGTGAATGGGAGAGAAGAATGAATAGGATTTGCCAGTGGGGTGCAACAGCTGCCAAATATTCCTGCAGCCAAAGAATCACAATAATACTGATGAAGTGTGCAAGAGCTTTTGGAATCATTGCAGGGAACAGAGACATTCTCCTGCAATAATGAGGCTATTCTGTCTTCCATTCAGCTCTTGTAGTACAACGAAAAACAAAAAAAGAAAAATATTTCAAAATGTAATATTTAACAAAAAGCCTATAAATATGACATATTTTCCACTTAATATTTTGTGCCTAAATTCACACAGGTTTCTAAATCATCCAAGATACAGTCTTATTAAGAAACTGAAAATATAAGAGAGATGTCAAAAAGTAAGGCAAGCTTAAAGGATGAAGACTGAATTAACATTTTCTTTCCTCTTGGTGCTTTCGCTTAATTAAAGAGCTATTTCCAAAGGCACAATATAGCTGGGTATGCTTGTGAGTGTATACCCAAAGTACTATTTTTAATTATATAGTTATCAGACTATCAACTCCCTTGTCATAATGAAATGGCCTATCTGAGAACATAAATGAAAGAAGTATGATATAAGTTTTAATTTGTTGTCACAGATGGTGTAAATTTTAATAATTCGATATATCCTTTTAAATTCAGAAATAATTCAAAGAGTCAATATGCAGTGGCCAACAATATTGCTCTTCCTCGGGAATTATTTACAAATGGCTACTTTTTTCTGTTTCCTTCCCCAGTTTTACTTCATTGATTATGGCATTTCAAAACCTTAAACTTTTATTATCTAATTGAAAACTTAATGAGTGAATGAATTACAAATCTAAAATGAGGCAAGCACAGTCTTATTTAATAGCAAGAAAAAAGCAGATAATTGCATCTGTCAGGTAAAAAAAAAAAATCACTAAAAAATTGATTCTCCATTTTATCAGGAAACCGGATGAGGAAAGAAAATACTGTACAAATGTAGACACAATGACTGCAATTCAAGTGAAAGTACTTTCCCATTATGCTACTGTGACTAAAAGAGTTAAACTGATGGCAGGCTGTACAGCCAGTCAAGATACCTGATACATATGTTCTGCTAAGCAGGAGCTCAAAGTGGTGGTTATACACTGACTCCATACACCCAAAGTAATCCTCTACAAAAGTGAACACTACATTTTTAAAAACTGCTCTGATTGCAGTCTTTTCATCAGTATTATCACAGGCCAAAGTGAAAGTGTTCCTTTTGCCACATCTTTAACTTCTGCTCAAATATCAAGAGAGAAAATAGAGAGTTTAAGTAGAAACCATAAAGAAGAGGATCTGCCCCAGATTCGGTTAGGATCAGAACTGAAAAAGATTTCAGGAGGACTCATCCAATCCACCACCACCATCTCTCAGAGGAGGAAACTGAAGTCAAAAGTTGAAACATTTTACACAAAGAGTTGTACCACCTTGATACTCAATAGTGGTGCTGAGACCACACTTCTGACTCCCAACATCTGACCCAGTGCTGGTCCCACCATACCAAGAGCTGTGACATTTCAGTGCCAGATGAAGGAGCCCAAAGAACCAAAGATGGTACAATTTTCCTAGCCTGAATGAATGAAGAGAATAAGCAAGCTACATGAAACTCTGCATACATGTCTACAGGGTTGACCAGATGTAGGCTGCACCATCGCACTCTGTACTGCCAGGGACCACCAATCCCACACAACCTAATTAACTCCCAGACTTACCAATCCTATCTGAGCAAGGTTTTCTATCAAATGTTAACTTTTTTAAAGTAGTAATTTTGTACAGTCCTTAAAAACCACTTTTTCAAAAACTACTACAGAGATATGTAGACAACATAATGGTATATAAAAATAAAAAATACTCTTTAAAAGCAGAGTGGTACATTTTCTAAAAAATCAAAACAAGACATTAACCATATGTATGTAAATATAGAAACCCTGAGAGCTGCTGGTACTTGCAGGCTCCAATTTCTCTTTTTCCGTTTTTTCTCGTTGTTCTTGTTCAGTTGCTAAGTCGTGTCCAGCTCTTTGCGAATCCAGCACACCAAGCTTCCCTGTTCTTCATACCCTGAACTGCAGCACACCAAGCTGCCCTGTCCTTCACTCTCCCTCAGTTTGCTCAAATTCATGTTGATTCAGTCAGTGATGCCATCCAACCATCTCATCCTCCGTTGCCCCTGTCTTCTCTTGCCGTCAACCTTTCCCAGCATCAGGGTCTTCTCCAATGAATCAGTTCTTCCCATCAAGTGGCCAAAGTGTCAGAGATTCAGTTTCTGCATCAGTCCTTCCAATGAACACCCAGGACTGATCTCCTTTAGGAAGGACTGGTTTGATCTCCTTGCAATCCAAGGGACTCTCAAGAGGCTTCTCCAACACCACAGTTCAAAAGCATCAATTCTTTGAAGCTCAGCTTTCTTTATGGTCCCACTCTCACAACCATACATGACTACTGGAAAAACCACAGCTTTGACTATACGGACCTTGGTTGGCAAAGTGATGTCTCTGTTTTCTTGAACCCTCATCAGTTTAACTTTAACTACTACTTCCCACTCAACATTCCTGAAAACTACCTGTCAAGGTCTCCTATGACCTCCACATTGTGAAACTCAACGGTCGACAGTCATTCTCACAAGTGATGTAATTCAGTTGAACACTCCGACCTTCCGTTGGTTCTCTGAACGCCACGCCTGCCTACTTTCCCACCCATGTCCCCTGCTCTTCCTTTTCAGTCTCCTTCGCTGGATCCATCTGATCTTCCTGACTCGTCAATGTGGACTGTCCCAGGGTAGGCCTGGGACTTCTGCTCCCAGCTTATCTCCCAGCTTCCACTCTTATCCCTCTTGAGGCGTTTACGATAGTGTGCGCCCAATGATCTTGTGGCATATGTCACATCAAACTCTGCTTTGTCAAAACCCTGCAAGGTCTCCCCATTGCTCAAAGGTTAAACGTCTAAGTCCTGAGACTACCTAACAAGACTCCTTCTCTATTACTCTATGGTTTGCTTCCTCCTCTCAAGCAAGAGTATCTGCCTTCTTGCTGTTTCTCAAACAGGCCAGGCATACTTGACTTTGGGTGCTTTACATTTGCTGTCTCCTCTCATCAGAGGATCTTTCCTCCGGATAATCACATGACTCACTCCTTTCTGCCTTCAGGCCTTTGCTCTAATGTTAATCTTCCCATCCTGCTAATCCATCCTGCCATCTACTTCTCTGCAACCAAATTAAAACTGCAACTAGCCCACCATCCACCCCCAGGATGTTCTACAGCCCCTCCACCCTGTTTTGCTTTTCACCAAAATATTTATCATCATTTGATGCCCCACATCTGTTTTGTCTGCCTAACTTCTACTTAAATGTAAGCTCATTGGAGGCAGGATTTTTTTTTTTTTTAATCATTTTGTTCCCTGCTAAATTCTCTAAATTTTCAAACTCAATTCTCATAATGATCAATAGGTAATTTTCAAAGACATATGGTTGTATTTAATATCCGTATCTGATTTTATTATTCAATAAGGAATGGAAGGGTACATCTTTAACAAAAAAAATTTCAAACCAATAGCTAACATACCTGTTGATGTTGAAAAACTCAAGGTAGTTGAGTTATTCGGGAATAAAACAAGTATATATCATTTCTACTACCCTTGAAATACAATTTGCATCATTAGAGATTAAAAAAAAAGAAATTCGGGAGGGATAGATAAAAGTTAATGGTCATCATGTTAAGTAGTTTATATCTCACTTGACATTGACAAACACTTTAAGCACCACTATTACCCTCACATTATAGGGTAATATAAATATAGGGACATTATAAAGGCCAGGGGAGGCAAAATAATTTATCCTAGAATAGCAGCTGGAGATAGCAAAACCAGGGAGAAATCCAACTCTCTGGCACAAAAGCCTGCGCTCTTATACTTGAAACTATACTGGCAGTGCTATCCAGGAGAACATGACAAGAAAAACAAATCATACAACCCATACAAAGGCAGGCAGGGAGTTATTATTAGGAAATGTAAAGTGGCTACTTTAGCTGATTCAGTTCGGTTCAGTTCAGTCGCTCAGTTGTGTCCGACTCTTTGCGACCCCATGAATCGCAGCACGCTAGGCCTCCCTGTCTATCACCAACTCCCAGAGTTCACTCAGACTCACGTCCATCGAGTCAGTGATGCCATCCAGCCATCTCATCCTCTGTCATCCCCTTCTCCTCCTGCCCCCAATCCCTCCCAGCATCAGAGTCTTTTCCAATGAGTCAACTCTTTGCATGAGGTGGTCAAACTACTGGAGTTTCAGCTTTAGCATCATTCCTTCCAAAGAAATCCCAGGGCTGATCTCCTTCAGAATGGACTGGTTGGATCTCCTCGCAGTCCAAGGGACTCTCAAGAGTCTTCTCCAACACCACAGTTCAAAAGCATCAATTCTTTGGCGCTCAGCCTTCTTCACAGTTCAATTCTCACATCCATACATGACCACAGGAAAAACCACAGCCTTGACTAGACGGACCTTTGTTGGCAAAGTAATGTCTCTGCTTTTGAATATGCTATCTAGGTTGGTCATAACTTTCCTTCCAAGGAGTAAGCGTCTTTTAATTTCATGGCTGCAGTCACCATCTGCAGTGATTTTGGAGCCCAGAAAAATAAAGTCTGACACTGTTTCCACTGTTTCCCCATCTATTTCCCATGAAGTGGTGGGACCCGATGTCATGATCTTCGTTTTCTGAATGTTGAGCTTTAAGCCAACTTTTTCACTCTCCACTTTCACTTTCATCAAGAGGCTTTTGAGTTCCTCTTCACTTTCTGCCATAAGGGTGGTGTCATCTGCATATCTGAGGTTATTGATATTTCTCCCGGCAATCTTGATTCCAGCTTGTGCTTCTTCCAGTCCAGCGTTTCTCATGATGTACTCTGCATATAAGTTAAATAAACAGGGTGACAATATACAGCCTTGATGTACTCCTTTTCCTATTTGGAACCAGTCTGTTGTTCCATGTCCAGTTCTAACTATTGCTTCCTGACCTGCATAAAAATTTCTCAAGAGGCAGATCAGGTGGTCTGGTATTCCCATCTCTTTCAGAATTTTCCACAGTTTCTTGTGATCCACACAGTCAAAGGCTTTGGCATAGTCAATAAAGCAGAAATAGATGTTTTTCTAGAACTCTCTTGCTTTTTCGATGATCCAGCGGATGTTGGCAATTTGATCTCTGGTTCCTCTGCCTTTTCTAAAACCAGCTTGAACATAAGGAAGTTCACAGTTCACATATTGCTGAAGCCTGGCTTGGAGAATTTTGAGCATTACTTTACTAGCATGTGAGATGAGTGCAATTGTGCGGTAGTTTGAGCATTCTTTGGCATTGCCTTTCTTTGGGATTGGAATGAAAACTGACCTTTTCCAGTCCTGTGGCCACTGCTGAGTTTTCCAAATTTGCTGGCATATTGAGTGCAGCACTTTCACAGCATCATCTTTCAGGATTTGGAATAGTTCAACTGGAATTCCATCACCTCCACTAGCTTTGTTCGTAGTGATGCTTTCTAAGGCCCACTTGACTTCACATTCCAGGATGTCTGGCTCTAGGTCAGTGATCACACCATTGTGATTATCTGGATCATGAAGATCTTTTTTGTACAGTTCTTCTGTGTATTCTTGCCACCTCTTCTTAATATCTTCTGCTTCTGTTAGGTCCATACCATTTCTGTCCTTTATCGAGCTCATCTTTGTATGAAATGTTCCTTTGGTATCTCTGATTTTCTTGAAGAGATCCCTAGTCTTTCCCATTCTGTTGTTTTCATCTATTTCTTTGCATTGATCACTGAAGAAGGCTTTCTTATCTCTTCTTGCTATTCTTTGGAACTCTGCATTCAGATGTTTCTATCTTTCCTTTTCTCCTTTGCTTTTCGCGTCTCTTCTTTTCACAGCTATTTGTAGGGCCCAGACAGCCATTTTGCCTTTTTGCATTTCTTTTCTATGGGAATGGTCTTGATCCCTGTCTCCTGTACAATGTCACGAACCTCATTCCATAGTTCATCAGGCACTCTATCTATCAGAAGCAGGGCTAAGGAACTACAAAGAAGCAGCGCCAGCAGATGTGCATGCTGAGCCTTGTCCTTTCCACTCTCAGAGCCTCCTGCTCAACGTGAGATGTGTCTGTTTGAATCAGGCTTTGTTACTTAAATCCAAAAGCATCCCAGTGATTCAGGAGGTTCTATGACTGCTCCTTTTGAAATCACGTAAAAAGTGGAGCTGGACCTGAACCAGTGTAAAGTGAGAGGTGTGTCAAAGTGCAGAAAGCGGAATTCTGCCCTGTGGACAACATCTGAATCTCACCGACTCAATGGACATGAGTTTGAGCAAACTCTGGGAGACCGTGAAGGACAGGAAAGCCCGGGGTGCTGCCGTGCACTGGGATCACAAAGAGTCGGACGCGACTGAGCGACTGATGACAAGGAAAACAGGCCTTCTGACCAAACTAAATGAAAGACTCCTGAAGGAAACTATTTTCTGTACTAGTTTCTCCTCCAATCATTAGCAGATAGTGAAACCAAGTACTATACTAAACCACAATGCCAACAAGATCATTTCATCTTCGAATAACATGAAGCGATTGTTCAACCCAACTTTTAATGATTCACTTCTGTCAAGAAAAGTGTTTAGGAAAAGAAGGATTACAAAGCAAAATAATTCCATATTAAGACAGTAAGTATTTATGCAAAAGCTTAATTTGCCTTATTAGACAAAGCAAAACTGTTATATGTCTCTGACATTAACTTTACTCTCTTGCTAAAATGCAATATCTTTTTACTATCCAAATAGTAGGGGCACATATTATTAAATTTTTTTCCAGGTCATAAATGATGAAAGAATACCATCCATGGAGAAACTAGGAAAATAAGATCAGCAGCCAAAACAAGCAGAACAAAGGAAGTGCTGCAGGCTACTGGGTTTGGAGGCAAAACAGTTCCGTGACGGAGCCACACACAGCCACACCTGGAGGCCAGCTCCGGTCTCCATTCCCCAGGCCATAGTGAATGTGAAGTGAAAACATAGTGAAAACACGACTGTGAAGCCAAAATGGGAAGAGGCAACCAGCTTACATCAACTCTGGTGTCAGGGACCTCTTCAGCAAATAAGCCAACACAGTTTCAATTCACTTTGCCTAAACAAGATTATGCTTTGTCTAAAAGACTGGTATAAATGTTATAGGTCTTTGCTGCTAGGGTGGTAGCAACTTTACAATAAATGGGTCTGTTTAATAAATGGTAAGTGCAATAGAAACTCAGCAAAAATAATGTTATTTCGATAGTATGTCCACAATTATCTACATAACCAAAATTTTGGCTTACATATTTCATAAACATAATTTTTTTTCCAACTTCTAAAGGGTAATGGGAGAGTTACTCACTCAGTCATGTCTAACTCTTTGAGACCCTATGGACTGTACTGCACCAGGCTCTTTTGTCCATGGGATTCTCCAGCCAAGAATACTGGAGTGGTTTGCCATGCCCTCCTCCAGGGGATCTTTCTGACCCAGGGATCGAACCTGGATCTCTTGCATTACAGGCAGATTCTTTACCATCTGAGCCACGAGGGAAGTCCAAAGGGTAGTGAATTCAATAGCAATATAACAGGAGGAGGAGTCTAGGAAGATGACAGAACAGGTAGAAAGCACCAAGAGTCTGTCTCCCCACCTAGACAACAATCACACTGGCAGAATCTGTCTAACAGAACTGAGAGTTTCCCACTTTGTAACTTTCAGAAGGCGGCTCAGGTGGTAAATCGCGATAACTTCTGGTCAACTTCAGCTTTAGTACAGCAGCAGCTCCCCATCCTCCTACCCTCAAGCTGCCTGGCATGCAACTGTGGGTGTGTTCACTGGAGTAGCTTGCACATAGCTTATGGAAGCCCGGGTGGGCAAAAACGGACCCTATCCTTGAAATATTGAGGATCTGAGCTCTGAACTGGTAACTGCTGCTTCTGACCACAGAGGAGCAGACAGAGAAGCGGGCAGCCATTGTTACTGTGCCTCCAGCATTGCTGCAAACTCCTCCTCCTCTGGCTGGAATGACTTCCAGGAGATTTAAAGGTACAGTGTATCCCTAACCACCACCCCCCTTCATTTTTTTCTTTTTTCCCCTTTCCAAGAGCTAGGCCTTAAAGGCTAAAATGTTCTAAAACAACTGCATATACAAGGAAAACTGGCAAGTGACTGCACATGCCCAGGGAAAGTCTAAGAAAGGACCTCAGAAGAACTTAAGTTTACATCTCGGCCTGATCCTTGGCACAGAGACAGTCTGCAACCATCAAAACAGCAAAATGACAAAGACAATAATGAAAACCACTAAACCTTGGGGAAGAAGAAGAATCTGATTTTCAAAGTCATCACATTATTAAATTAGATTAAAATGTTCAATGCTCAACCCAAAAATCGGAAGTCATACAAATAAACAGGCAAGTATGGCCAACTCAAAGCGGAAAAAAAGATCAACAGATTTATCCCTGAAAAAGACCTAATGGCAGATATAATAGAAAAAGACTTTTAAAACAACTGTCTTAAAGATGCTAAACGAACTAAAGGAGGAAAAAGTCAAGAAAACAATGTGTAAGCAAAATAAAAATATCAATAAAAAGACAGAAAACCTAAAAAGAAATGAAAAAGAAATTCTGGAGCTGAAAATTACAATAATTGAAATGAAAAACTCACTCGGGTAATTCAAAGGTGGATCTGAGCAGTCAAAAGGAAAAAAACCAGTCAATATGAAGATAGGACAATAGAATTATCAAGTCTGAAGAATAGAAAGAAAAAAGATGGTTTAAGAAAAGTGAACAGAACCTATGGGTCCTGTGCAGACACCACCAAGTAGACCAACATACACATCGTGAGAGTCCCGGAAGGAGAGAAAGGGGCAAAGAGAATATCTGAAAAACAGTGACCGAAAACACCCCAACCTTGATGACAGACATGAACATACACATTCAAAAAGCTCAACAAACTCCAAAGATGAACTCAAAGACCCAAGTCAAACTTTCAAGCGCTGACAACAAAATCTTGAAAGAGAGGGACGAATCTTCAAGTGAAAATAAGATTATCAGCAGATTTCTCATCAGAAGCTCTGGAGGCCAAAGAGATTGGGCTGATATATTCAAAGTGCTAAAAGAAAAAAAAAAAATTTGTCAACCAGAATTCTACATCCAGGAAAAATATTCTTCAAAGGTGAGGGAGCAGTTCATATCTTCTCAGATAAAACAAAAGCTGAGGGAGTCATTTTTTGGCCCTGCAAAAAAAATGCTAACAGAAGTCCAGCAGAGTGGAATGGAGACACTAGACGGTACCAAGAAGCCACGTGAAGAGATAAACATCTCAGTAAAGGGAAATATATGGACAATCCTAAGAGCTAGTATTATTGCAACAATGCTTGTAACTTCACTTTTTTGTTCTCTACATGATTTAAGGGCCTAATACATTTAAAAATTACTAGAGTGAAAGCTAGTATCATTTTAACTTTTCCAATAAGCCAACTCAGAAAAGACCCTGATGATGGGAAAGATAGAAGGCAGAAGGAGAAGGGGACGACAGAGGACAAGATGGTTGGATGGCATCACCGACTCAGTAAATAGACTTGAGTTTGAGCAAGCTCTGTGAGATGTGAAAGACAGGGAAGCCTGGCATGTTGCAGTCCAATGGGTCACAGAGAGTCGAACACGAAGAATCGACTAAACAATATCATTTAAAAATTACTAGAGTGGAAAGAAAAATTACTAGAGTGAAAGCTACTATCATTTTATCTTTGTTTTGCAATTCCATGCTTTGTTTTCTATATAATTTAAGAGACTAACGCATTTAAAATAATTATTGGTTTATAGTTTCGGACCTAGACTGTATAAGGGTGTAATTCTCTGATGTTAACACCTGCACCCAGGCAATCACCTGACCTTTATTCTGTCTTTTATACTTCTGTTCTTTCTATAAATTTCCAATAAAGGAAATTATACATTGTATAGTCTTCTTTAACTGGTTTCTTTCTCTTAGCATAATTTTCTTTTTAGGGTTATGCATGTAGATTCATGTATCAATACCGCATTTCTTTTTATTGCTAAGTAGTATTCCATCATAAAGACGTACCACATTTATTTACCCACTCTCCACTTGATATTAGAAAAATGCAAATCAATGCAAATCAACTACAATCAGGTACCACACCTCACTCAGGTCAGAATGGCCATCATTAAAAAAATCTATAAATGACAAATGCTGAAAAGGAAGTGATGAAAACATAACCCTTCCACATTCTTGTTGGGAATGTGTAAGTTGGTACAGCTACATGGGAAACAGTATGGAAGTTCCAGAAAGAACTAAAAATAGAACTACCATGTGATCCAGCAACCCCACTCCTGGCATATATCCAGACAAAACTGTAATTCAAAAAGATACATGCACCCCTGAGCTCACAGTAACACTGTTCACAATCAACAGCATGTGGAAGCAACCTAAATGTCCATGGACAGATGAATGGATCAAGATGTGGTGCATACACACACACACACAGACACACACACACAGACACACACACAGATACACGCACACACACACAGACACACGCGTGCACACACAGACACACACACAAACACACACACACACTGGACTATTACTCAGCCATAAAAAAGAATGAAATAATGCCATCTGCAGCAACATAAATGCAACTAGAGATTATCCTAAATAAATCAGAATGAGAAACACAAATACCATATAATATCACTTATATATGAACCTATCTCATGAGACAGAAACAGACTCAAACACAGAGTACAGACTTGTGGTTGCTAAGGGGGAAGGGACTGAGGGAGGGAAGGAGTGGGAGGCTGGGGGTAGGTTAGCAGGTGTCAGCTTTTATACACAGGATGGATAAACAACAAGGTCCTACTGTATAGCACATGGAAATATATTCAATATTCTATAATGGAAAAGAACAGTTAAAAAGAATGATATATATGTATATGTGTGTAATATGTATAACTAAATCACTCTGTTGTACCACAGAAATTATTACAACATTGTAAATCGACTAAACTTGAATAAAAAAATAACAAAAAAAAACGTTTTCTCACTAAAACAACATTAGCCATAAATATACACCGTAAGCCCAATTTTGTTTTCCTTCTACCTAATTCTTCAGGGGTAACCTTAATTTCTGATCTGTGCCTTCAGACCTGCTCAGTCACCTGTCATCTTTTTTCTTTTATTTTAATCATTATCCTTCCTCTTGAAAATGAAAGTGAAGCTGCTCAGTCGTGTCCAACTCTTTGCGGTCCCATGGACTATATACATTTCATGGAATTCTCCAGGCCAGAATACTGGATTTGGTAGCCTCTCCCTTCTCCAGGGGATCTTCCCAACCTAGGGATCAAACCCAGGTCTCCCGCATTACAGGTGGATTCTTTACCAGCTGATCCACAAGGGAAGCCCAAGAGTACTGGAGTGGGTATCCTATCCCTTCTCCAGCACATCTTCCTGACCCAAGAATCGAACCAGGGTCTCCTGCATCAGAGGCGGCTTCTTTACCAACTAAGCTACCAGGGAAGCCCCTTCCTTTTGAGGAAAAGCAAAAAGAAAAGGAGCTGATATAACACAATTTTACTACCCATTTCACTCCAACAAGTAATGGATAGTACTTGCTAATAATGCAGGATTACTCTAGGAGGTACACAGACATTCATAATAAATAATCCTGTCACTCAGAAGCATGAACGGCACAATGATTTTGTTTTATTTGCCCTGGTATAAAGCAGGTTTTCCCTTTTGCTTATTAGATTATTAGGAAGCAAAAAGGTACACTTAGGGTTCACAAATAACTAACTCAATCTGCTGTTAATTCTTTCTTGTTTCTTATACACATACTTTTAACTGTTCAGATTATTTCCTATGTTTTAGTACTGTCCCCGTTCTCAATACATTTTTCAAAATTAACAGAGTAAGAAAACAGAAGTAATAAATACAAACTATTTGAACGGATTTCCTATAAGATTTCAGAGTGCCTTCCTCAATGTTGCCCAAGTTTCTCTGCTCATTTATTCTGTTTTAAATGGTTTCACATACCTTGAACTTTCATGGTCTTGAAAATGCTGTGCTCTTAATTGGGATGCCACAAACAAGGATGACGCTACTGCCAGGAACTGGTTTCTCTCAGTCTCTGTTAACGGGTGTCCTGAGGGAAATCAATCACGTACATAATGTTAACATCTTTCCTTCTATATTACAGAACTATTAGTCATTCAAACAAGCGTTTTATCAAACGTCTATTATGGAGCTAGTATGGTACCAGGGACTAGGTTGTGCCAGGGGAAAGGAGGGAGCAAGATTATTTAAATAAAACAACAACCCCTGCTCACCACAAGCTTATAGTCTAATTTGGGAAAGAAGATGTTAAACAGATGCACAGAACAGAACAATTACCAAAAACAAAACAAAACAAACTATCAACATAGATCTCTAGGAAAACCTTAGGGCTCCTCACAGCTGCTTCCCTTTATCAATCTCTACCCCAATTTTACTTCTAAGGAGAGAGAAGATAAAAGTGAGGAAAAGGCGTGTTGTTGGTCAAGGACAGTGACCGGGCCATGTTTTCTAATGTGAGGAATGAAAAGAAAAGAAGTACATGACTGTCTTGGCTCTAAAATCCCAGTCAGGGTTTGAATCCCAATTAACCAACCAACCAACCAATTTCTCTCTCCCTCTTGAATTCACTCTTCTTACCATCATACAGCTGGACCTGGGGGCAGAGGCCTCACCTGACAACCGGGGGAAGACGCCCCGGTCTGGCTGAGTGTGGCTCATGGGGGAATCTGCTCTATGCGCAGAAATTCCTCAAGACGTGTGAGAGTCAAGGCAGGATCGGCTGCTCCAGGGTCTGCCAGGGCTAACACACCCCCGTGAGCTCTGTAACCTCACCGCAATGTCTAACACTATTTATTTACCACGGTGCTATACAAAGATGATGGACTTCACAGATGCTGCAGCACAGCCAATCTGAGTGCTGGGTCATCTGCACTAAGATGCCATTTGTACAATTCAAAACAGAAAAAAAACGATCAGGTAGTTATTTAAATTTATCAGAAAGAAGTGAAGCAATTTCAACATTAGGTCTTAAGAAAGTATTCAAAATATAAATGAGACTAAAACTATTCACAATTAGAGTATAAAGACCTGATAATCCATTCCTCTTCGAGACAAACTTAGAAGCTCCATAATGTGAGATCTATCAGAACCCTCAATGGCTTAATAAACCACATTCCTACAGGCTTTGAAAAGTTCCTAATCATACCCAACCCTTCAGCAGTGATGGAAACATTCTACTTTGATTCTATCAAACTACCCTACGTGAGGATTACAGAAATTTGGCTTAGTCTTCTCAAAAACATACCATCTACAAGAGCAGTTCTCAAAGTATGGCCTGGGGACGACAGGGAGTCCCTAAGAACCCTTTGGGGGTCTGCAAGGTCAAAACTATTTTCATAATAATGCTAGGATTTCTGTTTGTTCCCCCCTCTTGTTTTCTCAGGAGTATATGGTGGAGGTTCCCTGACCTAGACATACTATGTGTGATGGTATCATTCCTCTGATGTCAACATATAATGGATTTATTAGTGTTACTTTGAAAATGAATTAATAATTATTTTTAAAGCTCCTAAGTTTTAATTTAAAATATGGAATTCTCCAGGCAAGAATACTGGAGTGGGTTGCCATTTCCTTCTCCACGGGGATCTGCCCGACCCAGGGATCAAACCCACGTCTCTTGCATCTCCTGCATTGGCAGGTCGGTTCCTTACCACCAGTGCCACCAGGGAAGCCCAATTTACAACATAGCAAATATATAACCACAAAGGCTCTTTGGAGTATGAAGAGGACCTTCTTCTCAAACCTCACTGTGCATCAGAATCACCTGGATTAAAGCTCAGATTCCCATGCTCTACCTGGGGAGCATGATTGGTAGTTAGCCTGAGGTGGGGCCCAGTAATCTTTATTTCTATTAATAACAAGCTCCAGAGTGATGCTGAAGTTACATGTCTCCTGATCTCATTTGAATAGAAGCTGTTTTCGACTCATCTTTATCAAACTGTGTAATACAAACCACTTAGTAATAGCTCATGAAACCAGTTTGTGGGTCAGACCAGCAATAAAACTTATGAGAGCACTTTGCTCACACTATTATCCAGAGTGTGTGTATCCTAAGTCATGATGTAAAATACATTTATTACAGTGGTTCACAAAGTAGACTCTTCTCTAGACACATCTGCACGTCATATATCACCACCAACAGAGTGGGAAAAAAGGCAAAACAAGGTATCCTTAAGCTTTTAAATCACTTGTGTAGTAAGCCTCGTGAATCTAACTGGAATTATATAAAATTTGCGTACTAATCTGAGAAAGACCAGCACTCATAAATGCTGAATCTCCCAAACAATAACTGAGTTTTCCCCACGTGTTCAGATTGCATTTTTTGTTTCTTGACAAGATTTTACAGTTGTCTTCATAAAGGTTCTATCTTCACTATTACATTTTCTCTATAGTCTTACAAGATACTATAGTTAATATGAAAAGATCTGGGTTTTTTTTTTTTCCATTTGCCTTTCAAGCTAGCTTCCCTGCAGTAACCTGTGTTTCACTTGGTCTAATAAATTACCAGCTGCACTGACTCAGGCAATATTGAGAAAGGAGGTTCCCAAGTAAAAATCGAATTCCATCACATCTCATAGGCAAACTGATATAATGCATAACAACTTTAACCCTTTTATTGATAGCAGAACAGATTTTCAAATTTTGCCAGTGATAAATATGCAATAAATTTGGTATAAGAGTGCTAAAAACTTCTTAACTTCTGCTACTCAATCTGTTTCTACAGTTTTTTAAAGAATCTCAAGTAATTTTAATAGAGAAGGGCTACGAAGATCGTCAACTCCATCCTCAGTGCAGTGCGGTGTCTATTCTCCTGCGGTGTGGGACAGATGGTTATATATGACCCACAGAACTCCTCCAATACAGGAGAATGAAGACTTCTTACAAGGATTTCTGAATCATTAGCCAGTTCTTATACTGAGTGAGACTGCTTCTTTGTGACTTCCACCCATAGATCTGGTCTTTCCAATCTAACATTGAATAATTCTATTCCCTCCTCCGCTTGTACATCACCAATCTAGACTGCAGTTAGACATCCTGTACCACGCTTAGTCGCTCAGTCATGTCCAACTCTGCAACCCCACAGACAGCAGCCCATCAGGGTCCTCTCCATGGGGATTCTCCAGGCAAAAGTACTGGAGTGGTTGCCATGCCCTCCTCCACGGGATCTTCCCAAATCAGGGATCGAACCCAGGTCTCCAGCACTGCAGGCAGATTCTTTACTATGTGAGCCACCCGGGAAGCCCTTAGACATCCTAAAACATTAAATAAATGTCCTGACCACTCTTGAGGTACTCTGGCCATGTCAAAAGAGGGGTATTCAGGTCCAGAAAGACAATGTATCAGACATACTATCATAAACAAGAATATTTTATCCTTTACATTATACTTCTTATAGAGGCATTGCAATATGTTTTAATATATGGAAGCCAATTTTGCTCTTTATTTTTCACATAATCTTGGCTAGTCTCAGAAATCTATGATTACATACAAGCTTTAAACATGATTTATGTAGTAAACCTTGTGAATCTAACTGGAACTACATAAAATCTGTGTATTAATCTGAGAAAGACCAGTTCCCAAAAATGCCAAGTCTCCCAAACAATAACTGATTTTTTTACCCATCTGTTCGGATTCTGTTCTTGTTCCTTGACAAGATTTTACAGTTACAACTATCTTCACAAAGGTTCTATGTCTTCCCCATTTCATTTTCTCTACAGTCTTACAAGATACTACGGTTAATATGAAAAGGTTTGGTTTTTTTCTATTTTCATATCAACCTAGCTTACACACAAGTCACTGATTTGGCATACTTTTCTTGTTGTACTCAGCCACCTTGCCAAATTCGCTTTTTAAGTCTAGAAGTTTTTATTAATAAAACTAGGATCTCCTGGGTTTTCTAGGAATATAATAATACCTGGGGGAAAAAAGTCTCTTTCAAAAAATATTTATACTAACTACTTCCTTTTTTCCTTTTTTATCCTTTATAACAGTGTTTAATAATAATAGTAATTTTATAGTCGACCTCATTTCATTCTCGATTTTAAGGGAAATGATTTCAGCATTTCATCATGTAAAATGATGCTTTTTATTAGTTTTCAGTAAGCAGCCTTTTAATCAAATTTAATTGGCTTACTTTTACTTTTATTAGAAATGCGTTATTAGAAAGAGCTTCTTTACCAAGTGGCTACTGAATATATCAAATATCTTTCTAACACCTGTTTTTTGGTAAGCAATCAGGAGTTTGCAAAGAGTCAGACACAACTGAGCAACAAACTTTCTTAACCTTCTGGGGGATAACTTCAAAGCCGTGAGCCCTCAACAACGTCAACGCTCTCCACTCCAGGGGTTACTGCAGGTCAGGCCCCTGGTGCAGCACCTCGTTGAGGGCCTCTGGGAAGCCCCTGCTGTTACCCGCCCACCTAGCTTTAAGAAGCCTCATCTGTGTTCTCCTAAGTGGTTTTCTTCCAACCGTCTGTGGTTGACACTTTCCTGGGGGTTCCATTTTAAGGCAGTGTGTATGAGAAAGTGCTGACAGGTGTCCTGACCCTGAGCCATGCGTGCTCTACATGTGGGCTGCGGCTTGGCCAACCCCTGGCCTCATGGGTAGGGTAGTCTGGGGGTCATTTTGTTTGGGGGGAATCTTTGGGTAATCCCTTTAAGGGTTGGTTAGATTACTCAGGGGTTTCCCTAGTGGCTCAGCAGTAAAGAATCCTCCTGCCAAGAGGTTCACTTGGGTGTCCAGGGTTCCATCTCTGGGTGGAGAAGATCCCCTGGAGGAGGCACGACAACCCACTCCAGTATTCTTGCCTGGAGAATTCCATGGACAGAGGGGCCTGGCGGGCTGCGGTCCATGAGATCGCAAAGAATTGGACATGATTCAGCAACTAAACAGCAGTAAGATTTCTCTGGGATATTCTACTATTGTGCCTGTAGCTATTTGCCTGCCAGCACTCTGGGAACCAAGTGGAGAACAGGGCTGGGGAGAGAAGGAATCACCACATTCTGTCCACTTTCACTTGATCCTCTACCTTCTCTGCCCGACATCCCTCAGGGCATGTCCCTCAGAGTCGTGTCAGACTCTTTGCAACCCTATGGACTGTTGCCCGCCAGGCTCCTCTGTCCATGGATTCTCCAGGCAAGAACACTGGAGTGGGCTGCCATCTCCTTCTCCAGGGGATCTTCCTGACCCAGGGATCAAACCCATGTCTCTATGTCTCCTGCACTGGGAGACGGGTTCTTTACCACTAGTGCCACCTGGGAAGCCCTCATTGTTTTCCACCACGAAGAACCTCAAAGCCTTTGCCAGGCCGGAGAAGACAGTCACCCTGTCACAGTGAAAGAGCCGATGCCCGCAGGTCTAAAACTGAGGACTGCCTGTCCTCAGGGATTCTTCTAGGCTCTTCCTCCCTGGCTGCGGAAATCCTCTTCCTTTGTATGCAGATGGCTCTGTGTGCTTGTGATCATCAGGTCAAAGAGTAGGCAGTGGTTTGCCCGCAAAAGTTTAATAACCAGTTGGGATGTGGGAAGGAAAAGAGCCCCAGTGAAAAGCACGTGCTAATTCCCTAACTGTAAATACCTTCTCCAAGGCTTATTTCAAACCACCAACATCGCATCAAAGAAGAAGGATCAGGAAGAGATACATGCAGAGTCTCTCCTGAGGCAGTATTGTGGCCCCAGCACCTGCAGAATAGAGTCCTCAGAGAGAGCATTTAACATTCTACACTCCCTATCCCTTGAAGCCATCCTGGACTCCCCAGATCACAACTGGTTTATTTTTTCTCCGCTCTAAGACACTCAGCTTATATCTTCACCTTAGTGCTCCTTCTATTCTGTCCTGTAGTGTAGTTAGTTCTTTACAGGTCTATTTCCCTAATGATAGAACCACACTAAGGATGAGGAAAATACACTATTTCTCTTTGATTTTCTTCTACTGCATATACCAATTATTTGTTGAATGATTTTAATGACTGAATTTTTAAAGGCAATACTTCAGTCATGTATTTAACACTTTTAAAGGTACAGAAATACATGATTAAATTCAGAGGGAAAAAAAGAGAAGTATAATTTAATGGTAGACTTCTTGGGTTGAATCAAAGTTTTCTAAACATTCTGCAACTTTTCAGAAGAGAAAGATAATTCTAATAATTTCTAATAGAAATCATATATCTAATAATTTGATAGGGATAATAATTCTAATAATTAGATATCTAAAGATATCTAATAATTTGATAGGGCTGGTGGTTCAAGTGCAGCAAGGCAGCAGAGAAATAAGTCCGAAATTGCCATTTTAGGCTAAATGAAATATTTCTTAAAGTATCTTCTTCTTCATTTTCCCTTTATTTCAAAGTCAAAGTATCTACTCCCCCATTTTCCATTTACTTTTCAGAATCAAAGGAAAATACCTTTTCAACATCAACATCTAATAAGTTGACGTGACGAACAAATTCTGTGTATTCTATTTTTAAATTTTAGACACAACCTTTCAAAGTTCAGCCTGAGTGTCTTTAGTAACACTGTCCTAGTCTACAAATAAACTTGGGATAATAAACATATATAATAGAAAATTTTAATGCAGTCATAAAACAGGCACTAGCCTATGAACAGCGTCTGGGGTAGCTGGACAGATGGGAAGCAGATGGGTAATCCCAAAGGGGCAAAATGACCCAGCCTCAAACATATGGATAAGATCCCGGATTAACTTCAGTTGCCACTTCCTGCTGTCTCTTTCAGGCACATATATCAAACAATCAAAGATGATACAGTTTAATATATTTAGGACCTCCTATGGAGAAAAATTGGGAAGAAGAGGTAGAATCATCTGAAGAAGGAGGAGGAGATATAGTAGCCACTCAGAGAAGAAAGAACTGACATGAAAACAACATGAAGGAACACAATCAGCGGCAGACGTTCAGAATGGCAAACACAGGTGTGCACTTCTCAAGTCCCTATGTGACAACACACAGCATACTCTGAAAATGTCTGTGACTTACAAATTTTGAATTCTAGCACAACAGAATGACTATTAAAACAGAAGTTGAAAACTCTCATTTCCGGCTTTATTATGTCACTGATCATTTAGCTTTATCAGGCTTTCTGTGCTTTGGTTTCCTTATACGTAAAATGAAGGCTGAATTAAAAACTGCTAAGGCCCTCTAACAACGTACCACAATTTAAAAACTATTATGCATAAGAATCAGAATTATAGTGTCTGTGCTAATCCATCCCAAAAAAGAAGTGTAATATATTAAGCTTATTACAACAAACTGCAATGTTTGATTTTAAGAAAACTTCTGAGGTCTCTTGAGAATTTGGAACATTTTCAATTGCTGCTAAATATATATCACAGAGTAACCAACTCCAATTAGAAATTTTAAGTGCTCCATGGTAATGGGATATGACACCAAATATGCATAAACACATATATAAATGTGTAAATGCATACATAAATATCCATGTACACACACAATATTTTGATCTGTCATCTCCTCCTGCCTACTGTTTCATGTAAGCCAGGTGGACACAAAAGCACGTGGGAATCCAAGTCCACTTCACAACTGACAACAACTTTTAATTAAAACTTTAGACAGGACAAGAAGCCAAAACTTTAGGATCCAAACAAATCTGTAATCTGAATACATGTACAGTTAATTCAAAATAGTCAAGGTGACACCTTCTCACCTACATTATGAGCAACATTCCTTTCATTAATTTGACAAATATTTATTTAGGGTCTGCTTTAGTTGTATGGATACAATAAAAAGCAAAAACATAAGTGGGATTTGACTTCATGAAACCAAGAGATATTAATGAAATAATCACATAAGTAGAAAAGTGCAATCATGTTAAGGTTGTAACACATGTATACCTGTGGCAGATTCATTTTGATATTTGGCAAAACTAATACAATTATGTAAAGTTTAAAAATAAAATAAAATTTAAAAAAATAAAAATTCAAAAGTTCGGGAAAAAGAACATGATGACTCATTGGTCTTTGTTTCAAGTTCTGAAATAAAACACTTTATTTTTCTTGGTACTAATGATAAAGGTCTATAACACTAGAGTTTTGAAAGAACAATCAAATCAGTAATCCCCAGTTAGTCTTACAAACACTCAATAATAAATTCCTTGGTAAGAAATTGCTATGTAAATGTATTTAATATCTCTACATGAAGCTGGCCTGAATCTACATACAGCTCCTAAAATGAATGAGTCATTTTATATATTAAAACACTTTAAATAGACATGAAGCACACTTAAAAATTGTGAGAGAAGATCTAAGCTTCATATGTACCCAAGTTCATTAGAAACATATGGAGAGCTTTCTGGCCTTCACTTGAACATTTCTAGTAAGTCCCAAGTAAGTGCTGTCAGGGTCTTAGTACTGTGTTAACCATGCTTTTGACGCTCATTCAAGGGTTTTCTCTGCCTCTCACCCGATGAGTAACTGCTGCTCCCCGGAAACACTCACGGGCAACCCTGCAGTGCTAACTTTCACAGAACATTCATTACTTTACTCAAAACTCAATTTTCAGGATAAAATCTTCATCTTCTTCGACATCTCTATTTCCATTAATAGGAATAGCACCTGGTAGTCTGAAATGTTCAGTGCTCATTTTCATAAAGATACAGTGTTAACATTAAAGAAGAGATCCTATATATATTCTTATCAGCAGGGAATACAAATCTGTATTGGCTTTCAGAAACACAACATTCCACAAACTAGCTGAATTTCTCACTCAACAAAATTACAGACTATTACACATTCATGAGTCACTCATGAATACTAGAAATCATGAATGTCAATAGCCTAGGATACTCTTAGGTATTAACATATTAGTATCAAGCACAACATAAGTGAAAAGCCCTAATTTCAGAAAAGAAGAAAGCATCCATTGTAATAAAGTATAAAAAATAATAACTTTAATACATTAAAGTATTTCAATATATACAAACCTTTAAAGCCATCTGGATATACATCAGAAAGAAATTTAGTGTTGATGTCTCCTTCTATAAAGCGTGAGTTGATTATCACCTCTCGAAGCAATGCGATATTATGTGTAACACCTAAAAATAAAATAACAGACTGAATTGAAAATCAATGAGTCAGTTAAAAACATAATTCCTATATATGCATAACTGTATTATTAATGTCCTATGACCTAGCAAAAACCAGGCAAAATTGCTTATCTCCTTGATTTCAAGTGATAACAAAATATCTGAACTTGAGGCAGCAATAAAACACTAAATGTAAACTCAAGAACCCTATGACGGCCATGTCAATTTAATGGGGACACATCAATGTCTTTTCAATAAATGGTAGAACCACTGGATATGCATTTGGGAAAATCAGAAGATGAACCTCAACCCTAACTCACAGGATACATAAAAATTAACTTAAATTGGGTCACAAACCTAAAACTATAAGACTTACAAAAGGAAATAAAGGAGAAAAATCTTGAAGTAGAGAGCAGATTCTTAGATAGTACCCAAAACCCATGAACCATAAAAATAAGTATACCAACAAATCATACTCCATCAAAATTTAAAAGTCTGCTCTTCAAAGGATTTAGTTAAGAAAATGAAATGGCAAAATACAGACAGAAAAAATATTCACAACACATATTTCAAATAAACAACTTGTAACTGGACTATATAAAGAACAATTACAACAATAAGATGATAAACAAACCAGGCTTTAAGAAAAGAGGCGAGGTCACATATACCAGCTATACTGAAAATGGATAACCAACAAAAACCTATCCTATAGCACATGGAACTCTGCTCAGTGTTATGTGCCAGTCTGGATGGGAGTGGGGAGACTGGATACATGTATATATATAGCTGAGTCCCTTCACTATACACCTGAAGCTATCACAACATTGTTAGTTGGTTATACCTCAATACAAAGTGTTTTTGGTATTAAAAAACAATTTTTTGTTTAAATAAGCAAAAGATATAAGCAGGCATTTCACAAAATATACACAAATGGCCAGCAAGCACAAGAAGATGTTCAACACTGTAAAAAAAAAAATATGGAAATATACCCAAATACCAATTTAAGTGGTTGAAAGTTAAAATGTAATATTAAGTGTCAATAGATATGTGGACAAGTGGAACTGTCACAACCTGTGATGGGGGGTGGGGAAATAAATTGGTACATTTTGGTTTACTTCCACTTTGGACTGTATGAAGGTTTCTTTAAAAGTTAAACATACACTCATCATATGATTAGATAATTCACTCCTAACTATCTACACGAGTTAAAATAAAAACATATGCCTATACAAACACTTACACACAGATGTTAACAGCTTTATTTACAAAGTGAAACACTGGAAACGGTCTAAATACCCATCAATAATGAATGAATTAACAAAGTGTGGTTTGTCCATACAAGGAAATTCCACTCGCCTGTAAGAAGAATCCAAAATCACTGCAGATGGTGACTGCAGCCATGAAATGAAAAGACATTTGCTCCTTGGAAGAAAAGCTCTGACCAACCTAGACAGCACATAAAAACGTGGAGACATTACTTAGCCAACAAAGGTACGTCTAGTCAAAGCTATGGTTTTTCCAGTAGTCATGTATGCATGTGAGAGTTGGACTATAAAGAAAGCTGAGCACCAAAGAATTGATGCTTTTGAACTGTGTTGTTGGAGAAGCTCCTGAGAGTCCCTTGGACTGCAGGGAGATCCATCCTAAAGAAAATCGGTTTTGAATATTAACTGGAAGGACTGATGGTGCAGCTGAAACTCGAATACTTTGGCCACCTTATGCGAAGAGCTGGCTCATTTGAAAAGACCCTGATGCTGGGAAAGATGGAAGGCAGGAGGAGAAGGGGACAACAGAAGATGAGATGGTTAGATGGTATCACTGACTCGATGGACATATGAGTTTGAGAAAGCTCTGGGAGTTGGTGATAGACAGGAAGGCCTGTTGTGCTGCGTCCATGGGGGTCACAAAGGGTCGGACATAACTGAACTGATAAGAAGAAGTGAATCCCCTCATATACAAAACAAGGATGAATCTCAAATTATTATGCTGAATTAAAGAAAGAAGCAAGACCAAAAATAATGCATCCTAAATGCAACCTACAGGAAGCATTAGGACAGGGTCAGAGACAGGGTGGACTGCAAAGGCCACGAGGAAACTTTGGGAGGTGATAGAAATGTTCAGTCTTTTGATTATGGTGATGGTTTCACAGGTCTACATAGGTCAAAACTCACCAAACTGAACGCCTTAAATATGAGTAGTTGATTATATGTCAAGTATCCTTCAAAATAAGTAGAGAAGAAAGAGGAGAGTTGTGGGGACACGAGAGGCGGAAGAGAGAGGACAAGGAGAAGAAAAAGCTGATGATCAAGAAGGAAAAACTGAGCCCAGGACACAATGACTCCTTCAAAGTGAAGGAAATGGCAACTCACTCCAGCATTCTTGCCTGGGAACTCCCGTCAACAGAGGAGCCTGGCAGGCTGCAGTCCATGGGTCTTCAAAAGAGATGGACACAACTTGGCAACTGAACTACAAAACAAAACAATGACTACTCCAAAGCGAAGTTGAAATAGGTAGCCACTACAGAGGGGTATGAATGGTACAAGGAGGAATATACGATACAGCAAAGTTTATGAAGGAGGTATATTATAAAAATATTAAATAGGAATAAAAGGTAGAGCGAAGAGGCATCTTAAAACCAGCTATTAGGGAAAGCAGGTATTAGATCAGGCGTCCACTAGAAGGGCAACTGGAGTATATTACAGAGTTGAAGTAAACAGAGAGCTTTGTTAATTCCTTTCAATTCTTTAATGATTCAGTCATTAGCACACCCTCCAGGTAGAATTCTATGTATAGTTCCAATTTGTACTACTATGCTTCGTAACAAACCTAGAAAGCCTGATTCTGTTCTGGCTATTCAAGACTTAGAGAATCCCTCCCTATACAATACTTACAAAATAGGCAAAGAAAACCTCAGGTTCAAGTACCTGACTGACCTCTCACTCTGAGTAAGCTATTTAAACTCTCAAAGTTTTAATGTCCTCATTTGTGAAATGGTGATAAATAATAAATCTATTTAGTATCACTGTCATGAGGTACCAAAGAAATAATGTTTACTACAATGTAGGGCACTCAAGACTATTATTGTGCTCTTTATTATCCTTCTATATGAGAATAAATATAGAGCAGAAGACAACATGTAATTAATAAACAACAGACAGAAGCTAAATAGCACTGACCTACCTACCTTCTAGTTCACTTTCTGTAAGAATGTAAGCTCCACAAACCTAAGCTTACATCTAATTCTACCCGGAGGGTGTGCTCATCCTATAAACAAGATCAGGAAACTACGGCCTGCGGTTCAGATGGTAAATAAGGTTTTACTGAAACACAGCAGTGTTTATACAGAGTCATCTTCATGCTGCAAAAGTAGAGCCTAGTGGCTGCAACGGAGACCACGCGACCCACAAAGTCTAAGATATTTCTTCTCTGGCCCTTTACCAAAAATTTGCCCATATCTGCAACCAAGTGTTAACAATGTTGTCCCAAGCAAATTAATCTATACCTATTAGCAATTTCTCCACACCTACTACTCATGTAGGAGTCAGATATCACAGGAAGCAAAATGAAAGTAAACTCTATGCTATATGTTTTGGGGGAACTTTTAGCAACCAGTGATAGAATAAGAAAATGAGCATGAAAAAGAAGACGCAAATAAGAGAACTGTGATCCAAAGAGACTAAATCATTCATCAAATGTTTAGTACACTAAATTATAATGGTTCAGTTCAGTTGCTCAGTCGTGTTCGACTCTTTGCGACCCCATGAATCGCAGCACGCTAGGCCTCCCTGTCCATCACCAACTCCCAGAGTTCACCCAAACTCATGTCCATTGAGTCAGTGATGCCATCCAGACATCTCATCCTCTATCATCCCCTTCTCCTCCAACCCCCAATCCCTTCCAGCATCAGGGTCTTTTCCAAGGAGTCAACTCTCACATGAGGTGGCCAAAGTATTGGAGTTTCAGCTTTAGCATCAGTCCTTCAAATGAACACCCAGGACTGATCTCCTTTAGGATGGACTGGTTGTATCTCCTTGCAGTCCAAGGGACTCTCAAGAGTCTTCTCCAACACCACACTTCAAAAGCATCAATTCTTCGGAGCTCAGCTTTCTTCACAGTCCAACTCTCACATCCATACATGACCACTGGAAAAACTGTAGCCTTGACTAGACAGATCTTTGTTGGCAAAGTAATGTCTCTGCTTTTGAATATGCTATCTAGGTTGGTCATAACTTTCCTTCCAAGGAGTAAGCGTCTTTTAATTTCATAGCTACAATCACCATCTGCAGTGATTTTGGAGCCCCCAAAAATAAAGTCTGATACTGTTTCCACTGTTTCCCCATCTATTTCCCATGAAGTGATGGGACCAGATGTCATGATCTTCGTTTTCTGAATGTTGAGTTTTAAGCCAACTTTTTCACTCTCCACTTTCACTTTCATCAAGAGACTATTTAGTTCCTCTTCACTGTCTGCCATAAGGGTGGTGTCATCTGCATAACAGGTTACTGATATTTCTCCCAGCAATCTTGATTCCAGCTTGCACTTCTTCCAGCCCAGCGTTTCTCATAATGTACTCTACATATAAGTTAAATAAGCAGGGAGACAATATACAGCCTTGACGTACTGTTTTTCCTATTTGGGACCAGGCTGTTGTTCCATGTCCAGTTCTGTTGGTTCCTGACCTACATATAGGTTTCTCAAGAGGCAGGTCAGATGGTCATGTATTTGCATTTCTTTCAGAATTTTCCACAGTTCAATTGTGGATGTGACTGGTGATAGAAGCAAGGTCCGATGCTATAAAGAGCAATATTTCATAGAAACCTGGAATGTTAGGTCCATGAATCAAGGCAAATTGGAAGTGGTCAAACAGGAGATAGTAAGAGTGAACGTCGACATTCTAGGAATCAGCGAACTAAAATGGACTGGAATGGGTGAATTTAACTCAGATGACCATTATATCTACTACTGCGGGCAGGAATCCCTTAGAAGAAATGGAGTAGCCATCATGGTCAACAAGAGAGTCCAAAATGCAGTACTTGGATGCAATCTCAAAAACGACAGAATCATCTCTGTTCGTTTCCAAGGCAAACCATTCAATATCACAGTAATCCAAGTCTATGCTCCAACCAGTAACGCTGAAGAAGCTGAAGTTGAACGGTTCTATGAAGACCTACAAGACCTTTTAGAACTAACACCCAAAAAAGATGTCCTTTTCGTTATAGGGGACTGGAATGCAAAATTAGGAAGTCAAGAAACACCTGGAGTAACAGGCAAATTTGGCCTCGGAATACGGAATGAAGCGGGGCAAAGGCTAATAAGAGTTTTGCCAAAAGAATGCACTGGTCATAGCAAACAGCCTCTTCCAGCAACACAAGAGAAGACTCTACACATGGACATCACCAGATGGTCAACACCGAAATCAGACTGATTATATTCTTTGCAGCCAAAGATGGACAAGCTCTATATAATCAGCAAAAACAAGACCGGGAGCTGACTGTGGCTCAGATCGTGAACTCCTTATTGCTAAATTCACACTTAAATTGAAGAAAGTGGGGAAAACCACTAGACCATTCAGGTATGACCTAAATCAAATCCCTTATGATTATACACAGGAAGTGAGAAACAGATTTAAGGGACTAGATCTGATAGAGTGCCTGATGAACTATGGATGGAGGTTCGTGACACTGTACAGGAGACAGGGATCAAGACCATTCCCATAGAAAAGAAATGCAAAAAAGCAAAATGGCTGTCTGGGGAGGCTTTACAAATAGCTGTGAAAAGAAGAGACGTGAAAAGCAAAGGAGAAAAAGAAAGATATAAACATCTGAATGCAGAGTTCTAAGGAATAGCAAGGAGAGATAAGAAAGCCTTCCTCAGCAATCAATGCAAAGAAATGGAGGAAAACAACAGAATGGGAAAGACTAGGGATCTCTTCAAGAAAATCAGAGATACCAAGGGAACATTTCATGCAAAGATGGGCTCCATAAAGGACAGAATTGGTATGGACCTAACAGAAGCAGAAGATATTAAGAAGAGGTGGCAAGAATACACAGAAGAACTGTACAAAAAAGATCTTCATGACCAAGATAATCACAATGGTGTGATCATTCACCTAGAGCCAGACATCCTGGAATGTGAAGTCAAGTGGGCCTTAGAAAGCATCACTACGAACAAAGCTAGTGGAGGTGATGGAATTCCAGTTGAGCTATTTCAAATCCTGAAAGATGATGCTGTGAAAGTGCTGCACTCAATATGCCAGCAAATTTGGAAAACTCAGCAGTGGCCACGGGACTGGAAAAGGTCAGTTTTCATTCCAATCCCAAAGAAAGGCAATGCCAAAGAATGCTCAAACTACCGCACAATTGCACTCATCTGTCACACACTAGTAAAGTAATGCTCAAAATTCTCCAAGCCAGGCTCCAGCAATACATGAACCGTGAACTTCCAGATGTTCAAATTCGTTTTAGAAAAGGCAGAGGAACCAGAGATCAAATTGCCAACATCTGCTGAATCATCAAAAAAGCAAGAGAGTTCCAGAAAAACATCTACTTATGCTTTACTGACTATGCCAAAGCCTTTGACCTTGTGGATCACAATAAACTGTGGAAAATTCTGAAAGAGATGGGAATACCAGAACACCTGACTTGCCTCTTGAGAAACCTGTATGCAGGTCAGGAAGCAACAATTAGGACTGGTTCCAAATAGGAAAAGCAGTACGTCAAGGCTGTATATTGTCACCCTGCTTATTTAACTTCTATGCAGAGTACATCATGAGAAACGCTGGACTGGAAGAAGCACAAGCTAGAACTAAGATTGCAGGGAGAAAAATCAATAACTTCAGATATGCAGATGATACCACCCTTATGGCAGAAAGTGAAGAGGAACTAAAAAACCTCTTGCTGAAAGTGAAAGAGGAGAGTGAAAAAGTTGACTTAAAGCTCAACATTCAGAAAACAAAGATCATGGCATCTGGTCCCATCACTTCATGGGAAATAGATGGGGAAACAGTGGAAACAGTATCAGACTTTATTTTTTGGGGCTCCAAAATCACTGCAGATAGTGACTGAAATTAAAAGATGCTTACTTTTTGGAAGAAAAGTTATGACCAACCTAGATAGCATATTCAAAAGCAGAGACATTACTTTGCCAACAAAGGTCTGTCTAGTCAAGGCTGTGGTTTTTCCAGTAGTCATGTATGGATGTGACAGTTGGCCTGTAAAGAAAGCTGAGCCCTTAAGAATTGATCCTTTTGAACTGTGGTGTTGGAGAAGACTCTTGAGAGTCCCTTGGACTGCAAGGAGATCCAACCAATCCATTCTAAAGGAGATCAGTCCTGGGATTTCTTTGGAAGGAATGATGCTAAAGCTGAAACTCCAGTACTTTGGCCACCTCATGTGAAGGGTTGACTCACTGGAAAAGACCCTGATGCTGGGAAGGATTGGGAGCAGGAGGAGAAGGGGATGACAGAGGATGAGATGGCTGGCTGGCATCACCAACTCTATGGACGTGAGTCTGAGTGAACCTCAGGAGTTGGTGATGGACAGGGAGGCCTGGTGTGCTGCGATTCATGGGGTCGCAAAGAGTCCAACAGGACTGAGCGACTCAACTGAACTGAACTGAATGCATATCAAATAAAATTTTAAATACAGAAGTATCTTGTGACAGACTGCAGGGTTCCCGTAAATTTTACATTTTATCTTTCCACAGTAGAATGCTAACTAAACAAAAGACCACCTACACAGACTCCATTTTCTCATCTACGTTACAGCTAGACGGACTAATTCCAAGGAAAAAAAAGAGTCTAAGGTAAAGAAATGTATCCAACTGCAGTCTCACTTACATGAAAAAAAGAACTGCTTGATCTTCCTTTCCTTCCTTTTCCCATGAGCTCCCTGATACTGCAGGAACTTCGCTTTGGCAATGTGGATGAAAGGGAGAATCAAGGCAGGTGTAGGGGGTGGGTGGGGGTGGAAAGAGACAGGTCTGTGTATCTCCTGGAATAATGGCCACAGGATATTAACTTGCCCCATCAGTGCAGAGCAGCCAGACCATTAAACAAGAAGTAGATGAATTTCTATCTTATTTACACCACTGGATTTAAGACACTTTGTTCCAGCAGGTTACCCTATACCCTAATGGGTACATATGGGGGAGAAAAAGTCATTTTTTCAATATGACTTGCTATCTCTGAGCCAACAAACATGAACAATTTAATACATCTTTCCAGGCATTCTTCTATCCATCTCTTTATATTAGACTAGCAACCATATGAAAAATTCTGAGCATCTCTCTCCCTGAGTCAGAAGATATCATGTCTATAATTTTATAAAATACAATTTTCAACCTATTCAAACTATTTCAAAACGTTTAGAGAAAGTTCCAAAATTCAAATTTTAATGCTACTCCTTTATTTATTCCACGGGAGAAGTTTTCACATATAGACAGTAATCTAATAAATATCTTTCACAGTACATGCCCAGGAGAAATGCATAGTTATCTCAACCTTGCTTTGAGGATAATGACTTCGTCCATACTGAATAACTAATGTTTTGAAGGGCTTTTGTAATTATGTATATCTCTACAAGGAATTATAAAAAAGTATAACAACTTCTGATTACACCAATACAGCTAACAAATCATTGCAAAAGTTGACATTTGCCTATCTTATAGATGATTTTTTTTTTTAACTTCCATGGGGGTCTTAGTTCCCCGACCAGGGATCAAACCCATGCCCCCTGCAATGGAAGCGCAGAGTCTTAATCAGTGGACCACCATCGAAGTCCCTAAGTGATGGTTTGCTACACAAAAACAAAGACCAACTGATTAAAAAGCAAAGCGTTAGGATGCTTAGAAAGACAAACTAGGTAGGCAAGGATTTAAAACAGAAGACACCATGGAAGAGTTCAGGCTCCACAGAGGAAAGGAATCCCTTTGTCTTATGTTTTACAAACAGACCAGACTAAATCACTTTGGAAGAAGAAGAGAGTTACAACTTGCCAGCGAGATTTATACGTACAGGAAATGACAGATGCAGTGTCCTAGGAAGAGTAAAGAGACCTGGCTGGGAAAGAAAACAGAAGAAGACGCAGAAGGACACAAAAATGGGTAATATTAGAGAGGAACTTAAGAGCATTTAAGAGTTTTCATTTTGGTAGAAAGTGAATACCACCAGGCATTTCTACGAAGAGCACTAAAAGAAGGACGACTCTGTGCGACCCCATGGCCTGTAGCCCACCAGGCTCCTCTGTCCATGGGATTCTCCAGGCAAGAATACTAGAGTGGGTTGCCATGCCCTCCTCCAGGGGATCTTCCTGACTCAGGGATAGAACCCACGTCTTTCACATCTCCTGCACTGGCAGGTTGGTTCTTTACCACTAGCGCCATCTGGGAAACCTAAAAGAAGGACACCAAGGCCAAAGGGTATGAGCAAAGAGGACTGGAGCATCAGAAGTCAAACAGGAACATTCAGGGTCTCACAGCCTAGCAAAGACTTCACTTTACCTTGAGAGCAACCAGAATGGCTGAAACAGGCAGACATAAGTAGATCTGTGCATTCCAGGAATCACTCTGGTGCTGCTACAAAAGGGATTGGGAAGGTTCAAGAGTGAAGTTGGGAAAAAGCAAGCTGACAACTGCAGGAGATGTGCTGGAAAATTGTAAGGCCTCAGCCCACAGTTAGGGAGCAGATGAGACAAGAGACAGGAGAAAGAAATCTCTCAGCCCCACTTAAGAGATGTCTGGGAGGCAGATGGGGCTTGGTGGTTTAGGGGATGGAAGGATGGGGAAGGTGAATCAAGCACCAACACCCGAACTTCTGAGTCTGCAACATCACAGATAATAACATTTACAGGAAAGGAATAGGTTGAAAGGAAAAAACTAGATGCATATTTTGCAAGTTAAATGAGAGACGCCTGTGAGACGGATAGATAATGTCTAAATCATTAGAATTCAGACTGGCAGACAGATTAAACGCACACACATCAGAATACAGAGATCGTGCAGGTGGACATTCACATGAAGGAATCCAGAAGAGAAACTGAAGCACAGACAGGCAAGACCAATCCAGCAAGCTTTGGAAAAAAACAAGATCTTAAAGGAGGGACTGGAAAGGATGAATGTGAGAAGATCAAGGTGTAGTCGTAACTTCATTCCTAAAATATAGTGTTCTTATATATACAGTGGGCTTCCCAGATGGCGCTAGTGGTAAAGAAGCCATCTGCCAGTGCAGGAGATGAAAGGGACAGGGGATGGATCCCTGGAAAGATCCCCTGAAGAAGGAAATGGCAACCCACTCCAGTATTCTTGCCTGGACACGAATCTCATGGACAGAGGAGCCTGGAGAGCTACCGTCCTTGGGGTCACAAAGGGTCCAACATGACTGAAGCGACTTAGCACAGGCACATAAATACTTTAACAATTCAGAATGTTTTGATTTATAAGTTATTTTATGTAAATAGCAAATAACTTAGAAAGGCAGTCTCTCAGCAATTTTGTCCTTTCTTCCTCCAGTTAAATAAAAATAATACTGTCCACTTTATATGCACAATATTCTGTATTTAAGCTTTACTGGCTTTTCTGTGATAGTCTCATGCTAGTATAAATTTTCTTGCCCTCTGTGAGGCCAATGCCAGAATCGTTGGCACTGGGCTCTGTCTTCAGTAAAATACAACTTTCAGAAACAGTTAATGATAATCTGAACAAAAATAAGATGATTTACTGATGCCAGTGATCAATTCAAGATCATGACACCTCCAAATTTAAAATGCATGCAGTTTTGCAGGATAAATGATGTTGTACTTCAATCCCATATTCAAAGTTGAAAAAGAGGTGATTTTTTAAAATGTAACTCAATGGAAACATCAGCAAATATTAATTTATGTTTTGGACATCAAAGAACAGAGCCACTCAACCACACAAATGAAGCATGGACTTTCAAAAATTTTTCTACTTGATTAGTAAATAGAGCATGAAAACATAGACTTTTACCCTGCTAATAGTGTTTTAGGGATAAAATTAATATACAAGAGCACTTTCCCTTTAATGTTCTCTGAATAAAATATCATACATTACTATGTAATACTACATATTACTAGTAATTATCTATTATCTTTTCCTAAGGACCAAGGCAAGACAAGGGTTAATGGCAGACAACCAAAATCCAGATCCCACAACTGATTGCTCCAAAAACTACTCTGTATTAATTAATTCTAAAGTCAATTAAGGGACTAATAAGCTATTAAATCTAAAAGCTCAAAAGACCAGATAAAGGATAAAAAGCACTCAACCGCTAAAGGATACCCTACATATTTGAAAGTTAGCATTTTGTTCTTAGTTTACTTTGCATGTTCCAGTTACGACAATGCCGTTATATAAGCTGGTCCTGTTCAAACAATAAGCGGATAGCTGAGGTGCCCTCAGGCTTAGTTTTATAACTTTAACGATATTATTAATCACATACTCATAAAAATTATGACTGTGAGATGTGGACTGGGAATTGAGGATGACCTCTGCCAAAGTTCACGGGGTCCCATCTGTATGGGAAATCATGACCAGGCCACAGAAGAGAGGACCCCCAGGAGCAGCCTTCTCCTGACTACCTGCTGCTTCCAAAACACGGGCCAGACATGAGCTACACACACTGTCAGGATCAAACAGAGGCCAAAAGCCATCGCTTATTTCATGGGGGCTCAGAAATTAACTTTAACCAAATTACATCTTTTTCTAAAGAAGCTTTATCGTAACAAAAGCTCACAATCGGCTCCAGGAAAAAAAAAAAATTATCTGAACAACTAAATAGTTATCAAACTAAACAGCAAACTACCTACTGCTCTTTATAAAACAATTTTCTAAGCCTGCAATCCTTTAGAATTAGTCAGATGAATGAGATATAGTACGTATCGCAAATGCGTCTCCATTTTCATCCCTTAAAGGTAAGCTTTGGGAGAAGGGCAGCATATGCTCCCCTTTACTTATTTTTTTTTAATCTTTCATTTTGGAATATTTTCAGAATTACAGAAAATTCACAAAAATAGTACAAAGAGCATATACATCCTTTACCCAGATTCCCCAATGTTAACATCTGACCACCTTTATTTACTCTGTCATTCATTGTTTCTCTCTTTATGTATACATACACAATTTCTTTTTTCTTAAACATTCGAGGCTAAGCTGCAGGTAAATACCTCTAAGTATCTCAGGGCACATCTCCTAAAACCAAGCCGAGTCTCTCCCGTAATCATAGTACAATGATCAAATCTAAAAATTAACACTGACAATGTATTATCATTTCATCTACAGACTTGATTCAAATTCCACCAGTTGTCCTATTTATGACCTTTTCTACAAAAGGAAAACATTTTTTTCCTGGTTCAGGAACTAATCCAGGATCACATGCTGCATTTAATTGTCATGTGTCCTTAGTTTGCTTTGATGTAGATAAGTTGATCCGTTTTTGTGTTTCTTGACCTTGACACTCTGGAAGAGTACAAGCCACTTATACTGTACACTTTCTTTCAGTTTGGTTTGCCTGATGTTTCCTCATGATTATATTCATGTTACACATTTTTGGCCAGAATAGCACAGAAAGAATGTGGACTTTTCAGTGCATCAAACCAAGAGGCACAGGCTCCTGATTTGTTCCATTACCAGTGATATTAATTTTAACCATTTGGGCAAGCTTCAAGGTTTAACCATTTTAAAGGTACTATTTTCCCCGTTTTGATTCATTAGTTATCATCTGAAGAGATATTATAAATTAAGCAAATACCTGCCTCTCATCGTATTTTCATCCACTAATTTTAACATCAATCACTGGTGATTCATCCAAACAATCTGGTGTTTGCCGAGTACTGATTTTTCTACACTTATTAGTTAAAAATCTACCGGAAGGAAGAGCTGTGAGCCCCACCCTCATTCACTTTTCTATTTGTATCACATAAACTCATGGACTCTTCATTTCATGGATTTTAATCTATTCCTAGCATTATTCATTTTCTTGCTGAGGTTTTCCCAGAATTGCCAACAGAAGCCCCTGAAAGCTGGTTCCTGGGTCTTTTTTTTTTTTTTGGCATATCCTCATTTCTTGAGCCACTTGATTACATTCTTATATAAGATCTCTCAGGCTCGTCTTCTACTCTTTCTGAAAGCAGCCATTTTTGAAGGAGTGCAGGTTCCACTTATGGGAGGATGGTCTTCACAGAACAAGCTCTGGGTGCCTGGTGTGCTCCTTGCTATGGGTGTCAGTGCTTCCATGACCTCTCAGCGGAACAGTAGTTCTCAGTCACTGGGCAAGACTTTCCCCTCGGGGACACATGGCAATGTCTGGAAGTCCATGACTGTCGCAACCGAGGAGATGGTACTGAAATTTAGTGGGGAGAGGCCAAGGACGTTGATAAACACCCTACAGTGCACAGACAGGACGGCCCCGCTCTACAACAAATACGTGTCTCCCCCAGACATCAGTGATGCTAAGGTTGAGAAATCCGGAGCTAGAAAGTGTGTGTGTGTGTGTGTGTGTGTGTGTGTGTGTGTGTGTGTGTGTGTGTATGTATGTATGTACACACACACACACACAATTACAAATGTAGTAACATGTATTTATTTATTTTTCAATCTATGTTAAAAACTATGAAGTCACCCTGAACTTACAACTCAGCACTGCAGGGTTCATTCCATGCTTTTCCATTCCCACATCTGTAACTCCTTTCTCTGACAATGAGAAACTTGGCTCCTCTTATCCACAATACATATATTTATTTCCTCAATCCCAGAATATACATCAACTGGTTTCAGAGCTGCTAAACCACGAACTAAGAAAAATAAACCTACTAACTAGAGCTTAGTGTTTGTTTAGACGTATTTTATCTCTACCTTGAGGGTATCCAGTAAAAATACTATTAAAAGTTATTTAGATTCACTTTCCCTCCCCACCTCCTTCAGCATGATTGTATTATTCATACCATCCTGTCCATCTGTTTGTTTGGATTTCTCTTTGAGTTTTTCCCCCAGAACATTAATGATTTTATGTATTCATTTTTAAATATTAAGATGGATCTACAGGTCAGAATTATACAAAAATGTATAATCTAAGAAGTCTTTCCCTTTCATCCCATGTACTATTTCCCGTCCCCTAATCATTTCCACCAGACCGTCCCACCACCTCCTACAAAAATGTCATCTTACTAGTCCTGGCCTTGCGTGTGTGTGTGTGTTTTCAAAACAGAGCAGATACATTTATATATTCTTATTTCTTCTAGCTGTCTGCCAATATCTGTTTTCCCTTCCTTCCTTTAATAAGAGAAGTGTTATGCTTCAGCTGAGGATATGGCCACCTTGCTATCCACTACATCTCCCATCTTTCTAGCACCTAGGTATGACCACCTAGACTCACCCCCAATAGGAGAGGAGCAGAAATAGAGGGTACTCTCTGGGTTAGGCCCTGAAAATCAGTGAGCATGAACTCCCCTGCTCCTGCTATCTTCCTGCTGAGCCTGGATGAGAGGCATGAAAAGCAGCTGCTCTGGGCCCTAAAATGAGAACCATCTGCTGTGATCCTGGAGTCACCCTACTGACCCTTGACACCTCCCTTCTCAACTGTTACCTGGGAGAGAAATTGAACTGTATCTCTCTCTCTATTTTCGATTCTGTTACAACTGCTTAGACTGGCTTAACTATGAAAAGCCATCAAGTGGGGAGAAGATGGTGCAAACCAGGAAACGGAGACAAGAGTGAAGCATGAGAAAAGGAGGCCTGAGAGACAGTGGCGCAAACGAGGCGGCGGAGTCCACGAAGAGGCAACGGGAAGACATAAAGCAGGGGAGTGCTCTCTGGGTTTGTACTTTGTACACCAACCCACTAAAGAGTCGACTGGTGCGGTAAGGAGGAGGTATGGAAAACCCACTCAGGAAGCAAGAGCTCTCATCTGGGACATCAAGTGTTGGCTTGGGGGTCCAGGGCCAGGGGACAGAAAGTGGAATCAAAACGTAATCAGACGAAGTGTACAGACCCTCAGAATGCATTTGAGACCACTTTTCTGAGCCCAAGTGCTCACCGCCGTTACTCTCAGAACTCTGCATCCACCACCCAGAGGGCAAACTTCTCTGCACATCCCTCATCCTTGGAACCTCAGAGGACTCAACCCCACCCTCCCTAGACACCCACTCCCTCTTTTCCAGGCTGGCCCACACTCGGTGAGACCACTGACTGGTTCGTCTACCACGGATCCAGCATCTTCACGGGACGTTCCACTCACCTCCTTAGTGGCCAGTTGCTTAGTTGTGCCCAACTCTGCGACCCCAAGGACTGTAGCCTGCCAGGCTCTTCTGTCCGTAGAATTTTCCAGGCAAGAATACTGGAGTGGATTGCCATTTCCTTCTCCAACCCACTTCCTTGCATTACCTGAAATCCTCAATGCCCTCAGGGACCTCACTTCTCCAGGGACCTCACTTCTCCAGCGACCCTCACTGCCGCTTCCAAAACATCACCTCTTCTAATCCTTGGAGAAACTTCCATTTCCTTGAGGTTCATTTTATTTGGTCAGTGAAGCTTCTCAATTATCTATCATCTCTCAGCATCCCTGGCACAATGCAATATTCACTAAAGAATTTACATTACCCAACTCTTGACCTTTCCTCTGATCCTAAGTCGTACCGCCCATGCAGGTGATCCATTCAATATTAGCTCAGTTCTTAGGATCACCTCTCAAATAATCTGTTCTCCCACTTTAGCCACCTAGTTCCATAATCACACTCTGAAATCACCTAATGTTTAGTAACTGAGCCACTTTCAAAGTCATCAATTCAAAACACGTAGACATCACTGGCCAACCATAACCCCCAACTTTCCAGCTTATTTCCCAAGTACGTTCCCTGGGCCAGTACTGAAACCTCCAATCTAGAATGTGAGATGTTCTATGCCAATTGCCCCTGGCTCTTCTGAGGAGTTAATGTTATGACATAGAAAGAGGCAAGAAAATAGAGATATAACAATAAAAACTTTGAATGGACCGTATTAGGGCTAAAAAAAAAAAAAACACAGGTAAAAAACACAATGCGGGGAACAACTGGGGAAATTCCCATATGGACAGTACATTAGATGATATTATGAACCGATGCCAGTTTTCTTTGATGAGGTAATGGTATTCTGTGGTTTTGCAGAAATATAATCTTACCCTTAAGGTGCCTTCTGAAGTATTTAGGAGTGATGTGTCAGGATGCCTGCAACTTTCTGTCAAATAGTTCAGGAAACAAACAGGAGGGGCGGGGGGAAGGGAGAAGATGAACAAAGGGAGAGATGAAGAAAAAAGCAAACACAGAAAGGCTTAACCATTGATCTAGATGAAGAGCGGACCAATGTGCAAAGTACTATCCATTCACCTTTCCTCTGGGTTTGAAAAATACCTAGAATTAAAACATCTGGGGCAATACCTAAAATTAAAAGAAAACCCCTCTTTTGAGCTAAAATAAGTTTTTTATATATATACATATAAAATATATATATGTATGTATTTCAATATGATGTAAAATTATTCTCTATGCTCGTTCAAACATAACTGAAGGGCAGGAAGATTTTAACTAAATGTTTGCACTATGCATTACTCTCCAAACTGCTTGTCTATTTTAGTAATATATACAGCTATCACAATTGCCCAGTATTTTATTGTGAAGATTTGTCCACTGAGTAGACACTGAGGCTCGTCAAAATTCTGGCTACTACAAACAAGACTGCTGTAAGTGTCTTTGTAAACAGCATCTCACAATTCAGTCTTTTCACACTGCAGGGCAGATTCCCCAAAATGGAAGAGTGAGATGAAAGGGCACCTACTTTTAACTTCTAGCGCTAGATTATTTTCCCAAAAGACAAGAGCAAGTTACACACTTCAGGGATGCATGCCTGAGTGTGCCCAGAGCCTTTACTTCTCCAGCATGGTGAGTTCCCGGCCTTTTTTAAAATGTTGCTATTCTGAGGAGTCATTTTAAGGAAGCACAAGTAAAATATTCTCAAGAGAGGCCCCTAGGAGTCCTAAAGTACTCACATTACTTTCAAAGGACAAAAAGGGAGAGGTGTGAAAAGACAGATACCCTCTTCTCCTCTAATTTCCCACTGTTTTGGCACCTACGAATTTACATTTCACTTATGTATTTTCCATCAAAGTATACTAGAAACTCGTTGAAATACAGACAGTATCTCTCTCTTATTCCTTCACTCAGTGAACAAATATTTACTATTCACCTACCATGTGTCAGGAACTGCTTAGCACTAGTAATACACAAGTAAACAAGATAAAAACACCACCAGTGCCCTCATGTACCTAATACTCTTGGGAAAATACAACAGCAATTAACTGCAGAACCAGTACTTTAATTACAGTTACGGTAAATGCTTTGAAAAAGAAGAACACGGTGCAATGAAAGCATGTGACTCAGCACACAGTACCAGGAATGGCCTAACTAGGCTTTCAATATGCCTTACTAATGGTTTAATACAGTTCACACAACACCAACGGACTGATAATGATTGATGGCATACAGTTTCTAAACTTGTGGTTTTACAATTGTAATGAGAAGAGGAAGAAAAGAAGATGGGAACTAAAGTTCCTGAACTCCGCAAGCCAGCACCGTGCCAATACCGTCCACGTACCTAACCCACTGAGTCCTCCTCACCAGTTCATAAGGCAGAGACTCACACCCCATTCCTTAAATGTAGACTGTGAGATTCAGAGACACAAAACTTCATGGTTATCAGTATTGAGGACACAGTAGGAATCCAAGCCGGTCTGATTTCTTTCTATTCTATCGCAGTGAATCAAAGGTAGAAATTTCAGACGAAGCCTGGAAAAATGTATCTGCATAATAAAATATATTTTGCTTTACACGTGGTACATTTATAAACTTCCAAGAATAGCAGTAGGCCTACTTTGTATTTAAGTCACTTAGTTTAAAAATATAGTAACTTGCATGCCTGCATATAGAGTACAGGAAGCAAATTAGTGGAAAACATGTTCATTTAAAAATAAAACATGAAGGACTTCCCTGGTGGTTCAGTGGCCAAGAATCCGCCTGCCAATGCAGTGGACAGGGGTTCAATCTCTGGTCTGGAAAGATTCCACATGCCATGGGGCACCTAAGCCTGTTCACCACAACTACGGAAGCCCACATGGTCTAGAGCATGTGCTCTGAAACAAGGAAGAACCACCAGAATGAGAAGCCCCTGTGCCACAACTAGAGTAGGCCCTGCTCACTGGCAACTAGAAACAGCCCATGCACAGCAATTAAAACTCAGCTCAGTCAGAAAATAAATTAACTGAACAATTAAACATGAAAATGTATTCTGTAAATATAAAAGAATATTCCTTTCAGAAGACAGCCGTAATGGAAAAAAAACTTACGTGCGACCAATACTAATTTAATATTTTGACAAACTGCCCATGTGCCATGCCACTGTTTTACAGTATCAAAGTTCAATAGAGATGTGATATGACAAAATATTCTTACTCAGACTATTTTGACTTCATGAATTTACCATTCAAGCTCATTATAATGAAACCTAAATTACTTTGCCAAAAAAGGTCCGTCTAGTCAAGGCCATGGTTTTTCCAGTAGTCATGAATGGATGTGAGAGTTAGCTGAGCACCGAAGAATGGATGCTTTTGAACTGTGGTGTTGGAGAAGACTCTTTTTTTTTTTTATTTAATTTTATTTTTAAACCTTACATAATTGTATTAGTTTTGCCAAATATCAAAATGAATCCACCACAGGTATACATGTGTTCCCCATCCTGAACCCTCCTCCCTCCTCCCTCCCCATACCATCCCTCTGGGTCGTCCCAGTGCACCAGCCCCAAGCATCCAGCATCATGCATTGAACCTGGACTGGCATCTCGTTTCATACATGACATTTCACATGTGAAATGGAGAAGACTCTTGAGAGTCCCTTGGACTGCAAGGAGATCCAACCAGTCCATTCTGAAGGAGATCAGTCCTGGGTGCACATTGGAAGGACTGATGTTGAAGCTGAAACTCCAGTACTCTGGCCACCTGATGCAAAGAGCTGACTCACTGGAAAAGACCCTGATGCTGGCAGGGATTGAGGGCAGGAGGAGAAGGGGATGACAGAGGATGAGATGGTTGGATGGCATCACCGACTCAATGGACATGAGTTTGGGTAAACTCCAGGAATTGTTGATGGACAGGGAGGCCTGGCATGCTGCAGTCCATGGGGTCGCAAACAGTTAGACATGATGCCATGAGCAACTGAACTGAACTGAAGTGAAATTAACCACTATCTTAAAGAATCCGCCAGCCAATGCAGGAGATACAGGTTCAATCCCTGGGTCAGGAAGATCCCTTGGAGAAGGAAATGGCAACCCATTCCAGTATTCTTGCTTGGGAAATTCTGTGGACAGAGGAGCCTGGCAGGCAATAGTCCATGGGGTTGCAAAGTCCCCATGGGGTCTCATGACTTAGCACCTAAAACAACAACAATAATTTAACAACCACAATAAAAATGCAATGATGGAGCAGGAATGTGGGTGTCGGGGGGAATATTTAGAAAGTGAAAGTGAAGTTGCTCAGTCGTGTCCGACTCTTTGTGACCCCATGGACTGTAGCCTACCAGGCTCCTCTGTCCATGAGATTCAACTTTAAAGTCCTCTGGGAATAATCTTGCCAAGTACCTTAATTATGTCTATGTATCACTTCCCTTGTGGCTCAGCTGGTAAAGAATCCACCTGCAATGTGGGAGACCTGGGCTCAATCCCTGGGTTGGGAAGATCCCCTGGAGAAGGGAATGGTTACCCATTCCAGTATTCTGGCCTGGAAAATTCCATGGACTGTATAGTCCATTGGGTCACAAAGAGTTGGACATGACTGAGGGACTTTCACTTCCTTATATATAGTTAAACACATACAAATACATGCACACACTCAAACTGGATGTGTGTCTCAAATATGCACTAGAATAATTTTGCAGCAATATTACTTCTGTAGCACAACAGACCTCTCAAGGCTGACTTAACCAATGTACAGAGAAAATATGCATCTGCTGCTTATGGTAGAACACAGCAGAGTTATAAAACCAGCAAACACTACACCATTAGGGCTAAAAAGGAGCTAGGGAAATAGCTAGAAAGAATGTGAAGGGAATTTTTCAAATTCTTAGAAGCTCTGAATATTGATGGCACTGTTAACAATCACATCTAGGTTCACTGTGGAGCTTTCCTTCTACAGATGGAGGTGAATCACCAGTACATGAGATTAGATACAATCACTGTCACTTACTAGCTAACAAATGGGAAGAAAAGAGGGTGACAGTAAAAGGGAAGGGAGGGAAGACAGTCCTCCTGCTATAACAAGAGAAAAACTGGAAGAGAAAACATGAGCATGAGTGATGGCTGCACGACTTATCTGCCAACGGATGAAAATTAGCAGGGCAAAGTAGATGTGTAAAAACAGAGTCACTAAATTGTCCCGGGCTGCTACTGGACAGCTGTCCAGACTGTTCATTGCACAAAGGCACTTGGTCAAGGGGCAAAGTAAGGGTCTGACCTGCTCCACTGCTAAGCTGGGCTCCGTGTCTCAGGGCTGGAGACACCCAGAGAATGGAGTACTTTCTCTAATTCATAAGAAGTTGCAGTCACTTGTCAAGACTTATGACCAACAGGCTGTGTCCACTCTGATGGAGGTTTTATGAAATTGTATGAAAGCTACACATGGGCTTGAGGGAGACTGTCTACTCCCCACTGTCATACTCCATCACCATCCCACCACCTCCAAAATTCAGCCTCCCAGCCTCACTGCTATATATAGTGATTCACCAGAAAAGAGCCAAACTGTACAGTCAGTCTTTCTCATGGACGTTCTTGTGGCTGTGAAATACACTCAGTTGTGTCCGACTCTTTGTGGCCCCATGGACAGCAGCCCACCAGGCCCCTCTGTCCATGGAATTCTCCAGGTAAGAATACTGGAATGGGTTGCCATTTCCTTCTGCAGGGGATCTTCCCAACCCAGGGATTGAATCTGGGTCGCCCACTTTGTAAACAGACTCTTTACTGACTGAACCACTAGGGAAGACCAGTGTTACTGTAGCAGAATGCTAGATAAGATGAAGCAGAATGCTAGAGAAGATGAAGTATGTTCTTAGATACACACAATTTATTCATAATTCAAAGTGAACTCATATTTCACACTTTAAATTTGATATGAAAGTCCATTACTCTGAAGTCGATGATAATTTATGTTAGGCTAAACTAAAATGATCTTTTCATTACTAATGAAAGTTGCTAATAAAATTTATACTGTAATTTACTCCTTAAGGGGAATAAGTATAACTTTAATTATTTAAATTTAATAGCTGCTCCTAATACCATTATCACCACACACCCTGAAGGCTTGCAGGATCACACTTGGTTATGCATTCTATATGTACATGAGGTAAGAGAATGGCATTTGCTAGAAAATATTTTACAATTTGCTCTAATTCAGAGAAACGAAGAGCTATTCCCTGTACTCTTATAGTAGTCAAATACAGGTCACAATGTTTTAATCTGCATACGTTTTTAAGTTTCATACTTCAAAACACTGCAAACAAATAAACAAAATCAGAAATAGACGAAACTGGCTGTTGAACTGCACTTGACAACAAGCGACTCCAGAATGAAGAGTACTAAACGTTCATCCAGGAGAGGTCATAAATGATAAGTTCAATCAAATAAGTTCATCTCAGATATAGATGTAAAGTATGGGATTGCTACAGAAAATGAAATACCTATTCTCAATTAGTATGTCAGCTTAATCCAAGCTTTTCTTACTTCTACTTAAACACGTAGTAAGCAAACGTTCTGGTGAATTCTCTACTTAATAAAGCTTCGTGCTGTTTCCCAGTACGAGGCTCCAGGTACAATAACATAACCTCAAGTGTTTGTTTTACCTCGAATAACATAACTATCCAGGGCATCTTCCATTCTCTTCAGTGCTTCTGTTCTATCAGAACCATATGTGATGAGCTAAAAGCAAGCAAACAAACGTTTATATAGACAGGTGGAGATCAATCTACCCGTAAGTCAAACATCTCATCCTAGTAAAAGTTAAAAGATTTCATAACACATTTCCAGAATATATTTTGAAATTTCATTCATTCAGTTGTTAGTACAAACTATGTCAATTAAGATTTTTTCAACTAAACAAATATCAGAAACCAGCTATTTCAGACTTTTCTCCTAGATTTCACTATCACAGAAAAGAGTCACTTGAGGTAAACCAAAATGTAACAAAAACAAGCATAAAAAAATCTGAAAGGAAAGCTATCAAAATTGTCAACATTTAGGATGGGATGAATATAAACATCTGGAATAGTGGAGGATTAGCCAAGATTTGTTTTTTCTCTCCCTTCAAGTTTGACACCCTGAATAGCTAATTTAACAAATAATAGAGCACAGAGGCAAAGGGTTCCTGTGTTAGAAAAACAGAAAATCCTACTGTTCTGTATGATTCGGGGCCTGTTTATGTGCTCTAGACCTTATACAAATTGGCAACAGGAACTTAAATATTCATAAAATAATTTTCTGGTTATTATATGAGACAATCTGTAGTTTGCAAGTTTTTGGTACATTTAATTAGCTTCAATATCAAGCCAGGTTGAAATTAATTTTCAGGTCATTTTTCTGAATAGCAATATAATTTATCTAAAAGTGAAACCATGTATCTATAATATTTTATGTATTTTTTATTTTAATTAAAGTGTTTCTCTAACAAAACACCTCAAGTTCATTTTAACAATATCACTGTAAAAACTTAAGTGAAAAAAGAAAAATGAAAAAATGGGTCATTTACTACATGAAAAAGCACACTTGGAAGGAAAAAAAAAACATCTTAAGAAACAAGTTTGGGAATTCCCTCATGGTCCAGTGGTTGGAACTCAGTGCACTCACTGCCAGGTCTTGGGTTCAATCCCTGGTTGGAGAACTAAGATCCCACAAACTGAGCAGCAAGGTCAAAAAAAAAAAAGAAGAAAGAAACAGGGGTTTCAACACAGGTCCATCACTTTAGAAAAAAAAAATATATATATATATATATATTCTAAATAAAATCCAGTTTCAACCACTAGCATCATAATTTTACATTCTGTAAGATTCAAAAACGTTAAAAGATCTAAAATTTTAAGTGGATTGGTTAATTTATTCTGGAAAGTCAAATTTCAAAAAGACATCTCATAGTCTCACATAAGATTTAATTATGCTAAATCTACGTAAGTAATTACTGATTCATAAAAACCGAAGCGACAAGGTGAAAAGTCCTCTTAACAAACACAGCCTATTACCTCAACTCCTTTATATCACCCCGTCATTCATACTTTCATCTCGGCAATGCTCACGACTGGTCAAGAAACAACATAATTCCTTCTCTCTGTACTGAGCTAGCTTGCTGCCACTGGTTAGAGAAGTTTGTTACTGTGGGGCTTGGGGTGACGGTGTGATTAGACTGGGGAGTGGGGAGTGCTGGCAACTAACAAGATGCTGAAATTTCTCTTAAGAGAAAGAAAAGCTGCCCAGCTTTCACTTTTCCATAGTTAGGTGGCCCTAACTATGTGTTTAATTACGGCACACGATTCAGGTAAAAGCCCCATTCCAGACTTTTTAATTATATATGTCCATTGTCATTCAGAAGAAAACTGAAAGGAACCATTAAGAGTCGAACTAACTTTCGAGATCATCGGATCATAATAAATGCTAATATCACTTCCTGGTTGAATGCCGCTGTCAACTCGGACCTGGGAGAAAGAAGAGAAGAGAAAAGACAGTTCATAGTGTGAAGCTATTTTTCTAACAACACATTTAATTTCCATGAGGCAGGTGGATAATTTTAATCTCAAATAATATTTCTGCTTCCAGGAAGTAGAAAAACAATCTAAAAATAAAGAGAGATCAAATTATCTTTATCTGTTATTACACAGTTCAGTGTATATATTTTTGTTAACCCACTAAAGGAAGAAACTAAGGAAGAGCAAAAAAAACAACCTTTCTACAGCACTATAGTGGGATGTGTTTGGAGCAATTTGAGGGTGCCTTCCAGCTGAAACAGAGCATGAGTCTGCCAGGCATTCCAGTGCGGTCCCCAGCCAGGCCACGCATCAGGACTCAGAGCTCTGCTCATCAGCTCCATAGGAACGCTGGTCCTGTGGCTTTCATCTCCGTAACACTTTCCTTTTCTGCCTCACCCTCTCAACTGTAAAACGCTTTTTTTTTTTTTTCTGTTACTGTCAGTCCCCTGAGAATTTAATGTTTACACAGCTTTTCTCACGGCTTTGCTTTGTAAGGACACAGCCCCAATTAGAGTTCTGATTTTGCCATTTTCATGGGAGGGGGGAACAAAGCACAAGTTCAAAATATTCTTTTGAAGAAGCTGATTGCTGTTAACCAGCCAACAAGTTAGTTAGTACATCGCTGAGTCTTGTTTTCATCTCCCTGTTTGATGACAGCAGTAAGGCACAAAGGTTAGCCATGTAAAACTTTCAAATGAGCAGTTGCTGAGGATGAAATATTTATTAAATTATTGTGCTGAAGTTTTGGAATCTGAAGTATTTAAAAGCTAATCAAAACAGTCGAGACAGTCAAACATGTCCTAGGGGTCTTGAGGATAGAAGGATTCAATGGAAGCTGCTAGAACAGCAGGACTTTGATGCCCAACATGGTTAAGGAGTGGGAAGAGAAGAGGCAAATTCACGGAGCTCTTCACCTGTGGGAAGAAGCCTGCCTCATAAACAGCCGCTCATCTGTCTGCAGCAAGGCAGAAAAAGGTCAACACAGCGGCTGTTAGGCCTTTAATATTTTAATTTAGGCAATTATCAAGGGACCACATGTAGACCCTCTTGTCTAGGATATCCACATGAGAGTTCGATGATGGCTTTATTAAACGGTGACATCAAAAGATAAGCCATGGTTTCATTCTCTTAAAAAAAAAAAATCATACTACTGTTATCTTCTTTGTAAGGTTTAGGAAGATAACATTAGCACATACCCAGAGTGCTTTTATGTATATACTTGTAAAAGTGTCATGCAAAAATATAGATATTTATATTTGCATTCACATTCATATAGAAAAACCTTCATTCTAAAGGAAAGTCATTCAGCACACTTAAAACATATATTTGGCTTTCTTATTTTCTGAAAACACACTTCAGGGCATAAGTTGAAGCTCTATGAAATTCACAGTGCTTATAAAAACTAGGAAAGAATTAATAGGGCAGCTGTAAAAGCAATAATATCATAATCTGCCTACTGGCCACATTTAAATGGCTCCAAAGTGACAACTGGTGGATCAAGTTACATAACAGAAAAGACATCTCAGAACTTGCATTTTTTAAATTTTAGTAGCAAAATGTTAAGGAGATGATTTTACCAGTATGCATTATTTAAAATCATAGCATGCTTGCTAAAGCTGTGTTTAAAATTGAGACTGGTGCAAGTATTAAAACTTTTGACTTTAAACATATGCTACCATTTACTACAAAAACTGCTACAAAACTAGTGTGGAACTTTGATGTTCAATCCACTGGTAAAATAACAGACAATAAAGAGCATTTATTACGTTCATCTATAGTTCATAACCTAAATTTTTAGTTACCTTGAATAACACCATCCTAAAAGTTAAGTTACCTAGGGCTCTTAGATATAACTGTGTCTTTGTTATTTGCTAAAATTATTATCACAGAAGTTACATCATTTCCATTTATATGGTAAAATAAAGATGTATTACATATAATCAACAAATATCTTTGTAAAGCAAATTGGCATTTCCAATTTAAAACTGAAACAAAACATGAAAACTCTGATTTATAATTTACTGTTTATGCAGCCTTTTTCCAAGTGATTGTCAGCTTTTTTAAAAAGTGTTCTAATAATGAATTAAAATTCAAATTAAGTCTCATTAAACAAAGCTTATACCAAAAATACATTTTAGCTTTTGCACTAAAACCTTTAGGAACAGAGTCAAGTGGAACTGACACCAAATTTCTGAGCAGAACAAAACTGTGGTCTGAAAATAACACATTTACAAAATATAGTGATCAAAGATAAGAAGAAACTCTTCACCTTTGCCACATAAGCAAACAGGAGACTTACAGAATGTGAAAAGCACAAACCATAAGTTAACTCTGAAGTAGGTATTCTTGTGACCAAAAAAGGTAAGCGCTGCAAAGTTAAAACTGAGTTAAAACTGATGGGGTTTAAGGCAGAAAGGAAGAAAACCCACCATCACCACCAATGCCCAAGCACCTGTGTGTGAGTCCCAAACCCTCGTTCGGAAACCTCAGGCATAATTTAAACATCTTTCTTCACACGGTGGACCCTGTGAAACTGCCAGCCGAGTCCCACCCTTCATTCTCGATTCACCTCTCCCCCTCAGCACAACTCCCAGCCCGCCATGTCTACCTGACAAGTGACAGCCCAATCTGATTAAATGCTTCCAAGGGAGGGGACTCATGGGCCGCCATGACAGGCCAAAAGTGATCACCATGGAGATACATAATTACAGCTGTCAACGCATCTACTGTCCTGCTGGCATCAAGTTGATTGCTCCCAGCAATAATGATAGACAAAGCTTGTGTGCACGCTCCCGCACCCAGTCACTTTATCTATTCCTTGGTCCATTTAGCTGACATGCAACATTCACACAAGCAAATAACAGCAGTAAGCAGAACATTTAAGGCATTTTAATTGTTTTTTCTTTCTATGGATGGCTCACAACTGCAAATGTTATTACATAAAACTCCTGCTGCAGCATTAATTGAAGAAAGATTTGGTGGGACAAAGACCGTAGGGGGTAGAGTTTGTCCATTATCACTTGTACTTTCAACAGGTCTCACGTTTGAAAATTGCAAATTGCAAAAACTTGCGAGGGCAAAATGTTTGACATCCTGTTAGCTGTTACAACATGGTGAAAACTTCTAACAACTCGAGTAATCATTATGAATTCTTATTTAATACTTTTTTTCTTTGATTAAAAAAATGCTTAGATATGTCCCTATGATACTTGTTTTCTCATCTGCTATTTAACGTCACACAATGCCTGTTAAATCTTTACAATTTTTTTTTCTGCCTTCAGGCTTTGAACACAGCATGGAGTCTCCAAGCCTGGAAAGGGTCAAGTCCCTTTAGAAAGCACATGGGCAAAAACAATTTAAAAAGTGAAATAAATCATATATCCAACAACATCTTCAAATTCAGAATTCTTCCTGTAATCTTTCACCATCTTCATACCAGTAATCAAACGGAATAATCATATTCACAGATGGTACAGCCTTGTCAGCCACTAGCTAACATAATGTCACAAATATACACACTTATTACCTTGATTAACAGAAAAGGTACATCCTTGTTCTTTTTATGCAAGAAAAATGATTTAAATAATAGCCATTAAATACAGAAGTATAAATGAAGTGAGCACTGGTCACTCGTAAGTGGTATACATACTGTGTACTTCTTAAAGTCCTTGACACGTAACAGAATGAGGCACGTTTTGCTTTCCTTAATCCATTTCAATTAACGAGCTGATTTTGTGCTGGAATTTCTTGACATCTGACTATATAGGGGAAGCTGAATTAGATTTATTGAAAAGATTACATTGTAATATAGGAAAGTCATTCCCCATTCTTAGGATGCCACAAACTTCTTCATTACAATTTTCAGAAGAACTGGGAACACTGGGAACTATCATTTATTTAGAAGCCAGTTGTCTCCAGACTTCCCTATTAGGTGAATTCTGACTTTCCTGCACATCATAAAGTACAAAATATTAAAAACAAAAAACTGTGATTCCCCATGAATTTCACTTGTCATTCAATTTACACCCTTCGGTGTTGACAAGCTTTAACATAAAAGTGTGACATAAATCAAGATTTTAACCTCTCACTTGGTATTGCAGCTTAATGACTTACACCAGGTAGATGTATTGGTTCTTCATACTGAGACAATCTCCCAACAGACGGCAAACCAAAAGACTTGTAGGGGTCCTGAAAGTTCAAAGAACAGGAAGCACAGCCTTTGAAATATAAATCAGCACAAGTAAGGTTAAATATTTGTACAATGAAGAAGCATTTTGGGGCATATTTACCAAATCACAGATTTCAGAATATTATTGTCTTCTCGCTCTAGACAACTTAGAAGTGTATTTAAAAAATCAAACAGAACTAAAAGCAGAATTTAGCCTGACCTTGATCATACTTTATTGAAACTGGTAAAATTCCAACTTTTTATAAATCTTCTTAGAATGCCTTGGGCAAAAATAAAATAACCTAGGCGCTACATCAAAACATACTCAAGTTCAGAACAACAAATGCAGTGCACTGAAGATATTTGTTTTTCTTACTCTCAAAACAGCTCACATATGGTAAGATTTGCGCGTTCTGATTCTCCAAATAAAGACCTGAAAAGTAACTCTGCATGTGCTTCTGGATAAACGCTCCATTTGTAAATATCTTAGATCATCAGAATAAATATTCAGTAAGTTCAGTATCATAACAATAGGGAAGAAAAAGAATACCACTCAAAATATAATGCAAAGAAAACTAACTAAGCCAAGAACTATTTCTCAAGATCCTTGAAAAGCATTCCAAAACAAGGTCCAGGATTGTTAAAACACAGATACTACTAATTTGCTTTTTATTTTACAGACAGGCTTCAATGTCTAAAAGTAAGAGATGGCATTAATGTTTCCTTGCATTTTTGTTTTAGTCATTTGAGAGAAGCATTTTCAGATGCTGGCTGCTTAATTATGTGGTTAATATAGTTATAAAATAATATTAAAGCACTGAACTGAGAGTTTATGAGTAAAATCCATAATTAAAATTGTAATTAAGAGCTTTGCAATTTAAATTTTAGTTGTGATTATTCATGTAAGAAATAAAAGTATTAGGGGGGAAACTGTTAAAAAAAATTAAACACTGAATTAACAACTGATGTGTAACTAGGGTAGCTCTTTAACATACACACAGAAATAAATGCTCCTGTTTATTTTCAATGTGGTTTGAAAATAAGCAAACAAAACAAAACCCACGGTCCATTCAAGCACAAGAATATTAAACTAATTCTTTCTCGCTCCTTAAACTGATTAGAAGCTATTCTTCCATCCAGAAACAACACATGAAAATTAATTAAACTCAATCTTTTAAAACTATTTTGAGTTATGTCAAAATGATCTAACCTTTCTTTTTCTGGTTCAGCTCTGAATTACATAATCAAATACTTGACCCCAAGTTACAGGACGCTGACTTTACCTTGTTGTTTAGTTATACGTGGTCCCATGACTCGGGACACAAACACCACCCTTCCTCCCGTCATCCCTCCTCCCAGTGTTCACTTTACCTCGGCATAAACTCGACATTCGACCGCCCAGCCGTTGATGGGAATATCGGCTTGTTTGTGCCTGAGAGGGTAACCCTTGGCAACACGTATCATTTCTTGGACCAGGTCCAGGCCAGTGATGCATTCTGTGACGGGATGCTCAACCTACAAGGACAAGACCTGCCCGTCAGTAGGTGTGGTGGTGGTGGTCCAGTCACTCAGTCGTGTCCCACTCTTTTGCGACCCCATGGGTTGCAGCCCACCAGGCTCCTCTGTACATGGGACTTCCCAGGCAAGAATACTAGAGTGAGATGCCATTTCCTTCTCCAGTGGATTTTCCAGACTCGGGGATCAAACCCATGTCTCCTGAATTGAAGGCAGATGCTTTACTACTAAGCCACCAGGGAAGCTCCAACAGATGTAGGAAAAAGTAAATAAATAGAAATAAGCAGGGACAATGTCAGCAATTTCTGGGTAAAATGAGGTTAATTATAATCATAGTTGACTTGAAAACTATCTAAGAGAATAAAATTAAAGCATCGATACCATATAGTACAAAGCTGGGTGAGAAAAACAGACACCCCAAAAGTGTTTGTAAACTGTCTCTACTACTTTTCCCAGTGTTTATTTTGATGGGGTTCAACCAGGTTCAACATTTTTAATTTTATACTAATTCTTCACTGACGATTACATATTTATAGCTAGCGTCCTCAGTGTGGCTGATCATCAGCCTGTTCTGCTACACTTAGCACGGCATCCGCAGAGGCAGCTTACGCTTTTCCACAGCACTAGTCCAGCCTGAGTCTCACCCACTCGCACGCTTTCACTAACCTGTCCTGACAAGCAACCAGATTAGCGTACTCTTGCATCAATGCAGTGTAGCAGAAAGGAGCAGATGGATCCTGCAGGTTGTTCTCCCTCCAGACCGGCGTGGGGAGTGCTTAGCATGCACAATGGCAACACTGAGCCAGTGAAATCACTGCTCTCTCAGCAAACTGCTGATAACTATTTTGGATGATGCTGTCGTGGGGATCCCTGGCCTTCCACCCTAGCGCATGGGATGCACATGTACAGAAACATGCACAAACATACAGGGATACTAACAGACACACTGTTATCAATCTGATCGATTGCTGACGAGATCCTGAACTTAACTGAGCTAAAATAAAGCCACTGAGGGTGTTGGTAAAGGGCAGGTCCTCTGCCTTCCATCTAAAGCCTTGAATAAGTTTTGAGAATATCAACTTTGGCCACATCAGCTGCTTCAATACCAGTTTCCTTTCTCATGAAAATTAAGCATGTTTTAAAAGCACTTCACTATAGTTTCTTTATCATGACATGTTATATTTCATACACTCTGACATGCGAAAAGGTCAATGAACAGACCAATTGTCTTTCCATCTTCAACTACACTAATTGAAGGACAGGACTTAGTCATTATAATAATCTTGAAGCTTATCATAAGCAGACAATGCCACGGTCTTAAAAAAAAAAAAGCTTTGTAAAAATAAACAGATGGCATCCATAATTAGCTCTGTGTGTGTTATGAGTTTGTTTACAGTTTCAACAACATTTTAAGACATTTTGACATAATTTTAATGACAAATCATCACTAAAATAAGCATCTACCCTTTGTAAAATATACGTAACACTTAAGTAAAGATTTTATTAGATAGTTTAGAATCTATATTCTTAAAAGCAAAACATGGTTTTGAGAGAAACAAGGTTCTGTATGATAAACATAATAAGAAAGGAACAAATGTAAAGCCATTCTATTATTGCTGGAAATGAATTTCACGTGAGAATGCATCTTACCACCCTAACTATTCAACCTACTATGTGACCAAGGGCTTTTTATATTAATACTATCCACTACCTTTGTTAAGTAAGAAAACATTTTTAAAAGCTCACAAAATGATTTAATTTCATCCTTCTATATCTATCGCTCAGAAAAGCACATACTATATACTAGACAAGGAAATATACATTAAAGGAATGAAGGAAAGAGTGGCAAATTCAGAGCCATGTCTCTAGTAAGTGGTAGAGGCAGGGTTGGAATCTCATCCCTCCAGAGGTGATATTAGCTGCCTGTTCTTCCTCATGGAAAAATGGATATGAAAGTATGTAGTAAAGATAAACAGCTAAACAATTATGTACTGTTACCTTTTATAAAATACATGATTATGAAAGGCTAAAGACCCAAATTCATTGTAAGGCTCTGTTACACCTTAGAAAACCTCCTTATAACTCCTTATAACTTATAACCTCCTTATTACTCCTTATAACTTATAACCTCCTTATAACTCCTTATAACTGTATAGGAAAAAAGTTTATTAAACTTCTATTGAATAGAATCTAAAATTGGACCCACTTTAACCCAATTTAGAGTTATATAACAGTAACACAACATTTTATAATCTTAGTGAGCCGCAATTATTACAAAATAAAATCAGCAGACAACTAAAATAACAGCTACCTACTAAAGACAAAATCATTAAAGAATTTTTAAAAAATATCCACTGAGGTTCAAGTATTGTTAAAGTACACAAAGTAGTCTGATGTACCTAAATTTTTCAGATAACAGAAATACGTCTTTTTAAAGGAAAACATAAATTTAAACATTTTTAAGAGAAATCCTTCTAAATACATTTTAACAGAATTCCAAAGTTATTCAACAGGATATGTGAAGCATTTCCTTTAGACCCTGTATTATTATTATCATCGGGCATCTTATAATTAAAACACTGACTAAATAACCATGTCTACCCCCCATTCCTGAAAACTTAAAAATAGTTTCCCTGTGCAAGTTAAACTCAATGCTTAAGAAGAACAGAGGTTACAAAGAGAAAAAATCATTCCCACGCCAAAACATAATTCATTAAATGTTTTAAAAATATCATTAAATAAAACAAAAAAGAAAGAAAAGGAAGGGAAGGGGGTAAAATCAATGGAAAGTAAAGGTTAACTGAAACAAAAGGTTATAAGAAGAAAAAAACACTGGCTTCTGGTAAACCAACAAATTCATCATGTCCAACCTAGAACACCATGTCCAACCTAGAATAAAAAACAACCTCTGAAAGTATGATGTTAATAAACATCTATTCTGAGGACTACTGTGTCGGGGGAGTACAAGGTTTCTGAGTAACTTCTATTTGGGAAACACTGAGTTAATCTAAGTTAAACAGGCTTTTGCTTTTTTTGAAAGACTCCTCAAACACATTAATCTGTAAATACGCCACAGGACTCTCTGAAAGGAGACTGTACAGCATTTATTTAACTGCACACCTCCTCCTTTTGCAGACAATCTTTATGGATTGAGAATTCCAAAGAACACACATTTAGAAACAATGCCTTAAAGATTCAAAATACTGGGTTGGCCAAAATGGTTGTTCGGGTTTTTCTGGAACATTGTACAGAAAAACCTGAATAAAATTTCTGGCTAACACACTACAAAACCCAATTCCCTTATGTGACTCTATCCTCGCCAAACAAATTGTTGGTCTTCACACATCAATTTCCTGCCCCAAAGAAATAAGTGCTAGTTCCAAGAAACGTATGAATGAAGGATCTTCCAGATAGTACGACTGTGCATTAGAGAGTAATATACTGACATCCTAGTACATGAAACCTTGGGGTTTGGGCAGCAAAATTAATACCTAGCCAAAAAAGCGAGTGAGAAGGAGAGAAAACATACACACACACACACACACACACACACACACACACACACAAACCCAAAAAAAGAGTGAAAGTCACTCAGTTGTGTCCGACTCTTTGCAACCCCATGGACTATACATACAGTCCATGGAATTCTCCAGGTCAGAATACTGGAGTGGGCAGCCTTTCCCTTCTCCAGGGCATCTCCCCAACCCAGGGATCAAAGCCATGTCTCCTGCATTACGGGCAGATTCTTTACCAGCTGAGCCACAAGGGAAGCCCAAGAATCCTGGAGTGAGTAGCCTATCCCTTCTCCAGCAGATCTTCCTGACCCAGGAATCGAACCAGGATGTCATGCATTGCAGGCAGATTCTTTACCAACTGAGCTATGAGGGAAGCCCATCCAAATCAGAATTTAATTCTCCAAGGCAAATTATTGACTGGGATGTATTTATCAGGTCAATGCCACCTTGGAGGTTCTGCTGCTGCTATTAGTTGCTAAATCGTGTCTGACTCTTTGCAACTCGATGGACTGTAGCCTCCAGACTCCTCTGTCCATGGAATTTTCCAGGCAAGAATACTGTAGTGGGTTGTTTTCTTCTCCAGGGGATCTTCCTGACTCAGGAATCGAATGTGCACCTCCTACACTGGCAGGTGGATTCTTTACCACTGAGCCACCTAGGAAGTATCGCAGGTTCTATCAAGAGCTTATAAATCAGCACTGGCAATGCCAATTATGAACCTCGTTATGAATCTTTTATTCAAACAGGTACAAATGACGATCATCAAATGCCATGTTAAGATCCATAATCACACTCAAAATCTATGAGTATGTATAGTTATATATGCCTACATTAGATGGTCACGGCCAGCCAGTTTTTTATAGATCTATTTGCAAATTTACTTTAGTTGTCTTCTCAGTCACCATCAAACTGTCACTACTGTCAGTATTTGAGTCTAGATTTCTTGCCACTCCCTCTAATTTTTTGCTTCAAATGTATTTCCCCCCAAAAAATGAATACCTGAGCTTATCAAATGCAATGGCAAAGTAAACCAGGTTTCACTTCACATGAGTACTTGATGTATCAAATTTCAATAGTAATAAACTTAGAAAAGCTAAATGTTTCTGGAATTGTGTTGTCATTATCTGCCTTTGTAAAAGTTATAATCATAAATTCTGCCACTGCCACTGTGATCTTTAGCTTTATTCCTCCTCAAATACCAACTGCGTGCGTGCATGCTAAGTCACTTCAGTTGTGTACAACTCTTTGCGACCCTACAGACCATAGCCCACCAGGCTCCTCTCTCCATGGGATTCTCCTGGCAAGAACATTAGAGTGGGCTGCCATGCCCTCCTCCAGGGGATCTTCCTGGTGATCTTCCAGTGATCGAACCTGCATCTCTCAAGTCGCCTGCATTGGCAGGTAGGCTCTTTACCACTAGGACCACCTGGGAAGTCCTAAATACCAATCAGGAAGTATCCAAAACTAGTGAAGGGAAGACAGATATTTCCAGAGTCATAAAGTCCTAAAGTATCCACCTATAAAATACCTTCATTAATGACAAGGGGAGAAACACGAACATTACGGTGGGGAAATCCAAGACATGCCACCTTAACCAAGGCAACATCACCAGTAACGGGATAAACAGACACTGCATGTCTCCTATAATGGTCCTCATGGAAGAACGGCATTTCTGTAATATTCTTGCTGAATATGCAATGTCCGGATATACTCAAGAGAAAAAAGACAAACACAAAATGAGGGACACTCTATAAAACAAATGGCCTGTGCTCATTTTAAAAAATGTCAAGGTCATAGGTGACCAAACAAAAGACTAAGGAACTGCTCCAGATAAAGACTAAAGAGTCATGGCAAGCAGACACAACATAGGATCCGGAACCAATATTAAAATGTTGTAATTTTACTATAAAAGACATTTGTGCACAACTAGTGACACGTGAAGATGGTCTGTGGACTGGGAGAGAGCAATATGTCATTGTTAGTATTCTGACGTTGATAATGGTACTGTGGCAACGTAAAAGAGCTTTCTTGTTTTTAGGGGATACATGTTTAGAGGTAAAGGAGCACCAGGCCTACAACTTACTCTGAAATGTTTCAGGTAAAGAGGACAGAGAGAAATTAAGATATGGGTATAGGATAAAAATAAAGCAAACGTAAATGTTAGTAAAGGGTGTTCAGATATTTTTAGTAATGTTTAGAAATTTTATAGACATCAGAAATAATTGTAAAATAAAACTTAATAAAAGTTAGAGCAACATCACCAAAGTTTTTGTTTTTATATTATGAAACATTATTAAGGTAAAGGTATCTGACTTGATTGACATTATCGTCTCTTCAATCAGAACCCTTCCACTGTGCTAAATAACCAAAAGCAGATAATTTGCTCAATGTGTTTTCTCTGACTTAAACTTTTAAATATACTTTATTATGCTGATTATCTAATAATTCTAAAGATTGTAAGAATGGGTAACTACATAACAGGCAAGCATTCCTCAAGGGGAATAAGATTCAGGCAAATTTTAATTACATACTGAAGTTAACTTCAAATGAATATTAACACTGAGGCATGTTTAAAAGTTTAAATGGGTGCTTCATTTAGATGTTTGTAACAAAACCCACCCTACTAAAGAATTACATAATTACTCAAGGTTACAGACGCTTGCTCCTTGGAAGAAAAGCTATGACAAACCTAGACAGCGTATTAAAAAGCAGAGACATCATTTTGCTGACAAAGGTCCATATAGCCACAGCTATGGTTTTTCCAGTAGTTGTGTACAGATATGAGAGTTGGACCATAAAGAAGGCTGAGCACCAAAGAATTGATGCTTTCAAATTGAGAGTCCCTTGGACTGCAAGATCAAACCAGTCACTCCTAAAGGAAATCAACCCTGAATGTTCACTGGAAGGACTCATGCTGAAGTTGAACCTCCACTACTTTGGCCACTTGATGTGAAGAGCTGACTCATTGGAAAGGACCCTGATGCTGGGAAAAACAGGGCAGGAGGAGAAGGGGACGACAGAGGATGAGATGGTTGGATGGCATCACCAACTCAATGGACATGATTTTGAGCAAATTCAGCAAGACAGTGAAGGACAGGGAAGCCTGGAATGCTGCAGTCCATGAGGTCGCAAAGAGTTGGACACAACTTAGTAACTCAACAACAACCACAAGTTTAAAAGAGGAGAAAGTCCTAAAGAGTGAGGAGAGGCATCAGACCAATGAACTATGTGTTAACTTGGCCGTTATACAGAAAGAGGGTGATGTAAAGTGTTCACAGTTCCTTAAACAGAGGGTAGGTTTTTTTTTAGGTGTTAAGTGGAGGCCCAGCTGCTTAGTCCAGGCAGCAGCTGTCCCTAAAAGCAGAAGACCCATGTACACATCATAACTAACATCTGCATGGCACTGAAATTTATCAAACCTCTCCATGTTCATGAACTTGCTCTCTGTTTCACTGTCATTTTACAGACAAGACACTTGAGATACTCACAAGAAGTGTGTGGTAAGAGAATGCTCTAACATCCAAATAATATTATGTTAAATTAACATAACTTAAAGTAACTTCTTTATTAAATACAAGTCTAATTGACAGATACTACAAAGACCCAGATTGTGAAAGCCATCTTTTGAAAGAACTTGTTCGATTCAACTGAGCAAAGCAGTATAGGTATGATTACCTGATGAGATATGAGGAAATTGTCCTGTTACATAAAATTGTGTTTCATAATGGTATTTGGCATAATAGGTCTCTATCTTTTTTCGTTTGTTGTTCTGGCCTGAAAGGACAACTGATGTCATTATTTTTGGTTTTGCGCTTTCAGGTCAGAGACAGTCTTTGTCCAAAATGGAATCTAACATATACCTATTAAAATACTGAAACTCTACCTCCTGGGAATACAGGATTTCAAAATAAAGATCTAAAGTTATTAAATTTTGATCCACAGGCCTCAAAGAAAAAAAGCACGTTGGGCAATAGGCCCCAACACATCATTCCTGTAAACTCACCTTGAAAATAATGGCTACATTCAAGGGTGGTGCTGAAAACTGAACAAATTTTATTACAGAGCTTTCCTGTTGACCCACACACAAACAGTCAGATGAAGAAAGGATAAGAGAACTATTAGGGGTTGAACTGTACTCCCCTCACTTCCGCCCAATTCATATATTTAAGTCCTAACCCCGAGTACTCAAAATATGACTATGTTTGGAGATGGGGTCTTTAAAGAGGCAATTAAGTTAAAATGAGGTCATTAAGGAGGGCTCTAATAAAATGTGACTGACGTTCTTGCAAGAAGAGATGAATACACAGATGACACGCAGCAAGAAAGGAAGACCACAAGGGGACCCAAGATGCCGAGTTCTAATCTGCAGGCCACAGAGAAAGGCCTCCAGACCAAGCCACTCTGCCACACCCTGATTTACACTCCTGACTCCACAAGTGTAACAAAACGGTGCTTAAGCCACTCAGCCTGTGATAAGCTGATGTGGTAACCCTAGGAAACAAATACAGGAACAAATTTGGAAGGTTCTAGATAAGAATCTGGAACTTGAAGACACCAACATAGTTTATAAAATGCTTCCAAACAAAAACTAATGAAAAATGTCTGACAAATTTAACTATTCATGTCTATTTAACAAAAGCTTCTTTCCTTCAATTTTCCAGTAAGACTCAAAGAAAGACATCAAGTGACAGCATAACATACCCTACTTTACGTTCTCAGTTTCCCAGGAAAGGAACTTCAAATATTCCAGAATATTCCGGTTCTGGCTAGCTCCAGCCAGTCTGAGAACCCTGGCCTCTGTGCTTTCAAATACAATCAAAATGTCAATTTCTGTCCAGATCTAAAATATTCCTCCTGGCAAGAAGGGAATTTTACAAATTAATTACAAATCCATTTCCCTGTAATTTCTCCTATTTCCACCAATTATTCTTTCAGTCAAACACCTTAACTCCATAAAAGGCTAAACTCTTTAAGTACATTTTTAAATTTAAAATTGCTCTGAAAATAAGAAAAAGATATTTGTTCAGTTATAGTCAATTCTCAGAAATCAGATTTAGGCTGCAATAATTCTTAACTTTTTAATTAAGTTATATTATATATATATAAATAAGTTAATAATTAATAATAAATATTAATATTATTATATAAAAATAATAAAATAAGGAAAACAAGGTTCCATACGATACAAAAATCCTTGATGGGATCTCTGATGGGATGTGGGGGTATCTGGCCTCCAGAGAATTTCAACAGCACTATTATTACACTTTTTCTTTCACAGCAAAAGTAGATTCCTCCTTCACTGTTGCAATCAGTATAAGCCACTGACTGAGATCTAACAAAGAGGATACAATTTAGATCTCTGTTCTTCAAGATGTGGAATAGCCAGCTGACCATATTTGGGCATTAAATTTAACATGTTACTCCTTTCTATTTGAGAGTTTTCTAGCCTTTTTTTTTTTTTTTTTTGCCTTTGTAGACAATATTAAGACTGCTTTTCAAAAAAAATAAAATCTATAATTACTTGGATTTGGAAATTAACAATTACATACACACACATACACACAATTTGGAAAGGTATAGTCAGGATCCACAATACTAATTTTAGCACAAAGATCTAAGCAGAAATAGCTTATCAATGTAACCCTTTAGTGAGTTTCATGTTCAGAAGAAAGATTTCCATCTCCATTTTTCTCTTACACAAAACTCTTAAAATGAAACAGAGACTTCTTCCAAAGCAGTTAGTATTTCAACTATGTTTGTTCATTTGCAACAATAATTTTTCAATCAACTGACAAAAGAATAAGAGGAAGTTATTATTAATTAATTTGTGGCCCAGTTTGCCACCTGAAAAAAAAAAAAAGACCACTTACAAGCTTTTTAAATTATAATGACGACAGTAATAGTGAACATATTAACCAATGTTTAACCAACATAGCATGCAGAATATTACTGGTAAGATTCCTACAGTTAGGAAGAAGAGTGAGTGCTTACTATTAACCAGACGCTATTTTCAGCAGTTAAATATTCATTCATTAATGCTCACAATCCTATCAAGTAAGTGCTACATTACTGTCACTTCACAGATGAGGGAAATGAAGCACAGTGAAGTTAAGGAACTTGCTTACAGACACACAGCTAGGAAGGAGCAGGGCTAGGATTTACTGGTGCTGAGTGAAAACAGAGGATGCTCATAATTTACGGAAACAATGATTAAATGAGCTCCCACTGGTCAGTTATGACTGTTTTGAACTGTTTTAGAGTCTAGAACCTCATAAAGTTTCTCCCTGGTAAAGTGTGTGTCCAATTTCAGAGGATCCACAGACTCCCCTCCAACTCATTAAAAAGCCCAGATAACCCAGCTTAGATGTTTCTGGTTTGGGAAGAGGGAAATAGCAACACGGTTCACTCCCCTCCAGGGTCTCTATCTCCCTCGACTTAGTGAGACACAGGGGACATGTGAAGCACTGCTATCTGGGGGCAGTGACAGCTGACAACAGGTAACAGGCTCTTCTCTCTCATGGGCTGGGATGAACTGAGAGACCAGCTTCAGAGAAGTCCAGGGAAGAATGTGAAAGGCACAGGTCACGGAGACGGCTTGGATCCTGCAGAGACTCACGCACCCTGGAGAGAAAGTCAACCAAGGCTTCAGAAGAGTCCCTGTTCTCTTTGCCAATGAATCCAAGTGGTCCATGTATGTTAGTTGGATGCTGATGTCTGGATCCTTGAGACAAGGAGAATGATGGGGACACAGGCTCCTTCTATCCTCGGGAGTAGATACAATCCTATCACCAACTACTTGAATATCACAACAAACAGGATTTGGTACTGACCACTCCAAAAAACCACAGCTAAACCACAGGAGAGGATGTACCCACCGAGAAAGGATAGGAATTCAGAATAATGATCATATAGGCCAAGTGATGGAGAAGGCAATGGCACCCCACTCCAGTACTCTTGTCTGGAAAATCCCATGGACGGAGGAGCCTGGTAGGCTGCAGACCATGGGGTCACGAAGAGTCGGACACCACTGAGCGACTTCACTTTCACTTTTCTCTTTCATGCATTGGAGAAGGAAATGGCAACCCACTCCAGTATTCTTGCCTGGAGAATCCCAGGGACGGGGGAGCCTGGTGGGCCGCCATCTATGGGGTCGCACAGAGTCGGACACGACTGAAGCGACTTAGCAGCAGCACCAGCAGCAGGCCAAGTGAATCTAAGCAAACTCCAGGAGACTGTGGAGGACAGAGAAGCCTGCTGTGCTGCAATCCATGGGGTCACAAAGAGTCAAATACAACTTAGCAACTGAACAACAATGCTAAGTGAAATAGAGCAGCTAAGGGACAGAAAAAAAAAAAAAGGAACTCTATCCAAAAAACCAGTAAAGGCACCTAGAAACTCCAAGAGTAGTGATATAAGAATACACACACACACACCACTCCACCTGCAATTAGACTTTCTGGGATAAAATAACATAAGGATCTTTATGGGGTGATGATATGTCCTACAACTGGATCCTGCTCTTTATAGAACAACTTTGTAAATGTTCCACCACTCACTGACTTGTCTTAGTGGTTTGCACTGCCGTAACAGAGTAACACAGACAGAGTGGCGTATAAACAACAGAAATGTGTTTCGCACAGGTCCAGGGGCTGGGAGGGAAGTTGAAGATCAAGGGACAGCTGATTCACTGTCTGATGAAGGCCGCGTCTCAGTCCACAGACGGCCACCTTCTCTCTGAGTCCATACATGCAGGAGGGGAAGGTTCTCTCTGGGGCACAAACCCCACCCATGAGGGCACCCCCTCATAATCTAATCACTTCCCAGAGGCCTTACCTCCCAAAACCATCACACTGGAGGGTAATGTATCAACATATGAATTTTGGAGAGACACAAACATTCAGCCTACTGTATTTGTATACTTAAAATGGGCTAATGTTATGATATACAAAGTATACCACAATAAAGACTATTAATTTCTTTTTCAATAGTTAAGTTAACATAGGGAGTTCCCTGGTGGTCTAGTGGTTAGGATTTGGTGCTTTCACTGCTATGGCTGGGGTTCAATCCCTGGTCAGGGAACTGAGATCCCACAAGCTGCGAGGCACGGGACAAAATTAATTAAAAAAAAAAAGTATAGAGTCATTTTCACTCATGCAAATTCTCATATAATTTAGCTCCTATGCACCAGTCCTCAGGAAGCTACTTAAAGACATGCTGTAGGGGAAAAAAAGGAATAAACCAACAGTGCTTAAGACAAAAGTCCAGGAGAAAAGAAATTTTTACAAAGAGAGGTAGAAGAAATTCTCAGGACAGGCAGAGAATGTAGTGGGTGAAAGGAAACCAGAGACTACTACACAATGGCAAAAGTGACCAAAAAACAAACAAAGCTCAATGAGTTTGAATGTAATGAAACACAGATCAAGAATGTGGATGAATCAGTGATAAATACACAGAAACCTAAGCCAGCACACAGACAAACCAGAAGACAGTTTTTAGCTACAGAGAAAGCAAAATGGTGCAGGAGAGTGAAAGTAATCTTAAGAGACAACATGACTGCTATGAACAGCATTCACACTGTGATCATAATAAAATCCCCGATACTGGGCTAACCCAAGTCATGACACAGTGATAGCAGAATCGTGAATCGCAGGCTCCCTTGTGAGATGGAGGCGATGATTCATTTTTCCTAATCAGCAGCACAGAAGCTGGAGCCTTCCTCCAGCCTTTTCCTCCCTCAGCAGCCATGGCTGTTCCTGGCCCAGAGCAGCAGATCCCTACACACATCGCTTCAAAGAGGCTCCCCTCTTCCACGTGGTTTCTCATTTCTCCTTTCTTTTTCCTTCCTTTCTTTTTCTTTTTTTTGGGGGGGGGGGTGGTGGTGGTGGTGGTGGGTGGGTATTGGTAATTACTCAGGGGTTGATATTGGGTCAAAAAGCCAGTAATGTGTTAATCCAGCTGTTTTAAGCCCCATAATTTTCAAGCCCCATAATCTTTCACCTTTATGAGATGAAAGTTCTTCAACTGTAAGGATAACCTTGTGTGTATGTGTGTTAGTTGGTCAGTCATGTCCAACTCTTTGCGACCTCATGGACTGCACAGCTTATCAGGCTCCCTGAGATTCTCCAGGCAAGACTACTGGAGTGGGTTGCCATTCCTTTCTCCAGGGGATCTTCCCAACCCAGGGATCAAACCTGAGTCTCCTGCACTGCAGGTGGATTCTTTACCACCTGAGCTACCGGAGAACATTATCACCCATCTAAGAAGTCAGAATATAGTACCATGGATACCTCTCAAAATAAATTCTTGATTTTAAAAAAAAGATACAAGAACCACCTAACCACAAGTGAATCAAAATGCAGACTGATTAATCATAAAGCTATGGTAAGATGCTGATTATGACCATGAAAGCAAGTTAAAACACCAAGGTATGATGAAAACACCTGAAGATACAGAACTACAGAAAAGCAAGTACAGTAATGTTATAATAATGAAAAGCTGACAATGAAAAGAGCAAAAATGAAGGGTTACGGAAGAAATCAGGATTAAATATAAGTATGCCAATTTCCACTCATTTTTATAAAAAAAGAAACAATATACTTTCAAATTGGAATATGAAGAAATGCGATGACAAAAAATATAAATACTTCCAATAATCATTTGTCACATTAAGAACATCTTTTAGGAATTAATATTTCAGTGGAAAATAAGAAACATTTATCTAATAGTTCAGCAATTTCATCATTTCAATTTCTTTTCCTTCTGTTAAATATAAATAAAATGAGCTAATTCAAAAAACAATATGGAGAAATAAGAGTAATGAGAAAGAAGAGTCCTACTGGCTACTGTATTATAATAAAAAGATATAACATCTAAAATAGTGTGGTACCAGCACATAAATAACAGAAAGGCTAAAAAAAAAGAAAACAGTAAAGTAAAAATCTGCATATATATGAGAATTCAGTACATAACGAAGAAGACTTGATTAACACCGAAAAGAATAATTATTCAGTAATGGCTGTGATAAACAGGTAGACATTTTGGAAAGAAAAAAAATCCCTGGTGAAATGAAAATTTCACCAAGGAAGATGACATAAGTACTAAAAGAAAACAAGGAAGAAAAATTGAGTAGAAAAGTCTAAGTATGTGATAACATCAGAAATAAGAGATTTAACAATTCAACTGCAAACTTTTAAAACAAAAATTTTCTCCCTAGAAAGAAAAACTACATCAAACTAAAAAAGACAGGTAAAAGGTGAGAGAAAAGTAGCTAGGAATCACATCTGTATATTTTATATCTGCATTCATTTGCTTATCTTGCCAGGAAACAAACAGTTTCCTGGACTGGAGAAGGAGGCAACTGTTAACTCACAGAGCATCTTCACACCATTTCTCACACCCTGGTTCCCCACGGTCTGATGTCCCTGTGCAGGCAGAGGGGGGTGCACCTATCACTAGAGAGCAACCCCACAACGATTCATCTAAACAGACATAAGCGATGCTGCCATGGAGAGAGAGCAAACTTGACTCTGGAAAGTAAATAAATCTTTCCAGAGAGAGAAGGGGAAAGGCCTGGAATGTCAACAAATGGCTCTGGGGAAAGATAAGACTTTCTCTCTAGCAAGCTCCATCTTTCGAGTTGTTATCATTTAATCAGGTGCCAGAGGTCTTTGCTTAGAAAGCCCTCACTCTGTAAAAATGTGAAAATATTCATGGAGCATTGCTTCCTGATGATATCACAAATGGCTAATTTCCTGAAAAAACATAAAACATCTACAACTCAATCAGATCAGATCAGTCGCTCAGTCGTGTCCGACTCTCTGCGATCCCATGAATCGCAGCACGCCAGGCCTCCCTGTCCATCACCAACTCCCGGAGTTCACTCAGACTCACGTCCATCGAGTCAGTGATGCCATCCAGCCATCTCATCCTCTGTCGTCCCCTTCTCCTCCTGCCCCCAATCCCTCCCAGCATCAGAGTCTTTTCCAATGAGTCAGCTCTTCGCATCAGGTGGCCAAAGTACTGGAGTTTCAGCTTTAGCATCATTCCTTCCAAAGAAATCCCAGGGCTGATCTCCTTCAGAATGGACTGGTTGGATCTCCTTGCAGTCCAAGGGACTCTCAAGAGTCTTCTCCAACACGACAGTTCAAAAGCATCAATTCTTCAGCACTCAGCCTTCTTCTCAGTCCAACTCTCACATCCATACATGACCACAGGAAAAATCATAGCCTTGACTAGACAGACCTTTGTTGGCAAAGTAATGTCTCTGCTTTTGAATATGCTATCTAGGTTGGTCATAACTTTCCTTCCAAGGAGTAAGCGTCTTTTAATTTCATGGCTGCAGTCACCATCTGTAGTGATTTTGGAGCCCAGAAAAATAAAGTCTGACACCGTTTCCACTGTTTCCCCATCTAGAAAACCCAAAGGGCAAAAGAAATGTACATGACTCTATGAAAAAAAATTCATCCTCACTCAGAAGAAAAACAAAATGAAAATATGGCACCATTTTTCACTATCATACACAGGGTCAAAGGCAAAGATCCTTTTAGCCATGCAAGTTCTCCTATAAAAGGCACCTTGATACTATTTCACTAAATTATACAAGAACCTATCATTTTCCAGGCAATTCTACTTTCACATGTGCAAAATCATAATATAAAAGGTATTTAATTGCACTATTTATGATAGCAAAATACTGGAAAAATTAAAAATAGGAAACTGGTGAAATGCATACTCATACAAATGAATATTCAAAATCATAATGAAGAAGATAACACTTTAAGTATGAAACACTGCTACTGCTGCTGCTGCTGCTGCTGCTGCTGCTAAGTCGCTTCAGTCGTGTCCGACTCTGTGCGACCCCATAGACAGCAGCCCAACAGGCCCCAACGTCCCTGGGATTCTCCAGGCAAGAACACTGGAGTGGGTTGCCATTTCCTCCTCCAATGCATGAAAGTGAAAAGTGAAAGTGAAGTCGCCCAGTCGTGTCCGACTCTTAGCGACCCCATGGACTGCAGCCTACCAGGCTCCTCCATCCATGGGATATTCTAGGCAAGAGTACTGGAGTGGGGTGCCACTGCCTTCTCTGAAGTATGAAACACTACAAAAGACAATTTTTAAGTAAAACAAAGGTTGCCTCTACAAGAAAAATACACAATTGTGATAACAAATGGGGTATGGGAAGTTATTTTTCCAATGTTTACTCTTATGGATATATTAGGTTTTTTTTTAACCAATGATTACTACTTCTTAGTATTTCAATTCAATAAAGTAAGAAAATTATTCAAGCAAAACTACATATTTCATTAAAATAAGATTTTAATAAAGTTGTATTTTTGGTATTTATCCATTTCTCTATCCATCTTTCAGATGCAGAGAAGGAAACATATAGGCATCGGTGGGTACATATGCACACTTCTACTAGGACAAGAGGTGGGGACCATTCCAATCAAAGGGAGTAAAACCTGATAAAGGCACACAGAGGTCAGACAGAACCCAGGAAAAAGAAAGGAGAGGTTAAGGCTACAGAGCAAAGGGACTTGTAATATAAAAGCATCTGAATTATATCTTTAGGAAAAAGAAAATAACCTCAGATATACAGATGATACCACTCTAATGGCAGAAACTGAAGAGGAACTAAGAGTCTCTTGAAGAAGGTGAGAGAGGAAAGTGAAAAAGCTGGCTTAAAGCTCAACATTCAAAAAACTGAGATCATGGGATCTGGTTCTATGACTTCTTGGCAAACAGATGGGGAAACAATGGAAACTGTGACAGATTTTATTTTCTTGGGGTCCAAAACCACTGAGAATGGTGACTGCAGCCATGAAATTAAGACACTTGCTCCTTGGAAGAAAAGCTATGACCAACCTAGACAGCATATTAAAAAGCAGAGACATTACTTTGCCAACAAAGGTCCATCTAGTCAAAGCTATGGTTTTTCCTGTGGTGATGTATGGATGTGAGAGTTGGACCATAAACAAGGTTGAGTATCAAAGAACTGATGCTCTCTAACTGTGGTCCTGGAGAAGACTCTTCAGAGTCCCTTGGACAGCAAGGAGATCCAACCAGTCAATCCTAAAGGAAATCAGTCCTGAATATTCATTGGAAGGACCGATGCTGAAGGCTGAAGCTCCAATACTTTGGCCAATCTGAAAAGAGCCTGATTCTGGGAAAGACTGAAGGCAAGAGGAGAAGCGACAACAGAAGATGACCTGGTTGGATGGCATCATTGACTCAATGGACATGAGTTTGGACAAACTTGGGGAGATGGTGAAGGTCAGGGAACCCTGGCCTGCTGTAGTTCACGAGATTACAGAGAGACAGGACTTAACAACACTGAACACCACCAACATAAAAGCATGTGAATTTTATCTTTAAGAAAAAGAAAACAGTGACTTTAAAAACAAACATATGAGGATGGCATAGATAAACCTGATACATAAATTCTCACCAAAGAGAGATAAAAACCAGTATTTATGCACCAAACCCAGTGACTTTCTCAGTGTTTCTCTTTAAGAAGAAATGGTATTTATTTCAAATGTCACTCTTAAGGAAATCTAGCAAAGTGAAGATGCTACTCACACTGTGTTACCAGGAAAAAAGTGTACAAGTTCTAATGCTGGAAAAAAGTGACAACTCAATCAGGAAATTTCAAGGAAAAAGAAGAAAAGAAAATTATAGCTCTCCAGCCTCAAACTGAAACACTAATTAGAGATAACATATATCTTAGAAGATAAAGAATTTGGTGAATGTGCCTTAAGTATTATAATTTAAGGTTAGTAAAGAAATTTGAAACAGAAAATCTACCATTAAAAGGACATCTGAATTGTTTAAACACTATCAGAAAGACATCTTTGAAATATCTAAGCATGGCTTTCGGGAATACTATAAAACACAAGATTCTTTTTTTCATGCTCCCATTCAGTCACAGCCTCCACCACCAAATATCCCTCCACCACACAGATGTTTCTTAAAAAAAATAAATAAATAATAATTTGTTTGGTAACTGACAAGACTACTATCCCTGGAAGCAAATGAAAGAGAGAAATGAGATATTATTAAACATTAAACAGGAGACACAAATTAATAATTATGCTATTATATAGCACAGATTTAGGCACTATCAGATTTTTTCCTGAAATTCATTTATGCATAATCTTTTTTTGAGGGTACTGAGCATAATTTCCTGGCAAGCCACTCATGATACAAATTGTAAACACAGGTACCTAAATGATTTAGACTGACAACACAGAATTATTTGATAATAAATATCAATTTTTGGAGGTCTTATACCAAAATTGACCACGGGACAAACTTGAAAAAACTTATGCGCTGAGATACATGAGCCAGAAACAAATAAAAAGTAAAGGATTCTTAAAAAAAAAATTGAACATAATAACAAAGTGCCCTAAAGAAAAATAAAAAACACTGATTATTAATTCTGCAAAATCTGCTAAGTATCCCAACTAAAGTCTAGTATTTATTAAGTCTTGAATACAATAAACATACATTGTAGTCACTTCAAATTGCCTTCAGGATCATATTACAAAGCTATTATTCTCATCATGATATAATCAAGTCTCCATTTTAATAAAAAACATGATTTCCCAGCTAATCATATAATTAGACATACTTCATTATAAAGATATATATTTAATCAAAATCAAATTAATCTCTACAAGTCTGTCAATTCTGAAGATATCCACAACAACAGGATAGAGGCTAAAAAAGTGACTTAAACAGAAGTACTGTAAGTTTTTAGCAAAAACTACTAAGGTTAATATTGTACAAATTATAAATATGAATTACCCTTGGTCTCAAAATGCATCTAGATACACAAATTCTGCCACAGTATATGAAAATCTGTCCCATGGTATAATCTCATAAGTGTAATACTGAGAAAAGAAGCCATATACAAAAAATTCATATTTAATACAATCCCATGGACTGAAAGTTTAAAAAAGAAACAGGCAAAATTATTTCTATTGTCAAGGCATGCATAAAGGAAAGGAAGAACTATCCAGAAATATAAGGAAATGTTGTTTAGAATTCAGTCAGAATAATAAACAGGAAGATGGAGGCAGGATCTCTAAGAATGGGAAGAAGTTGAGGGGCAGGGGTAAGAAGTACTGGCATTTTGGTACTTCTAGATCCAACTGAGCTCCCATAAACTTTTGCTTTTAATAATTTTTTTCAACTACACATTTGTATTCTACATACTTTTCTGAATTTGTCAGTTTACAATTTAAATCAAAGAAAAGAGAGAAGAAGAAAGGAAATAAAGCCATCAGTGAGTTAACAGTATACCAGTGGCTTCCTGAAACCTTGCTTGGAATTGACCAAGTACGTCCCTGAAGTTAACAGTTCCAGGCGACCACTTAATTTCTCAATCTCACAACTGTGGCAGAGGTGTCCATTCCGCTAGAAGCCAGGTTGGATGGTTCAGTTCTGAGATTCATTCCCGAAAGCTCACTCTCAATACCTTTCCTTTCCCCGTCTCTTCCAAAGATTTGTAGGCACTTAATCCCTTTCTATGAGTCATATCTTGATTAGTTTCCCTTTTCAGCATATGAACCCTAACTAATGCACTTCATTAAGAAACATTCAAGAAAAAAAAAAAAAGAACTGGAATTTCCAATATAAAGTATTAGCAGTAACGAGGCAGAGGGGCTAGTCACTGACCATCAAATTAACATGATACTCATCTGTCATTTCCAACAGGTCTCTTAGCACCAACATAAAAACCAAATCTTTATTTCCCACTTTAAGGAATTGGTTTTTCACTTTTATAAAACCAAAAGGGGTGGTGAGAAAGGGAAAAGTTTAGGGGCATGGAGAGGAATGAAGAACAGAGGTTTTATTACCTGGAGTCTCGTGTTCATTTCCAAGAAATAAAAATTCTTCTTTGAGTCCACAAGGAATTCTACGGTTCCAGCAGAAGAATAACTCACTGCTTTGGCAAGGGCTACGGCTTGTTCTCCCATTGCTCTTCGCGTCTCAGAATCTAGAAAAATGCTGCAAATATACACAGAGTGACCACCTACATTTTGAACAAAAATTAAGTAATCTTTTGTGTGCATTAATTTTCTTTAAGTTTACTCAGATATGATCATCTATGTTGACTTAAGATTTCAAGGTATATGCTTTATATATGCTTAGAATATATGCTTACTGTTAATTAAGCATAACAGTTTGAAATAAACCAACTTCAAATTTTTATATAAAACTAACATCTGAACCAGTCAATCCTAAAAGAAATCAGTCCTGAATATTCACTGGAAGGACTGATGCTGAAGCTGAAACTCCAATACTTTGGCCACCTAATGCAAAGAACTGACTCACTGGAAAAGACCCTGATGCTGGGCAAGATTGAAGGCAGGAGGAGAAGGGTACAAAAGAGGATGAGTTGATTCCATGGCATCACCGGCTCAGTGGACATGAGTTTGAGCAAACTCCAGGAGTTGGTGATGGACAGGGAAGCCTGGCGTGCTGCAGTCCATGGGGTCGCAAAGAGTCGGACATGACTGAGAGACTGAACTGAACATCTGAACTTTCTACATTATACTGCAACTTTAATCAATCTATAAAATATACAGCTGCTTTAGCAAAACTAGTTGTTTACAACTAGTAAAATTTTACACATATATTCAGAATTTCTCCAAGTAAGATTGGAAGATGTGCTTTATGGAGAAAAGGTATGTTAGGTGAGATTGCTTCAAGCAAGTATTACAGTGCTGCTCACCAAGATAGTGAGTACAACATTAATGAATCAACAATATGCATAAAATAAGGTGTCTTTCAACAGAAACACATACAAAACAAGATTATGCATTAATCGGTTGATGAAAATGTTCTGACTCAAGGGTCACAGAAACTTAACTCTATTTCCTGTGAGAGTAACACTTCAGTATTGTGACTTTATAAAACATAACTACCACAAATAATAAGAATCAACAGTACATCTAACAAATCCTCACAACTGTTGCTTCACAATAAAGAAGCACCTTCCAACAGACAAATACAGGGTTTCAATGAACCCTGAAAAGAATATTATCAGATCATTTCCACTTTTTCATATATTTTGTTTCTATGAAAGAAAGGCTCTGAGAAACAAAACATTGACTATTTTTCTATCTGTGGATTAAAATTAGTCTCAAATGTATAAGATTTAGATGACATCTTATAAACATTTTATTATGGAAGAGCATAATGAACTTGGGCTTCCCTGGTGGCTCAGCTGGTAAAGAATTCACAAGCAATGCAGGAGACCTGGGTTCCATCCCTGGGCTGGGAAGAGTCCCTGGAGGAGGACATGGCAACCCACTCCAGTGTTCTTGTCTGCAGAATCCCCATGGACAGAGGAGTCTGGCAGCTATGGTCCATGGGGTCACAAAGAGTCGGGAGATGACTGAGCGACTAAGCACATAATGAACTTGCATGTATCTGTTTGCCATATGTAACAATTATTACTTTACAACCACTTCTGTCCTGTCTAATGGCATGCCTACTTTTCTACCAGCCCACCCCTTTTTTTTTTTTAAAGAAAATACCAAATTAGGTATCACTTCTTCCATCAAAACTTCCATATCTATTTCTATAAGTATTTTCCTAACAATCACACTTTAAACATTAACAAGAACTCCTTAATAGCTTTAACATCTATATTAGTATTCGGATTTCCTAGATTATCTCATTAATTTTTTTTATAGCTGATCTCTTTGAATCAGGATCCAAATAAGTTCTAGCCACTGCATTTTACATCTTTGTGATTCTTTTAATTGGTAATGTCCTCTTCGCTTTCTTTAAGCCAAAAATCTGATCATTTTCCTGTCTCGTTCAGGCATAGATGACATTTCAACAATAACTGGATGACAGAATTAATGCAACCAAAAAAAAAAAAAAAAAAGGGAAGTGCAACTAAAGATTATCATCATAACATCTGGATAATCGCAAGCACAGCTGAGTAAAACTACTCTCACCTGTCATGGTGAGAATGGTCCTGCTCATTCCCTTGTCATAAACTCTCCTAGTGATCCTTAGAGCTGCAGACAAGCTCATCACTGTGCTCAAAGCCCAGAGGTAGAGACTTCCCTGGTGATCCAGTGATAAAGAATCTGCCTTGAAATGCAGAGGACATGAGTCTGATCCCTGGTCAGGGAACCAAGATCCCACATGCTGTGGGACAACTAATAGATCCTACTATTACTGTTAAAGTAATTTCAGCTCTATTAAATAGTTTTTATTACAATGGGAAAGAATCATAAGAAATATAGAAAATCAGACTACTCTGTAGTTTCCTCAGGAGAAGCGCTTACCTTGGTGCTTCCTCCACCACTTTCTGATTTCTTCTCTGAATTGAGCACTCTCTTTCATTGAGCCACAAGGCATTCCCATGTTTATCACCTAAAACCTGAAACAGCAATAATACCACTTGAAAAATTATACAGCCATATCCACAGCACACATGCCCAGTTAACATTTCTCCATGTAACACCCCCTGGTTTTTAATACTCCGACCTCCTAAAACACAAGACACCACTCAAATACAGTTTCCTTGTGGTTGACATCAGTGAAAGAAAATTTTATTATCTACCACTCCAAAACTCAATGGAACATTTTTATTAAAAAGACTTGAGGAAAAAAATTTTCATGTTACATTTCCGATATACTGGGTAAAATATCAGAATCAATTGTACAAATTTGTGAAGGATACTGAACATCAGTAAAGGGAATACATCTTAGATTTCAATAGCACTTGGGAGAGCCACGGTGCTATGATAAACATTTACTTGTTAATACCGCAATGTCTGTTGATCGGAAAATGCTATTTCATTTACAACCGATATGCAGTCTGTTCTATTATACAGTGATATTTTTACTGTGTTTTATTTTTGTTATAAGAAACTAGTAGAAAGTTTGGGGTTAGTATATACCATTATGGTTTTTCCCATTTGGGATAGTGAGAAATAAACTGGAGCTTTTCATTTTAATATTTATTTATATATTTACTATTTGTGCTGGGTCTTAGTTGCAGCATGTGGGATCTAGATCCCTGGGCAGGGATCGAACCCAGGCCCCCTGCATTGGGAGCCTGGAGTCTTGGCCACTGGACCACCAGGGAAGTCCCTAGAGTTTTTAATTGTAATAAAAATATTAAAATATTGAATGAGACACGCTTTTACTTTAAAAAAAACAAATACCATTTATCTGAAATTCAAATTTAACATGTATTTCCTTACCTAAACCTGGCAACCCTAAAACATGCTTTTTGTTCATGTTTTCCCATGAAAAAAAAAAAAAACCCAGTCCTAAGTGTTCATTGGAGCATGAAACTCCAATACTCTGGCCACCTCATGCAAAGAGTTGACTCATTGGAAAAGACCCTGATGCTGGGAGGGATTGGAGGCAGGAGGAGAATGGGATGACACAGGATGAGATGGCTGGATGGCATCCCTGACTTGATGGACATGCGTTTGGGTGGACTCTGGGAGTTGGTGATGGGACAGGGAGGCCTGGCGTGCTGCGATTCATGGGGTCGCAAAGAGTCGGACACGACTGAGTGACTGAACTGAACTGAATCAATTTTCATGATTAAGGAGTAGGTGTATATTACTGAATGCATATATTTAAGCTAATGGAGATAAAAGCTATTCTAGAAGCAAAAAGAGTAGGCCCTAATTTAAATTCTAAACAGCTATGTAATCTTTCTGGGCAAGTCACTCTGTTTCTTCATGCATCATTAATAGTAGATATCATCTTAATATTTTATATGGCTCCTGGAAACACTGAAAAGATCGTGATTTAACAATATTATTAAACAATAAAATGAACAGTTAATACATGATTGCATGATTAATTTTTAGGAATTTAAACCTATCCAAACCTCAAGAATGCTTCCAAAGGGAAACATTACAGCAATGAAATCCAATAAGTTGGAATTTTATTTCTAAGACTCAAAAGTGACCATAGAACTACATCCAGAATTATTTTTAAATGTTAAATTTATTCTACCTTTTCTTAGTCTAATTGATGTAGCGGTGAAAGTAGACTTAGCCTCCAAGAAATAAAGTGACAACAATCAAGGATTCTCAGAAACATTTTCAACTGTAAAATATTAGATTCAAATATACATAAATGATCTACTTTTTTTTTTCATTTTGGTCACAGAGTCAAGTTTGTTTTTCTCTAAAGTCTGCGCATAGTTTTTCTTCTGGCCACACCATGTGGCTTTTAGGATCTTAGTTCCCTGCCCAGGAACTGAACCTGGGCCACAGCAGTGAAAGCCCGGGGTCCTAACCACTGGACCACCAGGGAATTCCACTAAACAAATTGAGAGACGAAGTAACCGGACAACATTATTAAAAAAAAAAAAAAGTGCTTGTAAAGGAAGTTAATGCTCAATGCATCATGAGGTTTTTAAACTATCCATATTACCCTTTACAGACACGTGTGATAATGATTATGATTATAAAATGATCTCCCAGGTATCTAGTTTATTAGGAAAAGCTTCCTTGTTAATAGACCACTTCACATAATGCAAGTCTTTCAGCATCCACGGATCCAGCCCATAAAATGCCAGCAGCGCCCTGGTTTCAACAGAGCAGTGTCATTCCCACTGCACGACAAAGAACAAAGTATGTGATAGCTCCCTTCGAAAATAACACTACATATATATATATTCATCGACTATGGCAGGATATTCAAAAAACAGTAACAGTGTCAGCTTCCAGGGATGGAAACCAGGGTTGCTTGGAGACAAGAATGGAAGAAGGCTTGCTTTCTGTTGAATACCCTTTATCATGTGCACATACTAATAGTAATTAATTAAAATGAAGAAGGTAAATAAAAAAAAAAAAGAAAGCAACTCCCAAGTGCAGATCAGATCTGGGAAACACCTGTGCTGCCTATTTAAGTTACTGTAACTTTAACCTATGTTAAAAAAATATCAACATAAATATATGCCATGGTTAATTAAAATAAGCTAAAAGTTGACGTAGAAATATAATTATTTAACACAATACAACAAACATTTATTGAGTATCAGTAAAAAAAAAGTGATACTTTTTAGTGTGGAAAAAGTGAGATGGCTAAAGGTAATATGGCTTAAGCGGTCTTCTGATAGCACAAATAAGTGCTGGGTGGGGAATACAGAGAAGGGGAAAATCTATTTTGCCTCTAGGATCTTACAGGAAGGACAGCTCAAATACTAATATCTCCCCTAAATTAGTCTACTCAAATCCACATTTTGGTATCTGATGGGCATCTCAGCCTTCATCTGTTAATCTTCATACCCTGATTTCCTCCCCCAAATATGTACCTCTCACAGTCTTTCCCATCTCAGTAAAAGACAGTCCCATTCTTATCATTTCTTGGGCCAAAAGCCTGAAACTATCTCTGATGCCTAATTTTTCTTATATAGCACATCAATCTTTTGGAAATTCTAGTCTGCATTCACAAAACACCCTGAATTCGATCACCTCTCATCACCTCCACTACACGCTGGCCGAAAGGACTACCCTCTCAAACTATAATCAGTATAAAAACCTTAAGGACTCATAACAAAACAGATACAGAACCCTCAACATTCAATAATTTTTAAAAAGTCAAATTTGAAAGTGGGAGAGGGGAGGGCCAAGGATGAGACTTGAGCGGTCACTTCAGAAAATATGATATCCAGTTTTGGTTAATCAACTTAAAAAAAAAAAACAAAAACACATGTTCAATATCAATATTCATTAGGGAGATGCAAATTAAAACAGAGATACTATTACATGTCCACCAAATGGCTAGACATTAAAAAACTGAGAAATCAAATGTTGGTAAAGATGCCTGAACTGGGAACTTTCTATGAACAGTTCTATGAAGACCTACAAGACCTTCTAGAACTAACACCCAAATAAAGATGTCCTTTTCATTATAAGGGACTGGAATGCAAAAGTAGGAAGTCAAGAAATACCTGGGGTAACAGGAAAATTTGGTCTTGGAGCACACAATGAAGCAGGGCAAAGGCTAATAGAGTTTTGCCAAGAGAACACACTGGTCATAGCAAACACCCTCTTCAAACAACACAAGAGAAGACTCCACACAGCGATATCACCAGATGGTCAACACTGAAATCAGACTGATTATATTCTTTGCAGCCAGAGATGGAGAAGCTCTATACAGTCAGCAAAATATATACAAAATACATACACGGGAGCTGACTGTGGCTCAGATCATGAACTCCTTATTGCCAAATTCAGACTGAAATTGAAGAAAGTAGGGAAAACCACTAGGCCATTCAGGTATGACCTAAATCAAATCCCTTACAATTATACAGTGGAAGTGAGAAATAGATTCAAGGGATAAGATGTGACAGACAGAGTGCCTGATGAACTATGGACAGAGGTTCGTGACACTGTACAGCAGACAGAGATCAAGACCATCCCCAAGAAAAAGAAATGCAAAAAAGCAAAATGGCTGTCTGAGGAAGCCTTACAAATAGCTGTGAAAAGAAGAGAAGCGAAAAGCAAAGGAGAAAAGGAAAGATATACCCATTTGAATTCAGAGTTCCAAAGAATAGCAAGGAGAGGTAAGAAAGCTTTCCTCGGTGATCAGTGCAAAGGAACAGAGGAAGACAATATAATGGGAAAGACTAGAGATCTCTTCAAGAAAATTAGAGACACCAAGGGAACATTTCATGCAAAGATGGGCTCAATAAAAAACAGACCATTCACAATCACCCAAAAATTTAAGACAGGATGTATTCTAATAGGACTAAGTAATATTATTTTAAAGTCATAATGATTTGAAAGTATCTTAAAATGTACCAACCTGGATTTCTATATGACGGGGGTTATCAATAAATTTTTCTATTAGTAGCCTATCATCACCAAAACTAGAAGCAGCTTCTTGAGATGAAAACCGAAAACCATCCCTATGAAGAAAAAGAGAAGAGGCACATGAACACAAAACAAGCACAGCCCCTGACATAAGGAAAACTAGATAAAGGCTTACCGTTGCATACCTCTGAGCAGAGCAGAGAAAAATACACTGAACATACAAATAACTCAATTAACTCGGACTGAACAACAAGTCTTCCACTTACTAGTACTGTGACTCTGGGTAAATGCTTTAATTTCCCTGATCTTAGATTTTTATAAAAAGACGAATACCAAATACTTATTTCACCAACTGCTTTTAAAAAAGAGACATTTTAATAAGCCATCAAAGCATGTAAAATTTCATTTCTTTGACCTTAATATACCTTAATTCCACTAATAAAAATATATAAAAACGCGTATCCATTTGACTCAAAAGTGAGACAATGCACACAAAAATGTAAAGAACATAGGCAACTGCACAGCTGGGGCAAAACCACAGCAAATAAACTCAGTAAGAACAGGAGAGGGAAGTCCTCAAGAACATTTCCAAATATTTTAAGCACCCAACTTTGAATGGTCCCCCACACGTCCATACAGATCATTGTAATTTTTATCTTCTTTAAAATTGCTCAAAAATAGTTAACAAAAGAGAACAGCTTGATTTTTTAAATAAAAACATGAATTTAAATATTGTTATACATTTATTTCCAAACTACAATAACTTAAACATTATTAATTATTAAAATATGCTTACTAAAGTCACACACTTTGACATGAGTTCATTCAGTCTATTAAAAACTCAGACTTGCTTACTTAAAACTAATTGAGGATCTTATGTTCCATTCATCGATATATATAGAATATAAACTTTAATTCCTTTTACATGTAATTAATAGTTTTTTACACTTCAAATACCTGTATTTAATGTTCAACATTAAAATTCTTTTAATCCTTTCATTTGCAAACACTTCATCTGGCAATATTAGAAATAACTATCTCATTTGTTTGTGTGCTTGAAAAATATAACATTGCGAATAAACACTGACTAGAAGATGAATTTCAAAACATACTGCAAATATTTCTATCTCTCAGTGGTCTCAGAGAAAAAGTGTCATGTTTTCTTAGGCCTCCATTACTTTCACGATTTAAGGGAATGGAGTTTAGATCTCAGGAGACTGAAAACCTCAAAGAAACTAAAGCACGATGAATCATTGCTTTCAGTATCATATAACCCACTTCTTATTAGGTGGGATACAATGATTCACAAAGGAAAAACATAATACTTTACAGTTTGTCTCTGCTCTAATGATTTTAGAGTTTTTATTTTGCTTTGAAATCACAAATACCAAAAGTGAAAAATCAAAGTCTCCCAAATAAAGTATCAAGTTTGAGAGCATTTACCAACATGTTTTAGAATTCATGGAAAACTGCATGTAGATCATTTGTACCACTCAGTCATACAATCATTCCATAAATACTAACAGTGAAACTGAGGCTGGTGCATATATTATATATGTGATAGAAAAATAAAACAGAAACTGCCCTCACAACACCTGAAATCATATAGGGGTACTCCAAAATGTAGAGAGGATTAATTTTCCATTCATGCCACAACATTTCATTTAAATTGGCGTAAAGAAAAGGAAGCCAGAGATTGTGAAAATATATGAATTTATTTTCAATAACCTCCATGACTTTCACCCGAATTTAATATGTTGTGGTTGTTCAGTCGCCAAGTTGTGTCCAATTCTTTGCTACCCCATGGACTGCAGCATGCCATAACCAACTTTAAAAGTTTAAAAGTAAACTTTTAAAAAAATCTTTCAGATGTTCTAAAACTTCTAAGTACAGATGACACTTCCCTGAAGATGTTACAAAAGGGACATACTTCTTAGGATAATAAGCAGCTACTAAATTTTCTGAGGAATGTTAAAATTTTTGTGGAATATGTGAAAAATTTCTTCCTCAAGTTAGGAGAAAGGAAGGAATAAATGCAATTCAGCATTATGTCAACAGCTGGTGACTCCGAAAGACAATATATGGGTGTTTTCTGGACTGTTTCCTCAATTTTTTCAAAGTTTCTATTTTTCCAAATTAACAGAGGTTACAGAACAAATTTTTAAAATGAGGATCCTATATCATTATATCAAATAATGTCATACTTTTGTTAATCTCAGTACAGTTTTAGAGATGGCTTATTTATCAAGTTGAAGGGAATAATTTTAGGTAGAAAAGTATTTATGTACATACTTTTACTAGTTATATGAAAATATTTTGAAACAATACGCCATTTACTAGCCAGGAAAGGGTTAACTTATTTACCAAAGAGGCCCAATATAAGAATAGATATGGCGATTTCTGAAGACACTGAATTCTAAATTAAAATCCACTGGTTAAATACCAAATCCACTGGTGAAAATCCACTGGTGAAAATCACTGACTGTCAGGAAACTGATGAGTAATCTCACTATAAAAGAATATGTTACTAAGAGTAGCCTTGGAGAAATGACTGATAAAAAAACCTGACATCCTAAGAAGCATAATGAAAACTGCATGCAGGAGCTCCCTAGTGGTCCAGTGGCCAAGACTCCACACTCCCAATGTCGGGGGGGGGCCGGGTTCCATGTCTGGTCAGGAAACTAGATCCCACATGCCACAACTAAAGATTTTATATGGCACAGCTAAGACCTGGTACACCCAAAAAATAAATAATTTTTTAAAAAAAGACTAAATGCTAAGACTTTTAGTGAAATTGCTCTATAATTGCTATACAAAAGGGGAAAACACGGAGGAAAAAAGAGTTCACAAAATACACATCTCTTATAAAACCATTAAGTTGTGTTTAATATATATTTTTTTTTTTTTACTACAGAGACTATAGCAGATTGTGTTTTCCAAACATGGCCACAGTGGCATCTCCCACTCAACGTGCTCTTCTAAGAAACTTGCTACTCCTGCATGAGGAAGTGAAGTCTAACGTTCCTCCCCTTGAATTCAGGGGGAATTTGTGCTCACTGATAATCAAACAGTATGGTAGAAGGGATGCTGTGTATAAATTTTGAGACTGGATCATAAAAAGTGATACGGCTTTCTCTTGGATTTGAAACAAATGCTCTTGGACCTTTGGGTCACTAAATAAGAAATCAAAGCCACCATACTGTGAGGAAGCCCAAGCAACCCGTGGAGACGTCCACTAAATCACTGGGGTTACAAACAAAGCACAAGAGATAGCTTCAAAACCTGAACTTCAAAAGATAAAAGTCAAATAAGACAAATTATGTGGTAAAAATGGGACTACGCATGCCTCTTATCCTTAAGCCTGCTTCCGCCCACACACAGCAGCCAGCCAGCCCAATTGCCAACGTTTCAGAGAGGTAACCAATGCTCTGTAAGTCTCCACCATCAAAAGGAACACGGGGAGAAGAATTCCAGAGAGAAGCTAAGAAGCAGACCTTTCTTCAATTAAGCATTCTTCAACTGTGAAGACAAATGCCTTCATTCTGACCTTAACCTCTCAGCACTTCCCAAGAAATTTTCAAGTAAAGCAGTGTTGCAGCATAGCCATTTAATTCATATATATGAACTCCCCAGTAGTTCAGTTGGTAAAGAATATGCCTGCAATGCAGGAGACCTAGGTTCAATCCCTGAGTCAGGAAGATCCCTGGAGAAGGAAATGACTACCCACTCCAGTATTCTTGCCTGGGAAATCCCAAGGACTAAGGAGTCTAGCAGGCTACAGTCCACGGGGTTGCAAGAGTTAGACACGGCTTAGCGACTAAACCACCAAGGCCAAAGAGACAGTAAGAGCCAAACATATATATATATATATCTCTCTCTCTCTTAAACAGGGCCCGTAAGTCATCCTCAAGTACTTAAACTCTATATCCAATCATTCAGCAAATTCTGTTGCCTCTCCTTTCAGGATTAAATTCTTTCTTACCACTTCCACCATTACACTGGGGAAAGCCACCATCATCATTTTTCTTGCTTGAGTTATTTCAACAGCCCCCTGTCTGGTTTCCCTGATTCTGGGGTTCATGATTCTGTCCCCATTAAGTCTATTACCAAGATAGCTGCCAGAGTCATCCTTTTTAAAACTTAAGTCACAAAATCTTGACAACTGGTTCATCTGGATGATACACAGTACAGAAGTTCATTACATTCTTCTACACTGTTGTATGCCTGAAAATTTCTACAATTTGAAACATGTAAATAAGGTGAGGAATTTGTTGTCAAGTTCCATGATTGTGACTTCTCTACTGAAAACCCTCCAACAGCCTAAGTCTCACTAAGTATGGCCTACAAGGTCCCAGATAGTCTGTTCCCCATGTCCTCCTACCCCTCCCCAGCCCCCACCACCTGGCCACCTGCTTCTCTCCAGACCTGCTCCTGCATCACCACCTCCACACGTGCTCTTCCCCAGCCTGGTCCTCATCTTCATGTACTCTAACCTCACCACTCAAATATACCTACTCAGCAAGGACAATCCTGCCAGTCCTGTTTACAACGGGAATTCCTTCCAACACTCCCCATGCCTCTTCCTTTCCTCCTTTATTTTTTTTATATTGCTTATCATCCTCCACAATAGTATATGATTGATTTTCATCTTGTTCACTGTCTCTTCCTACCAGAATAGGTTTCTAAACCTTGTTTATGTCACGGATGCCTTTGGCAGGATCACGAAGCATTTGTCAAAATATGGCTCGAAGTGATTTAAAACATAGAAAAGAGTATGCATAGGGTTTCATAAGAAATTATATTGAAATAAAGGTATCAAGATATTCTTTAAAAACAAATTTGGGATATCCTGTAAGTGGCTCTTTATTGTTAATAAGCTCCAACAACAAGTCTAATTGTTACTTGTTGCTAATTGTTACACTGTTACTGAGAGGAACCTGCAATAACTGTGATGTGAAAATACAAGGGATTTCCCGAAGGCTGCAAAGCTCCACAGATACTACTACTGTTGTAGCTTGTTGTCTATATTGGAAGAAACACTAAATTCCAGGTATAGGCTAGTAAAAGAAACACGTACTTTTTTCCCCCTTATCCAGGTGCATGAACATCCCTGAACTCTATGCGTCTGTAAATTCAAAGGTTAAGAACTCCGGATCCAGTCATACACTGGCTATGGAGGAATAGAGGGTTCCCTCTATTGCATATTTCTGTTCATGGCTCTCTTCCTGGAAACTTACCAAAACACTGCTTGTCATATAGGAGGCTGCCAATATCAAACACCTCAATAACCACACCAATGCACCCAATGAGCTTCTTCATGCTGGGTAAGTGTAAGATGGGAGAGGAGACTCTGATGGGACCTTGGTCACTATGTGGTAGCATAACACTGAGCATGAGGCTGGGGTTGAAAGACTCGTCTTAGGCAAATATCATCACCCCCACCTCTGAATACAACCCAAGAAACAACGGTGTTTTGAGACAATCATCTTTTAGAGTTAAAACTGTCTGTGCAAGTCTGCAATGTGGTGTCTGTCCCCTCACATTTTAGGGTAATCTATTGCCCCTGAGAGATTTTTACCTTGTGAATTAAGTTCACTTTAGAACCTAACTTCTGTGCTTGCTTCGGCAGCACATATACTAAAAATTGGAACGATACAGAGATTAGCATGGCCCTTGCGCAAGGATGACACGCAAATTCGTGAAGCGGTCCAGATTTTTTCTCGCACAGTGTCCCAGGACCCTGCGGGGCGGTGGAGGCGCACCAAAGGAAAGAAAAAAAAAGAACCTAACTTCTGAATTAGCTTTGCACTGGATGGCTTTCATACCGATTACTCCTGATCTCTCTCTTTCAGAGATTTCAGGGAATGAGAAGGAAAGGAAAAGAAAAGGAGAAAAAAGAACTAACCATTTGGAAGACCAAATTACTTCTGGGTAGAGAAAGGGCAGGAAAGGCAACATTAATGATAATAATTCAGTGATTTTTTTCATCCCTTTCCTTCAAAAAATGACATAAATCTCTCTAACTGTCAAGCTTTGAAGTATGTAATAAAATCTGAATAGAGTCCCCTAAAACTTGCGTGGACAAGGCAGTTGTTAAAAAATTTATTTTTCTACTCACCATGATGTTATCAATACATTAAGTTTATAAAATTTTGTTTTCAAAGTCTCTTTTAATTTCTGAAACTACTACTAAGAAACTGTTCAAATACATAACAGAGTACACTGCATATGAACAACATACTATACTTTCAAATTCAAAAGGAAATATATTTCACACTATAAATTATATTGAAATACAGTAACACTATAAAGATAACACTAAAGTTATCAAAGTAGTTCACGATTTTTACAGATAATCAAGGGGAAGCAAATGAGTACTGAGTAATACATAAACAGATGAAATTACTACTGCTTTCAAATATATTAGATTCAAATCTTCTATCATATTCAGAACAGCCAAACATTAGCAATTTTTACCTAGAAGACAGAATCATGACTATAATCTTTAAAAATATACTGTAAAAGATAATCCTTTATTAATGTTTGAGATAGTAAAAAAAGAAAACTTTCTATAATAGGATAAACACCTAAATGTAAATAAGAAACGTTTCTGCTGAATATTAATTTTGCCCATCTAGAGGAGTAAAAATTAGATGATTGTTTTAATTATTCCATTATGCTTTTGGTATCTGTTTACCTGTCAGTTTAATAAAACTCCAGTGACTGCTATTTTCATCAAAAGTATATTTTGGACAGAATCTCACCTGGTCTCTTCATCATCCCAAGCGATCCGCATGCCCTTCCCACCACCGCCTGCTGAGGCCTTGATCATGACAGGGTAGCCTAACAGCAGGGAAGAATGAGACAGCAGTTCAGGCTTCGATCATCTGGATGCATGAACATGACAACTGACCACATGTTCAGAAACACAGAAGACAATAACTAATTTATTTTAAAGTTCCTTTCTTTAACATCAGGAAAATAATGCCGGTTAAGGATCTTACATATGTTTCATATATATTTTTAAATGAGTGTGATCATTTTTAAAAGAAAAAGACTGTGTGTACCAATAAATGCAACATTTTCCCCAATAAGAAAACATAATTTGACAGTGGATTCCAAAAATGAAAGTAGATACAGTATTAATTAACCAAAGATATAAGAAACAACTTATACAGCATTAAGGAAACACACACACAAACACATGCTTTCCTTTTCATTCCCCCAAACTGCTGTTTGCAGGCGTAACAAATTAAATTCCTTGTTTTCAAAAGTAATGATTTACAGGTACTTGAGGTATTTTCATCTGCAAAACTATAGGGAACCCCTGCAGTTTTTATCTGCAAGAAAGACACGATGGCTCTGGGAAAAATCAAGCCATGGCTGTTCTATTATGACTGGAGCTGAAGAGGCAGGGCCTGCTGCCATCATAGAGAAGCTACCATCATATACCATTCAGTCACCAGGGGATGAAACGCTGAAACGTGGGAGTATTACAAAAATACAACATCAGGCCCAAACCAGAGGACGCTTCCAGCCAAAGTCTTGTAAGAGAAAAGAAAAAAACTGCTGTGATTAAACAGGAATGAGTATTTAGAGTAGTTATAAAGTAAAAATTTTGACAGCATGAGTCATCTGTGATGACTGACCAAGAAAAGCTGTGAAGTCTCTGTGTTTAGAGGGTTTCTGACAATACGGTGGAGACACATGTCTGAGACCACTTGTTTGTGATCGTTTGTGAAGAAAGAGGTCAGGGAGGAGCCCTTCAAGGACTCCGCCCGCCCAGTGATGCTCTGTCAGCCCTGCGCTCTAGCTGTGGGATCTCTGAAGAAAAGGGCAGACAGGGCGAAATGCCACGGACATCTGACCCCTGAGCCACAGAACATCACTCTTAACTTCGACTTAGTTAACAGTGTTTCATAATTAATTCAGCTTTAAAAGTTTGGGTACTGGTTACACTTATGTGAGATAGATTTATGTGGGACAGCACTATAAAAGCAACACAGATGCAATAAGAACAAGAAAGATGAATATGCTATTTTCACACATGGAGCCGTATAATCTAGGAAGAAAGAGGCACAGGACCCCAGATAATTCTCTCAGTAGGAATTCAGAAAGGAATCATAGGAAAGAGAAAAAGGGATTAAGACAAGCATATTATATTGGGTTGGCCAAAAAGTTCATTCAGGTTTTTCCATAACATATGATGGAGAAACCCAAATAAACTTTTTGGCCAACCCAACAGACAGGAGGCTTCCCAGATGGCGCTAGCAGTAAAGAACCTGCCTGCTAACACAGGAGACAGAAGGGACACAGGTTAGATCCCTGGGTTGGGAAGATTTCCTGGAGGAGGACCTGGCAACCCAGTTCAGTATTCTTGCCTGGGAAATCTCATGGACAGAGGAGCCTGGCGGGCTAGAGTCCATGGGGTCGCACAGAGTCAGACACGACTGAAGCGACTTAGCAGCAGCAGTAGCAGCAGCAGCAGGATGAGCAGGATATGAACACAGTAGGCAGGAAGAACAGAAACAAAACAGAGGTGGGGAAACATAGAACAGGTTTAAGGAAGGACTGAAACCATCTGAAGTACAGAGTTTATCTGCAGGATGGCAGAGGAAAAGAGAACTGGACACATAAATTAGGTGCAAATTATCCTACATACTTCTGCATTCTACAGATTCTGCTTGAGAGTAACAAGAACATTATTTGTCTCTTAGCACTGCAGCCGCACAACGAATATCACATAAAGGAACTAGACTGAAATCAGTAAAGAAGAATTAGCTTGTTTTTGAGCAATGAAGAAACAATATCTAAAAATTAGAAATCAGCAGGCCTGAGATATCTTTTTAAAATCAACTTAAGGTCTTTATTAAAGTGATATTCCCCCATAAAACATGTTATCAATTCACCATCAAAAACTATTTATCCATGTGAACAGGAAACCTCAAGAGGAATGCTATCCGCACCTCATGTCTCTACCATTTCCAGTTCCCACTGAGGATTAGGAAATTTATTCTGATTCCAGTATTAATCTCATCTTAGTCATTTACTATGGGTCCTGGACTATTTAGGGATTTGTGAGGTTCAAAATAAGATTTGGAAATTTTCCTTGGTAACAAAAAACTAGATGGCAAAACAAGACAAGTAAAATCATTTGTCAACAACAAATTATTTTATGTTCAGTGCTGTCACTTCAGTCATGTCTGACTCTTTGCAACTTCATGGACTGTAACTCCCCAGGTCCCTCTGTCCATGGGATTATCCAGGCAAGAATACTGGAGTGGGTTGCCATGCCCTCCTCCAGTGGATCTTCCCAACCCAGAGAATGAACCCACATCTCTTATGCCTCCTGCATTGACAGGTAAGTTCTTTACCACTGACCCACCAGGGAAGCTCCCCTATTTTATGTTCAGAAGAGGTGAGACACTGTTAGGCATCGGGGTAATATATAATAAGACAATTGCAACATAGCGCCCCCAAAGGAGGCGATGCAGCAATAGACCTGTGAATACACACAACCCAGAAGAGAAGACTTCTTGACAAGAATTTAAGAAGCCAAATATTAAACGACAGAGACACGGGAAGAAACTGGTAGAAGTTGGTGACATTACAGTCATGAATTCAATGTAATTTTTGAGCTATAACTGAAAATAATATAATAGTAAGGTATTCTACTCAAAGTCTTATGCCAAGTAAGTCATTAAATTTCGGACAGCACATATTTTTATGCTGTCATCATGCCATGGAGAAATGAGAACTAGCCATTTGAAAAGGAGGGGAAAAAATATTCCACATAGATGATACTAAATAGTATCAAAAAGCCCAGTCCATCATCCCCACTTTCTTATTGTGTCTGTGACTCTAATTAGGGTAAGTTATGGGGTGCCAGGAACTGGAAGAAAAAGGAAAAAAAACATATTCAGTCAAAAGTTGGCATTCCCAGAAAAATCAGAAGTGATCAAGTTTGATGGCTTGCAACCCCTCACTTTTTCCAGCCTGGGTATGAAATATCCACTAACGTTCTCTCACATTGTTTAACCCATTAGAGTACTTATTCCTCTGTTCAACTTTTGTCTAGAACACATTTCTTTAAATTTATAATCTTTAGTTGACGTATGTTTGAAACAGAACAACCTTCCTTATCATAACAAAATAAAATTCTCCAAGGTTTTTAAAACGAGATGAAATCTCCTGATATGGTAAGATTGCTTTTAAAAAACAAAAAACAAATCTGTGCTGTTGGCACGTTTTCCCTCACCTTTACCATCCTCTCAATGGACGTCTGCCTGTGGCTCTAAGTCAGGCTGACTGACTGGGCTTCCCGGGTGGCTCAGCGGTAAAGAATCCACCTGCCAACTCGAGAGACACAAGAGCTGCAGGTCTGATCATCGGAAAAATCCCCTGGAGAAGGAAATGGCAACCCACTCCGGTATTCTTGCCTGGAGAGGTCCATGGACAGGGGAGCCTGGAGGGCTACAGTCCACAGGGTCGCAAAAGAGTCAGACGTGACTTGGCGACTAAACCATCAGTAGAGAGAGAGCTGTAACCCGGACCTAACTGTCGATACAGAGAAAGAGAAAGGTCTAGCCTTGTATTAGAGGTAGAGTCAGTACAATGTGTAGGCAGGATGTGGATGAAGGCAGCCTCTACGGCTTGGTGCTTTCCCACTCAGTTGTAATCCCAAGTCTAACTGTATTTCTTCACCACCACACCATGTTGAGCTGTACAAGACACACAGTGCATAATCTACACCCCTTTAAGCAAAACCTGCCCCTATACACAGGGGCATAATCCGATACTGTAAAGGCTGGTAAAATGACATCTTCATGACATAAATATCATGAGTCATATAATGAAGAATTTTATATAGTTTTTCACCTATAGCTTCTTCAATAAAAAATTCATAGACTGTAATGACTGATAGAGAAGGAAATGTAAAAAGAAAGGAAAAGTGAAATATTTCTTGAGAAATGTCCGATTCCTAATTTGGTGGTGCTAACCAGAAATCTCCTAACAGAGCTCCCTACTAATACAGTTGGTCCCATCAAACTATAAAGAGGTTAGCAAAATTCTTTAATATATACATATGATCACTTCTCTCTCCTACCTAAAATGGTAAGGGTTTACATTGATGAGTAAGCCATACATGTAAGAACTGTGCATGCTAAGTCACTTCAGTCATGTCCAACTCTTCCTAGGATCAGGAACAAGGCAAGGATGTCCTTTCTCACCCCTCCTATTCAACATCTTGCTATACGTCCCAGCTTAGGCAATAGGACAAGAAAAAGGTAAACAAATTAAGAAGGAAGAAATGTCATTAGCAGGAAATAAGATCATCTATGAAGAAAATCTCAAAAAATCAAGAACCACAACCACCAAAAAAACCCAAATGAACAAAAAAAAACCTTCTAAGACTAATGTAATTACAATTTGAATTGCATTCCCACATACCAGCAATGGAAACACTTGAAGTTAAAAACAATACCATTTACATTAGTACCCCAAAGAATAAAACACTTAGGCATAAATCTACAAAATATGTATAGTATCTATATGCAGAAAACTACAAAGTTCTGATGAATGAAATTAAGGAAGATCTAACTAAATAAATAGAGAAAAATTCCACATTCATGAACTAAATATTGTTGAGATATCAATTCTCCTAAATTGATCTATAGATTCAAAGCAATTCCAACCAAAACCCCATTAAGCTATTTTGTATATATCAACAAACTGATTTTAACATTTATATACAAAAGTAAGAGACCTGTAATGGCCAACACAGTATTAAAAGACAACAACAAATTCAAAAGACTGACATTACCCAACTTTAAGGCTTACTATAAAGCTACAGTAATAAAATCACCAAGATATTGGTAAAAGAACAGTCAAATCAATCAATGGAATAGCATGGAAAGCACGGAAATAAACTCACCCAAACACAGTGAATGATCTTTGACGAGAAAGCAAAAGTGACTCAATAGAGAAAAGACAATCACTTCAACAAATGTTGCTAGAACAACTGGAAATCCATGGGCAAAAAGTGAATCTAGATAAAGTCCTTCACATTTCACAAAAAGTTAACCCAGAGTGGATTGTAGCCCTAACTATATAATACTAAAGAATAAAATGTCTAGAAGATAAATAAGAGAAAATTTAAGTGACCTTTGGTTTGGCAAAGATTAATGAATAGTCATTAAGCATGTGAAAATATGCTCCACGGTATTAAGGAAACAGAAATCAAAATCACAATGAAATATAACTACATATCCATTAGAATGACTAAAACTACAAAAACAAGTATTCACAGGCATGGAGTAAGTAGGTAACTACAACTCTTGAAACACTGCTGGTGGAAGTGTAAAATGAAGGAAGCAATGTTTTTTAAAAGAACAGAAATTATCTATACCTTCAATGGCACCCCACTCCAGTACTCTTGCCTGGAAAATCCTGTAGACGGAGGAGCCTGGTAGGCTGCAGTCCATGCTAAGGGTCGGACACGACTGAGCGACTTCACTTTCACTTTTCACTTTCATGCATTGGAGAAGGAAATGGCAACCCACTCCAGTGTTCTTGCCTGGAGAATCCCAGGGACGGAGGAGCCTGGTGGGCTGCCGTCCATGCGGTCGCACGGAGTTGGACACGACTGAAGTGACTTAGCAGTAGCAGCAGTAATTGTAGTGACATGTACTAAAATTCTCTAACCTATACACTTAAAATAGTTAAGATTTTATTCTTCATAAAGCATTCCTCCATAAAAATGATTTTTATGAAGGAGCCGGACAAAAAGAACAGACCGCCTACAAAGGAGTAACAAAAATGAGACTGACAACTCTCTCTTCAACAGCTGCAGAGCACAGTATAGTACAAATATTCCAGCACTACGCTAACAGAAAACCACTATCAACCTGGACTTGCATACACACCAAAGTCATCTTTTAACAAAGAATGTGAATAGTCCCATTTAGACAAAAACTGAGTTAATTACCTGTAGAAACTTCTAAGGGGTAAATTCCAGGAAAAACAGAAATAATCCCATTTGTAAAGTCAGGGATGGGAAGAAGGAACAATGAACAAAGAAAATAAATATTTGAGTAAAGGTACATAAATATTAGCTATTTATAGCCCAGTAATAATGTCTAATTAGCAGGGTAAAGAATTAAGGAAATAAAATACAAGAAAGCATATAAGGAGGAAATCTTTGACAGGACAAAAAACTGTAGATTGAATCTTAAAGTAAGTAAACATTTTGAAAAGTTTAGGATACTGAGGAACACCTGAAGAACTGTCTCCAAATTCAAATTTCTACAGTAAACCCTGAAATAGAAATAAGCATAAAATTTCTATCACAGTGGAAAGGAGTGGGGGGGATGGGAATGGAATAAAGAAGAGAAATTTTAAAGGCAATCATTATCAAAAAGAAGTCATGAAAGGAGAGAAAGTAGAATCCAAGAAGTGGAACAAAAATAAAAAGAAGATAATATAAATAAATCAGAAAGTAGTAAATACAACAAATGTACATTGACTGCAATCTATGGTTAAAAGACAGTGCCAGTCTTGAACAGAAAAAGAAAAACATCAGTATATACACTTACAAGAGAGAGACCTCAATCAATAGACTACTGGTTGACTGGGAAAAAAAAAAAAAAAAAGAACATAGGAAAACACCAAAATAACCTGGTTTAGGCATAACAATACTGATAAAATGAAATTAGAAAGCAAACTCAAAAAAAGCCATATATTTGATAAAAAGTAAAATTAGCCAAGAAGACACATTACACTGCTATATTACCCATTAACTTCCTGGCAAGCAAGAAAACGTCACTAATCCACTCTCAAAAACTGATCAAATAGCCAAAAACATCACTAGAAGATTTGAACATCCCAATAGGCAGACTTGACCTACAAAACATGGCCTACAATAATATGAAAATACACACTCTGTTCAGGTACACATGGAAGATGTATTTAAAGTGATTTACTCCTTGGCCATAAAGCAATTCTCATCAAATTAGAAAGTTTCTAAATAAGAAAGATGATATTCACTAATCAGAAAGCAATTAGAAATATAACAAAAAGTTGAAACTGTTTGTTAATGTATTCCTAAATAGCCAGATTCAAAAATCATAACAGAACTCTGAAAATACTCAGAAATGAACAACTGTGGAAAATACATATTAAAATTATGAAACAGAGCTCTGTCCATCTCACCACTTTAGGACATTCCTCCAGCTGCTGGAAGTTTCATCAACCAAAAGCTGACTTGTCCTCAGCTTGTATTACTCCTTCCAAGGGGCAGCCTGCTGCACCCAAGGCTTAGTTAACATACGTGTATAACAGTTCAATCTTATTGCCCCAATTTGAGACAGCTATTTAATATAAAAGATCAGCCAATACTGGGCTTTCCTGACAGCTCAGTTGGCAAAGAATCTGCTTACAATGCAGGAGACCTGGGTTTGATCCCTGGGTTGGGAAGATCCCCTGAAGAAGGGAAAGGCTACCCGCTCCAGTATTTTGGCCTGGAGAATTCCATGGACTGTATAGTCCATAGGGTTGCAGAGAGTCACGACTGAGTAACTTCCACTTTTCAATACGCAGAACTCTTTGCAGGAAGAGCTAAGGCCGTTGTTGAGTCTGAGTCTCAACTCAATTCAAATCCCCCTTCAGTCCACAATTTCTTTCACTCCCTCATGTGCATTGGTCCCAAGAATATTCCCCAATAAAATTCCAGGGTCTGCTTTAAGACAGGTATCCAGTCTGTGACAGAGGAGCCATCTGGAAGGCTATTACAGTGATCTAGGCAAAAGATGACACTAGCTTGAACAAATGGAACCACAAGATAAATGGAGAAAAGGGGATGAATTCAAGATTTAGGACATGATGACGATGATATACAAACTGCAAAACCACATAATGCAATATAGTAGTGAATGCTGAATTACAGAGAACTGCTGATCAAAATCGAGACCCCTCTACTTCCTGCCTCCATGATCCGTGCCACTGTGGATGGCAGAACCTCCATCAGCCTCATACCTGGACAAGGCTGGCATAGAATAGAACTCCAATGCACCCACAGTCTTACCAACGGGAAGTGAACATGGAGGATGAGGAAAATCTTTGCTGTTTAAGGTTACAGGGCAGGGGCAATAAAAAGGTGTAACACTACAGCTCTGATAAATGAATGACAGTTGCACAGACTCAAATAAGAATTACCACATTACTAAGTTTTCCAAGGAAACATAATTCAAAATCTACTAGGCAATTTGGCTGCCATGCAACACTTGGCTACACTGAAAAGTTCCTACTGTGAAGACAAACAAGGAGATAGTTCAAATTCAAACAATTTGGAAAAATAAATTCCACCATCAATGCGTTTCCCATATTGTTATTTGGTCATAATGTTCCACTTTTTTGTTGTTGCCTTTTAATTATAAGTTAGTTATAGTTACTTCAGTCATTATCAATTTAGTATTGGTGTATCTTCAGAAGAGCACACTTCAGACTGAAGTGATATATATTTATATTTCTCTAGGGCCTATAATTATCCAGTAACTAGAACATAAACATATATGTGTTACAGTCCAACTATGATTTATTCATGTATCTACTACTACTGCAGATGAACATAATCTCTACAAAAGGTACCTAGAGGTGATCCTTATTATCACTGAGCTTTTACCACTGGAAAATGAAAAAGTGTAAAGTGGGCACAGGACATTTTGCCTTTCCTAAGATGGCTATGCACACATGAACACACGGATATCTATACAAATACACTGAGTTTAAATAGTATACACATAAAGATTTAATCAAGCTGTGCTATAAGAAAGTAAACCAGTACATAACAGTATTTGTTTAAATATGGCAAAGAGAGGCAATTAGGTTTTTTTTTTGTTTTCTTGGGAAAACTGATCTGGGCTACCTTTCCTCTACTCAGGCAAATAAAATATACTAGATCCCTAATTCTGATTCAGGGATCAGAAGTAAAGCATGGTTCAACATCTAGACTGGAGCAGAATGAGCTGTCAGAAAGTTTCCAAACATTATGTAGAGCCTTTTGCAATAGAGTGATAAAAAAAAGAAAAGGTATGCAAGAAGGAACAGCAATAAAACAACAAGAGAGACAGTGAGAACACATATAACGTGGTAAAATGCAGAGAGAGAACTTGTGAAACAATGCGGAAACCCGAAGTGTGTATATTGGAGCAACGAAAGAAAACGGAAGGACCCAACTGACGAAGAAAAGAGAGAAGGGCTGCAGAACACGGACTATCATTGTAACCTCAAATGACCACTAGACTTCAATAATATGAAAACTGCAAAATGAAAACCTCATTCTTTCATACTTTATGAGAATGAGAATACTTTAACACTATTTTCTTCAACATAATTTTTCCTTAGGCATTTCTTAGAAATCTCCTAATTAAATAAATGAATATTAAATATCTCTTCTACTGAGGACCAAATTAGAAAATGAATTAACACGATGTTAAGATTGGGGAAAAGATACAAATTGCAATATTTTTTCAAAAGCTTCCTTGACATATCTTTAACCACAAAGTCATATACAACATGTGAAAAGTTTTCTAAGCTGCATGAAAGAAAGAAAAGATTTGAGGTCTTAGCTAAGTATTTCTATCCCTCGTAGCATGAACAATTTGTTCTTCTATATTAAAAAAACAAGAGCAACTTTTTTAAACGTTATACCATGCCAAAAGGAAAACTAGCCAAAGGAAAGGAAAAAATAGCCAGGGCAGAGAAGAAAAGATAATATAGTTGCTACATACTTAAGAGACAGGGGCCAAGGTGGTAGGAAGACTAATATCAAGAAGAAATTTATGGGAGAGCCTAACCTGCAGAGAACGTAAGATATAACGTCATAGGTTAGTGTGACGCCAAGAAGGTTCATTAAAAGACTCTCCTATGTTTGAATCTTAAAACTTCCATTAGTCCTGCCTAATGAATCCAAGGACAGCCAAAATGGACTGACTTGCTATAGTCATTAACAATCACATACTAAGTTTACTTAAATAATCCTAGCTTTTTTTTTCTTTTTAGTTATCTGTTAGCTGAGAGTTTATCCTGGCTTACTTAATATTGCTACTCTTCCCAGATATCTCCATTACAAATTTGGAGATGAAGGGGGGGGGGGATGAGAAAAAATATTGTCAAATCATGATCTATAAATACTGTGAAAAAAAAAAAACCTTTAAAATGTGGGTCTACTTATTTCCATACTTATATAGACACCTCTATTTGGATTCATTCACTGAATAACCATTCACTTAATACATACTTATGTGATGTTCACTGTCTTAAGTACTAGAAATCTCCCACATTGCAGGTGGATTCTTTACTCTCTGAGCCACCAGGGAAGCCCAAGAATACGGGAGTGGGCAACCTATCCCTTCTCCAGCAGATCTTGCTGACCCAGGAATCGAACTGGGGATTCCTGCATTGCAGGCTGATTCTTTACCAGCTGGGCTACCAAGTAAGCCACTAGAAACTAGAAATACAAACTAACCCGTGGTCAATTTTACTATAAAATACTAAGCAAATGAACATAAAACAATCATTTTCAAAGAAAGAATTTGCTTAATGCAGAGAAAACCCCACACTATTTTAAGAGAAGAGCAACCCATCAAGGTAATTGAGTACAAGAGACAAGAGAGTATTTCCATATCAAACTAAATCCTGGGATTCTGCAGGGAAAGGAACAAACTTTATGAGATACTGTTCCAGCTTGATACTATTTTCTCTTTTCCATCAAAAATTCTTTACAACTCAATTCTTTATATCTCAGTCATTCACTCTTCCATTTAACAGAGAATTACTTGAGACAAATGTGTATACTTTTACTATTGGGTAGAGTGTCCTATATATATCTATAAAGTTTCATTGGTTTAAACTGTTACAATCTTTACTTCTTTACTGATCCTCTCTCTGGACCTTCTACTCATTATTTAAATTGTACTACTGAAGTCCCCAACTATTATTGTATAACTATCGATTTCCCTTTTCACGTCAATACTTACTTCGTGTATTTTTGGTCTTGGCTGTTTGGTGCGTATGTGTTTATAACAGTTGATACATAGTGTCTTTCATCTCTTTCAACAGTTTTAGACTTAAAGTCCATTTTGTCTGATAGACAAAATATATTTTAGTAGAGCCACCCCAGTTCTCTTGATTACTATCTGCATGGGATATCTATTTCTAATCTTTTGCTTTCAATCTACCTCTGTGTCTAGATCCAAAGTGAGTTTCTTAGAGACAGCATATAGTTGGATTTTTTTATCCATTCTGCCAATATCTGCCACAGTGAGATATCATTTCACACATACTAGGATGGCAATAATATTAAAAAAAAAAAAAAACAGAAAATAACAAATATTGGCAAGGATGAAAAGAAATTGGAAACCTCATACACTGCTAGTAGGAATGTAAGATGTTTCAGCCACTGGGGAAAACAGATTGGCAGTTCCTCAAAAAGTTAACCATAGAATTACCACGTAAACCAGCAATTCCACAACTAGGTATATACCAAAATAGTTGAAAACAGATACACAAACATCCATAGATATGCATATTCACAGCAGCACTATCTGCAACACGCAGTATATGGAAACAAACCAAATGTCCATCTGCAGCTAAATGAATAAATAAAATGTACTATAAACACACAATGGAATACTATTTGGGCTTCCCTGGTAGCTTAGCCGGTAACGAATCCACCTGCAATGCAGGAGACCCCAGTTTGATTCCTAGGTTGACCAGATCCCCTGAAGAAGGGACCGGCTACCCACTCCAGTATTCTGGAACAGGATGGAATATTATTTGCTCATAAAAAGAATGAAATACCAATATACATATCCAGGAACTTTGAAAATATAACTCTAAGTGAACACAGAAGGTCATTAGTTTTATAATTCCATTTATAAGAAATATCCAGAATAGATAAATCCACTGAAACAGAAAGCAAATTGGTGATTGCCAGGGGCTAGAATATAAGGAGTGACTGTTATTGGATAGCTGGGGAGGAAATACCAACACACTCCAGCATTCTTCCCTAGAGAATCCCATGGACAGAGGAGCCTGGTGGGCTATAGTCCATGGGGTTAAAAAGAGTCGGACATGACTGAGCACATGCCCTCATGCACACACACACACATTAATGAATACAGAGTTTCTTTTGTGGGTACTGAAAGTGTTCTGGCATTAGAGTGGTAGGTGGTGGTGTTGCTTACTCGCTTAGTCGTGTCTGACTCTTTGAGACCCCATGAACAGAAGCACGTCAGGCCTGCCTGTCTTTCATTATCTCTCGGTCCTTGCTCAAACTCATATCCATCAAGTCGGTGATGCCATCCAACCATCTTGTCCTTGGTCATCGCCTTCTCTTCCTGCATTCAATCTCCCCCAGCCTCAGGGTCTTCTCTAATGAGTCAGCTCTTCATATCAGGTGGCCAAAGTATTGGAGCTTCAGCTTCAGCATCAGTCCTCCCAATGAATATTCAGGACTGATTTCCTTCTCCTTGCAGTCCAAGGGACTCTCAAGAGTCTTCTCCAGCACCACAATTCAAAAGCATCAATTCTTCAATGCTCAGCCTTCTTTATGGTCCAGAGCTCACATCCATACATGACTACAGGAAAACCACAGCTTTGACTAGACGGACCTTTGTGGGCAAAGCAATGTCTCTGCTATTTAATAGGCTGTCTAAGTTTGTCACAGCTTTTATTCCAAGGAGTAAGCGTCTTTTAATTTCATGGCTGCACTCACCATCTGCAGTGACTTTGGAGCCCAGGAAAATAAAGTCTCTTACTGTTTCCCCATCTATTTGCCATGAAATGATGGGACCAGATGCCTGATTTTAGTTTGTTGAACGTTGAGTTTTAAGCCAGCTTTTCACTCTCCTCTTTTACCTTCATCAAGAGGCTCTTTAGTTCCTCTTCAGTGGTGAAGATTCACTAATTCTGTGAATATACTAAAAACCACTGGACTGTACACTTTGAAAGGCTGGATTTTATACTATCTAAATTTTATCCCAACTTTTACAAATCTAATATTTACTATTTTAGGAATCAGCGAATTAAAATGGACTGGAATGGGTGAATTTAACTCAGATGACCATTATATCTACTACTGTGGGCAAGAATCCCTTTGAAGAAATGGAGTAGCCATCATGGTCAACAAAAGAGTCTGAAACGCAGCACTTGGATGCAATCTCAAAAACAACAGAATGATCTCTTCGTTTCCAACGCAAACCATTCAATATCACAGTAATCCAAGTCTATGCCCCAACCAGTAATGCTGAAGAAGCTGAAGCTGAACAGTTCTATGAAGACCTATAAGACCTTCTAGAACTAACACCCAAAAAAGATGTCCTCTTCATTATAGGGGACTGGAATGCAAAAGGAGAAAATCAAGAAATACCTGGAATAACAGGCAAATTTGGTCTTGGAGTATAGAATGAAGCAGGGCAAAGGCTAATAGAGTTTTGCCAAGAGAACGCACTGGTCATAGCAAACACCCTCTTCCAACAACACAACAGAAGACTCTACACATGGACATCACCAGATGGTCAATATGGAAATCAGACTGATTATATTCTTTGCAGCCAAAGATGGAGAAGTTCTATACGGGCAGCAAAAACAAGACAGGGAGCTGACTGTGTCTCAGATCATGAACTCCTTATTGACAAATTCAGACTTAAATTGAAGAAAGTAGGGAAAACCACTAGACCATTCAGATATGACTTTAATCAAATCCCTTACAATTATACAGTGGAAGTGACAAATAGATTCAAGGGATTAGATATGATAGATAGAGTGCCTGATGAACTATGGACAGAGGTTCATGACACTATACAGGAGACAGGGATCAAGATCATCCCCAAGAAAAACAAATGCAAAAGAGCAAAATGGCTGTCTTAGGAGGCCTTACAAATAGCTGTGAAAAGAAGAGAAGTGAAAAGCAAAGGAGAAAAACAAAGATATACCCATTTGAATGCAGAGTGCCAAAGAATAGCAAGGAGAGATAAGAAAGCCTTCCTCAGCAATCAATGCAAAGAAATAGAGGAAAACAATAGAATGGGAGAGACTAGAGATTTAAGAAAATGAGAGATACCAAGAGAACATTTCATGCAAAGATGCGCACAATAAAGGACAGAAATGGTATAGACCTAACAGAAGCAGAAGATATTAAGAGGTGGCAAGAATACACATAAAGAAAGAAAGTGAAGTCGTTCAGTCGTGTCTGACTCTTTGCGACCCCATGGACCATAGCCTACCAGGCTTCTCTGTCCATGGGATTCTCCAGGCAAGAATACTGGAGTGGGTTACCATTTCCTTCTCCAGGGGATACACAGAAGAACTATACAAAAAAGATCTTCATGACCCAGATAATCACGATGGTGTGATCACTGACCTAGAGCCAGACATCCTGGAATGTGAAGTCAAGTCAGCCTTAAGAAACATTACTACAAACAAAGCTAGTGGAGGTGATGGAATTCCAGTTGAGCTCTTTCAAATCCTAAAAGATGATGCTGTGAAAGTGCTGCACTCAATACATCAGCAAATTTGGAAAACTCAGCAGTGGCCACAGGACTGGAAAAGGTCAGTTTTCATTCCAATCCCAAAGAAAGGCAATTCCAAAGAATGCTCAAACTACCGCACAACTGCACTCATCTCACACGCTAGTAAAGTAATGCTCAAAATTCTCCAAGCCAGGCTTCAACAGTACGTGAACCATGAACTTCCAGATGTTCAAGCTGGAAAGGCAGAGGAACCAGAGATCAAATTGCCAACATCCGTTGGATCATATAAAAAGCAAAGAGAATTCCAGAAAAACATCTACTTCTGCTGTATTCACTATGCCAAAACCTTTGACAGTGTGGATCACCACACTATGGAAAATTCTTAAAGAGACGGGAATACCAGACCACCTGATCTGCCTACTGAGAAATCTGTATGCGATCAGGAAGCAACAGTTAGAACTGGACATGGAACAACAGACTGATTTCAAATCAGGAAAGGAGTACGTCAAGGCTATATATTGTCACCCTGCTTATTTAACTTATATGCAGAGTACATGATGAGAAATGTTCGGCTGGAGGAAGCACAAGCTGCAATCAGGATTGCCTGGAGAAATATCAATAACCTCAGACATGCAGATGATACCACCCTTATGGCAGAAAGCGAAGAAGAACTAAAGAACCTCTTGATGAAAGTGAAAGAGGAGAGTGATAAGTTGGCTTAAAGCTCAACATTCAGAAAACTGAGATCATGGCATCTGGTCCCATCACTTCATGGCAAATAGATGGGGAAACAGTGGAAATAGTGACAGACTTTATTTTGGGGCTCCAAAATCACTGCAGATGGTGACCGCAGCCATGAAATTAAAAGATGCTTGCTCCTTGGAAGAAAAGTTATTATCAACCTAGATAGCATATTAAAAAAACAGAGATATTACTTTGCCAACAAAGGTCCATCTAGTCAAGGCTACGGTTTTGCCAGTAGTCACATGTGGATGTGAGAGTTGGACTTTAAAGAAAACTGAGCACTGAAGAATTGATGTTTTTGAACTGTGGTGTTGGAGAAGACTCTTGAGAGTCCCTTGGACTGCAAGGAGATCCAACCAGTCCATCTTAAAGGAAATCAGTCCTGAATATTCATTGGAAGGACTGATGCTGAAGTTGAATCTCCAATACTCTGGCCTCCTGATGCAAAGAACTGACTCATTTGAAAAGACCCTGATGCTGGGAAAGATTGAAGGCGGGAGGAGAAGGGGACGACAGAGGATGAGATGGTTGGATGGCATCATCGACTCAATGGACATGGGTTTGAGTAAACTCCGGGAGTTGGTAATGGACAGGCAGGCCTGGCATGCTGTAGTCCATGGGATCGAAAAGAGTTGGACACGACTGAGCGACTGAACAGAATATTTGGTATAAAAATTGAGAACAGGTTGTCTCTAAACCCGGTTGTGGGGGGAGTGAGGACTGACAAGCACTGAGTATGAGGGAATGTTCAACGTCAACTGAGTATGACAGTAATGTTCAACATCTTGGTGGTGTTTGGGGTATGCATATATCAAAACCAACAAATACATACTTCAGATGTGTTCACGTTAACTGTATACAAAGTTTGCCTTAAAATAACCAAATTGTATACAAATACTGAATTAAGTTAATGACATGTATATTCAAGTATTTAGCAGGATGCATACTGGTATTTGCAATGTACTATGAAATACACCAAAATTTAAATAGTTAAACAAATAAGCAATAAAGCCAATTTAGCAAAAGATTAATAATGGAGTTTTGGTGTTGGGAATATAAGCACACGGGGCTTCCCTGGTAGCTCAGTTGGTAAAGAATTTGCCTGCAATGCAGCACACCCTGTTTCAATTCCTAGGTCAGAAAGTTACCCTAGAGAAGGGATAGGCTACCCTCTCCAGTATTCTTGGGCTTCCCTGCTGTGGCTCACACAGTAAAGAATCTGCCTGCAATGTGGGAGACCCAGGTTTGATCCCTGGGTTGGGAAGATCTGGAGAAGGGCATTGCAACCCTCTCCAGCATTCTTGCCTGGAAAATCCCCATGGACAGAGGAGCTTGGCAGGCTACAGTCCAAGGGGTCGCAAAGAGTCGGACACAGGTGAGCACAGCATAGCACCTATGGGAATACACTGTAAAATTCTTTTAAAATATTGTCTGATTGAAAATTTTCAAAATAATACACCAGGAAAAAATTAAGAAGCAAGAAAAATATCCAAAAGTCATGAGTACTTTACAGAGATTTAGAATACGGTTATAAAACAGAATGACTGACTAGAAATGTCAGAGTGTCTTCTCTTGAATACATGACACTTAAGCCAAGATATGAAAGATATCAGCAAGAGTGTTCTAGACTTCCCACTCTATCCCCAAAAACTTATTCTAAGTTTGATGTGTTCAAGAAAGCTAGTGACTAAAGTATGGTAGGCAAGGAAGGGAGTGGTATAAAATGGGATTGGAGAGAAAGGCAGATGTCAAATCATTCTGGGTTTGTAGTCCCAACAAGGAATTTTCATTTTATCTAAGTGCAATGGAAAGACATTAATGGGTTTAAAGCAGGAATTGACTGGGTGGAATGAGATGGGGTGAGTCCTTATTATTTCCTTATTATTTAGAGTTTTAAAATATCACACCGACTGCTATGTGAAGAATGGCTTCAAAGGGTTTAAGAAGTAGAGAAACTATTATCATAGTCCCTTCCAGAATAATGGTAATCTGGAGGAGAGTGTTGGTAGTCAAGACAGTGAGCAGTGAATATGGGAGATATTTTGAATGAAGAAGTGACCGTATCTATCGGTAGCGTGACAAGAGGATGACAAGGAAAGGGCACCACGATAGATCTCGGGATTTAGCGTTAGCCACTGAGTATGTGGAGTGAAATATCAGATGTAGAAACCCTGGTGAGAAGCAGGTCTGGAGTATGATGACTTGAGGACCAAAAAATTTTCACTTAAATTGGGTATGATTTGTAACTGTGAGAAAGACAGGCCAAAAAAAGGAATTAGAATAATCTGGAAGTCGTTAAAGACAGAGTTGAAATTTACAATTTCTTTTTCTTTCAAGAATCAATTTTGGCCTGATTGTATTAAGGACCTTTGATCCAGATCAAACTGTAATGCAAATCAAGCTCACTGATTGCTGTTGTCTATCTCTAGGGTTAAAGATAAACTCGGGATCAATAGGTCTTGTATCTTCAACTTAGAGAGGTCAAAGGGAAAATATCAGGAGTGAGGATGAGGGAGACAAGGAAGACCAAAAAAAAAAGTACACAAAAGTAACATATTAAGTCTTAACTGTCTCTCACCCTGACAATGATAAGAGCCTATCTGACTCTTAAATTCCACATATAACATGCCTTGTACTATTTGACACAAAATGGCAACTCAAATTTTAGCCCGCATCCTCTAATCCTATTAGTTTTACCAAAGTATCTTGAAAAATACATGGTCCCCGGAGCTAAATGAACCTAAATTTGAAGCACCCACCACTCAGTAGCTCTGAGACCTTGAGCAAATTACTTACCATTTCTAATCCTTTGTTTCTTAAATGTAAATGAAAATAATTAAGAGGAGAATTAGCATTAGAAATAACATTCACAAAACTGCCTGCTACTGGGGAAAAAATGCTCCATAAACAAGAGCTACTATTATGCAAAAGACACCTAATTCATCAATGCTCCAGCCAGTAGTCTCCTCCTTGGGCAGCACAGAAGAAAAGAAAAGAAGCACAGATGTGAGAGAGAAGGAAACCACAGAAAAGATCAATTTCATTTTCACCACATAACCCAGAAAGACAGTAAAACAGAGGAATCTATGAATAGTTATGACCATCCACAACCTACAAATGGGTAGGTGTGAGAGGCATGATTACATTTCAGTTGTTCAGAAAAGGGAACATATTTTACCAGGGAATCAATGTTCAGTTCAACTCTTAGACAAACTCACGAGAAGTCACTGAACTCAAAATGTAGTTAAAATGTGATATATCTCAATAAAATTAGTATAAAAGTGATGAATCGCCAAACAGTACAGAAAACCCAGAAACTTTAATAGCATGTAATTTCACTTATTTTAGAAGCTGGCACTTGAGGGAAAAGGTTTTATGGGAGGTTTCAGAGTGATTCAGAAGGGGTTTTCAGGGGAATTCCAAAAGCTTTATAAAGTTGATGACCCTGCCCTGTTCTTTATTATGTTTTATTTCACCTCAAATTTTATGGCTTCCCTTTCTTTTAGCATAAGCAAAACACTAGCACCCTTATATTTAATAGCCATGATGGCAATCATTCATTTCACAAATGAGAAGAAGCAAGTGAGGAAGAATTAGAGGAAAGATAGGAAAGAGGAAGGCCCATAAAGGATGTGCCCAGATATTAAAAAAAGAGCCTCAAATTGAAAATAACCTCAGGAAGTATAAAACTGAAGTGGGGGGGTGGGCAGTGCGGTTAAGCACAGCATTAAAATATTAAAGGAAGAAAGCCAAGTGATGAGAACTGGTCAGAGTCCCATTGTGATTAACTGGTTATTTTAAAGGCTACAGGTTTTTTTTTTTTTTAAGTGGAAGACAAAACATGAAACAGCAAGCTAAGCAATCTGTCATTTACACAAAGGACATTTTCAAGAGCTGAAGATTCACAATTTAAATTGTGACAAACCAGTGTAATTCAAGATTTTATCCTAATCTCTTTGTATTTCTCAAAAATTCCTCCAAATATTCTGCTCTTTTTGTGTAGATACTACTGTGATATTACTATTACATCCCATTACATAGATAATAATAATACCTAAACGAGAACTAGAAAGATGATTTTTGACATTTAGAAGTACACAACGAAATAAAATTATTTTAGGAGGGTGTCCGCAAAAGCCAGCAGATAGGTGACAGCCTCTTAGGCTATGGAGAATGCCAGTGATTTCAAACCACAGAGAGAAACTGTTGATTTTCTTAAAGGCATAAACCCCAAAATAGGCCCATGTAGTTCAACTTATTCAGAATCTAGCAAATCTTCCTGTGAAGTACTGAAATGCTTTTTGATGAGCCTGGAGAAATGATTAAATGAAGAGCTGTTACAGTCAGATAAAATAAGATTTTCTGGGGTCTGGTCTCAACTCCAGGACCTGTATCAGTCAAATCAGCCAAATCAATGAATAAAATAACTCTAAACAATCAATCTAGTGAGAAAACAGGACTAAAGAAATGTTAATGTGGGGTGCTGAAAGTTTGGCTCTATCAGCTCAGGAATGCTGAGATGCTGGGAATGCCCAGCTAGCAAACATTATCTAATCTCTCTCATATTCCGACAAATTTCTATCAAATGTAAACAAATACGAACTGATTAATACAACACCACAGTTATTCAACAGCAATACTAATCCATGGTAATGGTAGGCCCTTGCATTTTCTTAATTACCAGGCACTAAAAATACACTAGTTGTCAAGAGTGCCAGGGATATTTTTGAAAATAAAAAGTCAGGAAGCACTGGCCCAGTGCAATTATACATAAAACAGGCAAGTAAAACAGTCATTAAAATGTTCTTCAGCTTACCTTTTATTCCAATATAGAATATTCTGTTCTAATCTCTCACATTCTATTTTCTCTTTCCTAGCAAGATTATAAAGTTGATATTTAACATCTTAAGAAAAAGTAAAAACTTGAAGAGCCTTGTCAAAGAGGAAATCCTCATTTTAATCATGAGTGCCCTTAAGTAACTTGTGGTCTACTACATATGTATAAACTTACATTCCATCCAGTCTCAAGAACGATTAAGACAATTTCTTCTTTTAATTAGCCAGTGACTTCATCTTACAAAAGAACTATCATGAAGGTCAAACTAACTCTTTAAAGTTCACATTAATAATAGAATATGGTGATGCTGCTGATAAATTCTTCCAGAGGAACAACTCATCAGAATCCTGAAACTATTAAAGTACTATTTGCTCTCTGGGAATTAGGTATTACGTGTTCACTCAACCGTATCTGCTGAAAGACACAGAAACTCAACCAAAGTTAATTTAAGAACTTACCAATTTCCCTTGCAATTCTGACAGCTTCATCTGCATCCTGAAAAAGCAGGAAATGAGACTCAACATTAATCCCATCAGCCATTGCACAATGTCTTTAGGGCAGTCATATATTGCACTACTGTCTCCTCCGATTCATTTAATGTTCAATTTTACAACCTTCTAACTCTTTTCAGTCAGAGAAATGTAAAATTAATACCATAAGTGGAATGTAAATTCTACCTCATCATTATTATATTAAGAAACTCAAAGCAGTTGGAAATGAGCTGGCAGGAAGCACCACCAGAAATGTCAAATGATTTGGTGCAGTGGCTGGAATTTAAGGGCAGAATTTAGATGTTTACAATCAATACTGAATCATAAATCAGACCATTAAAGCTTGTCCACAGCTAGCTCGTTTGTCTCTGATATTTACACGTCATGTTTTCCTTGATTCTGTCAGCAGGGGGAGTTGATTCTCTATTGTTTGGGAGGAGCTTGACAGATTTTCCAGAAATAAAGTAACTAAATTTCCAGTATCTATAGGAATTGCCAATTGTTCCCCTCAAAAAAATTCCTTTAGTAATCTCCATTACTTTTTTTGTGTCCTTTTTTTGGGTACATAATTTTATCTTTACCAGTTGCACCTTGTCAACAGAAATTAAAAATCTTAAATTCCATGATCTAGTAGAGGGGGGATCTTCCCAAAAGCCAAGGAAAGGAAATGCATTCTAAAACAGCACACAGTAACACTGTGAGTCAGCTTTATTTCAGTAACAAATAAAACAGTACAAGGTAAGCGTTTATGAAAGCAAGGATTATTCATTGGTGAATAGCGACCAATGCTATTGAATGCACAGAAACTTGCCTTGAATCTAAACTATTTCATTGATCAGTGACTCTCACCTAACATGCCCAACATAGGACATTCCCGATACACTTCCCCCATAAACAGCAAAGAAAAGCTGAAAAGATGTTAAATTCAAGTAAATCCTAATAAATTTAACTTTTTAAATAACTTGATGACATAAACTATCACAAGGAATGACAATAATGTTTTGAAACCACTGGCTGGTAAGAAAGCCTGAATTTTTGGAAAATAACTTTAAACTATCAAAGTAAACGCTGGTATTTTTTTTTTTTTAAGCTTTTACGTTAATACTTTAAAAATGTAGAGTAACCATGTCAGAATCCTCCCTCAAAATGGGGGCGGGGGATGTTTATAACTGGTTCATTCATGTCTAATAAAAAAAAAAAAAAAAAAAAATCTTCCTTAAAAGTCTTCAGTACCTAATAACATCCCCTGAATAAGGAGGCTGGCAGGGGAAGTTGTCAGAAAAATTTAATTTCCTTTCATTAGCCAGTCTGCTCCCCAAATAGGTGCTTGTTAAGTTCAAAGCGGTCCTGAAAGCGACATCAGTTTTAAGTCTTTTTTTTTTTTTAACTCCAAGCAGTCACATCTGCTAATGAGATTTTCCAAATAACAATTGTTTTCAAGTCAGAGATAAATCTATACTTCCCATTCTATCCCCTTCCTGCAAAAAAAAAAAAAAAAATCAAGGTTTACTGCTTTATTACACCTTGCTGTTTTCGCTGACCCTACATTCTCCAAATTTTAGCTTAAAGGGATAAAATTCCATGAAAAGGGTCATTTAAGAATGTTAGTGGTTTCCACACATTGAGTTTGAAGGTTCTTTGTTCAAGCCACTGACAGTTATTGGAGAATACTTCCCCTTAATAGCCTCTCTGTCAGGAAGTGTTAAACCTGCCAAATGCAGACAATTAGTGCCTCATGAACAAAATACAGGAACAGTACTGGCTGATGGAGACTGGATTATAAGAAGTCTAGAAGGAAACTTTTAACATGTCTTTTCTTTCAAACGAGTAATAGTATATTTGCAAAAGATATTCAAAGAAAAAAATAAACCCTGCTATCTAAAAGGTTCATTACCTTGAGAGAACTAACAGGCAAATATTAGCTCATTAGTAATATTTTAACATGCATTTATATATAAATATTAGGGATGGACTGTGTACAGAGAGAGGTATCATTTACACAAAGCAAAACTTCTAAAAATTCTTCAGCTGTTACAAATCCAACTCTTGTATAAACCACCACAAAATAATCTTGTGTCTTAACTAATCGGTAACGCTTAAGTTTTCCTACTACGAAAAGCAAATTCACTAAATGACCTTCCAAGTAAAATCAATAGTCTTTAAAATTAGCTTTTCACTTGTCAATAATTCATTGCAGAATTATTTTGTTAAGAACATATTATGTACTAGACACTAAAAACCTCTATTACCAGTTTCAATAATAAACTATTAAGTATACCTGGTTCCAATATGTTCCTTCAGCACATATATTTATAAAACTACTTTTAAAGGGATAAAAAGCCCGATATAGCTCAAAATTCAATGGCACTGACACATCCCACAGTGTAACTTCCTTGTAGGGCTGAAAGTGAGGGAAGTTGATAAGTCACTCAGTCGTGTCTGACTCTTTGCGACCCCCATGGACTGTAGTCCGCCAGGCTCCTCTGTCCATGAGATTCTCTAGGCAAGAATACTGGAGTGGGTTGCCATTTCCTTCTCCAGGGATCTTCCCAACCCAGGGATTGAACCAAGGTCTCCTGCATTGCAGGCAGATTCTTTACCATCTGAGCCACCAGGGAAGCCCCTACAGGGCTAGAGGTAGAAAAACAATTCTTAGTAAAAAGAATTAAACCAACAAGAAAAAGACCAACAGTCATCAGGAAAAAATGAGCAAAGGATGAAATAAGAAGTTTACATTAAATGAAATTTAAAAGGGTAACATATAAAATATGTTCAACTCTAATCATAATTACCAGACAGTACTTTTCATCCACCAGCATCTGCGAACAGCCAAGAGCAGTGACCTGAAGGAGAACTAGCACTACTCTCCCTATTGGGTATAATCTTTTTAAAAAGAAACAGTCAGTATCTATCAAAAGTTTGAGGGCATACATCTTTCGACCCAGAAATTTCATTTTGGAGAAGTTATTCTACAGATATAGTCACATGCACGCACGAAGAGACATATATAAAGACATTTATTATTTTCACTTGGTTGGTGGTGGTTTGGTAAGGAAAGAAAATCAGAAGAGAAAAAAAAAAAAAAACTTAAAAGGCCTTAACTAAGGAAACTGGTAAACTGGTACCATAAATGGTACACATATCAACATGGAATACTACACAGCCTTTTAAAAAAATGAGATTGCTCCATCTGTTCTTATTCATCCATTTGTGCATTAATTAGGAAAATATTTACAGGGAAATACCACATGAAATAGATTTTGCCCTCAAGGAACATACAGCCAAATAAGTGAAACAGAAAAGAGAGTAAACAAATCCAATGAGACTTGAAATAAATGTTCCATGGAAACCAATGGTACAGAGGGAGCCAGTAAGAGGGAGAACCCACTTCAGAAAGATCGCTCAGACAGGGGACTTCCAAAGTAAAATTTAAACTGAAACCCAAAGGGAACGGCAGTTAGCCACCATGGGAAGATTCAAAAGAAAGAATTCTAGACAAAAGGAACAACATGCGTGAAAACCCTAGTCTAGAAAGCTGGTGCAGAGGCACAGTAAGGACGTGGCAGAAAAGGGCAGGAGGAAGCATCAATACAGGTAGCAGCTGTGCTCTGCTCTGACAGGACCTTATGGGATTCGGTCCCGGTTCAAATGCCTTGGCACCAGGCAGGAGAAAGACGGTTCAGATTTAGGTTTCAAGAAGATAACTCTCACACACTAAAGAGATGCCAACTACAATATACACTGTGGGAGGAAGGGAAAGTTAGAGGAGAGTACACAGACCTCATCTACATTAAGATAGAAAAACATACATCAGCGCTTAGAAAAACCTACGTATAGACATATTAAAAAACTCAGCTTGAGTAACTGCTCAAAAATAGGATTGAGAGCTGGGGGAAAGGGGGAAATTTTACTTCTCATTGCATACCCTTAGTTTCACATTGAACTTTAAAAAAAAACATAAAGATAAAAATTTCACACTACGCTCATAATTCAAAAATTAAATCAAGGCTTCCCTGATGGCTCAATGGTAAAGAATCTACCTGCCAATACAGGGGACACAGGTTCGATCCCTGGTCCGGGAAGAGCTCACAAGCCAGGGGACACCTAAGTCTGTGCGCCACAACTACAGAGCCAGAGCTCTAGAGCCTGGGAGCCGCACCAAGAAAAGCCACTGCAGTGAGAAGCCCAAGCATCACGACGAAGAGCAGCCCCCGCTCGCTGGAACTAGAGAAAGCCCCATGCATAGTAACAAAGATCCAGCGGGGCCATAAATAAAATAAGTCCTTTTTAGAAAGCCAATCTGCCACACTTGAAGGTGTTATTCCAATCATCTAACTAGTGATTTCCAGAGCACTAACTGTTAACTAAATACAGTGATGGTGGTGATTTAGTTGTTCAGTCATGTCCAACTCTTGCGACCCCATGGACAGTCTACCAGGCTCCTCTGTCCATGGGATTTCTCCCAGGCAAGGATACTGGAGTGGGTTGCCATTTCCTTCTCCAGGGGATCTTCCCAACCCAGCGACTGAATCTCGGTCTCCTGCACGGGCAGGTGAGTTCTTTACTGCTGAGCCACCAGGCAAGCCCCACAAAATATAGTATATTCCCAATATCTGCTTCACATTTTCATGACTTCTCGCTGCCTCAGAACCAAATTTCAGCTCCTTCACTCCCGTTTCCATACCTGTTCCTGTCATTCTGAGCCACCAGTCCATCCTAGTCTCTCTCTATCCCAACGCCACGCACTCCCTCCAGCCTTTCCTCAGCCAACCTGGCTCAGCCAGAAACTCTATTCTCCTTCACCACCTTCACCAAACCAAATCATAGTACTGTATGGCCCACACTAGGCCCTGAAGGCACAGGAGAGAACGAGAAAAGCTCCTCCGTAAGCAAAAAATTACAACATTACACCCCAGTCCTCGTGCAATCTATAGCCTAGAAGAAAAGACAGATCTTAACCATGACTGCACAGCAGCTAAGAAACCAGCACCGAGAGGCGTGCTGCGGAAGTGAAGAGGGCACGTGACAGCAGGGGATCTCGAACTCAAAAACGGTCTCAGGAGGCCTCTCAGACGAGCAGCTAAGAAACCAGCACCGAGAGGCGTGCTGCGGAAGTGAAGAGGGCACATGACAGCAGGGGATCTCGAACTCAAAAAACGGTCTCAGGAGGCCTCTCAGATGCAGTGACTTTGAAAAGAGACCTAGGAAATGAAATCATGGTGGAACACAGTCAGGGAGACTGGGGCCTGAGCGTCAGCCCACTGCACAGTGAGGCAAGGCCTCATGAAAAAGCATCAACTCCAGCTTAAGAGCAAGGAAATGAGGGGACTTGCTTTGGCAGCCTTTGGCAGACTTTTAGCATAGAATTTACTTATTAATATTATTTCTGTATTGTCTTACCCTGCGTAGGCCCTGATCCCATTAAAATGTAAGCTCCAGAAGAGCAGAAATCTCTGTCTTGCTGGCTCAGCGATATATTTTCAGTGCCTAGAACAATGCCTGGCACATGCAAGAAACAGCTGTTGAGTGAAAGAAGGAATGAAGGAACGAACAGACGAATTCTTTAGAGAGAGGGGAACGGGATCTGTGGAGTCCAGCCGGGAAGCGGCAGTCTAGGTGAGAGACAAATGACCATTTTCTCTTAAAAGGAGGGGTGCTTGCTTCGAGCTTCACGCAGACATCACTCTCTTTAGAAAGCCTTTCCAGTCCTATGCCAGGTTAGGCATCACTGCCCTGTGATCACATTACACCCTGCCCCTCCATTAGGACGGCCCCTGCCACACTTCATCTCCAGGAGCGACCTGACTAGCTCACTCGCTCTCTCTGCTGAATCCCCAGAGCTTAGCAAATCAACACATTACTTGTTGAATGAATAAACAACCATCCATCAGCCTCCAAAGAAATCAGTCTGTTGTGACAAGACAATCTCCTGAATGATGACTCCAGTGCCAACAGCACTCTCATCTCAGGAGCATCGATGTTAGAAGGGGGTGAACCTGTATCCCAGGAGACGGAGAGGCTTGTCCAAATTCCCATATCTAAGTGACACACAGAAAGGGGGTGCTCTGCATTAATCTGGAGCAGGGGCTCAAGAGCCACACAGGCTCGGGTTCTGCCATAACATTTTGATGAAATATTGTCAACACTAGGCAAAACCAACTCCAGGTATTCACCTTCATGTCTTAATTCTCTCTCAGTCAAGCACTTTTCTCACTGCATCACACAATTTCAAGTTTTGAAACTTATGTTTTCAAAAAAAAAAAACTGCTGTTAAAAAGAAATATATAATGCTACCCACATAAGGATTTTTAAATAAACATTTCATTAATTTTTTTAAAAAGTCAAACTTTATGTGGTAGTTAGCTTTCAAAATGAAGGGTCACAGTTTGCCAACAAAGGTCCATCTAGTCAAGGTTATGGTTTTTCCTGTGGTCATGTATGGATGTGAGAGTTGGACTGTGAAGAAGGCTGAGCGCCGAAGAATGGATGCTTTTGAATTGTGGTGTTGGAGAAGACTCTTGAGAGTCCCTTGGACTGCAAGGAGATCCAGCCAATCCATTCTGAAGAAGATCAGCCCTGGGATTTCTTTGGAAGGACTGATGCTAAAGCTGAAACTCCAGTACTTTGGCCACCTCATGGGAAGAGTTGACTCATTGGTAAAGACTCTGATGCTGGGAGGGATTGGGGGCCAGAGGAGAAGGGGACGACAGAGGATGAGATGGCTGGATGGCATCACTGACTCGATGGACTTGAGTCTGAGTGAACTCCGGGAGTTGGTGATGGACAGGGAGGCCTGGCGTGCTGCAATTCATGGGGTCGCAAAGAGTCAGACACGAGTGAGCGACTGAACTGAACTGAGTGAATAAACCTGATGACTTCAACTCAAGAGGTAGGAGAAATAATCCAATGACATCATTTGATTCTCTTCCTCAAGCAATAAAAATTCCTGTCATTCATTCTGTAATGCCAATCTGCCTTGAACTAAACTCAGTTTCTAAAGTTATTTAACGCATGGAAATACTGATGAGGGAAGCAGTGGAGGAAAGCATTAAGCTATAAATTCTAAAGCAGCAGTTCAAGAAATGGAGATAGAGGAAAGAAGCCAACAGAACCAGTAACCATTTCTTTTACTCCTCTATTTCAGTACAACTTGCATTAAGAGAGCTTTATCATCCAACCCAAGAGTAAAACAGTGAAAATTCTGTTTTACAGAGAATATGGTGGGAAGGGTAGGTGATATTGCTATAACCAAGTAAGTGAAAGTGAAATTGCTCAGTTGTGTTCGACTCTTTATGACTCCATGGACTATAGCCTAACAGACTCTTTCATCCATGGAATTTTCCAAGCAAGAGTACTGGAGTGGGTTGCCATTTCCTTCTCCTGGGGATCTTCCTGACCCAGAGATCAAACCCAGGTCTCCTGCACTGCAGGCAGACACTTCATCGACTGAGCCACCAGGGAAGCCCCAAGTAAGTAGATCACAAACATGTAAAAAGAAGCTAAAAAAAAAAAAAAAACTGGCTGCCTTTTCTGCAAGCCTAATATACCTGCTGGGTTTCCCTGGTAGCTCAGCTGGTAAAGAATCTGCCTGCAATGCAGGAGACCCCAGTTTGATTACTGGATAGGAAAAATTCCCTAGAGAGGGGATAGGCTACCCACTCCAGCATTCTTGGGCTTCCCTGGTGGCTCACACAGTAAAGAATCTGCCTGCAATGCAGGAGACCTGGGTTCGATCCCTGGATTGGGAAGATTCCCTGGATGAGGGCATTGCAACCCACTCCAGGGGAGAATCCCATGGACAAAGAAGCCTGGCAGGCCACAGTCCAGATGCAACTGAGCAGCTAACCACAGTGCACCTGTTAATGGTCTACAGCACCCACCTGTGAGGCAGTGAGGCCCAGCAGCTAAGAGCAAAGGTGCTGGGGCCAAAAGGCATGGGCTCCGATGAGGACTCACTGACAGTGTATGTGCTACCTACCAGTATGCCTCTCTGGATCAGGTTTTCTCATCTGTAAGATGGACACAGTATCTCATAGGGGTTATTAAGAAGATGAAATCAGTAACAGATGAAACATACTAGAACAGAGTCTGGCAAGAAGCAAGCAAGCACTCAGGGTTGGCAACCTGATAAAATGGGCAGCCCGCACCCCCAACTATCAAGTGTGCTTCTCTCCTGCTTGGCCCTGGGTGTTCTATCCTGGGATCATCACTCACTCTGAAACTGCATGATACAGAATACAGAACTAATACTGGTGCTGCTGCTGCTGCTGCTAGGTCGCTTCAGTCGTGTCTCTGTGCGACCCCATAGACGGCAGCCCACTAGGCTCCCCCATCCCTGGGATTCTGGTGCTACAACACCACAAAAAATGTGTCTAGGGGAACCTCCAGCACACTTGCGTGGATCAGCTGATCTGTGTATTCTTCCTAGTGGGTGAGCGGGGCTTGTCTTGGGTGGAGAAGGGAAGGAAAATCTGTAACAAAGACAGATTCAAATAGTCCTCCCCGACACCGAACACCCCATTTTTTCCTAGTGATGTTGGTGTCAAATACCACCTCCACCACCTGCGATTCAGACCACACCTCTCCTGCCTCTCTCACCACAGATAGTCTACTTACCAACCCCAAATTCTGGGCTCACTGGACCCAAGTCCTGCTACTCGTCCATATGGGAAGCTATTTGGGAGTTTACTTCCATCAGCTGGTTTTTGAACAAAACCTTCACTGCTTTTGAAGAAAAAAAAAAATTACTGCTTCAAGACATCATGGGGAAATGTTCTATCTGTGTACAAAAAGCTATACACCCTCAGCTCAGTTCAGTCGCTCAGTCATGTCCAACTCTTTGTGACCTCACGGACTGCAGCACACCAGGCTTCCCTGTCCATCACCAACTCCTGGAGCCTAATAGACCCTCAAGTCATATACAAAAATAAAGCAGAACTTCCAGCAATCCTGGGTTCAAGAAATAGGCTCCCACTGATGATGTGTTTTCCAGATAACTCTGAGTCAAACAGAAGACTCTTTCTGCTTAATTTATTTGCAAATCTAAATTTTAGCACACATTTCTCTAATTATAAAGCTGTGTAATAAACATGGTTGAATAAATTTTTTTTCCCGAAAATATAAAGCCTCTGTAGCATCATCAGGAAAGTTATTCTTGGTTTAGCAGGGAAAAAGGATACTGATGTCTAACAGTATACTTTTTGATTACTAGGAAAGAGCTTTTCTTTTTTCGTTTTTTTAATGATTCCCTTCACACCAGTTTTTTGTACTTATTATTTGGCTCTTTCTACTAAAGCAAAAGTGCAGTGCTGAAAATCTGGCTAATGAGGTGATAAAAATAATCACTACTGTGAACCTACAGTATAAACCTCATTCAACTACCTTACCATAACTTTGAGATGCAAATATTACTGTTCTCTCTTACAGAGCAACAGAAACTCAAATAAGTTTAATAAATATCCCAGGAAAAAGGTAGGTATTAGAACCAAACAAAGCAATTTAACGACTGGTGATTCTTCCCTCTGCTTCACCCCTGACATCTAAGGGATCATGAAATCTTCAACCTCCAGTGTTTCCCCACACTGTCAACTTGGCTCCATTCTAACACCTTATTTTAGGCCCCCATCATTTCTTGTCTAGATTAAAGGAAATGTATTCTAATTGGCCCACCAAACTCAAGCTTTGCACTGCTCTAATCCATTTTCCACATCACAAATCAAAATCAGTTCAGTTCAGTCGCTCAGTCCTGTCCGACTCTTTGAGACCCCATGAACTGCAGCACGCCAGGCCTCCCTGTCCATCACCAACTCCCGGAGTTCACTCAAACTCACGTCCATCGAGTCAGTGATGCCATCCAGCCATCTCATCCTCTGTCGTCCCCTTCTCCTCTGGCCCCCAATCCCTCCCAGCATCAGAGTCTTTTCCAATGAGTCAATTCTTCACATGAGGTGGCCAAAGTATTGGAGTTTCAGCTTTAGCATCATTCCTTCCAAAGAAATCCCAGGGCTGATCTCCTTCAGAATGGACTGGTTGGATCTCCTTGCAGTCCAAGGGACTCCCAAGAGTCTTCTCCAACACCACACTTCAAAAGCATCAATTCTTCAGCACTCAGCTTAGTTCACTGTCCAACTCTCACATCCATACATCACCACAGGAAAAACCATAGCCTTGACTAGACGGACCTTTGTTGGCAAAGTAATGTCTCTGCTTTTGAATATGCTATCTAGGTTGGTCATAACTTTCCTTCCAAGGAGTAAGCGTCTTTTAATTTCGTGGTTACAGTCACCATCTGCAGTGATTTCGGAGCCCAGAAAAATAAAGTCTGACACTGTTTCCACTGTTTCCTCATTTATTTCCCACGAAGTGATGGGACCGGATGCCATGATCTTCGTTTTCTGAATGTTGAGCTTTAAGCCAACTTTTTCACTCTCCTCTTTCACTTTCATCAAGAGACTCTTTAGTTCCTCTTCACTTTCTGCCATAAGGGTGGTGTCATTTGCATATCTGAGGTTATTGATATTTCTCCCAGCAATCTTGATTCCAGCTTGTGCTTCTTCCAGTCTCAAGAACAAGACAAAAGGAAATCATTCCAGAAGACTCCTTACGTACAACACACAATGGTTTAAAAGAATGTGGTAAACCATCTCCATGGAACCTCCAAATAAGATTCAATTATTTGAATAGAAAAGGAACAAATGTTTTAAAGAGAGATATAACAAACTGAAACCACATGAATCCACTCAAGCACTTGGAAGGGAAAAAGGTAGAGTATAGTTGCCAAGAAAAAGAACTGCCTTAAAAATACCACAGATCAATGGGGAGAAGAAAGAATGGATTTTAAAAAGATGGAATTATCTATAATTAGCACATACAGTCTTCCAATGCAAGAGTACTGCTTAATGCAGCTGCTAAAACTACAAGGTATTCCAAAAATTTACACTTTTTATCTGCATCAGCAACTCTCTGTCTGCATAGACACCATCAAAAACAATCTCTTACCTAACAAATCTAAACTACACAATGTGAAAAGTAGTGGTTTTGAAGTAAAGTGGAGTTACTACGGGATTCTAAAATAATCAAATTTAAAAGAAAAAATGTATTGCTTCTTATATCAGAAATAGTTAAAAGCAAACTAGAAATAAAACTATTAAAATTTATCTGAAAAACAAAAAGGCATTCCATAAAATTATTTTTTAAATATTTATCTGAAAACTATATCCTACAGATTGCAGCTTAACAAATTCATTCAGACAAGCGGTGTTGGGAACTGTACACCACAGTCAAACTTACACAGGCAATGAAAATCCATCATTATTTAAGAGTATTAAGAGGATCTTAAAAATCACCTAAGGCATACAAGGAGACAATAGTGAAAAACAGTGGATTTCTTTTCCTCAACTTTCTACTTTTCCCTATTTTTCAAATGAACAGAGGTTGGAAATTCATATACAGTTTGTCGAATGACGCCTCCCTGAAAAGAAAACCAAGAACACCCGTTGATGAAGCAAAACCAAGCTTATGATTGATAGCACCTACTACAGTAAAGGGCACTAGCATTTTGAGGCAATTCTGGAGGTTTCACTGGGATCAGTTCAAGGCCTGCTAAAAGCCACAGTTCCAGATCCTAGCTTCAAAAACTGCAGTTTTTGAAGTGGGGGGCCATCCCAGGGATCTCCCCAACCACAATATGAAGAAAACTTTCACATAGGGGAGAGCTCCAAAAGAATCAACATTTTTTTTGTTGTTCAAAGTCCATAAGACCAAGTTCACTGGGAAGCAGATGATCATGGGACCTAGAAATTCACCTTCATGCAGGCTCCAGGAGCCAGTGAGTTCAGAAGGTTTCAAGGGTGTTCAAACAGGATAAAATCTGCATTGAAACCCATATGAAAATCTTGAGGACGTTCCTCTGTTTTTTGTCCCTGGGAGTCTGGGGCTGGTAGATCTCCCTTCCAAATGCTCAACCACCAAGGCCCTGCACACAGCCAGGTCTCTGATTCGAGATGGCCAACCACAATTTGATGAGCCAGTATAAGATGTTCACAGAAGGTTTGCCTCAGGCTGCCTGTGCTGTGAGTACTGTACTTCTCCTCAAACAAATGAAATCTGTAACTCAAACTCGGGTTCTTATCTTTCTACATGGCATGATTTCACCAAGCATAATTTAGAATTACAATAGATTCTTTCAAAAGCTTTTGTTATCAGTGGTTCATTTGAGATGCCCCTTAGGGAAAAACAGGGGGGCAAACTCTCAAACATCTAGAGTTTTTGCATTTTTTAAATCAACATGAAGAAGCTTCCAGAAGAAATTCAAATGCCAAATCTGTTTCCTTATGAAATTCACAGGGAAGACAAGGTTCATAGAGAACAGCAAAGGCACAGAAAAAGCCAAATGAAAAACACAAAAAACTTACAACTCTCTCAAACCTACTGGTCTTTATCCTGCTCTTCCTGTTTCTCTATTCTATGTCCCTCCGCTCTCCCCTGCCCTGTTCTTCCTTCCCCTGAGTTGTTCCCCTTTTCTCCTGGCTGACCAGAAACCTGTCAAATGAGGGCAAGTCCCTATGGCTGAAGTAAACCTCGATCTCATTCTGAACTGAGAGGCAGTATCAAAGATTTCCCAAAGCCTCCACAAGATAGAAGTTTATAGAGAAACAGAGTATTCTAGGAGCGTATAATCTAAGGTACCCAAGTTTATATCACCTGGTTCATACTGCTAGCAAGAGCCTCAGGTAGAAAATAGTGGATTAACGGGGAGAAGAAGAAGACCCTGAGAGTGACTTGAGACCCCTAACCACATAGAAACAGAGGTTTAGAGAAACCGTACATGATGGGCAAGGTCTCTGGGAGACTACCACCAAAATCTGCCTGTGAAGTTACGCTGGGCTCTAGTGCAGTTCTGCTGGCAGAGAGAGCAAAGTCCTCGGAGACACCAGAGATGGCCTCTTTAATGCCCTTAGACAGGAATCAAGGGGAGATCCTGAAGCACTTGCAACCCCAGCTCTCTCTTCATGTTTTGTGAGCAGCCTTAAACCAGAAATGGGAAATTTCATGAATAAAAACTGGATGGAAAACAGCCACATTTTCAGGTCTTCAATTTCATACCATACATTTTAAAGGAGCCTCAAAACAAAAGCAGAATAAGGCCCAGAATAAACTAATGCCCTTACAGATAAAATCAGATGCTCCCATTCCAGATATTAATATAGTCTTCTGATAAAGACACCAGCAGACTTTGTAACCAGAAGTGACAATCAGTAAACAATTGCTCGGTATTAGCCAAGAAAATGAAGGAAAAAACTGTAACAGACAGTGTTTCAAAAGTGAATCAAGTACCCATTTCACCCATCAACTCAAAAGGAGAAATTTCACTAATTACTAATTACTGATACTGCTGGTACACTATCAACCTTAACCCCACCATTGTTACACATGCCCTCTCTGAGTGTCAACAAAGTACTCAGATAACAGGTATCTCTAATACTTGTCACATTTTCCATGTGCCAGTAACCAGCTTTGAATCTTTACTCAAGGAACATTCTGGAGAAGGAAATGGCAACCCACTCCAATATTCTAGACTGGAAAATCCCATGGACGGAGGAGCTTGACAGGCTACTGTCCATGGGGTCGCAAAGAGCTGGACACACCCGAGCAACTTCACTTCTCCTTTCTCCTATGAGACACTAGACTCATTGACTCATAAGAAAGAATGCAAATAGAATTTTTAGATCAAATGCTCTCCTAATGACCTCTTCCTTGAATTCCTGAGGACTCTGTTACTCATCAAAGCAAAATTAATTTGGACTCCAAGCCCAAACTGAATATCTCAAGAAGGCCAGATTTCTTGTTCTCTCTCTCTATATATATATTTATTTATTTATGTATATAAACATACAATTATACTGGCAGAAGTATTAGGGCTGAATAGATCAAGGTTCAGAAAACCACTACCCAAAGGCTGGGCTTTCCTGGTGGCTCAGATGGTAAAGAATTTGCCTGCAATGAAGGATACCCAGGTTCAATTCCTGGGTCAAGAAGACCTCCTGGAGAAGGTTACCCAGTTGAGTATTCTTGCCTGGAGAATTCCAAGGACAGAAGAGTCTGAGGGACTACAATTCACAGAGTCACAGAGAGTAGTACACGACCGAGTAACTAACACATTCAGACTCTCTCAGATGAGAATGTAAGGAAGGACTAAAACCCAAAAGCTGACCCCCTACTCAAGAAAACACTTACCATGCTCTTCCTGGGGTCTTTCAAGGCTGCGATCAAGGTATGGGCCAGATGGCACTTTCACTTAGAGGCTCAAATGGGGACAAATTCAACGTCATCCAAGGGACTGGCAGGATTTATTTCCTTGTGACTGGGGAACTGATAGCCCCACCTTTCTGCTGGCTCGGAATGGAGATCACCTTCACTTTGATCCTCAAAAGGTGTCTGCCATTCACTGCCATGTGGGTTTCCTCAATATGGCTGCCTTCATCATCAAGCCAACACCTAGAATCTGTTCTCTCGTCTCCCAGAAAGGAGTCTTTTGGATAAAACACAATTACACAATTATATTTCATCACCTTTGCCATATAATGTAATTAATTACGGGAGTGACACGCCATCACCCTTTGCCATAGTCTCTGAGTGAAGGAGGTGAGGCAAACTGAAGAAGAGGGGATTACACAAAGGCGCAAATGCCTGGAAGGTTCATTATGACTCAGCAATTCTACTCCTGAGTATATATCCAGAAGAACTTCAAACAGATGTTCAACAATATACCTGCACACAAATGTTCACAGCAACAATATCCACGATCACCAAAAACTAAAAATAATTCAAATGTCCACTAACCAATTACAAACACATTTCCTACAGAAACAATAACCCAATACATTTCTTACAGCAACAAAAACAAGCCAAAAAAAACCCCACAAAAAAACCCCAGTGGCATTGTCATGCAAGGGAATATTACTCATCCATAAAATCAGGGATGAAATACTCATGCATGCTACAACATGAATCCTGTATTCTGCTTCACTTACTATTAAGCATATCTAAAGTTCTTATTTTCATATATAGTATTTACATTTATAGAAGATTTATTTAATTTCCTAGTAGGTTCAAATTCTCTGGTGAAATTCTTTATATGTTTAGCTATTTTCTCCACATTTCCCCCAAATTTCTTTAACACAGTAGTCATACTTATTTTATAGTCTTTTCAGCCAATTTTAGTATCTAGAGAGACAGCACATGCGGGTCAATTCTAATGTCTGTTTTACTGTTTCTCTTGGTTTTACTAGTTAGGTGTTCTCTTTCAGTGTGTCTAATAAACAGGCACTAAATGGCAGATAATTTATATACAACGGTATGTGTATAAAATGTATCTCCTAGAACACTATTCATCCAACAAATACTTAGTCAGCACTCACTCTGTGCCAGGCACCACGTGCAAGCGATGCAGTAAAAAACAGCACAACCCTTGTTAGCAAGCAGCCTACTGTCCGGAAGTAGATACTCAACCCACCTCTACAATGGGCAAAAGGGGCTATAAAACGAGGCTGTTGCTACACATCTTACCCCTGTTACCTCTTCTCTCTCCCTTGATGGCTCCAGTCATGTAATTCCATACTACTTGTTCAACATCAAGTACTCTTTAACCTCATTACTTTGGCACTTGTGAACAGTTTCTACTCAGTAAACCTTGCTTTTCTCCCTGATTATCACATGACACGCCCTGTGACGGCCTTACCTGACATGCAAAACCTCGTTAAAATTGTGAGTCAACTCTACCCTAGAGCATGCCCTTTCCCCATTCCCTGCCCTGTGTTTCTTATTTTTTGTGTACTGTTTTTCTCCTTCTATAGCATATGTTATATGAGGGCAGGAATAGTTTGGTGGTTTTGGTCTAGTTTGATCCCTACTATATCCAGGCACTTCAAACAATGTTACACAAAACAGCATGTACTATGTTAAATATCTACTGAATAGATGAGTAAACAGTTTTAAACACGATAAATGAAGTATAGGATTGTTGTTGTTCAGTCACTAAGCTGTGTCCAACTCTTAGCAACACCACTGTCTGAAGCTGTCTTTCACCCCAGGCTGCCCTATCCACTATCTCCTGGAGTTCACTCAAACTCATGTCCATTGAGTCACTGATGCCATTCAACCAGCTGATTCTCTGTTGCCCCCTTCTCCTCCTACCTTCGCTCTTTTCCACTGAGTTAGCTCTTAGCATCAGACAGCCGAAGTATTGGTGTTTCAGCTCCAGCATCAGTCCTTCCAATGAATATTCAGGACTGATGTCCTTTAGGATGGACTGGTTTCATCTCCATGCTGTCCAAGAGACTCTTAAGGGTCTTCTCTAGCACCATTGTTAGAAAGCATCAATCCTTTGGCACTCAGCCTTCTTTATGGTCCAACTCTCACATCCATACGTGACCACTGGAAAAACCATAGCTTTGACTAGACAGACCTTTGTCAGCAAAGTCATGTCTATGCTTTTTAATATGCTGTCTAGGTTGGTCATAGCTTTTCTTCCAAGGAGCAAACATCTTTTCATTTTGTGCTGTGCACAGTGATTTTAGAGCCCAAGAAAATAAAATTTGGCACTGTTTCTACTTTTTCCCCATCTATGTGCCATGAGGTGATGGGACTAGATGCCATGATTTCAGTCTTTTGAATACTACATTTTAGGCCAGCTTTTTCACTCTCCTCTTTCACTTTCATCAAGAGGTTCTTTAGTTCCTCTTCACTTTCTGCCGTAAGGGTGGTGTCATCTGCATATCTGAGGTTACTGATATTTATCCCAGCAATCTTGATTCCATCCTGTGCTTTATCCAGTCCAGCATTTCGCATGATGTACTCTGCATATAAGTTAAATAAGCAGAGAGACAACATACAGCCTTGACGTACTCCTTTCCCAATTTTGAACCAGTCCATTGTTCCATGTTTGGTTCTAACTGTTGCTTCCTGTCCTGCATACAGTTTCTCAGGAGACAAGTCAGGTGACCGGTTATTCCCATCTCTTGAAGAATTTTCCATAGTTTGCTGTGATCCACACAGTCAAAGGCTTTAGCACAGTCAACGAAGCAGAAGTAAAGGGTTTCCTGGAATTCCCATGGTTTTTCTATGATCCAGCAGGTACTGGCAATTTGATCTCTGGTTCCTCTGCCATTTTGAAATCCAGCTTGTACATCTGGAAGTTCTTGGTTCACATACTGCTAAAGTCTAGCTTGAAGAATTCTGACCATAATCTTGCTAGCATTGGAAATGATTGCAATTGTACGGCAGTTTGAACATTCTTTGGCATTGCCTTTCTTTGGGGTTGGAATGAAAACTAACTTTTTCCAGTTTTGTGGCCACTGCTGAGTTTTCCAAATTTGCTGGCAGATAGAGTCCAGTACTTGAACAGCATCATCTTTTAGGATATGAGATAGCTCAACTGGAATTCCATCACCTCCACTAGGGTAATTCAGGGAAAATATATAGTAGAGGACCTAACGTAATACATACAGTCAAGCAATGCCTCTGTGAGAAATGTTATGTTTAAGCCAAGACCGAAACTATGTGGAGAAGACAATCAAGAGCAAAGACTGAAGCAGAATCAATACACCCATGTCAGAACTAGGCACAAAAGTTTCAAAAATCTGAACGATATCACAGGAGACTGGCTCATCCGATACAAAGAGCAAGCTGACACAGTTTCAGTTTGAAGAGACAAACACAGGAGAACTATTCAAAGGATTTAAATCAGTCATCATTGAAGAGTTTCTAAGCACAAGCATATGATCAAATCAGGATATGTGAAACATCACTCAAGTTTTAGTGTCAAAAAGTAAGTGAACGGGACCAAGACTGGCTACAAGGAGAGGACTTAGAAGGTTGGTGAAGTAATCCAGTCTATATGATGTTAGTTGGAACCTGGAGTTAGCGTGAGGACCAAAAAAAAAAAAAAAAAAAGGTAACAGATCAGAAAGATATTTAAGTAATTCTCTTCAGCAATATTTATCAAGAACTCCTGAGTTTCTAGCTGGTGAAATGCTGGCATTTTCTCAGGCAGGAAAGAATGAAAAATGAGAAGCTTATAGTAAGAGTCAGCAAACTTTTTTCTGAATAGGCCAGCTAGTAAATATTCCAGGCTTTGTGCATCTCTGACACAGTTATTCAACTCGGCCATCCTCATGGCACAGCAGTCACAGACACTTGTAAAGGAAAAAGCATGGCTGTGTTCCAATAAAATTTTATTTACAAAAACAGGTGTTCATGGAGCCATCAAATGGCAGTCCCTGGCTAGAGAGAAGAGGATGAGGTGGGCTTCCAACTTGTTACTTTTATGGTGTCTCAATGTCATCAGGTCAACTTGTCTAAGTAGCAACTAGATATGCAGTTCTAAGGTGATATCTTTTGGGGCCCCAAAATCACTGTAAATGGTGACTGCAGCCATGAAATTAAAAGACACGTGCTCCTTGGAAGAAAAGTTATGACCAACCTAGACAGCTTATTAAAAAGTCCATCTATGGAGAAGGAAATGGCAACCCACTCCAGTATTCTTGCCTGGAGAATCCCGTGGAGGGAGGAGCCTGGTAGGCTATAATCCACGGGTCGCAAAGAGTCGGGCATGACTGAGCTACTTAACTTTCATGCCCAATATGGAAGAAAAGGGGGGAAGAATAGGTAAAACTATAAAATTATAGTTTAGAAGTTTATTATACTATAAAAATACAGTTTAGAAGGGCATTGTTGTATGTCATAGGCCAGGGGTAGATATTTTTGGCTTTATTACCCATACTGTCTTTGTGGTATGAAAATTGCATCAGATTATACTAAATGGTGAGCATTACTGAAGTTTGAATTTCATATAAATCCTTCACTTGTTTTGGGGGAAAAAAAAAAAAAGTCCATCTAGTCAAAGCTATGGTTTTTCCAATAGTCATGTATGGATGTGACAGTTGGACTATAAAGAAAGCTGAGCACCAAAGAATTGACGCTTTTGAACTGTAGTGGTGGAGAAGACTCCTGAGAGTCCCTTGGACTGCAAGGAGATCCAACCAGTCCATCCTAAAGGAGTTCAGTCCTGAATACTCATTGGAAGGACTGATGCTGTAGCTGAAACTCCATTACTTTGGCCACCTGATGCAAAGAACTGACTCATTTAAAAGACCCTGATGCTCGGAAAGATTGAGGGCGGGAGGAGGCGGGGACGACAGAGGATGAGATGGTTGGATGGCATCACTGGCTCAATGGACATGAGTTTGAGTAGACTGCAGGAGTTGGTGATGGACAGGCAGGCCTGGCGTGCTGGAGTCCATGGGGTCACAAAGAGTCGGATACGACTGAGCAACTGAACTGAACTAAACACAGTGTAACATATGTATGATATGACATGTTAGCACATAAAGTTCTCCTGATCTTTAATCTCTGAAATTAAATTGTGTAAGTTGTTGTGTAAGTGCCCAGAAAAATAACTGGGGAAATCCGTGTCCTACTTACACTTTTTATAGACCAGTCACTGAGGACAGTTTTATATTGTAAAAGATGCAGACCACAGCTAAGGGGTAAAGTGTGAAAACGACACCAAGTGAGGACAATTGTTCTAAGGCTGTGAAAGGACGGAGAACTAAGGCGGCAGCCCTGGTGCGACAAGAGGTTCCCGTGCTCTCAGAAGAGGAGGAAGACAATTTCTCTCCCCACAAACTGGAAGCACCGTGGTGTGAGGGACCACCGGCCTCTTTTATCACCACGCGCTACTCACTAAGCTCAGGGGTCAGTACCTTTCTGACTGACTGAGCTCGTTTAACAGCAGTGATAATGGAAGGGTGCTAAAAGACAAGGAGAGTTTTAAGACATGGAAGAAAGAAAACACCGTCAGTGAAGACTGCCGCCCGTGAGGGCGATACAGCTGACATCTGGGACATCTGGCTTTATGGAGGATGGGAAATATCCTATTCATTGTAAGACGAAAGAAGAAAAAAAATGGATGATTACGTATTAAGGTAAATACAGGTAAATATGGACAAGAAGTTGAGGATACTTCCTAATCAGGGGCCCAGCTTGCCAACAATCCTGTTATGCGTGAGATAACCCAGCACAATGATGAAGAATCGCCCAGTTCAGAAAGGGTAATAAGAAACACTGAGATGAAAAGGTCTTCCAGACTAATTCAAATCGCAAGGTGAAAGTCTACAGAGAGACTCCTTTCTCATGAGAAAAAAAATGAATTAATTTTTCCTTGATGGTGGGGAGAAGTGTAGAGAGGGAGGGAAGACATACACTCTGACTTCTGCCGTTCTTCCTTAGAAGAAGCTGCTGCAGAAGCTGTTGAGGAGATGTCCCTGGGATCTACAGTGACACACAGCTATACCACTCTCCACCAGAAACACGTGTATGACTTATGTTTTATGCATATGGACAGGAGCTCAACGGAAAGACACAGCAACATCATGTTTCAAACATTAAAGAAAAACCACCAATTAACAAAATCCATATAGCTAACGGCACATTTCTATATCACCAAATTTTCTCCTATGAAAGTCAAATACTCATTAAATACAATGCTTAAGTGGCTTCTTCCTCTTTTTAACTTGTGCCACTCAAAATAATCCAAGTGTAAACAACACGGGTTTTTTTTTAATCCAACATGAATATTTTAAAAAGCAAAAACTGCATTTTATCTTACACTTTGGACAAAATGTTTGGTCTCAGGACATGTACTGGAAAGATTAGAGTAAAATAGTTTCTCACCTTGACCACTCCATCAAAGCCAGGGATTGTGTTAACCTTTGCTTTCTTAGCTAATAATTTGCTTTCAATCTTGTCACCCATGGCTTGAATAGCATGTGTATCAGGTCCAATGAAAATGACATCTTCTGCTGCCTGTGGAGAAAAGCAAGTAGAAATCTGTAACAAAAACATCACAGTGCTTGATATGGAGTCACAGTTTCATAATGAAAACCCGTATGTATACTTACTAGTTACTCACAGGCCATAGACAACTTAAAAGCAAGCATTTGAGCCAACACGTTACAATATATGATACAGTATTTCATATAGTGTAAGTGTGCAAAGATACCTGAAACAAAGTCAGGTCAGAGAAAAATAATTAAAAGAACTCCTATGTGATATTAACAGTATTCTTTGGAAAAGCAAATTCTGTGGTGTTGGAGCTGGATCTAGTACTCTGCCACCTAAACAGTAAATTCACCTCTCAAATGTCTTACAAATCTCTGTATTCTCAATGACCCACAGCACAGTGCATTTTCAATGAACACCAACTCTCTGTCAGACTTTGAGCTAAGTGGAGGGGATAACGTAGACAAAAATCACAGGATATCAATTAATTCAAGGGGACATGAAACAGATCACCAGTACCTCAGAGAAAGAGACAAATTAAAGTATGGAATTTTAATATCCTTGTGACTACAAGAACTGAATAAAGAATACAGTAGCAATTTACCAGGTAGAGTTAACGGTTTCAATAAAAGCTACTAAAATCACATTTAGTTCCCCAGCAATAGGCCCATCTCTCTGTGTTGATGTTATTAAAGTAAACAAAAAGCTCATGGACACTAATAAGGAACAGAACAGAGTATGATGGAGTTAGTGCCACTGTAGAGCACAGTCTAGAGAAATAAAGAAGGGGTTTGCTGAGGTAAAGGATGTGGTCACTGGGTAGAGAATTGAGGTTAGATACGAAAAAGCAAAAATCAGATTGCAAGCAGGGCATCACTGGAACAAGGTGCCTAACTGTTGATTCTCTCACCATCTCTGGCCACGGTCAGTATAAAGAATAAATCATATAATTAACATCTCATATTCTATCTACTGGCACTGCAGCCTGAAAAGGCTCTTGGCTTCATTTTCCTGATGGGAATATCATCCAGAGTAGCTGCTGCAGTGTGTTGCTTGGTTGCTCTCTGCCATCATGGCAAAGAGGATTCACCCCAAAGACGTCTGCTTCTTGCAAGAAGAGCTATGACAAACCTAGACACCATATTAAAAAGCAGAGACATCACTTTGCCAACAAAGATCTGTGTAGTCAAAGCAATGGTTTTCCCAACAGTCCTATGTGGATGTGAGAGCTGGACCATAAAGAAAGCTGAGCACCAAAAAACTGATGCTTTGCAATTGTGGTGGTAGAGAAGACTCTGGAGAGTCCCTTGGGCAGCAAGGAGATCAAACCAGTTAATTCTAAAGGAAATCAACCCTGAATATTCATTGGAAGGACTGATGCTGAAGCTGAAGCTCCAACACTTTGGCCACCTGATGCAAAGAACTGACTCATTGTAAAAGACCCTGATGCTGGGAAAGACTGAGGGCAAGAGGAAAAGGGGATGACAGAGGATGAGATGGTTGGATGGCATCACTGACTCAATGGACATGAGTTTGAGTAAACTTTAGGAGATAACAGCAAAGGACAGGGAAGCCTGGTGTGCTGCAGTTCATGGGGTCGCAGAGAGTTGGACATGACTGAGCAACTGAACATTAAAAGCAGGAGATGCAAAGATAACAGGGAATCAACAAAGGGAATATATGAGGAGATAAATATTTGGGAGATGATATGACAATTTCAACTCTACAAAGGCTGAGCCAGTCAAGTGTGGGATAGTCAAGTGCCTATGTTCAGGAGATAAACAGAGACATCTGGAGGTTATAAGGCCTTATAAGATGTATAAGGTTATATGTCTAGGCTAAGATTTGGATGTTTAAAGGCATCTAACAGGAGGAAATTAAAGATTGTAGATAAAGTCACTCAGATAAAATGTACAGAAAAGCTAACGCCTTTAAACTCAGGCACTCACTCTGACCCAAAAGCAAAACACAGGCACTCACTCTGACCCAAAAGCAAAACAGAAGAAAGAGGAATTTTTAGGATTCTGAGTTTAAAGCCTCTTTTGTGTGACAAGGGGGATAACAGGATAATAACCACCTTGCCAGTTTGATGGAAGGACTGAATAAAATAATGTTAAACAGGAAGCTGAGTGCCACAACTCTTAGTTCTTGCCTCTTACCCAGAAGTCCTGATAAAGAGAACACTAGAATAGGAAGACAGCTAGGTTCACAGGACCCCATACGCACTACAGGAATGCAAACACCCGCAGTCACTAGTGTCACCACGAAACTGTCAGTCACTCAGTCGTGTCTGACTCTTTGCGATCCCGTAGACTGTAGCCCGCCAGGCTCTTCTGTCCCTGGGATTTTCCAGGCAAGAATGCTGGAGTGGGTTGCCATTTCCTTCTCCAGGGGATCTTCCCGAACCAGGGATCGTACCCGAGTCTCCTGCATTGCAGGCAGATTCTTTACCATCTGAACCACAAGAGAAGCCCGGTGTCACTACAGCTGAATGCCAGATGGGAAATCTCCTCAGCCATAACTGGTGCTCATGAAGTACATCTCCATCGAATGCTTTTATGCAGTTTTAACAGAAACTCATTTTCTTATGCAAGAAAATCATATGTGAAACCCCCAAAACGGACAGCAGATAGAAAACTGAACCGCTCTGCTCGAGGGGAAGTGATGGAAGGACTGCACCCCACATACTCTGTGTCTCTGGAAGGATCAACTAGTCGCTTTGCACTAGAGCAACAGTCATGCTCACTTCTCTTTACCTCACCCAATAAACGCTAACTCAAGAGGAAACGATCGTGTTTCAACTGTCAATTGTCTTTCCATATTCTCATTTTACTTGCCAAGATGGAGGAATTTTTATTATAAATTGTTTTAAATACCACTGTGCCAGGCAGATGTAATCAAGTAATCAGTATACCCACACAAAGAGCTGAAGAAATGACATAAAATGAGAACATCCAAAATACATTACGATTATACAGTAAAACTTCTGATTAACAACGGCCAGGAACCACTGATTAACTAGGCTTTTTTCGTGCATTCTAATTTGAGGAAAATTACTCACCCCAAAATGCAAAATTACCAAGAAAGAACATGCACATCAAGCATTTTAGTGACTATTCTTACTGCCGTTCAACACAAAGAAAAAAAGCCAGTGGCACGCTGAGTAACTACTCAAACAGATGTTTCAAGGGACTAACTTCCTTTTTATCTTCTTATGTTTGGATAGTACTCCCTGGGTTAGCCTTTAAATGTAATTATGGCAAATTGAGACAGCAGTATCATAGCTCCTGACCCCCATCATTCTTTGACAAAAAAGCAAGGCTAAGATGTATGGTAATGGCAAAGTGACAAAGCATGTTTCAGAAGTCCTAAGTTTTTGACCAGAGTCCTTTGTGTGATTTAGAACTTAAGGCCAAAATTTATGCACTAATAAGCTTTCAATACTCCACTGTTAACCCTGTATCTTTTCTTATTCGTTTTCCTTAATCACCAGCAAACCTGTTTGACGTGACAAAGCAATAAAATTTACTTCTCAAACTAGGCTTTTCAAGGACCATTTAAATTTACCATGAATGACAAATATAATACCTAAATACAGGTAAATGTATAATGGTCATGAAAAAGAGGAATTTTTTTTCATCATCATCACATCATTATAGTAATACGTTAAAAAATTACAAAAAGCTGAAACCACTGTTCCTAATGGCAAAAAAACAAAACATTGTTTTCATCTTCTAAATTCTGTGATTTCATGGTTCTGGTTGTATTTTGATAAAAAATGGGGAAAAGGGTTGAGTCTGAGCAATATGTTAAGGAAAGAGATTTATTTTACAATAGGCTTTATGTTACGAATGCAGGACAGAAATAATCATCTGTAAAAATTAGAATGTATGATATATAATTCATTCTTAGAAATTCCATGACAGTAAATTGCAATACTATGAATTCAGATTCTTTTTTTCATGTATACAGTTTAGACTCATAAAGAATTACTACTTGGATAAACTGTAAAAACAGGGTCAGACAGACAGGAGACATAGCTATGAAAAAACTGCCAAATTGCCTAAAGTACCTAGATTCTGGATTTTAATTTTTATTCCTAATAAAAGAAAAACGAATTTCTCGTAGAAAAGGCCAGTTTCTGGGCCTTCTCTGACTGGGCAGAGAAGTTAGCACATGAGATTAAAAAAACTGAGTCAGTGAGAAAGCTTTCAAAAAATTAACATAGTTATCTCAAAAGCACATATTATATAAAAACGGCTACCCACTGAATGTGTTGATAACAATATGAGCATCAAAAAGAATAAAAGAAATTACAAGATTAATTCATCTTTTCATGACCTCAGAATAAATCTTTTCCTGCTATCCCTGTCAAATATTTGAACTTCTTAAGCATGTATCACCATTTTAAAAACCATATAGCTCTCTTAAAAGCAATATATGGGAAAACTAATTTCACGCATAAAACTAAGCAAAATAAAAGTGTCTAGGTAAAATCCCATATATAGTTTTCATAAGAAAAAAACAAGAACTAGAATAACATCCATGGAGGGAAAAAGCATGAGAAAGACATGGTAACACAGCAGATCAGTGTCACCTATCATTTCAAAACAAACCGAAAGACATTTTAAAATAAGAAAACATGAAATAACATAAATGAGAATCAGAAATGCTCAGAAATGAGGTGACAGACCTAAAGACAGAATTAGAAAGGCAAAAGAAAATAATTTTGGAAATCAAGACTAAACTAGAGGAAAATTAGAGTGAATAAAGAAAACAAATAATGCCTCACAAGAGATAGGAAGTCAAAGGAAGAAACTTTAAAAAAAAAAAAATTTAAGATTCAAGATAAAAGGACAAATACCAAAAATAAACAGAGACCATCCAACATATGAATAAGAGGAGTCTTTGGGGGAAAAAAGAAACTAAGAAAAAATTCTAAAACCCAAAACTCAAGCAAATTTTCTTAAAATTGAAAGTTAACTATTAAACATCACAGCCTACTTGAAAAATTCGACCCAGAGCAAATTGTACCATGATACATTCCAGCAAGACCACTTAAAAAGGAAAAAAAGTAACCTGTTCAAAAGAGAAGTTTAAATTATCACCAGATTTGACAGCAATAAATCATGACAAAATATAATAATGTACTCCACTGAATAAGACATTCAAGAAAAGAAAGGATGAGCCAAGGATTTTAAATCCAACACAACTGACCGCCAAGTATAAAGGGCAGAGAAAAATGTAACAACAAGCAAGAACTCAGGGCCTTGTGAGGAATCCAACAGAACAAGGGTTTGCACACTGGTCTGTGGACCAAACCTGGCCTACGACCTGTTCCCAACCGGCCCACAATCTAAGGACAATTTCACATTGTTTACATTTCTAATTGTTTGGGAAAGAAGTTTAGGAGTGCTATATCATGACATGTGAAAATTACATGAAACGGAAAGACAGTTTTACTGGAGGAGAGTCACGCTCTAGCTTACACGCTGCATGGCCGCTCTCTCACTCCCACCATAAGACTAAGAACTTGCGACAGATCACACGGCATACAAAGCCCCAAACACTTGCTATCTGGCTCTTCACAGAAACGGTTTGCCCATACTAGAGAATGAGCTTCAGGAAACCAAAACAGCTACAGAGAGACTAACCTGGAGACTAACTCTGCAGTTACTCGCTGAACCAAACCTAAATGAAGGCTAAGAAGAGAACACGAATATAGCAAGTGCAATAGTTGGATTTTCTGGCATTATAAATACAGTGGAACTATTTTTGGAAGTGTAGGAGAATAGGGAGATGTGTAAAACTTTTTAAATTTTTCAGTAAATTTTTATATTGGTATTATAATTGTTATCCTTTGCTGTGTGTGTACTACTGACAAATAATTAGGAGGTATTTTAATTATATCATTTCTTCTATCCATGAAAGTCAGAATTCTAACTATGGAAGGATAAAGATACAAGTTAACAAAGAAGAGGTTAAGTAAAAGTTCTATAATCATGAATTTTAGTTGAAAGTATTGGTTCGGCCAAAAAGTTCATTCAAGTTTTCCTGTAACATCGTATGGAAAAGCCCAGATGAACTTTTTGACCAACGTAGTATTACTATAATCACAGTTCGTATTCCTATCTCACATAAAATACAGGCTATATTTAATTATAGTTTGATATCACCACCTATTACAAAACTGTTCCATATTTCATTGATGTAGATATTTATTATATCTATTTTAGATATTAAATTTGTGTTATATATACCCTACTTGGGGTTGAGGTCAGCATTATATCTAAATACACACATATTAACTATATTGATGTCATATATTCTTTTACTATAAGTTAATATAACATAAAGTATATGTAATAAACATGTGTAACATGAAACATGCTAAAATTCTAGGAATACACATTTTATTTGCTTTGCCTATAAATTAAAAAAGCCTAGAAACAACAACTATTAGCAGCGATGATCATGCCTGCCACACAAGGTGAAAGTGAAAGTGAAGCGAAGTCACTCAGTCGCGTCCGACTCTGCGACTCCACGGACTGTCGGCTACCAGACTCCTCAAGCGACACTCCGTGGAGTTTTTCAGGCAAGAGTACTGGCATGGGTTGCCATTTCCTCCTCCAGGGTATCTTCCCGACCCAGGGATCGAACCCGGGTCTCCCGCATTGCAGGCAGACGCTTTACCCTCTGCTGCTGCTGCTGCTGCTGCTGCTGCAAAGTCGCTTCAGTCATGTCCAACTCTGTGCGACCCCATAGACGGCAGCCCACCAGGCTCCCCCGTCCCTGGGATTCTCCAGGCAAGAACACTGGAGTGGGTTGCCATTTCCTTCTCCAATGCATGAAAGTGAAAAGTGAAAGTGAAGTCGCTCAGTCGTGGCCGACCCTCAGAGACCTCATGGACTGCAGCCCACCAGGCTCCTCCATCCATGGGATTTTCCAGGTAGGAGTACTGGAGTGGAGTGCCATTGCTCCAAATACCATTAAAAGAAACCAATGCATCTAAAAAGGTCACCTGATTAAAGGCCTGGAGCAAGAAATACAGTACTTGAGCCTAGAATATCTTATCAGGGCTGAGAAGCTATAAAAGATTATGAGAGTCAAGTCAAGAAGATCAGGAGCCAACTCAGGCACCCTCCAGCCAAACAGTGGCAACTGGAGCTTCACTAGTAATTTCAGCAGACTTAAACCTACAGAACATGTCTCAATCTATGACTTCATAGTGATACTTTTACAAAGACCTGGTTAACTTTGAAGGAAGTTAACCGAGTAAGGAACCAACTTACTACCTCAAAAACTACAAACCAGGGTAAAGAATTATACACTATCTTGCTCTTTCTATATGAATTCCACCACTAGGAAACCAAACAATGAGGGGAAGAGCTTCTTTATAAAGATACTCCAATTAAATAATGCAAAAGATGTTAGAATTAAAATATCACCATTTTTGCAATCTAATGAAGGAATAGTAAGCGTCAAAGGCTGCTTAGACCTTAAAAGCCACTAACAAGACTTGTGCCTCCTACAGTCTTGGTTAAAGGAACTGAAACTTAAGTCTGGCAACCTGGATTCAGGGATGGGACCCGCCTGCAGGAAACACTGAAGGGTGCCATGATTACATGCCATGATTATCCCATCAGCTAAATCAAGACTGAGAGACACTTTATGGGTCAAAAAGCCCAAGGTTTATTCAACAGATAAACTATAAAGGAAGAGAAATGTATGCAAGGAGAAGCTATGGCTTGAGAGAAACTTAGAAGACATATCAAAATTGAAAATAAATGGGCAAGACAGATCACAAAGTCCAGGGAGGCACACTTGGACAATACGATTGTTTTATAATGCCAGAAAAGGATTACTGTAAACATCAAAGCAGTTTGTATGTACAGGGAGAGACTGGAGGTTGGGATTGGGATGGGTCATGTAGACAGGCACTCTACTATTGGGGCTGATGTCTGACATCCGAACCTATAAAATGGTTACATGATTATTCGCCTTAAGCAAGCCCACGTGTGTTCTGTGTAGTTTTCTTCTGTATCTGCCTTTTATTTCCAAAATAAAAATTTTGAGAATGTGTTCAGAGTAGCCACCAGCTTATAGGAGTAAAACCAACACTGGGACCAGGAAGTGAGGTGTTGCTCAGACAAGCTTGCTAACCTCTTCAGGGACCTGTTTTTGGCTTTTAAAAAAGGTAGGGGGAGGGAAGGAGGTAGAGAAAAAGGAAGGAAGAAAAAGAAAGAAAGAGACAGAGAGAGGAGGAAAAAGAGAGGGAGGGAGGGAGAAAAGGAGGGAAGTAAAGGAAGAAAAAGAATAAAGAAAGGAAGGAGAGAAAGGCAGGGAAGGAAGGAAGGGGCATTCTCATGTCTGGCTGGAAGGCTTCAGTACATGGTTATTTTGTACAAACTGAAGCCTGATGAACTGTCAGCAACTGCTGCCACTCTAGGTAAAAAGTAACAGTGATGAAGTAGAGAAGCATCACCTTTGCGGGATGACACGGACAGCATCCAGCCTTGGCAGCATCGCTGCTTCCAGAATACACAGATCGTGCTGTATGGATGAGGTCCGGGAAGAGCTCACAAGAAGACAGGAGGGAGGGTTGATTTGGAATTCCGTCTGACTAGTTCTTTGCAAAGAAAAAAAAGACCTTCCTGTGGCCATGAGCACCGCTAAAGTCACAGATGAGCTTGGACTGCTTTCTCTGAGCAGTGGAACACTGGTCCGTCAGTGGAGGAGGACCGAACTGCTGTCCCATCTGGGATGAAACCAGAACCCCTCGGGGAGAACCCGTCCTCCAGCCGTCCTCCCCTCTCTTTCACTGCCTCTGCTTCACTGCCGGTGGCAAACCCTGCTCGCTGTGGATCAGGTGCCAGAAGCTGCGTTCCATTACATTCTTGGTCACAGTGGGGCTTCCCTGGTGTCTCAGATGGTAAAGAATCTGCCTGCAATGCAGGAAACACGGGTTCTATCCCTGGGTCGGGAAGATCCCCTGGAGAAGGAAACAGCAACCCACTCCAGTATTCTTGCCTGGGAAATCCCACGGACAGAGGAGTCTGGCAGGCTACAGTCCACAGGGTCAAAAAAGGTCAGACATGACTGAGCAACTAACACTGGATCACAGTATATTATACTATATTGCAAATGTCACACATGCAACCTACAAACTGATTTATTTAGTTTTTGCTTCCAATGAGACCACTTCTGGTATTTTGATGCAATGTTACTCAGCTTTTTAAGTTAAAACCAAAGACCTCAATTCAGTACCAAGAAGGAATTTCAGCCAAGTTGGCACTTGGGCTCTAACAAGTTACTGTGTAGAAGATAGAAGGGTTCTCCTCTCAGATCATGACATCAGTGTTGAAACCTGTCTGGGTAGTTGGCTTTGAACCTACCCTCAGGGTACTTTTCAAAACAATAATTAGAAATAAAAAGGAGAACATGTGAACACAGAGATGGGAAAAACATTCATAGCGTAGTGTTCACGGTCATGGGTAAACACCAGTCGGCCGGGTCTTCACCCCCAGTATTGGGTCCAAGGTGTGCATGAGCATTTACTGGGAGTCCCAGGCTGTACAGTGCGCACACTCGAGAAGATCAGGATACAAACCCTAATTCGCTTTCCTCCACACTGACTGCAGGGCGTCCATGAGAGAGGTGCAGAACCACCCAGAAGAAGGTTCCATCAGCCCCCACCCCCTACGTTTGTAGGAGTCGTTTTCTTCAAGCGCTAGTCTGTTCACTGCAAATTAAGAACCCAATTTACAGTGATTCATTAGGATAAGAATATTACGGAACTTGACTGTTGCTGGGGGTGGATAGTGGAAGGGGAAGAAAAGGCTCTTTAAAATTCTCAACATAAACTTATAAACCAGCAAAGTTCTTCAATTTGTTTGGGATGCTAACTGCAAGATCACCTGAAATCTACTGACGTGCTTACAAGCTGCATTTAACTGAGGGTACACTGTATATACTATGACTTGGTTTAACCAAAGGAAACTGTGTCCTTCTCTTGTGATATGACCAGTATCTGGATTTCATTCAGTCTAATGTATATTTTGTATTAAGTGTATACTTGGCCCAATGCACTCAAGTGATGTTATTACTTCCAGATCATAGCCATGTACAATATTTAGTTAGGGAAATAGAATAGTGGTAACTTTTCACACTGTAACAATTGGCAGAAGTCAGGTTTTCTAGTTAAGGAATATAAAACCTTGCTTTTCATGCATAGGAAGTAGACAAAACAGCAATAGGACAATTTCTATTTCTAATATTTGACAGTGAGTGGGATGGTTTCCATTTCTATTCTTCAGCTATTGTCAACTCAAAAAACTGTTAAGTGCCTTTTACTAAATGATGTGGGTTTCTGACAAAGGTTCTTAGGGCAAAGAAGAGGTTTTCAGTACTAATTTAATAGAAATCATTTAAATAAACAAACTAAAAATATCTAAATATCTTTGTGTTTGGGTGGGTAAACTTTTTAAGCTCAGGTGGAAAACATTCTACTTTTAGAAATTCAGGTTTCTATATTCTGTACTGGGCTTCCCTGATAGCTCAGTTGGTAAAAGAATCCACCTGCAATGCAGGAGACCCTGGTTCGATTCCTGGGTAGGGAAGATCCCCTGCAGAAGGGATAGGCTACCCACTCCAGTATTCTTGGGCTTCCCTTGTGAATCAGCGGGTAAAGAATCCGCCTGCTATTAATTATGGAAATGTTCCTTTCATTTTAAAAGACTAAGAGTGAAGTCTATTAGTGTCTGCCATGCTTTTGTGCACATCTGATTTCTTATTTTTATTTCCCGGTAATCAGCACTGATAACTATCTCCAGAGTCTCCATGATTGTTAAGGAGAGGCTGTGTAGTAGCTTCCACATTCTACACTCTCTGTGTGCAGATCAGGACACTAAGAAGAGATGAGTTAACAGAAACCTGAGTGGGCTGTTAACCTTTTTTTTTTTTTATCTTCGAGGAAATGTAAATGCAGTAACACTTCCAGATGAAAGAAGCATTCTAAATTCCCAATGTTTAAGAATGCAGATGAAGTATTCCGTCTTTTTGGTGCCTGGAGGTGTTATGTGAGAAAACAGAAAAGAGGTTTCTAGGATTCGTTTCACAGACTTCCTTTATCATGTAAAATCTCAGACTGGTTGCTCTGGTCAGAATCAAAGAAAAGCGAAAGAGAAGACACCCAGAGAAAATGAATTCAGTAACTTCTTTAGCAGTAAACACAGAAAATTAGAATTAACTAAAAAGTCGATCTTTGAGATAAATTTAGCCTTCTTTCTTTCAAGAAACTCCGGTTTTAATATTAGAATATATATCTTTTTAGTATTAGGAAAATGTTGATGATCAATTCATGACATTAAATTTGCTTGGATGAAACTGTTAGCATTTAGCTACCTGGCATTTTCCAGAAGTTAAGCTTATTTTTGCTTTGTAATACAACAACAGTAATAATGCCTTAATTAAAGATGCAGGCACAATTGTGAACTTCTTGTTGAATTTTCATAGAGACTGATCTTCTTACGTGATGTTTGAAATATGTAAATAAATAATTTAAATAAATAAAATAACATTTGAATATATAAAAATTTAAATTTGTTCATATAAAATTATTAATGTAAAACCTTGAACTCTTAATCATTAAGTACTGGATTGAACAAACTATGACACTCATGATTTGAAGTCCCAGTTGTCTAAAACCCATAAGAAATTCTATTTTAAATACAATGATTATATAGAGTTTAATTACTATTTAACAGGACTACCTGTAGGAATATGTCTGTGCTCCAATATTTCTAATAAATGTTATTGTAAAATAAATTTTTTTAAAAAAAGATGCAGACACAAATGTTAAAGTATTTCTTCTAGATGTATTTTTAAGAGGATTCAGTTCAGTTCTGTCGCTCAGTCGCTCAGTCGCGTCCGACTCTTTGCGACCCCATGAATCCCAGCACGGAAGCTTTATAATTAAATATGGTTGTGTATTGCTAAGGTTCTCCTGGTCATAGGAATTATTTCGTTATGAAATGTAATTTCCTTCTTTTGCACGTCACACGAAATACTTTTATAGCTCAACAATCTGAAAATTAAAAATGAGTTGCTTTCATTTTTCCCTGATCAAATTATTTTTTATTGTTTCATGAATACTAAAATTGATTGGTACTTTGGATTGAAAACTAATTTTTCCAGTTCAATTCTGGAATATACCTTATAACAACTATGGAATTAGATGAGCAATTTTACAGTTTAAGTCTTTAAAAAAAAGTAAGATTTAATAATACTTCAATTAGCATAAGGGAATGTTAATGTAGATGCCTCCTGGCTCACCTTCCTGTTCATTCCTCACAAGCCATTAACATTTACTGTTAGTAGTAAGCTGGTAAAACTTGTGAAAGGCTAGAGATTTTGTGTTTAATCCAAACATTAGATATTAACTTTAATTTTTAAACTTTTTCAATTAGTCTGGCACATTATCTGAATTATGTACTCTCTTTTGAAAACTCGAATTTCTTTTAAAATTTGCTACAACTAGAAGTCCTTCCACATACTGTACTAAATTTACTGCTTTCTGGAACACATCAAGTTTTCAATACCACCGCTGGATGGAAACAAGAGTCATATGGTTTGAATAAAGCATGCTCTACCTACAGTGAGGATTGTCTTGTTAGCAGATTTAATTGCTGTGCTCTAGTACAGCCTACATTAGAAAGCTTATTTCAAATAATGAATGGAATGTAAAAAAAAAAAAAAGCAGAGATCATGATGTTCAGTTAATTGCCTAGAGTAACTAAGTAATTCCTTACCCTACTCAGCATTAGTCTGAGTGGCCAACCTGTTACTTCACCCTTTATTCTGGTTATTAACAAGGATACAATGAAGAGATAGTGACAATAAGATGTAGCGGAATGACCCAAGTAGAAATAAATTTAGGTAGGAAATAATTTTTTAAAGTTTGAAGAGAGTAAAAGAACGAGGAATGCACTAATATTAACAATAACAATCAGATCAGATCAGTTGCTCAGTCATGTCCGACTCTTTGCGACCCCATGAATCGCAGCACCCAGGCCTCCCTGTCCATCACCAACTCCCAGAGTTCACTCAGACTCACGTCCATCGAGTCAGTGATGCCATCCAGCCATCTCATCCTCTGTCGTCCCCTTCTCCTGCCCCCAATCCCTCCCAGCATCAGTCTTTTCCAATGAGTCAACTCTTCGCATGAGGTGGCCAAAGTACTGGAGTTTCAGCTTTAGCATCATTCCTTCCAAAGAAATCCCAGGGCTGATCTCCTTCAGAATGGACTGGTTGGATCTCCTTGCAGTCCAAGGGACTCTCAAGAGTCTTCTCCAACACCACAGTTCAAAAGCGTCAATTCTTCGGCGCTCAGCCTTCTTCACAGTCCAACTCCCACATCCATACATGACCACAGGAAACCATATTCACAGAAAACTAGTCAATCTAATCACACTAGGACCGCAGCCATGCCCGTGGGGCAACAATAACAATGCTAAGTATTTATTTACTTCCTTATTTTGCACTGTCTAGGAAACCACTGTAGTAAGGCTCACTTTACTCTACAAACCATTTTATAGATAAACATTTCAGTCACATCAGGTTCCAGCTGGTTTACAAAGTCAGGAAGTCTTCAATTTATTCTGGAATTACACATATGAAATAAAATACCTTACTCTAACATTCCATAGTTTTTTTCACTGAGGTGTAGTCGATTCACATTGTAGTAGTTTCCGGTGCACACAAGAGCGACCACATGTTCATAGATTATAATTCATTTATAGTCATTATAAAATAATGGCTGTATTTCCTACACTGGACAATATTCGCTTTTAGTTCATGTATTTTACACGCAGTAGTTTGCACCTCTTAACCCCCTACCCCCTCCTTTGTCCCTCTCCCATTTCCTCTCCCACTAGTTTGTTCTCTATATATCTGTGAGTCTGTCTCCATCTTTTTATATTCACTAGTTTATTTTTTACATCCCACATAAAAGCGGTAGTATCTAATTATAGGATTTGTCTCTCTCTGACTTATTTCACTAAGCGTAACGTCCACCCATGCTGTTGCAAACAACAAAACTGCATTACGGTAAGTGGTGTTCTTCTGGACATATATACCACACCTGCCATATTTACTCATCTGTTAATGGACACTTAGGGTGCTTCCATACCATGGCTACTGTAAAAAGTGCTGCTATATATACTGGGCTGTGTTATCTTTTCCAAACTGTATTCTTTAATCATTTTCCTCAAAAAAAAAAAAAAAAAAAAAAACAGGGCTAAGAAACCAGCAGGAAATAACTAGTCATCTCCACTTAATATGTCAGTAAAATTGGGATCTGAGGGATACAACCAAATATCCACCACGCCTAAATAGGTGAAGTGGCAGAAACAAGATAAGACCCAAACCAGCGTTTTTTATCTGCAACTCTGCTGCTTCCTCACACCCTGGGTTCGGGTGGCACGTGCTGACTACTGGGGAGGGTCATACGCCTCCTGACACAGTTCCAGGACACACCTATCACCCCAGCACCCACAGGACTAGCACCTCCTTTCACTCTCCAAAGCATGCCGGTTCGGACTTGTCTGGTAGTCTAGTAGAACAAACTATACATCCCAAACATTAAAAACAGCAGACGGTAGAGACTACAGCAAAAGCACTAAGCATGTAAGGAGACATCAGGCGCGGTCAACAGTCTAGCCAGGGAATCAAGGAAGACTTCACGAAATGCATACCATTTGAAGGAAAAAAAGACAATTTGGATTTTTAGGATTTGAAAAAGCAGCATGGGAAAACAAACATTTACGTATTCAAGAGAACAACCCACTCACTGGTCTGTAAAAGGTTCTATGGTCTCTAGAGAATCACGATACATCTAGAGAATCACACAACCAAAGGTCTCCTCTCCTTCTCTTAAGCCTTACAACAATCAGATCCCAACTGCATACTTCAGTATACACGTAAGGCCACTCTACAAAACCCGCTAAGTACCCACTCTGTGTCAGGCACTGTGTTAATTCGAGGGAAAGGATGATGGATAAGACAAAGACGTACCACTGCCCTCTTTTAGTTGACAAACCAACTGGGAGGACAGGATACCACAAGCAATTAAAGTCACAAAACAGCCTGGCTGCCTTGACACAGAAGTACAGTAGTATACTCTGGTAAAGGAACGGTAACCAGAATAAAAAACATAGGCAGGGAAACTGTTAGCCAAATCAACCTAAGTTTACTGTGATGATACTTCTACATACAAAGTGGCAATGATGCAACTGTCAACAGCGTGGACAACAAAAGGCAAGGGAATTCTTTCCAGACAAAAATTCTTCCTCTCAGCATCAGAGAATCTCCCTCCTCCGTTCAGATGTAAATACTGCTGCAATTTTAACATGCTCATATCACCTTATGTTTCTTTCTCAGAAAGTCCACCCAGGGCCTTTCTACCCTGCTAGATAAATGAAACTTGAGAATGCAGTCTCTGCCCTTCAGTCTAAGTCTTGTGACTGAAGAGGGGGTAAACTGACATCACATATAATAGATGAAGCATCATTTTATGCCAACTACATAAACATTAACTTCAGCAAAATTATATACTTACAATGTTTTGCCAGCCAGTGTGAGTCCCATCAAATATATACTCATACCCTCTTGCATGGCCTTTTGAAGTTTTCAAGTTATGACTGACACCACCTTTAAAAGCCCTCACCTCCCACGGCTCTTGCATCATACAGAACAATTGTCAGGCAGGAGTGTAAATTATATTCTTGTACGAAAGAAAGGCAGGGGTTTCCCTGATGGCTCAGTGGAAAAGAATTCACCTGTCAATGCAGGAGATACGGGTTTGATCCCTCATCCAACAAGATCCCACACGCCGAGCAGCAACTAAGCCCGCTGGCCACAACTACTGAAACTAGGCTCAAGAGCCCGGGAGCCACAGCTACTGAAGCCCCACACCCGAGAGCCTGTGCCCCCAACAAGAGAAGCCACGACAACGAGAAGTCCAAGCACAGCAGCTCGGGAGCAGCCCTCACACTCCGCAACCAGAGAAAGCCCGAGCGCAGCAACAAAGACCCAGCACACCCAAAAGTAAATATATAGTTTTTTTAAAAAAAAGAATGGAAGGCAGGAATTAGAAACAGTAGAGTACAATGGTTAAGAGCAGGGACTGTGGAGGTGCCTGAACTCCAACTCTACCACCAACTATATGGTTGGCCTTGGACAAGGTACTTAACCACTCCGTGCCTCAGTTCCTGTATCTGGGAGGGTTAAATTAATTCATCAGTGGAAAGCACTGGGCTTCCCAGGGGGCGCTAGTGATAACCTGTCTGCCAGTGCAGGAGACGTAAGAGACCCGGGTTTCATCCCTGGTTCAGGAAGATTCTCTGGAGAAGGAAATGGCAATCCACTCCAGTCTTCTTGCCTGGAGAATCCCCATGGACAGAGGAGCCTGTCGGGCTACAGTCTACAGGTCATAAAGAGCTGAACACTGCTTAAGCGACTCAGTATGCAAAGCACCTAGCACAGAGGGAACCCTAGGGAGCTGCTACCCTACTGTGAAGGAACCCAGAAGTCACAGTTCACAACTGTTGGCTGCTGAGGTCTCCCCACCCACCTTCCCATATGCGGGTGTTTAAATTATTCCAAGAGTCTTGGTCCTGAGACGGTATAACCCTTCCTAAAGCAGCTAACCTTACCTCTTCCCCACACCTTTCACCTCCTCCTCTCACCCTAAAACCCTGCTCTCTTGTAAATCTACTTGTCCTTCCATCGCATGGCCAAAGTTGAGGCAAGCAAGCAAGCCACTGTTCTCAAAGAAGCAAAGATGCTCTTCAGATGAAAGCTAAACACAATTACAGCAGCCAGCTGACTCTGGTAACAGAAATTACAGAGAAGCTAAGTAAGCACAGACAGTGTTGGAAGGCAGACAGAAATGCAACTATTGTGCATGCCACCTTGAGGAACACAGGCTCCACAGACAGCAGTAAGCCACGGAAGAATGCTGAAGTAGACGAAGTCATCAGTGGTCCAGGCGAGAGAAATGAGGGAGGAAGTAATATGACAGCAGCAGAAATTCAGTGAAGAGCAAAGCAGCGAGAAGAGCTGCAATGATACTAATTAATAGTGGACCCAGCAACGGATGTAGGGAGGAGACAGAATTCGGAAGTGCAAGAGAAGGGGAATAGTCAAAGTTGACCGTAAGGTTTGCAGATCAAAAAACTTAATTCAGACAGGGAACTGAAGAGCAGGTTTGGTTACAAGAATAAGTTTCATTTTAAGTTTCACATAAGTGACTTGTTGGCAGGACATCCAGGGGAGACTTCCATAGGAGACACTCTTACATGGGATGGAAATGTCTTCAGTAAGGCAGGTACCAAACCAAATACAATTTCCTGTGATAAACTACCCAGAACTTGAAACCTTAAAAACTGTTATTGTTGTTCAATCGCTGTTGTGTTCAACTCATTTTGCAACCCCATGGACTGTAACCCGCCAGGCTCCTCTGTCCATGGAATTTTCCCGGGCAAGAATGTTGGAGTTGCCATTTTCTTCTTCTGGAGGTCTTCCTGACCCAGGGATCAAACCCACATCTCCTGTGCTGCAGGCAGATTCTTTACCGCTGAGCCACCAAGGAACACATTTACTTGTATAATCACTGCTGCCAAGTGCTGCAAAGTTCTGGGAGATTTCAAGTAGTTTACTCATGTTACTACTACCTTAAAACTTCATTTCCAATACAAAAAGGGTGTGTTGGAGTACTACTCTTCATGCTATAAATCTCCGTGATTTAGAATGTTTTTTAGTTTTCAAAACTGAATTTTGAAACAGCAATTACTCAGCTTGACCAAAGACTTCAACTCTGATTTAATAATGCTATTTAACAACAAACTTCAAAGTCTGAGTTTTTAGGTTCAGTATCCACAGTAGAAATCGCATAAAGAGAATTATGAGAAGTCAGGAGAAGATATAAACAAGTCATCAGTGATGAACTCCATGACCTGGGAAGACATGTCAAGGCATTTTCAGAGCATGCTAAGACCCACCCACCATACCAGCCAGAAAACAGTGCTCTCATGCTATAATACCAATCCATCATAAGCAAATTTCAACTATCCTAAGAAAAGCCTTGCTGCTGTTGTTTAGTCGCTAAGTTGTGTCCGACTCTTTGTGACCCCATGGACTGCAGCCCACCAGGCTCTTCTGTCCATGGGATTTACCAAGCAAGAAAAATGGAGTGGGGTGCCATTTCCTTCTCTAACAGATCTTCCTGATCCAGGGATCGAACCCACGTCTCCCGAATTGGCAGGTGGATTCTTTACCACTGAGCCACCAGGGAAGCCCTAAGAGGAGGTTAGACTATAGTTTAAAGACCTATAAAGAAATAAAAAGCCAACACATCACAAAATGCAAGTAATTTGAAATTAAGTCTTCTATCTTCCTTGAAAAAGTGAAAGCAAAAGTCGCTCAGTTGTGTCCAACTCTTTGCGACCCCATGGACTATACAGTCCATGGGATTCTTCAGGCCAGAATACTGGAGTGGGTAGCCTTTCCCTTCTCCAGGGGATCTTCCCAACCCAGGGATAGAACCCAGGTCTCCCACATTGCAGGCAGGTTCTTTTACCAGCTGAGCCACAAGGGAAGCCCCTATCTTCCTTAGATTACCTATAATAAAGCTCTAAAAAGATTCAGTCCATTTCCAAGATGGTTGTCCAGTCTAGCAAAGACTTTGCAAATTAACAACATATAAGTTGATTTCAGGTTTTTTGGATAAGAAGACAGCACAGAAATGATCTTAGGCTGAAAAAAAGCATAATTTTATGGGTTTAAAATAAAAACCATACAGTTCTGGGAAACAAAAAGTTATAATCATTGTTGGTTCTAAACAGTCAAGACATAAGCAAAATAATCAACAACTTAGGTATAACTTTTTAAATAAAATAGAAAAAAGTTGTTTTAAATATTTTAACTCGCTATTCGCAACAACTCAGGATGATGTCATAGGTCCTCCAGAAACAGCACGATTTCAAAGAATGAAGCCTGAACACAGAGCAAAAGACCCGACAGCTGTTTAGTCTCTGTTTCCAATACTTTCCTCAAAGCTCCCAATCTTCTCACTCCAGGATTCCTCAAAATACCTATGGACAATGTGCACTGTGGGGCTAGCCGCCCAGTAACACCGTTAAAGCAACTCACAGATCTGACAGTGCCTCCCTGACTTATTAACCTAAGGATTCATGCTTTAAGCTCTGGTTCTGAAAGTTTCAACTGAATAGGAATAACTGAGTGTTCTCTCAATCTGCAAAACCAGTACGAGAGACAGAAGGAATCAAAATCTAATGCCCATAAATAAGATTCCTGAAAAAGCAAGTCCTGTGCCCTACTTTATTTCTAAACTAAGCTTCTCAGTGTCCAGCACAGTGGGACAGGAAGACTTTTCAGTAAATATCTGATCAAGTACAAAAGGGCTTTCCCCAACGGCTCAGTGGGTAAAGAATCCACCTGCAATGTAGGAGATACGGAGACACGGGTTTGATCCCTGGGTCGGGAAGATCCCCTGGAGAAGGAAATGGCAACCCACTCCAGTAGTCTTGGCTGGAGAAGTCAACGAACAGAGGAGCCTGGTGGGCTACAGTCTATGGGGTCGCAAAGAGCTGGACATGACTGAGCGACTAAGAGAGACAAAGTACAAAATGCTGTCAACCCATGAAGCACCCTGACTCTCCCCTCCACCAACACACACTCCCTTCAAAACCAAGACAAACTCTTCTAAAAGGTTATCTCCCAAGTCTGGGTTTCTCTGCCACTCTTTCAGATCCGGCCCATTGTGTAAGTCAGCTGTGTCCTTGGCTGGCTATCCTCACACTCACAAAATGGCTGCCAGATGCACCAAGCCCTCTCACTCATCGAAGGGTGGGGGTGGGTGGTGTGCAGCTTGAGCACCACGGCCTCTCTAATGAATGAGAAAGCTTCTTTCCCAGGAATGCCAGAAAAGCCTCACATTCTGTTTCATTGATCCAAACTGGCTTGAGCCTTCACTGATTCATCCTTGAATCAATAATTGTCAAAAGAGATAACATGATTATAAGTAGCTTAAACAAATCATCAGTGGTGGAAAGAATGTTAGAGAGGCAAAAACCGTCCACTGGAATTTAAGTGATTGTGTGCACATGTCCACACCTACCGTATACAAAGCACATTTGCTTGGTATAACCATCACCTGCTAGCCAGACAGAAAGGTAAAGAAGTTTATCAGTAATTAATGGGCTTCCCAGGTGACTCAGTGTTAAAGAATCCGCCTACCAATGCAGGCAATCCGGGAGACACGGGTTCAATCCCGGGGTCGGGAAGATCTCCTGGAGAAGGAAATGGCAACCCACTCCAGTATTCTTGCCTGGAAATTCCATGGACAGAGGAGCCTGACAGGCTACAGTCCATGAGGTCGCAAAGAGTTGGACACAACCAAATAAACGAGCACACACGTCAGTGATTAACACTGGCAGAAAGATATCAAAGGAGACAGAATTTCAAGTGGCCACCTTAAACTATGATACCATCTACTCCCTTTGTATCCACACCCTCCCCTGACTGTCCTTAAGACTTGAAGGGTCAAGGGTTACTATGGATGGTCTTACTAGGTGTTTTTCAAGACTGAATAATCAAGACTTAAGGAAATAAGTCACTGCAGGAAGAGGAATGTTTCTTGGTCTCAGACTAATTTCTAAGTAAGGGGGGGCTTACTGAAAAGGGGATGATTTGCAAAGTACAAATTAGAAGACAGCACTGTTTTCACAGGGAGATATGTCCTAGGAGCAGCAAGACAAAGTTAAGGAGGGAAGATTTCTACAGAAAGACCAGCAGGAGACTTCTAACTTCTAGGGCGCTGTTTCTTGTTATATATAGTTTACATTTTTTCCTACTCCCATTATCATAACTGCTTTTAATCACATAATTCTCCAGTCTGATATGCATTTGTTACAGTTAATATAGAAATACACCACATTACATCACTACATGCTTAAAATTCCCCACTGCGTCTCCCTAGAGCTGCTCATGTTAACATCCCAGCTTCTTACAATGACCCTCGCGGATCTGCCCTGAGCCCATCTTTCCAACCACATCCTGTAACACATGCCTCCTCATGCATTCTCCTGTCACATGGGCCTCTTTTCCTCTACCCAACGTGCTAATCTTCCAGCCTCAGAACATTTACACCTCCTCACTCTCTCTTCCTGGAAAGGGTCTACCCCCAGATCCTCATGTGCTGGCCGCTCCTTCTCATCTTTCAGAATGTCACAACCTTCTCTGCACCCCACCGCCACCCACAACCCCCACCACACATGACCCCATCCACACCCACACACCCTGGGCCTAGGGCCTTCCGCAGATCGACTGCCTTTGGGTCAGACGCTAATCCCTGATCTGATCAACTGTCAACAGAGTGACAGGCTCACATGATAAAGAGAGCCTGGCAATTTAAACAACAGCAACTGCAAGCAAGGAGGCAAAGAGAAGCAAGAATATTAAGCAACAAGTTCAGTATTAGTGACCAAACTGAGCCACAAACACAGAAATGATTAACAAATCAAGCCTACAGTGAACTCAAGTTTCCTAAAAGATCGAGTAAGTATTTAGGGGCCGAGAAATAAATTATTACCCCAATTCAAATACCAGCCATAAATTTCAGTCTTCTTTCCAGTAAAATACATCTATCAACTATTCTCATTTCTTAACAGCAGCGCAAGCATGAAAGGATGACAGGAAAGCCACACTGAGCACCTCTAAGAGAATGAGAACCCAAGGTGGTATTACTCATCAGTATATAAACCACGTTTACTAATAATATCAGAGTTATTTACAGGAGCAGTAAGCACTGTTTTAGGGTACGTCATGGTACAAACCTTATATTTATCTTCACTAATGTTAGGTAAAATTCAAGATTAAAAAAGCTCATACAAACCAAAATTTAAGTTAACAGTGGAAAAAATACAGCTAAATGTTGCATCTAAATTATATTTTCAAAGAAATAGGCATTAACATGGGTTTCAAAGAAACATATTATAGAAAACAGGAATTCTGTGACTGAAAAGAAAAACACCTTAGCATTTGCCCAGAAGATGCTGCCTGAACCTCCCATCCATCCTTCTAAATTTGGGGAGTCTTAAAGAATCTCATGTTAGCAATCAAAGCCGTTGCTGCAACCCAACTGTAGCAATCCACCTTCAAAATTCTTAAAAACCCATTTGGGGTTTGTCGGTAGGAGGTAAATTAAAGCCTTATGTATTGAGAAGCAAATAATTTGAAAAATGTACTGGGGCAATGAACCTTGAAGTTATCAGGCACTGAAATGACTATAAAAGTGTTTTGTACAGTTTAAAGAGAAGAGCTAAATTTCCTATTTTTCACATATTTTTTAAAAATGTATAAGAAACTGTTAAACTTGGCCTTTGGGTTCAAGATGCTACTTATCAACTGTTAATTTACATAAGCATCTTTTCTAGTTATTAAGTCGAAATACAATTGACACAGCATCCAAGTAACTGAATAGGACAGATTTTGAATCATATTAAACAATGCAATCATCTTCTGGCAGCAAAAACACATTACTACATAAACATTTATCAGATATTCTAAAGCAGACAATTAAAAAGAAACCTGAATTAAAGGTTTCTTAATATTAAAGTCTAGTGATATTAAGAGACTAATTTGAGAAATGCTGCTGTAAGTCCTAACCACTTTCTAAACACAATTCTACCTCTAATATACAGATCTATTCAAATAGGAAAAGGAGGAAATCTACTTTCATATTAACGATTAGAAAAAAAAATCATCCTCATGGTTGAATTTTTAAGGACACTTTCTATAAACAGACTACTCAGTACCATGATGAAATTTTCAGTAACTAGAAAATATAAATGTAGTCACTATGATGAAAATATTTTCTTTGGTCTCTTTTAGGTCTGAGAATGTTTGAAGTCTTGAGTTATTTTTATATGCTCTTCTTGAAGGAACTGATTTCTCTACTCTTACGTTTTATATCTTAAAATGTTTAGGAAATGGCAAAAACAGAAATAATCAATTTCCTTTTTCAACAGGGGGTCCATGCAAGGCTACCTTTGTCAAGAATCAAATACTCCCTTCTCAACAACACAAGTATATATAAGAGAATATCTTAAAGTTCAGTTTGAGATTTTTTAAGCTCTTTTTTTTTTTTTTACTATAAACAATTTAACAAAGAAGTTTACTAAATAAATAAGACTTGAGAAACATAAGAATTCTATAATGCCTTTATCTGACCTCAAGTCTACTAAACCAAGAATCACTAAAACTAGTTAAGTGCTAATTATACTAGAGGCAATTTGCCAGTAATTGAAAAAAGCCTACAAAATTAACAAATGAATACTGACACAAGAAAGCTGGCAATGGTTATGGAAGCTTTGGCCTTCTAAAAGCATAATCAGAACTCAGAACGATTAATCAACGTTTTAACACTTTCCATCTGTATAAGTGCTCAAGGTAGGACTGTCACTTGACAAGTTGCTTAGCATTGCAAAATTTGATAATTCATGTCTTACTGAATTTTTACTGACTTGGAAGAAAATAAAACACCAATTAAAAGCAGATGTCACCTTTAATTCTAACTGGCTAGCAAACTTCTCATTTTTTTTAACTCAATGCAGAGACAGAATGCACGTAGATGACAGTTTGGACAGTTAAATATTTAAAGTCACTGATATCCCCCACAAATTTGCAAGTGATTTTCCAGAACTTAACCCCATGGGGCTTTTATCTGGCAAGCATCCAAAAGGAATAGTTTCAAGTCGTCATCTAGAAGGTAAATTTATGGTTACATTTTTGCAAAGGCTACAAAAACTGATCAGAACATTTCTAAGCTAACATCCTCAAGATTCCCATCTTTACCTTCATACACATAAAAAAATTTCCAAAAACTACATTGTTCCATGTTGCTCCTCTATTAAAATCTAGCTTAAAAAAAAAAAAAAACTAATATAAAGATTTAATAAACCGTGCTTAACATACGTTCATGTTTAAGAGCTGAATCACATCCAACTCAATTTACCATAAAATAGTAACACATATTTTTCATCATCTTTCAATATTGTATTGTTGGTCATAAATTCACTCACCTTTGCTTCTAACCATGAATTCTGAACAAAACTTCTTAAATTCAATGTTTTGAAAAACATCAGAAAAATAAATAAGTAGACAGGTGACCATACTAACAACCAACGGGCAATATTAGTATCTACTTTCTCACAAGAAACCTGAATTTCCATGTATATGTAAATAAAATGTATAGAGAATTACATTATTAACATTCTGAAGACAGTGAGGCTAGTGTTTCCTAATGCTACTGTTTCTATGCATAAAGTAACTTAGAATAAAATCCCAAGGTCTAAAAATGTTTCTTTCTAATATAGCAGGTTTTTCTACGAGAAGGAAACTTCTGGATTTTCCCTAACATCCCAGTTTCGAGGACAACATCGTAACAAGAGACCTGGCCTGATGTGCAGTAACACTGACCCACAGACTTCACAGATTACCCCTGAATGATCTAAGCCAGCTTTCAAAAGCCAGAACAAGCTGCTACCAATCAGGCAAAGAGGGAAAATGAATCCCAGAAGGAATCACCCCAGAGATCCCTCACAATAACGGGGTCCCTAGGAGCTCTAAAGGCCTAGCAAGGCTTTGCTCACATCGACTCACTGCATAACAATCAGACTTGGCTTAACACTCAGAAGGGGTAAAGGAACCAGGTCAATCCTCTATTGTTCACCTCTGAGGTCTAACAGAGTATTTGCACTTTGACAGCTAGTCTGTCTTGAAAGAAGAACCTGAGGAAGATGAAATGGAAAGGTGGTCACAAAAAGGGGATTTAAGGGAGTGGCCTACCTGTGACAACTTCTGCAAGCCTCATCTTTGCATTTCCATCCTGCTTCATGCATTGCTAATCAGAGATCCACTGGAAGCTTCAGAACCAACTGAAAGGCCTGGCAGGGTATCTGGCTTTCAATTCTTCTACTCTGTTTATTCCCAATATATATTCACTGGGCTTAGAAACAACTCTAGAACAAGGGCAGCCACTCAGCAATGAAATGTAAATTACTGACGTGTGCTGAAACCTGGACTTGCCATCACTAATGAGCACATTAAAGGAAAAATGCTCGCTAGACGACTGCAACCTTTTTACTGAACCCTGTGTGCATGGAAAGCCACAATTCAACATCAATTAAAAGAGCTAGCTGCAAAACAGTAACAGAGAAGCCCTGTCACCACTTTTAATACCTCAGGGACCGAAAAGCTAAGACAAACATGAAATTTTTACACTTCATCGGCTAAAAATGTTGTGCAAAACATTATCGTAAATGTGGTCCACTTTGGTTAAGATTTGTGAATCATTAGTTTCTGAAGAGTGAAAATAAGATCTCTGGTGGTTTAAAAAAAAAAAAAAAAAACAAGCTATTAATCTATTGCTTAATTCATTAATTCAGTCAACAAATTCTAGACTTAGTGATCTAAAACTCACCAGAGACTCTGCAAGACTGAAAATTATATAGTTTGTCAGGAAAAGAAGTATAAGCTAATGATTTAATCTCAAAATAAGCAAAATATTTGGTTTATTTGAGTAGGGGGTCATATATATAGAGGCAAAGATTATTATTAACCATTATCTAATTGGAGATTGACAATGGAAAATTCTGAAACAAAATGTGAACAGACACCTAGTATCTATTAACTTTTAAAATATAATCTTCATAACTAAAATAAACTTTATAAATTTTTAATGAAAATTTCAAAGTAAAAGTGGCACGAGAATGAGTAAAATAAGGCTATTATTAAATTTACCATTTTAAGTTATTATGAGTTAGTTTTCCAAAGAATACTCTAGTACGAGTAAGCACTCACAACATTAACACATTTGAATACAATTTTATCTTTCTTTGATAACCTAAAAGCACAGCAGACTCTTAAGGCCCTAAACGGTTAATAACAAATAATCATTTGTTACAAAATTAAAAATCTGCTTATTTTCTCATTGTGGTTTCTGGTTAAATTTAAGTTTTCCGTATAATGGCATGCAGTTAAACTCCAGCTTTTTTGCATCCTCAGGGCTTGAAAACACAATGAACTTTAATCAAAAGAACTGACAACCTACTAGCATAAGATGAGGAAAATCATTTTATTTCAGATTCAGTGTCTTCATCCACACTTTAGATAGTGATACCACAGCCTATATACGGCTTAGGGGTGTGGAGGAAGCATGTGCAACCACGTTTTATACTATTTGATAATAACTCAATGGACACAAACTTGGGCAAACTCCAGAAATAGTGAGGATTCACTATTGTGAATAAAGGTTGCAGACAGGCTGGGCTTGCAGCAGTCCATGGGGTCGAAGAAAGTCAGACACAACTTAGCGACTGAACAACACCAACAATCCCCCAAACAAGAGACTCATTACTTTGCTAGGAACCGAAGTCTTCATTCCTCCCCTATCAGAGACCTATCTAACAGACCCATCTGTCACTCAGAGGTACACTGCCTATCTATCAGGAATCCAAGAACTTTTGACTTTCCTTCTCCATGAAGAAAATACACACTTGTCTGGGTGATTTCCTCAGAGGACACAAGCAATTGCCTACCTTCTATAGGATATACACTTCTGCACTATTGGTTATTTTTGACAACTCGGAAGGATTATTTTATTTTCTATCTCTTATTTCTTGATTATCTTTCAGTATCTGTAGCTTCCTCACCCTCAATGCTGTTTTTAACCTCTACCAAATTTTGTTACAGCTGCTAAGACCCACACACCCCAATCAGTAGAACGATACTGGCCAAGACATCTGAAAAGGGAGTCGGCCAACATGGGTGTTCTCAGTGGCTGAGGCAGCTGCCACATACTGGCTCAACCAGGACCTCCACACCACAGACTCCACTACAAACTACAACCACTGCTTTCCATTTCTTTTTTTCCTATATGCTTTTCTTATTTTAACTGCTTCTTTTCCTCACTTCCAGCTTTCAGGAGAAAAGCTTAACTTTTGCAGACAACTCTTTAGATAAGCTTTAGATCAACAGGCCTAACAAAATCATAATTATTAAATTTATTATAGTTTCCTGGTGGCTCAGTGGTCAAGAATGGGCCCACCAAGGCAGGAGATACAGGTTCCATCCCTGGGTCAGGATGATGCCCTGGAGGAGGAAATGACAACCCACTCTAGTAGTCTTGCCTGGGAAATCCCATGGACAGAGGAGCCTGGGGGGGGGCTACAGTCCATGGGGTCGTAAGTTGGACACAACCGAGTGACAGAGCACACACAGTCTGGCAAAGAAAACATAATGATGGGTGAAGAAAAAAAAAAGAGCTGAAAACTTGTAAAGGTTTTGTATTGTTCTGTAACAAGTTGTACAAGCTATCTGTAAGGCCTCCCCAGACAGCCATTTGGTTTTTTGCATTTCTTTTCCATGGGGATGGTCTTGATCCCTGTCTCCCGTACAATGTCACGAACCTCATTCCATAGTTCATCAGGTACTCAATCTATCAGATCTAGGCCCTTAAATCTATTTCTCACTTCCACTGTATAATCATAAGGAATTTGATTTAGGTCATACCTGAATGGTCTGGTGGTTTTCCCTACTTTCTTCAATTTAAGTCTGAATTTGGCAATAAGGAGTTCATGATCTGAGCCACAGTCAGCTCCTGGTCTTGTTTCTGCTGATTGTATAGAGCTTCTCCATCTTTGGCTACAAAGAATATAATCAGTCTGATTTCAGTTCAGTGTTGACCATCTGGTGATGTCCATGTGTAGAGTCTTCTCTTGTGTTGTTGGAAGAGGGTGTTTGCTATGACCAGTGCATTTTCTTGGCAAAACTCTATTAATAGTCTTTGCCCTGCTCATTGTGTATTCCAAGCCCAAATTTGCCTATTATTCCAGGTGTTTCTTGACTTCCTACTTTTGCATTCCAGTCCCCTATAATGAAAAGGACATCTTTTTTGGGTGTTAGTTCTAAAAGGTCTTGTAGGTCTTCATAGAATCATTCAACTTCAGCTTCTTCAGCATTACTGGTTGGGGCATAGACTTGGATTACTGTGATATTGAATGGTTTGCCTTGGAAACGAACAAAGATCATTCTGTCATTTTTGAGATTGCTTCCAAGTACTGCATTTCAGACTCTTTTGTTGACCATGATGGCTACTCCATTTCTTCTGAGGGATTCCTGCCTGCAGTAGTAGATATAATGGTCATCTGAGTTAAACTGACCTATTCCAGTCCATTTTAGTTCGCTAATTCCTAGAATGTCGACGTTCACTCTTGCCATCTCTTGTTTGACCACTTCCAATTTGCCTTGATTCATGGATCAGTGCAAAGAAATAGAGGAAAACAACAAAATGGGAAAGACTAGACATCTCTTCAAGAAAATCAGAGATACCAAGGGAACATTTCATGCAAAGATGGGCCCAATAAAGGACAGAAATGGTATGGACCTAACAGAAGCAGAAGATATTAAGAAGAGGTGGCAAGAATATACAGAAGAACTGTACAAAAAATATCTTCACGACCCAGATAATCACGATGGTGTGATCACTCACCTAGAGCCAGACATCCTGGAATGTGAAGTCAAGTGGGCCTTAGAAAGCATCACTATGAACAAAGCTAGTGGAGGTGATGGAATTCCAGTTGAGCTATTTCAAATCCTGAAAGATGATGCTGTGAAAGTGCTGCACTCAATATGCCAGCAAATTTGGAAAACTCAGCAGTGGCCACAGGACTGGAAAAGCTCAGTTTTTATTCCAATCCCAAAGAAAGGCAATTCCAAAGAATGCTCAAACTAACGCACAATTACACTCATCTCACACACTAGTAAAGTAATGCTCAAAATTCTCCAAGCCAGGCTTCAGCAATACATGAACTGTGAACTTCCTAATGTTCAAGCTGGTTTTAGAAAAGGCAGAGGAACCAGAGACCAAATTGCCAACATCTGCTGGATCATCAAAAAAGCAAGAGAGTTCCAGAAAAACATCTATTTCTGCTTTACTGACTATGCCAAAGCCTTTGACTGTGTGGATCACAAGAAACTGTGGAAAATTCTGAAAGAGATGGGAATACCAGACCACCTGATCTGCCTCTTGATAAACCTGTATGTAGGTCAGGAAGCAACAGTTAGAACTGGACATGGAACAACAGACTGGTTCCAAATAGGAAAAGGAGTACGTCAAGGGCTGTATATTGTCACCTGCTTATTTAACTTATATGCAGAGTACATTATGAGAAACACTGGGCTGGAAGAAGCACAAGCTGGAATCAAGATTGCCAGGAGAAGTATCAATAACCTCAGATATGCAGATGACACGCTTATGGCAGAAAGTAAAGAGCAACTAAAAAGCGTCTTGATGACGGTGAAAGAGGAGAGTGAAAAAGTTGGCTTAAAACTCAACATTCAGAAAATGAAGATCATGGCATCTGGTCCCATCACTTCATGGGAAATAGATGGGGAAACAGTGGAAACAGTGTCAGACTTTATTTTTCTGGGCTCCAAAATCACTGCAGATGGTGACTGCAGCCATGAAATTAAAAGACGCTCACTCCTTGGAAAAAAAGTTATGACCAACCTAGACAGCATATTCAAAAGCAGAGACATTACTTTGCCAACAAAGGTCTGTCTAGTCAAGGCTATGGTTTTTCCTGTGGTCATGTATGGATGTGAGAGTTGGACTGTGAAGAAGGCTGAGCGCCGAAGAACTGATGCTTTTGAACTGTGGTGTTGGAGAAGACTCTTGAGAGTCCATTGGACTGCAGGGAGATCCAAACAGTCTATTCTGAAGGAGATCAGCCCTGGGATTTCTTTGGAAGGAATGATGCTAAAGCTGAAACTCCAGTACTTTGGCCACCTGATGCGAAGAGCTGACTCACTGGAAAAGACTCTGATGCTGGGAGGGATTGGGGGCAGGAGGAGAAGGGGACGACAGAGGATGAGATAGCTGGATGGCATCACTGACTCGATGGACGTGAGTTTGAGTGAACTCCGGGAGTTGGTGATGGACAGGGAGGCCTGGCGTGCTGCGATTCATGGGGTCGCAAAGAGTCGGACACGACTGAGTGACTGAACTGACTGACTGAACTGAATTTGTCCAATCTTTTCTACAGCCCTGAAGATAGGAGGGTAGGTGATGCCTGGGCTTGGATCCTTGCCCAGGTACTCAGAGCTAGTTGAGCGATCTGCATAAATTTACCTTGCTTTTGCCTCCTATACCTATGAAAACAGTACTATCCGCCTGCAGGGCTGTTAGGAAAGCAAAAGAATCAGTACACATAGTGATTGGAATAGTGCCTGGCACACAATACGTATTCCAAAAAGTTAAACTGCTAAAGGTAGAAATCTTATCAATTCACATCAAGATCACAGTTGTTTTGCTTGTACTCTTCTACTGTTGTAATCAACAGCAGCATCTATATTAATCAAAATATTTCCTTATAAGTACAGCGGCTGAGAAATGCAACACATAATTTTTTCTAATGATATGCTATTTCTCTGGTTATGGTTCAGTTGCTAAGTCATGTCTGACTCCTTGAGATCCCATGGACTGCAGAATGCCAGGATCGTCTGTCCTCCACTATCTCCCAGAGTTTGCTCAAACTCATGTCCACTGAGTTGGTGATGCTATCTAACTATCCCATCCTCTATTCCCCTCTTCTCCTCATGTTCTCAATCTTTCCCAGCATTAGAGTCTTTTCCAAAGAGTTAGCTCTTTGCATCAAGTGGTCAAAGTATTGGAGCTTCAGCATCAGTCCTCCCAGTGAATATTCAGGGTTGATTTCCTTTAGGACTGACTGGTTTGATCTCCTTGCTGTCCAAGGGACTCTCAAGAGTCTTCAGCACCACAGTTCAAAAGCATCAATTCTTCAGCACTCAGCCTTCTTCATGGTCCAATTTTCACATCCATACATGACTACTGGAAAAACCACAGCTTTGACTAGACAGACCTTTGTTGGCAAAGTAATGTCTCTGCTTTTTAATATACTGTCTAGGTTTGTCATCAGATCAGATCAGATCAGTCGCTCAGTCGTGTCCGACTCTTTGCGACCCCATGAATTGCAGCACGCCAGGCCTCCCTGTCCATCACCAACTCCCGGAGTTCACTCAGACTCACGTCCATCAAGTCAATGATGCCATCTAGCCATCTCATCCTCTGTTGTCCCCTTCTCCTCCTGCCCCCAATCCCTCCCAGCATCAGAGTCTTTTCCAATGAGTCAACTCTTCACATGAGGTGGCCAAAGTACTGGAGTTTCAGCTTTAGCATCATTCCTTCCAAAGAAATCCCCGGGCTGATCTCCTTCAGAATGGACTGGTTGGATCTCCTTGCAGTCCAATGGACTCTCAAGAGTCTTCTCCAACACCACAGTGCAAAAGCATCAATTCTTCGGCGCTCAGCCTTCTTCACAGTCCAACTCTCACATCCATAGGTTTGTCATAGTTTTTCTTTTAAAAAGAAAACTGCATTCTGCAGTCCATGGGATCTCAAGGAGTCAGACATGACTTAGCAACTGAACTACAACCAGAGAAATAGCATATCATTAGAAAAAATTATGTGTTACATTTCTCAGCCACTGTACTTGTAAGGAAATATTTTTATTTAAAAGCAAGCATCTTTTAATTTCGTGGCTGCAGTCACCATCTGCAGTGATTTTGGAGCCCAAGAAAATAAAATTTGTCACCATTTCCACTTTTTTCCCATCTATTTGTCATGAAGTGATGGGACCAGATACTATGATCTTTTTGAATGTTTTTTTGAATGTTCATTTTTAAGCCAGCTTTTTCACTCTCCTCTCTCACCTTTATCAAGAGGCTCTTTAGTTCCTCTTCACTTTCCACCATTACAGTGGTATCATCTGCATATGTGAGGCTGTTGATAGTTCTCCCAGCAATCTTGATTCTAGTGTGTGATTCATCTACTTGACATTTCTCATGATGTACTCTGCACAGAAGTTAAATAAGCAGGATGACAATATACAGCCTTGGCATACTCCTTTCCCAATTTGGAATCAGTCCATTGTTCCATGTCTGGTTCTAACTGTTGCTTCTTAACCTGCATACAGGTTTCTCAGAAGACAGATAAGATGGTCTGGTATTACTCTCTCTAAGAATTTTCCACAGTTTGTTGTGATCAATGAAGCAAATGTTTTTCTGGAATTCCCTTGCTTTTTCTACAATCCAATCCAATGAATGTTGGCAATTCAATCTCTGCTTCCTGTGTTTTCTAAATCTAGCTTGTATATCTGGAAGTTCTCAGTTCACCTACTGCTGAAACCTAACTTGAAGGATTTTGAGCATTACTTTGGCAGTATGTGAAATGAGTGCAACTGTATGGTAGTTTGAACATTCTTTGGCATTGCCTTTCTTTTTGGATTGGAATGTCCAGGACTGGACATTTTCCAGTCCTGATCTTTTCCAGTGTTTTTCTCAGTACACTCCTGAGTTTTTCAAATTTACTAACATATTGAGTGAAGCACTTTAACAGCATTATCTTTTAGAATTTGAAATAGCTCAGCTGGAATTCCATCATCTCCACTAGCTTTGTTCCTAGTAATGCTTCCTAAGGCCCACTTGACTAAACACTCCAGGATGTCTGGCTCCAGGTGAGTGACAGCATCATGGTCACTATTTTGCACAGTTCTTCTATGTATTCTTGCCCCCTCTTCTTAATCTCTTCTGCTTCTGTTAGATCCTTACTGTTTCTATCCTTTATTGAGCCCATCTTTGCATGAAATGTTTCCCTGGTATCTCTAATTTTCTTGAGGAGATCTCTAGTCTTTCCCATTCTACTGTTTTCCTTTATTTTTTTGCATTGTTCCCTTAAGAAGTCTTTCTTATCTCTCCTTGCTAGTCTCTGGAACTCTGCATTCAGTTGGGTATATCTTTCTCTTTTTCCTTTGTCTTCTGCTTCTCTCTTCTCAGCTATTTGTAAGGCTTCCTCAGACGACCACTTCGCTTTCCTGCATTTCTCCTTCTTGGGGACGGTTTTGATCACCACCTCCTGGACAAATGTTACAAGCTTCCGTCCATAGTTTTTCAGGCACATTCTGTCTACCAGATCTAATCCCTTGAATCTATTTGTCACTTCCACTGAATAATCATAAGGGATTTGACTTGGGTCATTAAGGTTATTTCTCTTAAAAAACTGCATTCAATAACCAACTCATATGTGAAGGGCTGAATAAAAAGCTAAGAAAGTGCACACATTTGCAGACATGCCCTAAGCATGTTGGGAAGTACACACACACAAGAAAGGAACACTCTCTGCTTAGGCAAATCAGCATGTCACACAGTTTTCAGTATGGCACCTCAAAAGCTTTGTAACAGTATCTTTAGATAAGGTCCAGTCAGAAAACAAAGCCCCAGAATCATCTCATTATTTCTGCCTCTTTGCCCCTTTTTAGAAAGCATGCACTGAAAAGCCTAATTTTAGAATATACGTGGGGCAGTAAGAATCATTAACTATATGTAACCATGATAATTAATGTTACTTCATTTAGTCCCACAAAATCCTCAATCTATTACCTTCATGAGAACAACAATCTTCTCCACTAAATTTTAAGTATAAGAGTTACAAATAAATGGATAAAAATAAAGAGATCACAAAGTTACTAAGTTAAAAACTGCATTACAACAGTACACTACAGAAAGGCTTCACAAATACCCTTTCTATTTTCAAAATTTCAAATTTTAATTCAGCAACTTCTCTCATCTAAAGAATAGTTAACAAACATGTACTGAAAGATTCTTGAATGATACAAAAAAACTAAAAAGGGTAATTTCTACCTTCTACCCATGTACCAATTGGGTGATAATCAACAGATAATGGATAAACAAAATGTGGTATATATCCATACAGCAGACTATTATTCAGCCTTCAAAAGGAGATAAATCCTGACCCGCGCTACAACATGCATGGAGTAAAGACATTATGCTAAAGTGAAGTAAGCCGGTCAGAAAAGGACAAATATTGTATGATTCCACTTAGAGTTACCCAGAGCAGTTAAATTCAGAGACAGAAAGTAGGAGGGGTAGGGTGATTTCAGAATGTTCAGGGGTAGGGGAAACAGAATGTTACTATTTAATGGGTTGAGAGTTTCAGTTCTGGATGATGAACGAATTCTGGAGATGAAGGCAGTGATAGACAGTGTACCAATAAGTATACTTAATACCACCAAATTGTACACTTAAAGATGGATAAAAAGGTAAAGTTTATGTTATGTATATTTTACCACATTTAAACATAATAAAAAATGAACTTAATAATTCTTCTACATAACCAAAACAAAAAGAACAAAAATAAAAATCAGTGTTGATTTCAACTGAATGCTATTTGGGTCATTAATGAAGGAAATGTCTTAACTCATTTCAAAAAACATTTAAAGGAAAAATTATGACATTTTCCCATGGAGTTTATAGCCTATGCAGATGAAACACATACAAAAACTCAACACAGAGAATGGAGATGGAAAGAAGGAAATAGTGGGCTATGAGACTGCAAAATTTCTGCATTGTACATGAAATGGCATAATACTGTACTAGGTCTAAGTAGACCATAAAAAGTAAGGATGTATACTGTAATCCCTAGGAAAACCACTAAACAATTTAAAATGGAATTCCAGAAAATAAAATAACCCAAAGAAGACAGGAAAGACGGAGAAAGAAGAGACAATCACAAAATTTTATAAAATGTTAGACATAAATCCAGTCATATTGGTAATTTATTAAATGGTAATAGATTCTACAGAAATTACATAGTGGCAACAGTTATATAACTTGTTTTTATATTATAAAAGGGTGAGTGTTATGATATAAATTATATCTCAAAAAAAGCTGTCTTTAAAGAAAATAAGACTAAGGCAAACCAAAAAGTTTAAAAGGCCAAACACTACAATTAAAAAATACAGATGATCAGAAGGATTAAAAAAGAGTGGCGTGACTACACGCTGGCCACAAGAGACATGAGTCAGATGGAGAAAACCAAGTCCTGCCAACAGTAAGCATAAAAGACATCAGTCTTTCAAATCAAACATTAAGCAACTTGTCCAAGATCACAGAGCTCCGAAGCGGCAGAGTTAAGAATTTTAACTCAGAGTCCAGACAGTGGTAATACCAGCAAGCAAGCAGACAGAAAGGAGAGGGCGGAGGAAAGTGTGAGTATAAAATTCAAACTGTTTTAACCTCAAGCCAAAGGGAGAAAGAAACCTTCCTACTGAAATCTCCCCAAGCCCCACAATTCTAAACAAATCTGCCTTAAAGACTCCCTAAAAACAGAAGATTTTTCCTTCTCAGGCATCCGATTTAGAGCATGTCTAGGCCGTGTCATCTTTCCGAAGCTGAATTCTAAGCCAGCGCGCTCTCAGCCATGTCCTCAAACATCCCACACACAGTCCGTTATGAAGGACACAGTCACCAGATCTCTCCTCTAAATTCAGGAAGACATTGTTAATTCAACAAAAGATCCCTGAGAGGACACGGACATCCGTGACTATTCTGTAGTTTTTCCCAACTCACTTTACCTGTAACAGCAAATCCAAGCCAAGACAATTACTTTCACTGATGTCCAAGCTCAGGAGACCAGAAAACCAAAAAATATATTCTGATTTTAGACCTTAACAATGGTACACCAATTAGAGGGGGGGAAGGGGAGTCAAAAGAGAAACAGTTTCCACCAACAGTTAAAATAGATGCCAAAGCAGTCAATTCAAAACAAAACACTAACAATCGGGTCTAGTTCCAGTTCATCTTAGAAGCAGTTCACAACATTTACTGAGCCTGGGATTAACAAAGACTTCTGTAAGATACTATGCTCTCGTTTTCGGGCCATGTGACATTGGGCAAGGCACTTAATCTGAGATTGTTCTCTTTGATGTAAATCATAAGATACCACACATTGTCAGAAAGAGTAAGTAGGAATGTTGCAGGAGTATCTGCATGTAGGTGTTCCACATCTATTCCTCTTTTTTTTTTCAATAATAGAACTGTTTTATTAAACATATGAACGTACTGATTTTGTACAACACGCATTTCTTTCTCTCCTCTGCCCCAGGAAGCCAGCGCTCTAGAACCCCATGTTTATAAAAACACACTTTGGCAGCTACTATGACAAGGTGAAAAAAGTGCAATTCTGAAAGTGACAACACATAACCAAAGTGGGGAACAGAAAAGGCAGAGCTGAGTGGGCCCAGGGCTGCTCATCTTCTCTCAAGAGGAAACAATTTAAGAATACAAACTCTTGAGCATTATTTAAGCAGTACTGCCCAACTCTCTTGGTAGCATCTCTGTTTCAATTCCATTTATCTTGATGTTGTAACTAACTAATCTGTTACTTCTTTAAGAAATTCTGCCCTGGTTTATATCCTTTTCAGTGACCCATATCCCTTTGAGCTTCAAAAACACAGAAGTCGCTCAGTCATGTCTGACTCTGCGACCCCATGGATGGTAGCCCACCAGGCTCCTCGGTCCATGGGATTTTCCAGGCATGAATACTGGAGTGGGTTGCCGTTTCCTTCTCCTCCACATCTATTCCTAAAAGTCTGGGGGAAGGGAAGAAAATTTCTGTGCCACTTCTCTTCTTGTTAGTTTAGTGGCTCAGTCGAGTCTGACTCTGGAATCCCCACGGACCGTAGCCCACCAGGCTCCTCTGTCCATGGGATTCCCCAGGTAAGAACACTGGAGTAGCTAGCCATGCCCTCCTGCGGGGTATCTTCCCAACCCAGGGGTCACACCTGCATTGGCAGGTGGATTCTTAACCACTGAACCACCTGGGGAGCCCCACTTCTCTTCTTAAAAACAAACAAAACCTTACTTCAGCAAATATGAGTGCCCTATATAACAAATTTATAAGCAAATTCTAGCAGGCTAACACAAATGCATGCATGCACTCTAGAAAAATACACATTTGGTAGCAGCAGTGGCCACTAGGGATTTAAACTAGGGGATGGGGTCAGACATTCACAGATAGAAGAAACCTTCCTTTTCAATGTATACAGTGACTTAAGACTTTACATTCTCAAAACTTTTTTATTTTAGTATAATAAAATCATAGACCTGTGTCCAAAACGGAAATTTCTAATAATGTTAAGAGCAGCTGTGTAGTTAAAATTAGATGTCTATAAAATACAGTGTAGCATTAACCTTTTTAAGCCATGACATACATAATTAAGTCACACACAAAACATACTTCCATGAGCTACCCAGATCACAACCTATGTAGATAAAATAAGAATTATAAAACACCTTTGGGCTTTGCAAGGTCTTTGCTTTTTTTTTTTTTTTCAAATATGAGTGAACAGGGCATAAAATGGATTATTTTAAATGCACTCTTAATATTTTAAGAACAAAAATATTATTAAACAAAGTTATTGGCAACTTTGCTAGCTTTATAATTTTAGTATCAGTTGCCAAGTACTTACTACACACTTCACAATTCCTACACACTGTGGATTACAATCTTGCAACTGAAGACCTATGACCTCGCGAAAGGGTTTCTTTGAATTTCTATCTACACAAGCTGACTGTGTGCCACTTCTGTTATTATAAACTGGGGGAACAGATTTCTGTGTGTTCTGGCTAGATTCCCTACAGGTATTCGGTCTTCAATGTTTGGCTTCTGACGCTTTTCAACTAAGCAACCACAGTACAGGATTTTTTAAGCTCTATGTGCTTACGCTCATCCCACTGAGGTCAAGTCCTGATTCTGTTCCTTACCAATAGCGTGCGATTGCTTGCCTATCACTGCATCTGAGTCTCAGATTTCTTTTTGTTAAATGGTTGCATGAATTAAATGAAATCATATAGGTCAAGGTGAAAGTATTTTGCAAACTACAGGATCATCCATGTGTGTACAGGAATATAATATTATCAGATTATTAATCTCAACAGGAAAAACACCTAAGCTCACAAAATACACATGAAAATAATATCAGATTTCCCCCAAAATGCTAATATTAACTATCTCATTCTCAAAAAAAATAAAAAGAAAACTCTTCAATAGCTCTCTCTATTGACTACAGTAATAATTACTAACACCTATAATGGATAAGGTGATCTGCCTGGTAATGCCAGACTTTGTGCTAAGTTCATTATACACGTGGTTTCTAATTTTTACAACAACCCTACAGGGTAGATGTCATTCTCTTCAGTTTAAAGGAAAAAAATTTGATCTATTTGAAAATCTGCTACTATGAACAACCTTACAATGAACATTTTTAAAGTATATCTTTGTAGGTGAAATTCTTAAGAGTGGAATTATTGAGTTAAAAAATATATAAGCTTTAAATTTTGGTAATCCTAGCAAATTTCTGGAACACAGAAAAAAGGGGGCTGAAAGAATTTACACTCCCATGAACAAGAAGACACTTCCTGTTCAATTGCCTACACTGGATATTATAGCTATTTTTTAAATGTTTGGTCAATTCAATGGATTTAAAATATCCACCTCATTATTGTTTTTGAAAGTTGTACTCTTTATCTTACTAAAAAGTCTCCAACAAAGAGAGACAAAAAATACAATCATCACACCTCAACTGCTTCCCACAGTTCCTCTCTCCACCCTCAATGCTGAGCATTGTGGATAGAATACACTATCTGTATATATGCATATATACACTTATCTTTTAAATACATGGATAAGACCCATACATGAGACACAAATTATTAAATCTAACATGAATTTCTTATAAAGGTAACTACTGCAACTTATAATGCTATGCTGCATTAAAATATGATATGATAACATGAAAATATACATATATAAAAAACGGAAAGATAACAGAATACCAGGAAATCTTTACAATGCGTGCTCAGTCGCTCGGTCTGACTTTTTGCAACCCCATGGTCTGTAGCCTGCCAGGCTCCTCTGTCCGTGGGATTTCCCAGGCAAAAATTCTGGAGTGGGTTACCACTTCCTTCTCCAGGGGATCTTCCCTATCCAGGGATAGAACCTGCGTCTCTTGCATTGGCAGGAAGATTCTTTACCAACTGCGCCACCTGGGAAGCCCCAGGAAATCTCTTTAAATCTCATTTAATCTTTAAACCACTCTTTCCAGGGGCTGAAACAAGATTTTGTTTAAATTATATGCAGTAAGGATACTCTATAATCTGATCCCACTTCATATAAGTTAAGCATAAAGAATTATTAGCCTTGTAAAAAATATGTATAAAGTTTAGAATGCTTTTAACATTTGATTCATGGTACTTTCTAAAGCAAAAAAAAATCGCATAAATCAGAAAAAAATTTAAGAAATCATTTATTCAAAGCTGTAAACTAAAAACAATGTATCAGATGATAAAGCACAAATATCTTTTCTATCAACAAAGTAAATACTATGCTGATTTTGAACAGCAATAAAACAAATACAGAACCAGAAATTAATGGGTGGGGGCCCTCCACATTTGATGAAATTTCAAACATAACTCACACTATTACAGTAAAAGGAACTCCACAGTAATTAATCTTAAAAATTTCTTTTCCGTGTTCTGCTCATCTTTCTTGCCAAAGGTTGTCACCAATATAGTAGTCTATCACCACTATCTTGGAAAACAGATTCTAATACACCCAGTTTGAGATAATAACTATTAGATTTCAATGGCTCATCACTAACCACACAATGTTGATATGCATAACAAAATCAGTAAGCAATTTTATGTCATTCTGCTATTTTTATGGAATTTGGCAGCTATAGCCAGACATTTCAAAAGGAATAATTTAAATGGCACACTTCAATGGGAAAAGTTTTAATGCTAGGAAAATTATATCCCAAGTAAGAATCTTGCCATGATGTACAAAAAGAGAAGGTTAGTTATCATCAACTACATGTTTTCATGGTGAATAAAAACACACAGCAATACCACTTTCCCATTACAAAACCATCCCTTGTGTCATAGGAGGAAAGTTTTCTTGCAGGTTATTCTATGATTCTTCATCTAATAATATTTCCTGAATCTTTCCATAACATTCATTGAACTTACTACACAGAAATCATTAGGTGATAAAACAAAAGAGAATCAAAGAATGAGAAGACCAAGTTACTTATTTTAAGAGACTAAAATACAGAAACAGTTTTAACATAATAGGGAAGGTGGAATAGCAAGTAAGAAATTTTTCTTTAAAAATGTTAATGCTCTAGAAGACAGAGGAAAAGATTAGTTCTCACCAGAGGGACATGGAAAACTATTCTGGTAGAGGTAACATGAACTGTGCCTTCAAAGAGAGATGGTAGTTGGAAATGTGGAGCGAGGGGACAGGCAGGACCACTGAGGACAGTGGTAAGAAGGATGGGACAGGAAGAACCAGCCACATTTGGGAACAGCGCTCAGTCTGGCTTGGCTGAGGCACAGCATGGAAAAAGGAAAATGGAGGAGATAAAAATAGAAAAATGAGAAAGGAGGGTTAGTCACACATTCTATCCTCTTTACTCTAACATGAAACACCCAATGGCACAATCTTATCCTCATTAACACAGAGTCTAATCTTCTTCATAACACTTTCCTCCCTGAAGTCATGTGGTACCTGACGTATTTTTCACAACATGACTGTGAGCTGCTCATGAGCAAGACACACATCTGATGCAATTTTATATCGTTCTTAAATGCCTTGAACATAAGATATCAACTGATCCTTTTTAATGACTGCATAAATGCATGAGTGAACATATTAGCATTTCACTTCTCCCAGACTCAGATACTCATCTGTACTGCTGCTGCTAAGTCGCTTCAGTCGTGTCCAACTCTGTGCGACCCCATAGACAGCACCCCACTAGGCTCCTCTGTCCCTGGGATTCTCCAGGCAAGAATACTGGAGTGGGTTGACATTTCCTTCCCCAATGCATGAAAGTGAAACGTGAAAGTGACGTCGCTCAGTCGTGCCCGACTCTTCGCGACCCCATGGTCTGCAGCCTACCAGGCTCCTCCGTCCATGGGATTTTCCAGGCCAAGAGTACTGGAGTGGGTTGCCATTGCCTTCTCTGACTCATCTGTACTAGGAGCTGGCAAACTTCTTCTATGAAGGGCCATACCATAAATATTTATTTGCAGGCCATTCAGTCTTTACTACAGCTCTGCAACCCTGCTATTCTAAAGCAGAAGCAGCCACAGACACTGCAAGGCTGTGTGACAATAAAACTTAATTTATAATACAAAAACAGACCGCAGCTGCATTTGGCCTATGGACCATAGTTTAGAGACTCCTCATTTATACAAACTTAAATATGTCATATTGTACAAATACATTTAAAATATATTCAAATCATTTTCTTACATAATGACAGAACCTCAGCCAAAATTTCAAACAAGATAATAAAAAGTGATAAACAGGAAAATGTGGATACACTGCACAAAACCTCGGAGATCTGGACCCTCAGATACCTATACCTCTCCAGACATTTCTTACTATTAGCCATCTTTGTGAGCTCAAGTCACAGCTTCTTTAGGCCTTAGTTTTTAATCTGAGAAGTAAATTGGTTGAAACAGATCATTTTGAGATAGAACTCTATGATCTTTAGATTTGTCCAAATTAAATTTATGAATTTTTAAGTGAAAATAGTCAATGCTATGGTTTTTTCCAGTCACCATGTAGACCTGTGAGAGCTGGACCATAGAGAAGGCTGACTGCTGAAGAACTGATGCTTTTGGATTATGGTGCTGGAGAAGACTCTTGAGAGGCCCTTGGACTGCAAGGAGATCAAACCAGTCAATCCTAAAGGAAACTGACCCTGAATATTCACTGGAAGGACTGATGCTGAAGCTGACGCTCCAATACTTTGGCCACCTGATGGTGAAGAGCTGACTCACTGGAAAAGACCCTGATGCTGGGAAAGATTGAAGGCAAAGGAGAAGGGAGCGGCAGAAAACAAGATGGCTAGATAGCATCATTGACTCAATGGACATGAATTTGAACAAACTCCAGGAGATAGTGAAGGACAGGGGAGCCCGGCATGCTGTAGTTCATGCGGTCACAGAGTCAGATATGACTTAGCGACTGAACAACAATAACATCTTCAAAATGGTAATTGCATTCATAAGTAATTTTGAATCAAAAGAACAAAATACAAGCATATTGCAGAAACAAAGTATAATGTACTAAAATATTAAGTTAACTTAATACCTAACTGATCTAAGGAGTTTCTTGAAACATTATTTAATATCATTCTTTAGTACTCAAAAACTAAGGTTTCAGTACCATCTTGAATGTAGATGTAAATACACTTGGAAAAACAAATATAGGTTCACATACCTAGTCAGGATGATGGTATCAGCAGGATACTCAAATCATTAAAAAAAAAAAAAAAAAAAAAACTTTTCCCACAATAAAGAAGCCATAGTAAGATTTAATATTAAATGCCATAATAGGCAATAAGAGGGACAAATACCAGAATCTTACTTCTGGCTTCACATTCCTGCTTATGGTACAATAATTAATAAATCACTGGACTCCCTGCCATATTTAGCTAAAAGTCTGAAATATTTAATTTTAAAAGTCAAAGTCCACACAATGTGTAATAAACTAGGTATCATTCATTATGTGTAATGATGATTTTACAACTTTTCCATATTTTACTCTTCAAATCAAGACTTAAGATTACAGAATAAGTCTTCACTTTTCCCAAACTATTTTCAAAGAATCATTTTTGGGTCAATTAAAAGACTGTAACTCACCACTACCCACATTTACAAAAGCAACACAATCACACTGCTTTCTGAATTATAAGCTAACAGTTTCTCGTTCATTACAAACTTACCAAACGTTTGGCAAATTCTTTGTTTTCTGAGAGAAATCCATAACCTGGATGTACCTTAGAAATGAAAACAAAAAGCACTTTCAGTTTTACCGATTTGCAAAACCTTTATAATAAGCAAAACAAAGAGAACGTTAATGCATTTATTGTTTAGGGCTCTCGAGTAAGGTTACTGGCCTCTCTAACATCCTGAATATCTCTAACTCAGTTTCCGAGTTCAAACCCAAATGCCAAGAAATCACTGGCAGCACGCTGCTTCGGACCTAACCACAGCCAGGGCCGGCTACATACACACCTTCCTGCCCACTTGCACTTGGCTATGCTACTCAACCCCACCGAAACTCCCCCACTTTTCCTGAGACCAACTTTGGTCATAAGCTTGGTGGGTCAAAGAACTACGTTAAAGGAAACCTTTCACAAGATGGAGGAGAAACTCTGAGCTCCCCTTCCTTTACAGTACCAGAAAAACTGCTACTTTCCAACACCCTGGCTACTAAGCCAATGAATGTATTTTATTCCTGATATTATGAACATACTCAGCCACTACCCAATGATCAGTTTTCATCAAACCTAACTGAAATCAACGTTTGGCTTTACTTTTTCACCATACTCTGGATTTTTCTAATATTTGCCCCTCTTCCCCTCCTCATTCCACTCAGCCAGTGACAACCACTCCATCCTCTCCTCTCTCACAAGCCACACTGCAACAACTTAAATTCTACCATCCTCTTCTAACCAAGTAAATTTGACCAAACGTAAATTTAGTCACTCTATTATTAGTATTAAACATATTTCTAGGAAAATAATTCTGCTACATGTCAAATTTCTAAGTGAGCTAATATCATAATCTAATCTAGAAGTATCTATGCATTTGAGATTTCTTTTTTTACCTGAATGTTTATTTTTTTCTCTGCAATTACATGATCAACTTGGTATAAAAGGATAGGATCTTTTTTCCCTCAATTTTAAAGTTTAATCTATTTTTTCAACTTTTTATTTTATTTTGGACCATAGACAATTAATAACTTTGTGATAGTTTCAGGTGGATAGCAAAGAGATTCAGCCGTACATATACATGTATCCACTCTCCCACAAACTCCCCTCCCATCCAGGCTGCCACATAAGTATATTCACATCTGAGATTTTTTAAATGTTAAACTAAGCTTTATGAACATGGTACAGAGTAATTTACACTACTACATCATATGAGAGGAGTTTCACTCCAACAATTTCATTTTATATAAACATTTAACTGAAGATTGTATCCTGGCAATCTATAGTTTTACTATGAGTTAACACAGTTTTATCTTTATAGGTTAACAGAGTTTTACCTTCACTAACTCTGCTAATAAATTATAACGTCTATAATAAGGGCTCATGAATTCAGTTTTTTCTTCAAACAGGCATCTTAGTAAAAGTTTTTTTTTTTCCCCCAAAAGAAATGTGCCCACTAATTGGAGCAATCCAGGCTAATTGCTGGTATTGGCTGCTTCTATCCAATTTCAGATAACTCTGCAGAGGTTTTCAACATTATATGTAATTAGTTCTCTGATAAACACATACACACACACAGCAACAATATTAATAAAACACTATGGCCAATCAGAAACTTTTTTTTCCCTTGGATTCCACTCCATTCACACAGAATTGGGGATGGGGAGAATTGCCAATTTCTCCATGTAAATCATGTACATTCCATTGACACCAAACCCAAATAATTACCAACTGCAATCTTATTTCTGGAAGTATAAAGAGGCACAGATAATTTATGAATGATTAAAACAGAATTTAAGACAGGGTCTTTTGGATCCTATTTATAAAACACTTTTTTAAAACTATTATCACACTGAAAGGGTTAATACTCAAAACTAATTGGGATTTCTTTTTTTTTTCCCCTTCTCCTAGCAAATTTGGAAATGAACTGAAACTGCTCCCTAGTGTGAAAGCTGAACCCAACAGCCACCTGCGAGATCAGAGACCAACCCTGCCAGATGCCATGAAGCCTCTGACTCCCAGTAGCGGATTCGGCCACATCTCTCATGTGACATGAACTGCAACAGCACTTTCAATCATTCTTTTCCTTTTTTTTTTAAATACAAACTCTAGCGTTCCGCTCACTACATATGAAACAGCTGCAGCAGATAGATTCATTCGGACTCACAGCTTGGGCCCTGGTGCTCCTGACGGCGTCCATGATGGCATTCATGTTGAGGTAGCTCTTACTGGTGGGAGCTGGGCCGACGCAGACAGCCTCGTCCGCCATCTTCACGTGAACCTGAGGAGAAATCTCTGCGTTAACAGGGCATCCCAGCAAAGAGAACTACCTGCATCTGCAAGCATACACAGAACGGCGAACCCGAGGGCATCGCTGTCCTCACCTCTCTCTCTGAATACGCACTAGGAACTACGGTGTGGCAAATAAGCTCAGGGGCTGTATTAACCATGATTTCATTTATTACAAGCCTAACTCACTGTCTAACCCGATAATTTCCACACCAATTTGATTAGGTAAAATCACAGCAAACAATTTTAGCCTCCTATTCATATTCAGTTCATCTCCACATAAATCTTGTATCAAAAACGACCCTGTTACATGTAGCCAGGGTAGCCTAATATACTAATAACAAGCACTCCTGCCCAGTTCTAAGCAAGCTCCCCAGGAAGTGGAGATAATTAGAGGAACAGAGTGAAGGGATGGGGTGAGTGTTCCTGCTCAGCATCAGGTCAGCACCAGGGACAAACTGAAGCTCAGGACTGAAGAGTTCAATACCACCACACACGCGCCAGAAAACCTTGAGAATCGTTTAAACAGTCTCACATTCGATCCTCATCCATTTTAACCTTTCTTCCTAAAAGAACCAATACATGCATTAAGTTCTACATCAACTCCAAATTTAAGAATATGTGCTCCATTTTTAAGACTATTCCGTCCACAGTGTTTCAAACCTATTTTTGCTTAAGAAACGCAAGGCATTCAACATAGAGTAGAGTAAGTTACTTACTTCTGAAAGCAATCTATTCTTTTAAAATGATGAAAGGGATTCATAATGTTTTTGAAATGGCTTTTCCTAACAGTTTTCCAGGTTAAGGAACTGTATTTAAATTTATTTTACAAGGCAGTCATTAAAAACTGGAACACATCCATATACCTGGGCATGTATTACCCTCTTCCAAAAAGTCTAAGGTGGAAAATACATTTGGGTATTGCTAAGTTATATTCCCCAGCTGTAAAGTAGGTTTTAAAGAAGCACTTGGTTTTAAATGAGACCAAAAAAAGAAAAAACACCAAAAACAACCCACCCAAGTCATCTTGAAGAAAGTTCAGAGTTATCTTTATCAATTCAATTAAATATTTTCAAACTATGCAAAAAACTGTATAGTGTATTGAAAGGTTAAAAATACTTACTACTCAAGGGATTTATAGATCAGTATCTTAACATCAAATACTCAAATCTACACAGTTCAGTTTCTCTAATAATATCCGAGGAAAGGCAGCCGGGCTCACAAAAGAATCCTAAAGATTCCCAAACTCAAAGCAAGGCTCTCCTGTATGCCTTGCTTACTGCCAACTTCAACTTGCTCTTCTCCTCTCAGACCAGAATGTCCACTCTTCTACTGCCTTCTGCCCAGGTCACTCCCTATTAATAGCAATTTAGTTGCTGTAGTTGTGGTTGTGGGTTTTCTCTATAAGAAAGAAATTGAATACTGAACAATCCTTTAAAAAGAATGCATAAATCAGGTGGGGATAGTTTTTAAAGTTAAATCCACACTTATTCTGTGCCTTTATCTCCCTCCAGGTGCTACTCAGTGTTTCAAGTTTCACTTCTACCAGAGTCTTCAGATGAATCTCCTGTGATCTGAGCTTCGATAGTACCTGGTACAAAATTTAACATTTCATCGCCTCCTGCCCAGTAATGTCACTTTGACTGCTTTACAGATTACATCTGTTAAAATTTATACACTCTCCTTTGCCAGATCATAAGGTCCTGCAATGCAGAAGTTGTCTTAAATTCCTTTAAAAAAAAAAAATCTCTCCCAGCACAGTTTTACTGCTACAAGCTTTTAAATTTATAGATACACTTGAACGACTACTTAACTTTCACTGTTAAGCCATTGTCTTTGAGGTAAAAGGCTATGCTAAATTAAACCTTCTCCAATTTTAGTAATCCATATGGCAACTAAGGATTATATTGTGGGGGGTGGGGGGGGTGGGGATGGGATTGAAACATATACACACGCATCCATGTGTATTGGTATGGCCAAATTTTCTATAATAAATATGCATTAAAAAGGAGGGGAACCCTAATAACATTTTGACTTGTTTACTTTCAGGCTTTTCTCTAAATATACTTCTGTAACCAAACAGCATATATAATGTTGCATCCCTTGTTTTTCAACTATCATCAAAATAGACACTCTTCCTAGGTTAGCACAAACTCTTACATGTAAACATACTGAGAATCTAGCTCAAAGCCTAACATGTTTTAGCAGATCATTAATATTGTTTGAATAAACATTCAAATAAATACATCAAAAGCAGGTCAAAACTGCCTATGGACTTTACAAAGAAAAACAAAACATGCTGTTTCTAAAGGGTTGGTTGGTTTCTTCTATTTCTCAGAAACAAGTCTTGCTTTAAGGTAGAAGCATATACTAGCATCTCAAGTCCACAGTCTGGCACAGGCTCAGTACTAGCAAAACTACGTGGTGAAACCATTTGAGAGGAAAAAAAACTAGGAACATTCTGCTGCCTTAGTGCCCAAGGAGATACTCATGAGCCAACCAGGAAAGAACAGTTTAAAACACTTTCAAAACCCAATTTCAATTTGGTTGCTACTGTTCTAAATGACGAAAGTGATTTCTTTGGCTTAATAATATTAATACAAAGTTAAAGTCACTCAGTCGTGTCCGACTCTTTGCGACCCCATGGACTATACTGTCTGTGGAACTCTCCAGGCCAGGATACTGGAGTGAGTAGCTGTTCCCTTCTCCAGCATATCTTCCCAACCCAGAGATTGAACCCAGGTCTCCCAAATTGCAGGCATTTTCTTTACCAGCTGAGCCACAAGGGAAGCCCAAGAGTATCAGAGTGGGTAGCCTATCCCTTCTCCAGCAGATCTTCCCAACCCAGGAATCGAACTGAGGTCTTCCACGTTGCAGGTGGATTCTTCACCAGCTGAGCTACTAGGGAAGCTCATGATATTAATACAAAACAAACTGCATTCAAGCAGTGCAGACTCTCCTCTCAAGAATGACTTAGCAGCATCACCCACACTGACTAGATGTATTTATGTCTTAAAAATGTCAATACCCTGAAAAAATATAAATTTCATTTTTATATTTCAATAGTAAAATGAAAATATAACAATAATGGAAAACTGAAACTGAACTAGTGAATTAACCAGGATATTGCTGACAGCAAGTTTCAAATAGAAAATCAGATTTTAAGTACTAAGTCAAGGAGTTAGTCTTCACAAACTTTTCCAATAGAAAAGTTTCCAAATGGGGTTTTATTTATTTTAAAGATTATTAGTTTCCTCCTCAAGCATTAGTTTTTATATAGGTAAAGAATCTGCCTGCAAGACAGGAGATCCAGGTTCGATCCCTGGGTTGGGAAGATGCCCTAGAAAAGGGAATGTCTACCCACTCCAGTATTCTTGCCTGGAGAATTCCATTCAGAGCAGTCTGATGGGCTACAGTCCATGGGGTCGCAAAGAGTCAAGACACAATTTGACGACTAACACTTGGAAATTTTTTGATTCTTTAAATAGGGGAAAATTACTTGTATCAGCCTTTTATATTAGGCCAAATAACAATCTAGCAGAAGAAAGATGTGTTTTTAAATTTATGGGACTGAAAAAATCATCTTCCTTATTGACTTTTTGTTTAAATAATTAAATGCTTGGCCATAGATAGGTTAAAGATTATGTCTGAATTTTAAGACTTTGAGTTAATGGAAATGTTCATATTAGTCTGTTAGATGCCTGAGACATGATGAAAAGATAACTCTGCTTGGGCCCTAATCTTATCAAATAAATTGCACCTAAGGTGAAAAGGAGACTAAAAAAAATAGACTAGATCAGCTCTATCTAGGGAAAGAAAGCTTTGAAATACTAAACCAAACTAGCAGAGAATGAGAAAGCTGAGGCAGACAAGCAGCACTTAAGATGTTTCTTCCCCACAGACATAGAGGACAGACTTGGACACAGTGGGGCAAGGACAGGGCGAGACGAACGGAGAGAGCGGCGTGGAGATAAGCACATCACCACGGGGAAACCAGAGCCAGGGGAAGCCGCTGTGCGACGCAGGAAGCTCAGCCCAGCGCACAACCAACAGGGGCTGACGAGGTCTCCAGGGACTGACAGCAGTGGCAGGCCATGGCCTTCACAGCCTGGAGGGGCTCAAAGCATGGATGGCACAGAGAGCTGGTGAGCGCGGGGGCCCCACACTAAACTAGAAGAATGTGGCCACAGTGAGAAGGGCAGTAAGGTAGGGAAGTGGGGCTGGGAGAGGCAGCCTGACCTCCTGCTCTTGTCTTCAAACACCCAACCCAAGGCAGAGGTCAAGGAAGCTCAGGAGATATACTCCGTCCCACTGCTGGGCATACACACCGAGGCAACCAGAACTGAAAGAGACACGTGTACCCCAGTGTTCATCGCAGCACTGTTTATGATAGCCAGGACGTGGAAGCAACCTAGATGTCCATCAGCAGATGAATGGATAAGAAAGCTGTGGTACATATACACGTGGAATATTACTCAGCCATTAAAAAGAATACATTTGAATCAGTTCTGATGAGGTGGATGATACTGGAGCCTATTATACAGAGTGAAGTAAGCCAGAAAGCAAAACACCAATACAGTATACTAACGCATATATATGGAATTTAGAAAGATCGTAACGATAACCCTGTATGCGAGACAGACAAAGAGACACAGATGTATAGAACAGTCTTTTGGACTCTGTGGGAGAAGGCAAGGGTGGGATGATCTGAGAGAATAGCACTGAAACATGTATATTATCATATGTGGAACAGATCGCCAGGTTCAATGCATGAGACAGGTGCTCAGGGCTGGTGCAGTGGGATGACCCTGAGGGATGGGATGGGGAGGGAAGTGGGAGGGGGCTTCAGAATGGAGAACACATGTACACCCATGGCTGATTCATATCAGTGCATGGCAAAAACCACTACAATATTGTAAAGTAATTAGCCTCCAACTAAAATAAATAAATTAAAAAAATTTTTAATTGAAATAAAAAAAAAAGAGAGATACACTCCACAGATGTCAGTCTCCTGAAGACTGATCCATAAGGAAAAAGTCTGATAAAATTAATCAAAATTTAAAACTTTTGTTCTTCCAAGACACTATTAATAACAATGTGATTCCACTTCCCACCCAACAGGATATCTATAATCAAAAAGATAATGACAAACATTGGTGAGAATGAGGAGAAACTTGAACCCACATACCCTGCTAGTGGGAATATAAAATGGTACAGCTGCTTTGGAAAACAGTCTGTTAGTACCTAAAAAGGATAGTTATCAAATGACCCAGCAATTCCACTCCTAAGCATACACACCCAAGAGAAATGATAATATATGCCCATTCAAACACATGTACACAATTGTTCATAACATGCTTATTCATAGTATCAAAAACTGGAAGCCACCCAAATGGCCAGCAGCTGGTAAACAGACAAAGCAAAATGTATTCGATTCATATAGTAGAGTATTACTCGGCCAAAAAAAGGGCCACAAACTGATAAATGTAGTAACATAAATCTCAAAAAATCCAAAATTGGGATAGGAGTACGTCAAGGCTGTATATTGTCACCTGGCTTATTTAACTTATATGCAGAGTACATCATGCAAACTGCCGGCTGGATAAACTACAAGCTGGAATCAAGACTGCTGGGAGAAACAACAACCTTGGATATGCAGATGATACCACTAATGTCAGAAAGTGAAGAGGAACTTCACTCTTGATGAAAGAAGCTCTTGATGAAGGTGAAAGAGGAGAGTGGAAAAGCTGGCTTAAAACTGAACATTCAAAAAACTAATATCATGGCATCTGGTCCCATCACTTTATGGCAAATAGATGTGAAAAAGCTGGAAACAGTGGCAGATTTTATTTTCTTGGGCTCAAAAAATCACTGCAGATGGTGAATGGAGCCATGAAATTAAAAGGCACTTGCTCCGTGGACGAAAAGCTATGACAAACCTCAACAACATATTAAAAAGCAGAGACATCACTTTGTTGACACAGGTCTGTATAGTCAAAGCTATGATTTTTCAGTCATCTGTGGATGTGAGAGTTGGACCATAAAAAAGGTTGAGCGCCGAAGAAGTGATGCCTTTCAATTGCGGTGCTGGAGAAGACTCTTGAGAGTTCCTGAGACAACAAGAAGATTAAACTAGTCCATCCTAAAGGAAATTAACCCTGAATATTCACTGGAAATACTGATGCTGAAGCTGAAATTCCACTACTTTGGCCACGTGATGCAAAGAGCCAACTGATTGGAGGAAACCCTGATGCTGGGAAAGATTGAGGGCAGGAGAAAGAAGAGGGTGACAGAGGATGAGATGGTTGGATGGCATCACCGACTCAATGGACATGGGTTTGAACACACTCTGGGAGACAGTGAAGGACAGGGAAGCCTGGCGCGCTGCAATCCACGGGGTCGCAAAGAGTCAGACGCGACTTAGCGGCTGAACAACAACCACAAAAACATTATTCTACGTGAAAAAGCCAGACACAAAAGGCCCACTATTAAATATTTCTATGTATCTGAAAATTTTTAGAAAATGCAAAACTACAGACAAAGCGTATCAGTGGCTACCGAGGTGAAGCTGGCAACAAGAGTGACTGCAGACGGACACAAAGAGGTCTTTCCGGGTGACGGCTACATTCTAAAACTGGACAGTGGTGAGAGTTGCACAAGTCTAAAAAGTACACCATGATTCAATAAAATTGTTAAATAAAATCAGGAAATTTCATATAAAAATATTTTAAATCCACTGTGCTGTGAGCTCTAATGAGATACTACTCCTGGTACACAGCACAGTGCAATATGCTATTAATTTTTGATTAATGACTAACCAATAAAGAGAAAGTTAAGATTCACCTGACAAAGAAGATTCCTGAGACAGAAGCCAACTGAGAAGGGCATTCCAGCAGTACAAACACTGTACCAAATGCATGGAGGCCTGAGAGGGAATGAAAATGGTATGGAAGTAATAAGCATCAAAGCAGAAGGAACCAGTGCTATGTGCTCCAGACAGACCAGAGAAGGTAGGGACTTAGAATAGCTATTGAATCCAATGAACCAGATCTCTGGCAACTTTGGGGACTTACTAGAACAACAGAAATAGAAGCCAGGCGTCCCTCAGTTGAAGAGCAAATGGGAGGCAAAAAAAGAAAGGCAAACCGAAGATGACTAGTCTTTCATGTATGTGCTGCTGCTGCTGCTAAGTCGCTTCAGTCGTGTCCGACTCCCAGCGACCCCATGGACTGCAGCCCACAGGCCCCTCCGTCCGTGGGATTTTCCAGGCATGAGTACTGGAGTGGGGTGCCATTGCTTCATGTATGTGGCTTACCCGTAATGCCAGGGAATGTTGGGGATGCAAGAGGATCTTACCTTCTTCTCTCTGTAACTGTTGGTAAGATGCAGTACACACACAAGGTATTCAATAAAACTTCTTCACTGCAGCTTGATAGAGCTTTTCAGGGAGATGTCCTCACAGAAATACCTAACAGATGTGAGTGTGTGTGCCCAGGCTCACAAACCTGACTAGAAGCCCCTAAGATCAGCAGCCAAATACACGGCTGTGAAGACAAAAGACAACCTGGAAAGAGATTCTACAAAATTTATAGACTCAATGGGAAAAGTTCGGGAAATAGAAGGTGGTGATGGTTGTAACAGTGTGAACACACAATGCCACTGAATTGTACAATTAAAAATAAAGTGATAAACTTTATGTAATTTTACAGTCTTTTAAAAAACTATGCAGATTCATCACAACTTACAGGCTATCACTGACAAGCAATTGTAAAAAATGTAGTTTCAGAACTTATATAGTCTGCTACACACACACACGTGCACGCGTGTGCACACACATGCTGCAGTTCACGGGGTCACAAACAGTTGGACACGACTTAGAGACTAAACAACAAGCAGAAAAAATTCAACATGGGAGGAAAAACACAAACAACACAAAAAGAAAATATCAATAATAAGAATGTGGCATAACTCTAGCTTGTAATCATTTTCCATTTACTAAAGAAAAGCTACCACACATTCATTTAAGACTCTAGTCATGAATGCTTGAATATACATATGTAATTCTGAGTACAGATTTCTGAAACAATGATACAGTGAGAGTCTAGGAATAGAATTAAGAAATACCCTCCATTGTAAGCAGTATATTTTTCTTAAAGCATTCCCAAACTGTACGAACAGTTAAATGTCAGTTCTAATAATTTAAATACAAATAGTCACCAATGCCAGGAGCTCTCGAAAACTCCTAGAACCTGGCCAGCACCACCACTGCTTCTGAGGTGCCGCTGATTGATAAAGACTACACATCCAAGTGAGTCATCCAGGTGTGCTCAAGTTTTTTAATCCCAAGTAACGTAAGAATGGCTTGACAGAGAATTTAGAAGTTTAAGCAACACAGATAACCATAACTTCTCATCCCCATTCAGGCCTCTCAGTCCCACTTCCTACACTGAAACGAACTGTTGACGGTTGTGGATGTGTCCTTTCAGGCTTGGCTAATTTCATACACAGAGCAGACATAAAAGTGTACGGTTTTATACTGAGCTTAAGATTTTCTTCCCATAAACTGCATCACACTGTGTATGATTCTTGCAACTTGTTTAACTGCTATATAACATTCCTAGTGACTGGGTAAACCATAACTTAACCTTTTCTCCAGTAATGGATATTATGGCTCATCTGCAGATATTACAAGCTGCAAAAGGATTCTCTAAACATGTATGCATATTTCTCTATGCATATTTCTATGAGAAAAGTACTTGAAAGTGTAAAGGCTATAAACCACATACTCAAAAGCCTACATCTATTAACACTCTGAGCAGAGATGAACTTCTCCACACCACACCACCACTGAACATTTTTACTGTTTGCTGATCTAATTTTCTTAATCTAATGAAGAAAAATGACTCCTGACTGGTTTTAAATTTGCATTTCTCTAATTATGAGTGCCTTTGGGCATATTTTCAGGTTTGTGAGCTATCTGCATTTCTTCTTTTGATCACTGATCATTTTTTAATTTAAGAGAGATCTTACAAAGAAACAAAGGCATCTTGGGTTTTGGGTTTTTTTTTTAAACAACATGTAACACCAAAACATTGTTCTTGTTCAAAGCTAAGCTAACAACTGTTTCAACCACACCTGCAACCCCATCACATTTTTTCTCTCCAGTTATCACTTCTCAGGTGAAGATGCAAGCTTAGACCTTTGTCTATGCCAGGGATCTCAACTGGGAGCAACTCTGTTCTGCAGGACACAGCTGGCAACGACTGCAGACAGTTCTGCTGGTCACGACGGTAGGATGGAAGGGTGCTACTGCTGTCCAGTGGGCAGAGGACAAGGACACTTCGCAACATTCTATTAGACCAAGAGCACAACAGCCCCCAGAAAGAAGAATCACTTAACCCAAAATGCCAATGGTGCCACTGCTGAGAACCCCTGGTCTGTGCTTTTACATGATGCATATACTACTTTTCAGAGTGTGTGTGGGGAGGGTGGGGGTTAAACCTTAATAGGGTTGGTTTTTTTTTTTGGTCAGGCCATGTGGCATGCAGGATCTCAGTTCCCTAATCAGGGATCGCACCCTGCATTGGGAGTGTAGAGTTTTAACCACTGGACCGCCAGGGAAGTCCCACACTGATGGTATTTTCATATCACATGTCATTCTATACGTTCTTTTTCAGTCTTTAAAATGTCTCAGAGATGTTATATCAATACGTAGAGATCTATCTTATTATTTTTTAACTGCTAGAGAATTCTGAGACATGGCCCTCCAGTCTGCCAGCCATCTCCCTGCAGGTGGACCCGCAGCATGAGGAATCACCATCTGGACGACCATCATGATGTGTCCTCAGCAGACATGCTGTCCACTGCCCAGGTCTTGTCCTCCTCTGGATCTCTCTCTTCTGGAAAGGCTCCCGTCTTTTACAGCCATCCTCTCCTGTCTGTGTTGTAGACAGCGGTTTTCTACTGAACAGTTCCATCTGCTCTCTGTCTTTCAGAAATTCCTCATCATTTCCAGGACCATACTCCCCACTCTGTTTCACAACAAAATTCTGGTTTGTTATTCTTTTTTCTTTTGAATTTGTCTTCGTAACTGTTTCTCTTCCTTGGGAATTTGGAATGGGAAGACAGAACTCTGACTCACTCCACCAGCCTCAATTAGAAGTCAGGACCTTTAAAATTTTGTATTTTTTTTTTTTACCATAGAAAATATAGTATATTTTAATTTAAAAATCAAAAATTGTGACCAATATCGCTTTCTAAGAGAACTTATTTTTAGGACTGTCATGAAAAATATCAACAGTTTCTTACACAGAATCTAATTTGTAATAAAAATCTGAAAATGCTGATCCAGCTCCTCAATTACTACAAATGCAACCTGGCTGCAGGCAACACAGCTACCATTCCTCTCTTTGTGCATCTGAATGGTGAGTATCTTTTTCATAGCATCCATTCTACCTGGTGTCTGCTCATTCCTAGGAGCTCCCAAAGCTGGCTTTCTAACCTCAGATTCCACTTCCCAAACTGTCCAGCGTTGCGGCTGGGTTCACAAAGGGCATGAAAACCTTGATTTACAGCATATGATTGGTTGGTTTCTCTCCAAAGAGCTTCAGATGAGTATCAAAAATAACCTTCCCAATGCCCTGCTCCCCTGAAAATTCCTGGTACTCTATAGTTAGCTCCCTTACATGAAGCAGCGAGCATCAAAAGCCGTCAGGGAGCTCAGGGTTTTCACGAGCATAGTCATTCTCAATAACAGGGACAAGATACAGGAAGCCACCCCAAAAATCTGGGAAACGTTTCATTTTCTAAAAATATCCTTCCGTCTCATCAAGACACACCCCCCCCCAAAAAAAAAAACCTCTTCTTCGCCAGAGGACAGGACGAGTACTTTGAAGGAGCTCCAAAAACTATTCTGAATTCCTATTTCAAGCCTAACAATTCACCTTGACAGTTACCGATCCAAGGTGAGTTTGCCACTCAGTGAATTCTCCTGTGACTCCGTGACTGGGCCTGGCAACCAGGAAATGAATGAAAGCAGAGAAGTGCTTCTCTGGGGACTTAGTCTAGAGACTCAGAGAAACTCAGATAAACAGAGCAAGGGTGTCAGGAATGAAGCAAAGATGAGTCGCCCATCTTCTACCTTCCTTGGAACTGACACACCTAATCTAAGGTGAAGGGTAAGAAGACTCAAAACATAGGGAAAGTAGATACATGTCAGGAGAGATGAAGTCACCTGCTAAGTTGAAGGATTACTCATCGCCGGAGTTCTGCCCCTTCCACCAAGGAGCCTGGCACACTCTACATCCCGAGCATGTAACTTCAGTGAACTTCCCAGCTGCACGGAAGTACTCAGGTACAGACTCGAGCCTGTACAAAGGCTCATTTCATCTCACAGAGATTTCACAGTGAATTAGATCTTTAATTTTGGAAAGAATTTGTGACAGGATGCTATAAAGACAGAGGTAAAAAGGTACCCAATCTGGCAGCAGCAATGGACGAGGGGGAAAAAAAAAAAAAAAAAAATATATATATATATATATATATATATGACTGCATAAGTCTGAAAGCTCCTTGGCTTTTGCTTCAAAATCTAACTTTTCTCTAAATCCAAATGTCTGGTTGGCTTAGGACAGAACACTTGGCGCAGCTGTCGGCACGCCTCTTTTGTATGAAAGAGTAAATAAATATATCCAAATTGAAAGGAACATCTGGACAACAGAAGGTAGCAAAACCATGTGGCAGCTTGTTCTCTGGACAGAAAGACTATAGGAAAAGCTGTCCTACCAAAAACAAAAACTATATATAATTAAAAGACCAGGAAAATGAGTATCTGAGTATTATATCCAAAACTCAAAAGAAGAAAACATTTCCCTCCCAATGTAAGCTCCTAATTCCATTTACACAATACTGGTCCCTGTCCCCACTCTCTTTTCTAATTCAGCTATTCCATGTTCCACCCAGGGGGCATCCCAGGTGGCTCAGTGGTAAAGAATCCATCTGCCAATGCAGGAAACACAGGTTTGATCCCTGAATCAGGAATATCCCCTGGAGAAGGAAATGCAACCCATTCCAATATTTTTGCCTGGGAAATCCCAGGCACAGAGGAGCCTGGTGGGCTTCATCCAAAGGATGGCGAAGAGTTGGGCACGACAGAGCACATGTTCCAGCCACCATATCCCTTTTACCATTGAGTAAACCCTGAACACTTCCCTGACTCTGTCCAACATTCATCACAGGTGCTCTACCACAGAAGGATAAAAAGAGATTTGATAAATCAGTCTCCTCCCCTCTAGGAATTCAGTCCAGTGCGAAGACAGACTTCCAAAGCAAGTGCAATTAAAATAAATAAGAGCATGTATAAAGAGCTAATGCAAAAAATGGTTTCATGACAAATCAGTTATAGAACTATTAAACTGGATAACTGATCAAAAGGAGAAAGTGAGAAGGGAACTATCAACAGAGACAGGGCAGACTCAAAATCATGGAATGCGAAAGGCCCCAGCATATTTAGAAATCTGTGAAATGGCTTGAAAACAAGGTGAGTAGGAGTCACTAGGAGGATGGCAGAAGAGAAAGATCGACTACCAGGAAAACCAGCTTGCAAGGAATCTTGAGTGCCAGAGTAGAGTTTGGGCTTTAACCGGGAAGTCAGTGGTTCTCAACATTTATCTTCCATGGAAAGAAGATAACCGTTCATATGAGGAATGCGACACTCCATTATGAACAGCAGCTTACTATATGCGGCTGCAGTTGGGCCATTCCAAGCAATTAGCTGCAAATGTTCTCCTTTCTCTTCCAAGTCTCTCACATGAAGCTTAATAAGTAGAGACCTTTCTCGTCCTCTGACGTCACCTAACCAAATTTTTCCCATAATGTAGGATATACAGCATAACATATAGGATGCAAAAACAAATTCAGATATATCAAAATCCTACCCACACTCATTTTTAAATAACTTTTAACTAACACCACTGGCCATTCCAATTGCAGGTAAAATGGAGTAAGTGTATTGCATTCCATTTGTCCCACTGAATGCAGCTATGAAATCTGAACAGAATACATTAACCAACTACTTGTAAACTCTGAAAAGAACACAGCAACAGGCAGATGGAGGGAGAACAGAATTCAAATGACCATGAACCAGCGATGAGACCAGCACTTTCCTCTGGGCACTGGGGTGCTGACAGAGACAGAAGCCCTGTATTTCTGACTCCAGAAGCAGAAAAGGGAGCTGCTAAGCAGTATGTGAAGCAAGAACTTCCAGATATACAAGCTGGGTTTAGAAAAGGCAGAGGAACCAGAGATCAAATTGCCAGCATCCGCTGGATCATAGAGAACGCAAGGGAATTCCAGAAATACATCTACTTCTGCATGATTGACTATGTTAAAGCCTTTGATTGTGTGGATCACAACAAACTGTGGAAAATTCTAAAAAGAGACCAGAATACCAGACCACCTTTCCTGCCTCCTGGGAAACCTGCATGTGGGTCAAGAAGCAACAGTTAGAACCTTACATGAAACAACAGATGGTTCAAAACTAGGAAAGGAGTAAGTCAAGCCTGTATATTGTCACCCTACTTATTCAACTTCTATGCAGAGTACATCATGCAGCCACGAAATTAAAAGACGCTTACTCCTTTGAAGAAAAGCTATGACAAACCTAGAGAGTGTATTAAAAAGCAAAGACATCACTTTGCCAATAAATGTCCCTATAGTCAAGCTATGGTTTTTCCAGTAGTCATGTACAGGTGTGAGAGTTGGAACATAAAGAGGGCTGAGCACCGAAGAACTGATGCTTTCAAACTGTGGTGCTGAAGAAGACTCTTCAGAGTCACTGGGACAACAAGGTGATCAAACCAGTCAACCCTAAAGGAAATCAACCATGAATATTCATTGGAAGGACTGATGCCAAAGCCCCAGTACTTTGGCCATCTGATGCGAAGAACTGACTCACTGGAAAAGACCCTGAGGCTGGGAAAGATTGAGGGCAAGAGAAGAAGGGGACAGCAGAGGATGAGATGGTTAGATAGCATCACTGACTCAACAGAAGTGAATTTCAGCAGACTCCAAGAGATAGTGAAGGACAGGGAAGCCTGCCATGCTGAATGAAGTTCATGGGGTCACAAAGAGTTGGACATGACTTAGTGACTGAACAACGAAGAATGATACACCACAATCAAGCAAGGCTTATACCCAAAATGAAGGACTGGTCCAATATTTTTAAATCAGCCACTCAATGCAAAATATCATACTACAATCAAAAGAGAAAAATACAGAGAGTCATGTCAATTGATTCAGAAAAAGTACTGATGAAAAAAAATTGTTAGAAAACCAGAAGTAGACAAGATCTTCCCCAACCTGATAAAGGGCATCTACAAAAATCAACAAATAACATCAAACTTAATACTGACTGACTCCTTTCCACTAGATTGGAAAATATGTACTATCAACACTCTTATAGCAAAACATACTGGAGCGTTCCCACCTAGTGTAATAAGGAAAGAAAAAAAATGAGGCATACAAATCATAAAAGAAGAAACAGAACTGTTAGTGTCAGACAGCTTAATCGTCTTCACAAAATATCAAAAAAAGTGAAAGCATGAGTCACTCAGTTGTGTCCAACTCACTGCAATCCCATGGACTGTAGCCGACCAGGTTCCTCTGTCCATGGAATTTTCCAGGCACGGATACTGCAGTGGGTAGCCATTCCCTTCTCCGGGGGATCTTCCCAACCCAGGTACGGAACCCAAGTCTCCCACATTGCAGGCACATTCTTAACCGCCTGAGCCACCGGGGAAGCCCAAAGGGATGTACCAAAAAACTCCTACAACTAGTGAGCTAGCAAAAACACAAGATAAAAGATCAACATGTAAACATCTTTCTGGGATTTTGATTGTACAATTGCAATCAAAATCCTAGGAAGATTTTTAATAAACACAGACGGAACTCTATATGGGAAAGCACAGAAACTAGACTGGATAAAACAATTCTGGATACAAAAGAATAAAGGTGAAGGAATCCAACTTTAACACTGATGATAAAGCCACAGTAATCAAAACAATGTAGTACTGCCAAATGGACATACATACAGATCGACAGACTAGAAAACTGAATTCAGAAACAGAATCACAGAAGTCACTATTTGATTTTCCACACCAGTGCAAAAGCAATACTACAGGGAAATGACAGTCTTTCATAGTCCTTTCAACAGATGGTGTTGTAACAACTCAACATCTATATGCAAACAAACCCCAACCAAGACTTAAAATCTTGCATAAAAAGTAAATAAAAATAGATCTTATATCTAAATATTACTAAGAGACCTAAAAGCTTTTAGAACAAAATCTTTCTGAGCTTAGAATTAGGCAAAGAATTTTTAGACATGACACAAAAAAACAAAACCCACAGAATCAAAAACTGATAAAATGACTATCAAAAGTAAAATCTGATCTGCAGTACACATTGTCAAGAGAAGGAAAAGACAATTTATCCAACTGAAAGAAAATGTTCGCAAATCACATACCCAACAAGGAATTGTATCAAGACTACTACATAAAGAAAACTCTAAATTCAACAGCAGGAAAACAAACATTTTTTTACACATATGAACCTTGAACAAGGATGTCACCAAAAAGGATATGTGACTTGCTCAGTCATCTCCAACTCTGCAACTCCATGGACTGCAGCCTGCCAGGTTACTCTGTCCATGGAATTCTCCAGGCCAGAATACTGGAGTGGGTAGCTGTTCCCTTCTCCATGGGAATCTTCCCAACCCAGTGATCGAACCCAGGTCTTCTGCATTGCAGGCAGATTCTTTACCAGCTGAGCCACCAAGGAAGCTCGAAAAGGATATAAGAATGGAAAATAAGAACAAGAAAAGATGTTTAACACTCTAACCATTAAGGAAATACAAATTAAATTACACTGAGATACCACAACATACCTATTAGAATGATTAACATTAAAAAATTCTAACTGCTGAAAAGGACACAGAATCACCACAACTCCGACACACTACTGACAGGAATGTAATATGTACTCAAACTCTGAAAAACTATGGCAGTTTTCAACTAAGTAAAACATCCACTTATCGTATGATCTAGCAATCCCACTCCTAGTCATCTATCCATGAGAACTAAAAACTAATATTCAAACAAAAATTGATACATAAATGTCTATAGCAGCTCTATTTATAATTCTCAAAAGTATGAAACAATCCAAATCCAACTTTCAATGAATGGATAAACAAACAGTGTATGCATACCATACAATGCAATACTACTCAGTATTTTTAAAAGGAACAGACTGATGAATCACACAATAATGTGAATGAATCACAAAAGCATTTTGCTGAGTGAAAGCAACTAGCATCGAAAATGAAAGAAGGGACATCCCTATTCCCATTAACATTCCCATTAAGATCAGGAACAAGGCAAGGATGTCCCCTTACCACTGTTTTTCAACATCATACGGGAAGTCCCAGTCAATGCAAGAAGAAGAAGTAAACAGACTGCAATGAAACACATAAAACTATCTCTGTTCACAAGGACATTAAAGGAATAAAGGAACACTAGGAACAATTCTCGGAGAAGGCAATGGCACCCCCACTCCAGTACTCTTGCCTGGAAAATCCCATGGACAGAGGAGCCTGGTAGGCTGCAGTCCATGGGGTCGCTAAGAGTCGGGCACGACTGAGAGATTTCACTTTTACTTTTCACTTTGATGCACTGGAGAAGGAGATGGCAACCCACTCCAGCGTTCTTGCCTGGAGAATCCCAGGGACGGGGGAGCCTGGTGGGCTGCCGTCGATGGGGTCGCACAGAGTCGGACACGACTGAAGCGACTTAGCAGCAGCAGCAGCAGGAACAATTCTATGCCCACAACACTAGGAACAATTCTAACAGCCTAGATGAAATGGACCAAAACCATAACTGCCAAAACTTACACCAAACGAAAAGGAGAATCCAAGTGGGTATGTATCTATTAAAGAAATCAGATCAATGATCAAGAACCTTCTACAACAGAAAGCACCAGCTCACATGGGTTCACTGGTGAATTCTACCAAAATTTGAAGGAGAAAATTACACCTCTTAGGTACAATCTTTTTGGAGGACAGAAGCAAATCGCTCCACAAGGCCAGCATTACCCTAACACCAAAACAAAGACATTACAAGATAAGAAAATTGCAGACCAGTATCTCTCATCAACATTGATGCAAAAATTCTCAACAAAATACTAACAAACTGAATTCAACAATGTATTTAAAAGAAAAAAAAGTATACACCACAACCAAGTGGGATCTACCCCAGGCATGCAAGACTGGTTCAACATTTGAAAATAAATCAATGTAATCCATCATATCATCAAGCTAAAAAAAGAAAATTCACATGACCATATCAATAAGAGAAGAAAAAGCATTTGACAAAATCCAACACCTGTTCATAACAGACTATCTATTAAAAAGAAAACCTGTTGCTAACATATTTAGTGATGAGAAACTCTGAAAACTTCCCATAAGATCAGGAACAAGGCAAGGATGTCCCTTTACCACTGTTTTTCAACATTATACTGGAAGTCTCAGCCAATGCAGTAAGAAAAGAAATAAAAAGTATACAGATTGGAAAGGAAAACATAAAACTATCTTTGTTCAGATGACATGATCATCCAATAGCAAGGTTGTAGGATACAAGATTAATATAGAAAAATTAATTTGTTTTCCTATATATCAATAATGAACAAGTGGAATTTGAAATCTGAAAAACAATACCATTTACATGAACAACCAAAATAATGAATTACTCAGGAATAGATCTAATAAAATATGTACAAGATCTACATGAGAAATACTACAAAACTCATGAAATCAAAGAACTAAATAAATGGAGAGAGTTTCTATCTCCATGGATAGAAAGACTCAATACTGTCAAGATGTTAGTTCTTCCCAATTTCATCTATACATTCAGTGCATTCAAAATCCCCCCAAGTTATTCCGTGGGTATCAACAAAGCTATTCTAAAGTTTATAGGAGAGGCAAAAGACCACATAGCCAACACGATATTGAAGAAAAACAGAGTATTGACACTCAACATCAAGACTTATGATAAACCTACAGTAAGCAAGACAGGGTGGTATTGGCAAAAGAACAAATAGATCAAAGCAACTGAAATGAGAGCCAAGAACTATACCCCACTGATCTCTGACAAAAGAAAAAAAGCAATACAATGGAGCAAAGAAGGCCTCTTCAACCAACGGTCCTGGCATAACTCAACATCCACATGCAAAAAAAAATAATCTAGACGTAGGCCCTATACCCTTTACAAATATTAGCGAAAAATGGTCCACAGAGCACAGAAGAAAGAGCAGTTAAAACACAAAACCGTAAAACTCCTAGAAGACAACTAAGGAAAAAACCTGGACAAGCTGGGGTATGTCAGTAACTTTCTGCAGTAGATAAATACTATCAAAGGCACAGTCCATGAAAGAAAGAAGCAGCTAGACTTCGTTAAAATTAAAAACTTCTCTGCAAAAGACAATGTCAAGACAACTAGAAGATAAGTCACAGACTGAGAGAAAACATATGCAAGAGATATCTGATAAAGGACTATTATCCAACATATATGAAGAACTCAAACTCGCCAATAAGAAAACAACTCAACTAAAACACAAGCCCAAGACCTTCGACACCTAACCAAAGAAGATACACAGATGGCGAAAGAGCACTTAGAAAGATGCTCCACATCACATAACAAGAAAACGCCAAATTAAAGCAGCAAGATAACACCTCACACCTATTAGAATGACCAAAATCCAGAACACTGACGACAACATCAAAGGGGGATGAGGACCGGGAACAACGAGAACTCTCATTCATTTACTGCTGAGAGTGCACAATGGTACAGCTACTTGGGAAGACAGTTTGGTGATTTGTTACAGAATTAAACATGTTCATACCATATGATCTGACAATCACACTCCCTTGTCTACACACAGATGTTTCTAACAGCTTTATCCATAAGCACCAAAAGCAAACAAGACGTCCTTCAGTAGGTGAATGACTAAATAACCTGTAGTAATCTAAACAAAATTACTGTTCAGCACTACAAAGAAATGAGCTGTAAAGCTATGAAAAAACGTAGAAAAAAACTTAAATTCACACTACTAAGTTAAAGAAGCTAATCTGAAAAGGCTACATACTGTAGCCATATCAATTATATGATATTCTGGAAATGGGAAAACTATGGAGATCATAAAAAAGCCAGTGGTTGTCAAAGAAGGCAGGAAATGAACAGACAGAACGCAGAGGATTTTTACAGGAGTGGAAATACACTATCTCATACAGTAATGACAGATGAATGTCATTATGCATGTATGCTAAGTTGCTTCAGTTGTGTCCTACCCTCTGCAACCCCATGGACTACAGCCTGCAGACTCCTTTGTCCAAGGGATTCTCCAGGCAAGAATACTGAAAGGAGTTGCCATGCCCTCCTCCAGGGGATCTTCCCAACACAGGGACTGAATTCCCACCTCTTACATCTCCCATCTCCTACATTGGCAGGTGAGTTCTTCACGAACAGTACCACCTGGGAAGTCCACATGTCATTATCAGTTCAGTTCAGTCACTCAGACGAGTCAGACTCTTTGCAACCCCATGGACTGCAACACGCCAGGCCTCCCTGTCCATCACCAGCTTCCAGACTTGACCTCATGTCCAGTGAATCAGTAATGTCATCCAACCATCTCATCCTCTGTCATCCCCTTCTCCTCCCACCTTCAATCTTTCCCAGCATCAGGGTCTTTTCAAATGAGTCAGTTCTTCCCATCAGGTGGCCAAAGTATTGGAGTTTCAGCTTTAGCAGCAGTCCTTCCAATGAAGATTCAGGACTGATATCCATTAGGATGAACTGGTTGTATCTCCTTGCTGTCCAAGGGACTCTCAAGGGTCTTCTCCAACATCACAGTTCGAAAGCATCGATTCTTTGGCACTCAGTTTTCTTTACAGTCCAACTCTCACATCCATACATGACCACTGGAAAAACCACAGCCTTGACTAGACAGACCTTTGTTGGCAAATTAATGTCTCTGCTTTTTAATATGCTGCCTATGCCAAAGCCTTTGACTGTGTGGATCACAATAAACTGTGGAAAATTCTGAAAAGAGATGGGAATAACAGACCACCTGACCTGCCTCTTAGAAACCTATATGCAGGTCAGGAAGCAATAGTTAGAACTGGACATGGAACAACAGACTGGTTCCAAATAGGAAAAGGAGTATGTCAAGGCTGTATATTGTCACCCTGCTTATTTAACTTACAGGCAGAGTACATCATGAGAAACACTGGGCTGGAAGAGGCACGAGCTGGAATCAAGATTGCCCGGAGAAATATTAATAACCTCAGATATACAGATGACACCACCCTTATGGCAAAAAGTGAAGAGGAACTAAGGAGCCTCTTGATGAAAGTGAAAGTGGAGAGTGAAAAAGTTGGCTTAAAGCTCAACATTCAGAAAACGAATATCACGGCATCAGGTCCCATCACTTCATGGGAAATAGATGGGGAAACAGTGGAAACAGTGTCAGACTTTATTTTTGGGGGGCTCCAAAATCACTGCAGATAGTGATTGCAGATATGAAATTAAAAGACACTTACTCCTTGGAAAAAAAGTTATGACCAACCTAGATAGCATATTCAAAAGCAGAGACATTACTTTGCCAACAAAGGTTCGTCTAGTCAAGGCTATGGTTTTTCCAGTGGTCATGTACGGATTTGAGAGTTGGGCTGTGAAGAAGGCTGAGCACCGAAGAATTTATGCTTTTGAACTGTGGTGTTGGAGAAGACTCTTCAGAGTCCCTTGGATTGCAAGGAGATCCAACCAATCCATTCTAAAGGAGATCAGCCCTGGGTGTTCTTTGGAAGGAATGATGCTAAAGCTGAAACTCCAGTACTTTGGCTACCTCATATAAAGAGTTGACTCATTGGAAAAGACCCTGATGCTGGGAGGGATTGAGGGCAGGAGGAAAAGGGGACAACAGAGGATGAGATGGCTGGATGCCATCACTGACTCGATGGACGTGAGTTTGAGTCAACTCCGGGAGATGGTGATGGACAGGGAAGCCTGGCGTGCTGCGATTCATGGGGTCGCAAAGAGTCGGACATGACTGAGCAACTGAACTGAACTAGGTTGGTCATAACTTTTCTTCCAAGGAGCAGCATCTTTTAATTTCATGGCTGCAGTTAACACCTACAGTTGATTTTGGAGCCCAAAAGAATAAAGTCTGTCACTGTTTCCACTGTTTCCCCATCTATTTGCCATGAAGTGATGGGACTAAATACTAGATGATCTTAGATTTCTGAACGTTGAGTTGTAAGCCAACTTCTTCACCCTCCTCTTTCACTTTCATCAAGAGGCTCTTTAGTTCTTCTTCACTTTCTGCCATAAGGGTGGTGTCATCTGCATATCTGAGGTTATTGAGATTTCTCCCAGCAATCTTGATTCCAGCTTATGCTTCATCCAGTCCAGCATTTCTCATGATATACTCTGCATATAAGTTAAATAAGCAAGGTGACAATATACACCCTTGACGTACTCCTTTCCCTATTTGGAACCAGTCTGTTGTTCCATGTCCAGTTCTAACTGTTGCTTCTTGACCTGCATACAGATTTCTCAGGAGGCAGGCCAGGTGGTCTGGTATTCCCATCTCTCAGAATTTTCCACAGTTTGTTGTGATCCAGATCCACACAGTCAAAGGATTTGGCATAATCAATAAAGCAGAAGTAGAAATTTTCTGGAATTCTCCTGCTTTTTCAATGATCCAATGCATGTTGGCAATTTAATCTCTGGTTCCTTTGCCTTTTCTAAAACCAGCTTGAACATCTCGAAGTGCACGGTTCATGTACTGCTGAAGCCTGTCTTGGAGAATACTGAGCATTACTTTACTAGCGTGTGAGATGAGTACAATTGTGTGGTAGTTTGAACATTCTTTGGCATTGCCTTTCTTTGGAATTGGAATGAAAACTGAGCTTTTCAAGTCCTGTGGCCACTGCTGAGTATTCCAAATTTGCTGACATATTGAGTACAGCACTTTCACAGCATCATCTTTCAGGATTTGAAATACCTCAACTGGTATTTCATCACCTCCACTAGCTTTGTTCATGTGATGCTTCCTGAGGCCCACTTGACTTCGTATTCTAGGATGTCTGACTCTAGGTGAGTGATCACACCATCGTGGTTCTCTGGGTCATGAAAATCTTTTTTGTATAATTCTTCTGTGTATTCTTGCCACCTCTTCTTAATATCTTCTGCTTCTGTTAGGTCCACACCATTTCTGTCCTTTATTGTTCCCATCTTTGTGTGAAATGTTCCCTTGGTATCTCTAATTTTCTTGAAGAGATCTCTAGTCTTTCCCATTCTACTGTTTCCCTCTATTTCTTTGCACTTATCACTTTTTTTCCACATATACAGATGTGAGAGTTGTACCATAGAGAAGGCTGAGCGCTGAAGAAGTGATGCTTTTGAACTGCGGAGCTGGAGAAGACTTGAGAATCCCTTGCACAGCAAAGAGATCAAACCAGTCAATCCAAAAGGAAATCAATCCTGAATACTCTCTGAAAGCACTGATGTTGAAGCTCCAATACTTCAGCCACCTGATACAAAAAGCTGACTCATTAGTAAAGACCCTGATGCTGGCAAAGACTGAAAGCAGGAGGAGAAGGGGATGACATAGGGTGAGATGGCTGGATGGCATCACTGACTCAATGGACATGAGTGTGAGCAAGCTCTGGGAGATGGTGAAGGACAGGGAAGCCTAGAGTGCTACAGTCCATGGGGGCACAAAGAATCGGACACGACTGAGCAACTGAACAACAGAATGTACAACACCAAGAATGAACTCTAATGTAAACAATGGACTTTGGGAAATTATACATCAATGTAAGCTCATCATTTGCAATATATGCTCTGTTCTGATGCTAGATGTTGATAATGGGGAGGCCATGTATGTGTGGAGGCAGGAGTATAGAGGAAGACTCTATACTTCGTCTCAATTTTGCTGTGAACCTAAAACTGCAGTTTAAAAAAAGTATTTAGAAAAAATAAAGTATATGTGAAAGCATTTATCAAGAGGAAAAATTAAACCCTTCACAAATAGGTTTGTGTGGTTTTGCACTCTTTTCCCCTACACAGAGCATTCCTGCTGAGTTTCATCAACATAGCCTAGGGATCTATAACACTTAATTGGAATAGCTCACTGAAGTTATTCTACTATATTTAATTATAAACTCCTTTTCACTAAAATATCTAGTATCAATTTGGGGGACACATTATAGACCTGGAAAGTAAACTAATATATGATTAATTTGCAGGAAGACCTGGAAGACACTTTAAAATGTTTATAAAATAAGACATTTAAAAATACTATCTGTATTAGTTTTACCTGAACTGTCTCCCTCATAGAAAGACAAGGTTCCTGCCTTTTGTCCCAAGCCTACAAGCCTCCACTGAGAGACCACATCCCACTCCCAGTACCTTGACAATGCTCTGCATCAACACATCGAATGGATGCATGACCGAAGATGGCAATAACAGGATTTACCTGAATTGGAGCCTCTCTTCCTTAGGCTAGGCTTTGACTCTGATAAATTGATACATCAGACATAAATCTATTGTCACTCAGACAGCCTTATATCTTCCTGAAGATGCCTCCTGGACTCCTCCCTTCGCTATTCCAAATTGGCAGCTGCCATTATGACAGTCAAGCAAGAGGAGCAGCAAATAGCAAAAGAAGCTGTCCCAAGAAGGGTCAAGCCACTGGCTACTACTGCTTGAGAACAAGAGCTGGCAAGTAAATGAAACGCCTGCACAGGCTGAGTCATGACGATTTACATATTAAGAACCAATCTACTTAGCTGGCTCAGGACCTTTGCACATGCTGCCCCATCTGCCTAGCTGACTGCCTGGTTAAGAGCTGACTCTCATCTATCAGGTCTCATCTTACCTTTTAAAGAATTTCCCTGATCACCACTATTCTCTCTCAGCAACTCGTCTGTTTCCTTCATAACACTTACGACAATTTGTAATTATTTGTTTGCATGTTTTCTGATTTTATATCTATCTCTACCACTAGACTCAAGTGCCATGAGAGCAAAAATCAGTTTTCTCATAGTCACTATTCTAATTTTAGTGACCAGCATGGCATCTGGCCCACAACAGGCCTGCAACAGCCCCTAGCACAGCATCTAACCCTAAGAAACCTGACTTTCTTTGGAGGAGAAAAGGGACGTCTCCATATACTTAGCATGGGAAGCAACATGCTACAATGGAAATTGTACAAGTTGGAGACATAAAATTAGAACTTCAGCTCCACTGCTTGGCCTAGCTAAACCATCTTTGACAACCTAGTTTGTATCCAGAAGCCCCAATTTTCTCAACTTAAAATGATGACAATAACACTTCCCTTACATAAACACCGATTCTCTAGGAAACTGCAGATATTCAATAAGTTACATTTATTAATAGTTCGTAGAAGGATCATATCTTTCCATCTACTAAGAAGTCTTAAATTAATGAGACTATAACAGAAATGAGTTAAGTCAAAGTCTCATAAACGTGGCAATATCAAAAATATTGTATTTATAAAGGTAAGCTATATTTTCAAATCTTTTTCTGTATGTTTTTTCAGTAAGACTACAGAACTTCTAAACCTATGTAAATAGATGTTTAAAGAAAACTAAATCTACGATCAGGTATTTTTTTTCATAACATCAGGTACTAACCTACAACGAAACACATAATATTCTTTTTCAGACCATGCTGTTTAAAGTCACCAGGAACTTTCAGATATACAAAAACAAAAGGTAAGCTCAGTATTTCACTGTGCTTTGTTTTTAAACTAAACTTTTAGTATCAGTGAAAGGATAAAGGTCTTACTAACAAAAATTAAGGACTTAGGAACGCTTTTTAATTTTGGAAAGGAAAATTGTCACAAGTCACTTTCCAAAGAATTGTAATGCTTTTATTAAGGTTAAACAGCAATTATACAAACACATGAATACAATAATTCATACATAAAGATACTGATATCAATCCTTTTTTTTTTTGCTCCTGTCCAAATATAATTTTTGCCTTGCTGCTCAATAGTCACAGTCCTTCCTTACTGGAATGACTGGTTTACCCTTAACTCCACAGGGCTTCAACTATCAGTCTTTTAAGCAGCTTTGACAGGTTTTGACTATATAACCTGCTGAGCTCCCAGCACCCAAGGGAGGGTCCTGGTTGCAAATTTTACTTCTGATATAGCTGACCACTAATACTGGCTCCATAGATAATGGATTTCAATAACTACCACCCACAGGTTAACACTTTGAGTAGTACCCATAATACTGCTTTAATTAAGTTAATACATGAAGGTCACAGTTCGGTAGAAAGTTCTATTAAATTTGGCAGTGCTTACAATAAAAAAAAAGAAAGAAAGAACCGTGTATAGGAACTCTAAAAATTTGCCTGTTGATATAATCCAGTCTGCTCATCAATTTATACTGCATTTCAATTTATTTTCTAAAAGGAATTCAATTTATTAGTTCCATTTCCCCAAAATATGTACATTTCTAACCGGTCATTTCACAACAGATGGCTCTAACCATGCTGGGCACAGAATGGGTCTACCTGCCACAAACAGGCCACCCACTAGGGCAAAGGCGATTCCTACCACCACCATGCCCACCCCCTGATTTTGCAGCATTCTGACGGTGGAAAAGAATGATGCTTTGATTTGTCTTGTGTCTAATGATTAGCTTCATGTGTTACATATTAATGTCTTTTTGAAATAATGAAATTATTTTTTCATCCTGAAAAATAAAGATATGTAAAAGTTGTTTTGGAATTTAAACCCTTCATGCAGTAGAAACTAAGACAAAGAGTATTTACAACACGTGAAAAGGCAAAACAAACAAAAGTTTAAATGAATCTGAAATTAAAGGGTCACTTTAAAGTGTTAAAAAGAAAATGAGATATGTATTTTAACACACAAATCACACAGTCAGTGGGGTTGATACATTTTTCTATTTTTGTAGTATTAGGTAATTTGAGGTTATTTTACAGAGAAGCAAAAAATGGTGGTTGAATTTATACATATTGAATTCAGCCATAATTGTATTTTTTAAATACATAACCTGACAGGCACTATGGTAGATAATAATGAATCAGCATGGGAGCCATTTAATATACTTCTTGATTAACTCATTGCCTGTCCACTTCGCACACAGACACGCTTACATGTCATAATCGTCATAATTCCCATCATCCCCACTGCTAACACTCAAGCTCCTTGATTAGTGCATAACTCCCAAACGAGCCATTGCTAATGCTAAATAATTCTCTTCAGCCTCCTGCTACTATTCTGCAGGATCTCCAATTAAATATAATGTCCCTGATGAGCCATATTAATGTGAACAAATTCCTACCAGGAATCCTAACCTATTCCATTTTCCCAAAAAAATATGTAGAGAAAGTAATTTAGTCAAGACAAAGATAATCAAAACAGTTTAAAATGATATAGTACAATGTCTCTGCAAAATATGTTTTTTTCAAAGACAATAAAAGAAAAAGGATGGGAAAAGTAATGTCTAAACATCTTAAACGATTCCTTCTGAATAATCTGTTCTTCGCTGAAAACTCTAGTGTTTTAAATATGCATATGTAGATACACTGTATTCTTAATCCAAAAAGGTTACTGAAAGCTAAGTTTTAAGAAAAGTGAGCATTACCAAGTTTTAGAGTATGCCATTCAAAAACCCTTTAATTACCTAATTACCAGAACTCCAAGGTCCATAATCATATTAATGAAACCAATTCCTTCCTTCCCATTAAATGCAGTATTACAGTCACTATCAGAGGCTTTGCCATGGAACTCTACGTTGCCGATAAGAAAACTTCATCCTGAACAATGACAACTATAAGCATTTTTTGCAAGAATGAATTAAGAATCCTACAGATTTTCTATTGCAATCTAAAAGACTGGGAAGGTTTCTGACCTAATTAAGACCAACTGGGAAACATGGACTATGATGGCCATTATCTTAAAATATTCTGTACTAGTAAAACAACAGAAGAAAATATTAGATACATCATCTCAACTACACACATACATATGATAAAAGGTCATCTGATTTCTCAGTTACCATCCCCAAAAAGGTTTACAAATCTGACTCTGGTCACTGATTCCTATCTGAAGATTAATAATGACACAAGTTGCAAATAAGTCCATTAAAAAATTTTGTAAAAAAAAAAAAAAAAAAAAATTTTTTTTTTAAGAACTTTAACTCTCTTCCAAAGAAAGAAAGGTTGCAAAATATCCTGAAAAGTAAATGAAGTAAACAGAAAAGGTAAATGCTTGAGGTTTTGACACTTAAATTGCTTTCAACTCTTTATGTTTACATAGGACAAAAGATATTCAAACAAAAATACTAACAGGTCTAAGTTTATTAAAAGATATATATATATGAAAAGATATAAAACATTCTAACCAACCCATAACATTTTTAAAAGGTTTTCTCTAACATCTTTTACACCTTAGCCTGTACTGATATATTCCATCTCCATTTACCTGATCATTACCCTCCAGTTTGTTCAGCTGGAACCAACATACACTAATTACATAGACATCACGAAGTCCTATTTGTCCTCAGTACCTCCCCAGACAGCAGGGAAATAATACCAAGGGTAGGCATGCTAAGTGATGATTCCCCCCCACCTTACTGTCAATCATCCCAGAGCGCTCACAGGGGCACCCCACTCAATCTCATTACCGAATCCTAAGGGTAGGACTACAATACTCACCAGGAAGCACAGTTCAAACAGCAGGCTGCCTGGCCAACATGTGAGTCATAATGACTCCTTCCCTGATTTTAGGTTTTGGTGTTAATGCAATAAATATCAGGTATTTCTCATTTAAATCCAATGTTACAATACACAGACAAAGCAACAAAACATTGGTAAGTTCAATTTAGGAATCTAGATAAGAAATACAGTCAAAGGTTGAAGTTCAGAGTCATTTAATCCCATTTAAAAACAAAACCTCACAGTCCTAACTTCATGTTTAAAACAAATATAACAATATTTTGCTGTTTCTTAGGGGAAGGTTTACTAGTCTTTTCACCTGAAAACATTCATACATACATAATTATCATAAAAGTAAATTAAGTTATCTAACATGAATTTTGAGAAGTACAAACACAACAATCTCTAAATTCTCATAATTATTTGTTCCCACTATTCACCAAACTACTGAAGCAAGATCTGACTTCCCATTTAAAAAGTCTTGGTCACCAAAACTGTCAGATAGTTCTCATTACTTATTATTTCTTAACTTCTCTGGGGCTACCTCAAATCATAGCACATTAGGCATAAAACCCTACAATCCACTTCTGCCTTTTACATCAATATTATATTAATAAGGTCCTCAAACAAATAAAATCTCCCACATCAGCCCTCTACCTAAAATCGAATGAATTTATTCCGTAAATCTGTGTCTTCTGGCTCCAAAATTTTATGTAATGGTCCTAATAATTTCCACTTTATAAAGTATTACAACTTTTTTTTTTGCTACACCACATGGCATACGGGATCTTAGTTCCCTGACCAAGGACTGAATTCACACTCCCCACAGAGGAAGTTTGGAGTCTTAACTCTTGGACTGCCAGGGAGTCCCCAATATTTTTTAATATCTGTTAGTGCAGACATGACTGAAGCGACTTAGCAGCAGCAGCAGTCTTTATCTTGGAGAAGGAAGTGGCAACCCACTCCAGTATTCTTGCCTGGAGAATCCTGTGGACAGAGGAGCCTGGTGGGCTGCTGTCCATGGGGTCGCACAGAGTCGGACACGACTGAAGTGACTTAGCAGCAGTAGCAGCAGCAGCAGCAGTGCAGTTACCTCTTCGATTTTCCTCAAAATTTCCTAGGCTATTCTTGCATATTTTTTGTCAATTCCCCTTCCCCATTACATTATTACATTTTTTAGGATTTAATACAAAAACACAGATCTAGAAATAAGTAGCATTTACAATATTGTTTCCCCATAAAAAAAGAAGTCCTCATATAAGTCATACAAATTCACTTTAAATTCATATCGTAAAGTGTTTTATCTTCGGCACTATTTCCATGAGGTTAAATTTTTTTTAAGTTGTATTTCTACCTTGTTAATATTTAGGAAATCTATAGCTATTTGTATTTATTTTTTTAACTATCAAAGAGGCTTTCCTCACTGTTTCTGAAGAGTTAATCGGTTGCCACTGTACTGGAAACTCAGCACTACCTTATTATTTCTGCCTTTCCTGTCCTCCATTTTATAACTCGCGCCTAACTGCATCGCCAAGTACTTCTTGGATGCTACTAAGTATCAGTGGTGATAGTAAATGTATGCGTCTTCATCTGGACTTTTATGAAAATGCTTCCTATAAGGTATGACTTAATTTTTATTTTGGGATGGAAGTAGTTATCTGATCCTGTCTTACTAAGGATTTTACAAGAGGAAGACAGTGAATTTCTTTTAAATGACATTTAGGCTTCTATCGATGCTTTTGAACTGTGGTGTTGGAGAAGAGTCTTGAGAGTCCCTTGGACTGCAAGGAGCTCCAACCAGTCCATCCTAAAGGAGATCAGTCCTGGGTGTTCATTGGAGGGACTGATGTTGAAGCTGAAACTCCAATACTTTGGCCACCTGATGCGGAGAGCTGACTCATTTGAAAAGACCCTGATGCTGGGAAAGATTGAGGGCAGGAGGAGAAGGGGACAATAGAGGATGAGATGGTTGGATGGCATCATTGACTCAATAGACATGGGTTTGGGTGGACTCCGGGAGTTGGTGATGGACAGGGAGGCCTGGCGTGCTGTGGTTCAGGGGGTTGCCAAGAGTCGGACATGACTGAGCGACTGAACTGAACTGAAGGCTTCTATCAAGGTGATCATACAGTTTTCCTCCATTAACCTATTAGTATATTCAATTAATAGTGTCTAGTATTGAAACCATATTGAAATGTCACAAATACACTCTGCATGACTGCAGCATTTTATTTAAATAAATTTTATTCTAGTTCCTATTACTTAGGATTTTTCTAACAATATATATAGTAAGTCATTTTTTATTTTCTGCTTACTATCTTTGTCCAGATTTTGATTTCCAAGTGACTAGGCTGGTTTCAGAAAAAAGAAACGGAAATCTATTTTTCTTTCTCTAAGTCTAGAACAATATAAATAGTGTCAAAATTTCTTGCTTCCTGAAAATTGCACAGATTCCTTGTGACAGTCTCTAGGCCTAGACACTCAGAGTTCTTTAGTCATTTTCTACCTTACTTTTCTACCTTAGCGTTTTCAAGCACAGGGTTGTGGGCCTATCTATATGTAATTACTTGTCCAATTTTATAAACTGAGCAAAACAAAATACTCAGTAATTTTAAAGGCTTTCCAAAGTATGTTAAACCCCACTTTCAATAATGTATTAAACCACCAGGCAATTAGCCAGGATAGATGACTTAAATATCCTTACGAACCAACCAGTCCTAAAAGACACTACAGAACACTCCACCCAGCAACAGCAGAATATAATCTTAAATTCACGTGGAACGTTCTCCAGAATAGTTCATATGCTAGTCCATAAAACAAACATTAAAAACTTTTAAAGGATAGAAAAAGAAAAAATACATTCTCTGACAAAAGCTGAAGGAAATTAGAAATCAATGACAGAAAGAAATTTGGGAAACTCATAAATATGTGAATTAAAAAAATCCTAATCCATGCTCCCTTTCTTGGTCCTGCTTGTTCTTAGTCTCCGGTACCACCATGCAGACTGACTCAAGTAGAACCAAGAAAGGGAATTTTATCTTACCCAATCAATTTTTGGAGGTCTTGTAAGACTAAACAAGACCAAAAACAAACAAACAAACAAACAAACAAAAAATCCTCAATAATAAGTGAGTCAAAGAAAAAATCACCAGGGGAACCAGAAAATACAAGGCAACCAGGAGTAATGAAAATACAAAATGTCAAAACACGGGATGCAGCTTAAACACTAAGAGAAAGATATATGGTGAAACCCCTATATTAAAAAGACCTCAAAACAACCTAGTCTTCTATCTTAAGAAACTTTTTTAAAAGAGCAAACTAAATCCAGAGCAAGCAGAATGAAGGAAACAAAAACTAATGTAAATATAAATGAAGCAGAGAGTTTAAAAGGAGAGAAATCAATGAAACCAAAAGTTGGGTCTTTGAAGATCAATGAAACAGAAAATCTTCAGTTAAATTGACCAAGAAAAAAATGAAAAAACTCAAATAACTAAAATTTCAAAGGGCTTCTCTGGTGGCTCAGATGGTAAAGAATCCACCTGCAATTCAGGAGACCTGGGTTCAATCCCTGGGTTGGGAAGATCCCCTGGAGGCGGGTATGGCAAACCCAGTCCAATATTCTTGCCTGGAGAATCCCCATGGACAGAGGAGCCTGGCGGGCTACAATCCATGGGGTTGCAAAGAAACAACACAGGAATGGAAGAGACATTACCTCTGTCCTTACAGAAATAAAAACAATAAGGAAATACTATGAACAATTATTTAACAATAAACTAGGTAACTTAGGATGAAATGTCTTCCCTAGAAGGAAATAAGCTATAGAACTAACTCAAGAAGAAACAGGAAATCAAGAGAAGGAATTAGTAAACAAGAAACTACTCACAGGGACTTCCCTGGTAGTCTAGTGGCTAAGACACCATCCTCCCAATACAGGGGGCCCAGATTTGATCCCTGGTCACAGTACTAAATCCCACACGCCACAACTAAGAGTTTGCAAGCCACAACCAAGGATCCCACATGCTACAACAAAGACTGACGACCCCGCGAGCTGCAACTAAGACTGCCGCGGGCCAGTAAATAAACTTTTCTTAATGTTAAAAAAAAAAACTACCCACAGAGAAAACCTTGGATCTAGATGGCTTCACTGGTGAGTTCCACCAAACATTAAAAGAATAATTAACGACAACTCACAAACTTCCAGAACAACGAAAGATGAGGAAACACGTCCCACAGTATAACATGAAGACAAAATAACTCTGATACCAAAACAAAGACATCAAATGAAAAGTATAGACTAGTATCTCTTACAAATACGGATGAAAAATCCTCTACAAAATACCAGCAAACTGACTGCAACAATATATACAAAGGACTATATACATTATGGCCAAGTGTGATTTATCCCAGGAAGGTAAGGCTAAACATCCAAAAATTAATTAATTAATATAATATACCACATCAATGGAATAAAGGATAAAAACCACATTATCATCTCGGTAGACACCCAGTCATGATAAAAACTCAACAAACCAGCAGGGCACTTCCTCAACCTAATAGTGGGAATTGATGAAAATCCCAGAGCCTAAATCAAACTTAGTTATGGAATACTGAATGTTTTGTTCCTCATTTTAGGGGGAAAATAGAGTACCTGCTCTCACCACTACTTTTCAATAATTCTGAAAGTTAAAGCTAGGGAAATTAGGCAAGACTATAAAATAAAAAGCATCCAGTAAGAAAAGAAAGAAGTAAATCTCTCTCTCTTTATACATGACATGATCTTCTAGAGAGAATCCTAAGAAATCTATTTTTTTAACTATTAGAAATAATAAGGAAGTTCAGCAAAGTTGCAGGACCCAAATCACTATATGAAAATTAATTGTATTCCTATATACCTGCAATTAAAATAAAAACTGAAATTAAGAAACTGCAATTCTAGGGAATTCCCTGACAGTCCAGTGGTTACAATTCTGCACTCCCAATAGAGGAGGCACGGGTTCAATCTAGGGAACTAAGATCCTGCAAGGCATGCAGTGCAACCAATAAAAACAGAGAGAAAAGAAGAAATTGCAGTTCTAATAGATCAGAAGTAATACTAAAATACTTAGGAATAAATATAGCCAAGTAAGTGAAAATCACTCTCTGAAAACTATAAAACTGTTGAGATTAAAGCAATATAAGTAAGTGGAACAACATCAGATGGAATGTCCATGCTCACATATAGGACTCTAAAATGTTAAGGTAAAGATACTTCCTCAAATTGATCCACAGATACCACACAATGCCTACCGAAATACCAGCAGGACACAGTGTCCCACTAGGACCATTTTCTGCTCATAAACCATTCTCCACAAATCTTTTCAAAGTAATAAGGGCCTGGAGAATGACACAGAGAAGACAATCCACAACTTGCTAAGAGGCTTAACCCCTGTTTTGCTCTCTCTGGTCCTGACCATTTCCCACGGGAGGAGTTTACACTATTGTTGACTCTGGCTTCATCCCTGGAGGCAGTTGCACTAACCTCACCAGTACTTACGAACTGTTCTCCTGGGCGATGCCTGCCTCTGAGACTGCTCTGGGTCAGTCTTCTCAAAGAAAGCAAGAGACTGTCTTCAACAGAGGAACAGGATAGCATACTATTTTAAGATAATCCAATAATAAGCAGACTAGATAGAAAAACCACAAACCCTCCCTAGAAGCATCTAAAAATTCTAGATTAAATATAACAAATTTCCTCTAAATGAACAGTCTGGTTTATAAGAAACCATAAGCAATCCCTAGGGATCAAAAACAAAGAAGCAGCTAAACGTCAGACAGTATCCACTAGAACCAACACCACTAATCTTGGAGAATGCAAGCGGGGATCTGGGTAAACTAGAGAACTTGAGTTTTAACTCTCCGAGATAGGAACCACGTGTGAGCTGAAGATTTGAAGGAAAACTCCTACGTAAGGCCTTGCTGCTCAAAGATTACATCCTCAGTGAAGGGGGCATCAAGGGGTGGGAGAATGAATAAATAATCTACTGAGTAGGGCGTAGACAAATACTATCAGCTGTGCTTCAAGGTTAAGGAAAAAGTCTCCTCAGGAAATTAGAAATCATGAGCCCGTGTAACAGAAGGAGGGGTGTGGGAGAGAGTGTGTGTATGTGTGTGTGTGCGTGTGTGCATGTGTATAGTTTCATCTTGCTTTGCCCATCCTAATAATTCAGCAGCCTTCATGCCAAGAAACAAATATAAAAATTAGTCAGTGACATCCTGGAGTGATCGGCAGAAGCCAATAGAACCAACACCCAACAGGATTACATCTGCAACCCAAACCACGCAGAATTCAACGTTAAAGACACCAAATATGGCATCACAAGACAAAATCTACATGCATGAGGAAATAATCCATTGAGAGAGAAGAGTCAGAAATAGAAACAGGTATGCAGGAACTTGAAATAATATGACAGAAATTTTAAAACTAAGTTAGGCTATAACTAAGACATGGAATGACTCAGATACACAAGAAAAAAACACAAAACAAAAATCAGGCAGGGAATTCCCTGGTGGTCCAGTGGTTAGAACATGAAGCATGTAAGATTCTTCCACTCCAAGTAATATTCAAAATGCTGACCTCTTGAAAATAAATACTGAAACATATATATCTGAATAGCATGCCTTGTTCATAATATCAACATTGTAAAGCTGGCTAGATATGGTTAGATCTGATGCTAACCTTTGGGATCAAGTGTTAAAAAAGCAAAATATGCTGTTAGAGGAATTCATGTCTTTGTCCTTCTTGGGACTGGAGCAGAAACCAAGCAGCGGATGTGGCCCTACTGCCGAGGCTTAAATCAAGCTCTGAGCACTCTAACCATCATGATTATTATCCTGTTTTTACTTATAGTATCTTTCTAGAAACCAACTTACAGAAAGTCATATTAAGAGGAAGTTTTGACTTGAGCAGGCATTGCTTGCTTCCCTTTGGGAAGCCTGGTAAATCTTATTCTAAACTATGTATCATAATCTTTGGTTAAAAAAAAGTGGCTAAAAGTTTTTAAAATATAAAAACTACCACCTCTACTTCAGGAAGGATAAATGCCGAAGATTTAAAACTCACACCGACTCTTTTGAAAGCAGTTTTGCCAAAGTTTAGAAAGTGTCCACAAAGCTAGGAACAAAGTACTCAAAGAACATGAGTGAACAAAGTACTCATGTTCTTTGAGGTAACAGCTTACAGAAGCAGACTACGGTGGAACACCAATATTGAAACATAAATAAATAGAAAAGAATGAAAATATAAGTAATTTTGGACTATCCATGTCAACAGTCACTTCCAGGAGAACACAGCATAAAGAATGAACTATTCTATGATATGAAAAAGAAAATTATAAGTGAAAGGTTGCTGTTAGGCTTGAAATAAAAACAGTGACTGTCCACAATTCAGACACTTTTCTCTCTCAATTTATCTATGAATGAAAACACGGCCTGAGCTAGATACACTGAAAATAAAAACATGATGACAAGAGTGCCCCAATTAAAATTAAATTAAATTTTTTTTTAAATGAGAAGAGTGAATTTTAAATCTACTACAAGCTTGATGATTACACAAGCTTTTTTCTGGAGGAGTTTACTATTGGCAAATGCCTTTGTTTATCAATCAAGAATGACATTAAAGCAATAGTTTTCTCACTATTTCATGAATATTTTGTAAAGATATAAACTAATGAAACTATCAGTTAAAACAAATTATTACTAAAGAAGCCAGAAATGAATAGTCAAAAAAAAAAATCAATATGTATGCAAAACAAGTTTTAATTGCTTGATTTAATTATTTTAAGCAAAAGATAAATATTTTAAATGTAGGGGCCAAAAAAGACAAAACAAAATGAAAGCTAGTGGAGGTGATGGAATTCCACTTGAGCTATATCAAATCCTGCAAGATGCTGTGAAAGTGCTACACTCAATATGCGAGCAAATTTGGAAAACTCAGCAGTGGCCACAGGACTGGAAAAGGTCAGTTTTCATTCCAATCCCTAAGAAAGGCAACGCCAAAGAATGCTCAAACTACTGCACAATTGCACTCATTTCACACGCTAGTAAAGTAATGCTCAAAATTCTCCAAGCCAGGCTTCAGCAATACGTGAACCATGAACTTCTACATGTTCAAGCTTGTTTTAGAAAAGGCAGAGGCACCAGAGATCAAATTGCCAACATCCACTGGATCATCGAAAAAGCAAGAGAGTTCCAGAAAAACATCGATTTCTGCTTTATTGACTATGTCAAAGCCTTTGACTGTGTGTAAAATTCTGAAAGAGATGGGCATACCATACCACCTGACCTGCCTCTTGAGAAACCTGTATGCAGGTCAGGAAGCAACAGTTAGAACTGGACATGGAACAACAGACTGGTTCCAAATAGGAAAAGGAATACATCAAGGCTGTATATTGTCACCTTGCTTGTTTAACTTATATGCAGAGTACATCATGAGAAACGCTGGGCTGAAGGAAGCACAAGCTGGAATCAAGATTGCTGGGAGAAATATCAATAACCTCAGATATGCAGATGACACCACCCTTACGGCAGAAAGTGAAGAAGAACTAAAGAGCTTCTTGATGAAAGTAAAAGAGGAGAGTGAAAAAGTTGGCTTAAAGCTCAACATTCAGAAAACGAAGATCATGGCATCCAGTCCCATCATTTTGTGGCAAATAGATGGGGAAACAGTGGAAACAGTGGCTGACCTTATTTCTGGGGGCTCCAAAATCACTGCAGCCATGAAATTAAGATGCTTACTCCTTAAGTTATGACCAACCTAGACAGCATATTCAAAAGCAGAGACATTACTTTGCCAACAAAGGTCCGTCTAGTCAAGGCTATGGCTTTTCCAGTGGTCATGTATGGATGTGAGAGTTAGACTATAAAGAAAGCTGAGCGCCGAAGAATTGATGCTTTTGAACTGTAGTGTTGAAGACGACTCTTGAGAGTCCCTTGGACTGCAAGGAGATCCAACCAGTCCATCCTGAAGGAGATCAGTCCTGGGTGTTGATTGGAAGGACTGATGCTGAAGATGAAACTCCAATACTTTGGCCACCCGACTCATTGGAAAAGACCATGATGCTGGCAAAGATTAAGGGCAGGAGAAGGGGATGACAGAGGATGAGATGGTTGGATGGCATCACCGACTCAATGAACATAGGTTTGGGTAGACTCTGGCAGTTGGTGATGGACAGGAAGGCCTGGCGTGCTGTGGTTCATGGGGTCGCAAAGAGTCAGGCATGACTGAGCAACTGAACTAAACTTCTGAATAAAATTTTAAAGTCACAAAGACTGAAAAGTCTTTGCATTAAATTACTATACGATAAAAGCTGACATTACCAGTAGGTCCTGTTATCAAAAGTAGTATGAAAGAGTTAACTTATCAAAGTACAACTACTTACATTTCATTCCATACAGTTCCAATAATTTATATACTTTCCCCACAGGATTTTTTTCTCCTCATTCATAGTTTACTACTGCTACAAATGCCTGCTGTGATAAAATATCTCCAATAAAATTAGTTATCATTTACCACTTTATGCTATATCCTCTTTTGCTCATGTCCAATCAGCATCAGTCTTCCATTTTTTTAATCAAACTTTCAGCTGAACACAGTACAGCATTTAGGAAGGTCAAACAGTCAGCATTCCCTTAGTGACACAGAATTACCCTATGGGGAAATGTGCTCCCATAAGGCAGCACTGTATAAACATTTCATTAATAACTAGCTCTTTTAACTTTCTCATGCTCTGCCTAAATGTACCTGGCGACCAGAATCCCTCTGCTGCTGCTGCTGCTACTGTCGCTTCAGTCGTGTCCGACTCTGTGCAACCCCATAGACGGCAGCCCACCAGGCTCCCCCGTCCCTGGGATTCTCCAGGCAAGAACACTGGAGTGGGTTGCCATTTCCTTCTCCAATGCATGAAAGTGAAAAGTGAAAGTGAAGTCACCCAGTCGTGTCCAACTCTTCACGACCCCATGGACTGCAGCCCATCAGGCTCCTCCATCCATGGGATTTTCCAGGGAAGAGTACTGGAGTGGGGTGCCATCACCTTCTCCGAGAATCCCTCTACAAACTATTTATTCTAGTTTAACTCCAGTGTTCTTGCCTGGAGAATTTCAGGGACTGGGGAGTCTGGTGGGCTGCCATCTATGGGGTCACACAGAGTCGGACATGACAGAAGCAACTTAGCAGCAGCAGCAGCAGCAGCAGCAAGCTTTTAAAGCCTTGAAAATAAAATAGTTAAGACACATATTGAAGACATTATGAGGCTTCTACTGTGCTTAATACAAATTAAGTAATAGGTATTTTTTAAATTGTGTACCTTTTCAGGCCAACAACAACAAAACCCTCCATCTTTCACTTTTTTCCATTTGATCCAAAATAAGATCCTAACTCAAACAAAGCAAATATACTTACAGAACTAGCATCGACATCACTGTGGATGGCAACCGTCTTAATGCCCATCTTCTTGCAAGTTTTAATAACCTATATTAAAATACATTAATGTTATCTACAATAGTAATGTATGTTTAAAGGGATTTAATAGTAAAATTCACAGAGTAAAATGAAAAATAAGATTAAAATCCCACTCACCCGACACGCAATTTCTCCTCTATTAGCAATAAGAATTTTATCAAAAGTCTAAAGAGAGGAAAACAAACACATAAGAAACTGTTAACTCTCACGATGAGACCAGAAAACATCAAGCTTTGTCTGCCACACTTACCACTGGGCATAACCCTAACAAGCACTACTGCCTACATGGTATCAGATACTATGCACGTGTTCACTTACAACCAGGCTACTACTAAACTCGTCTGGCAGGATCTGGCCTTATAATTACCCTGTCAAAAAAGTATCAATTGATGAGGTTCAATAATTCATAAAGGAACTACATTTCTTGCCAAAAGATAATTTTCAAATGAGATTTCAAAAAACTAAAAAACTTTAGTTAAAACTGCTTGAGAGTTTACTTGTTTTCTAAATTCAGAGAAATTCTAAATGTTATGTTTCTCAAAGTCAAGTCTGATATAATTTATATTCCATCTCTTTGGGATTGGGGCATAGCATTAAGTGGTATTTTCAACAACTCAGAACAGATAAACTAGTTATACTTTTACCCAAAGAGTTCCAGACCACACAGGTTATGCTATTTGAGTATAATGTTGAGTTAATGCTATTGAGTATAAATGTTGAGTATAACATTAAGTATAATGTTGTTTGAATAATCACATTTTGAAACAGCTAAGGCCACATAATAGAAAAAGATGTTCCATTTTGTGTAGGGTGAGAGACCTAAATTCTAAGCCCAATTCTGCCATTAATGACCTATTTCACTCTAAGTAAATCCATCTCTCAGGACTGCAATCTCTTGATTTCCACATAAATAAACTGATATAGCATTCTAGTGGGAAACTATTTAATAAGGTTCTCTCCTGACTCTAGAACTGAACAAGCTACTCTTTTTAAAGAAATGCACACGAACAATTGTAAGTAACTTGGATGCAATACATTTTAGTACACAATGATCGCTGGGTTAGTGAACTGTTGCATGTTAAATGGACCCTTTTTTAAAGTTTTAGTCATATTACTAAAAGAAAAGTTAAAGGTATATATGATCTTAAAAGTACTCTTGAATAACTTAAAGTAATATGTTAACCTGAGAGCAAATTACAGAATCTCAGAACTGCAAAAGGCCTTTAAAGTCTTGACTGAGCCTTTATACCACACATGGGCTATCACACCCAACTGAGACAAGCCTCCACCTGGGCCCAAAAAACACCCTAATCCCACCTAGGGCTTGGAGCTATAAAATCGTGTGTGTGTGTATGTGCGTGTTAAGTCGCTTCAGCCTTGTCTGATTCTTTGCGACCACATGGACTGTGGCCCAGCGGGCCCCTCTGTCCTTGGGATTCTCCAGGCAAGAATAGTGGGGTGGAGCTATAAAATCGTGTGTGTGTGTGTAAAATCATGTATGTGTGTGTAAAATCATGTGTGTGTATGTGTTCAATCGTGTCTCTTTTCGACTCTATGGACTATCACTTTCCAGGCTCCTCTGTTCATCGGATTCTCCAGGCAAGAATACTGCAGTGGCATGCCATTCCTGCTAAACAGTAAGCATATACTAAGAAAACCTGTTCCTACTTCCCTGAACTGTATCTTCAAACACTGATTAAATATTAAGCAGACTACCTCAGATAAAAGCAGCACAAACACTGGAACTTACACGTTAAGCAACACATTAACAACAAATTATAATAATATTACAGGGAGTACAAATTCCATCGTAATTTCTATGGAAGGAGTAGAATGAAGGTTAAGAGCTAGTCTGAAGCCATCCTGGCCCAGTTGGAATCCCAACACTACCATGTGTTCCTCTGTGGACAAGCCAGCCTACCGGACACTCATTTCCCGGTTCGTAAAACGGGAGTAAGAGCTACCTGACACGGAGGTTCCAGGAATCTGAATTCACACCGTAAAGCCTTTAGTGTAGGGCCTAGCATGCACTATATACTCAGTATGTGTTAGCTAGAGTGTTGTTATTCGATCCTTTGGGCGGCAAACCAGATTACAAATCTAGGAGTGTGATTCTGTCTCACGGGGACAAATCTGTGCCAGCCATGACTGCAGCGCTTGACACACTCCTACTCCTCTCTGTTCAGGGCTCCTGATGGTGAGTGTTCTGCGCACCTTGACTGGGCCACAAGGTGTCCAGGTGAGACATTTTTTCTGACGGTGTCTGTGATGGTGTTTCCAGATGAGACTAACGTGTGAATCAGTAGACTCGGTAAAGCAGACAGCCCTCCCCAGTGTGGCTAGGCACCATCCAGTCCATGGAGGCCTCACAGACTAAACGTGGAGGAAGAGAGGACTAGTTCTGCCTGCCGGGTTGAGCTGGGACGTTGGTCTTCTACCCTTGGACCTGGGACTTACACCATCAGCTTTCCTGGTTTCCAGACCTTTGGACCTGGACTAGACTTACACACCAGCTTTCCAAGGTGTCCAGCTTGCAAACAGCAGACTGCAAGGGACTTCTCAACCTCCTGAATTAGGTGTGTTGGTCGCCTAGTTGTGTCTGACTCCCTGCGACACCAGGGACTGTAGCCTGCCAGGCCCTTCTGTCCATGAGATTCTCCAGGCAAGAATACTGGAGTGAGGAGCCTTTCCCTTCTCTAGGGGATCTTCCTGACCCAGGGATTGAACCCAGGTCTCTTGCACTGGAGGCAGATTCTTTACCATATGAGCCACCAGGGAAACCCAGGAATTAGGTGAGTCAATTAAAAAAAAAAAAAAGAAATTTCTATATGTCTCTCACTGGTTCTGTTTCTCTGGAGAACCCTAACAGAGGACTATTAATGGGTTACCAATAGTACACAAGTTCAATAAAGCTAATACCAATTAATCTTCCATACTTAAGATTTTAACTAAATAACAAATGAATATGGTTCAGATCTTAGAAGGTAAAAACGGGGGCACATAGTAGGGACACCCAGGTCCTTGCCTTAAAGGCAACAATTACTACTAGTTTCCTGAATATTCTTCCAGATAGGCTATGCGTATAAAAGAATATATACACTAATAAATTTAAACCAACTTTTTTTTTTGGCCACATGACACAGTTTGTGGGATCTTAGTTCCCTTACCAGGGACTGAACCTTCACCCTCGGCAGTGAGAAAGCAGAGTCTTAACCACTGGACCACCAGAGCACTCCCTAAACCAACTTTACACCTCCCGTCTGCATCAATAAGTACAGGTAAATGTCAAGTGCATTTGATAACTTCAATGTACAATACAGCACAATCACAACAAAGTGTGTTAAGTGCTGTGTTAAAGGCAGCAAAAGCAGAGAATGAAGAGTATGTGTTAATAAGGCAGTGACATTGAAAGCAGATGGTAACACAAAAAACTACAAGTAATTTTTAAGATAGCTCAAGCAAAAAACACAGTATGGGGTACTGTGGCAAATAAAGCTGGGGTAAAAATGCCCGATTAAGAAAGGATTTATAAGTCATTTAAAGACCTGGGACTGGGACCTCCCTGGTAGTCAAGTGGTTAAAATTCCACACTTCCACTGCAGGAGGCACAGGTTCTATTCCTGGTCAGGGAACTAAGATCCCACATGCCTCTCTGCATGGCCAAAAAACAAGAAATAATAAAATAAAATATATGAAAGTTAATTTCACCTGTTTATTTTCAATGTGGCTATTAGAAAATAAAAAATTATATATGTCCTCCAATTGTCTCCACTTTACATTTCTATTGAGCTACAGTGAATATAGATCCTTTATTCTCCAAATTTCAAGATTCTTTTGAGTAGTTCTGTATACTTTGGCTATTTAGAAGACCACTTCATTCTCAAATAATCATTCATATTAGTTCTACTTTAATGACATTCGATTTGAATCATCTCTTCTTAACCAAAACTCTTCTTCTGCCTCTTTGATGCCTTCATTGTCACCAAATCATGTTTTACCTCCAATCACCACTTCCAGTTCCTTTATTCCTCCATTACAGGCCTCAGACATTATCATATACCAAGATTTTAACCAGAATTCCCTTGTCCCCAAATTTACAATAACCATAATTGCCTTCACTCAAAAATAGTTACAAATATTAAGTAAATGAAAAAAAACTAATAGTTTAATCAAAATCTCTCAACTGCCTAGTCTAAGAAAGAATGTATTAGTGATCCTGCTGAAAACAAAGGAAATACATTGGGAATTTATTCCATTTGCGATATAGGTACAAATACAAAATTAAAGCCTCAGGCTGTGGTCCACAATGAAAAAAGGAACAAACGCTGAACACCTATAGAATCTATGATGTATGGCAATAAAAAATGACACAGCATCAATAAAATGGAACCTGCCCGGTGAACACAATGTGGAGACAACAAAACATTTTAACTTAGCTGTCAAAACTGTTTTTGAAATACTTACTTTTTCATTAGAATCATATCCAGCTGAACAGAGAGTACGAGACACCACTAAGTACCGTCTTGAATAATGTGGAACATGCTACCAAAAGAAAGGGGAAAAAAAAAAAAATGAAAGTGAAATAAACGACAGATACTTGAATGAGCTTTAAAAATATTTTTCACTGAAAAAAAAAAAAAAAAAAAATAAAGCCAGGCTTGTGTTTACGCTGAAAAAAAAAAAAATAAAAATAAAGCCAGGCTTGTGTTTACGCTGAAAAAAAAAAAAATAAATAAAAAAAAATAAAAATATTTTTCAGGGTAATTCTTCCAGTATGCTTCTGGCTACAGTGTTTCCTCAATCAATGTATGTAGTTCTAAGCAATATACCTTAACTATAGAAGGTAAACCCCAACTAGACACATTCCCTTGGCACACATGAGAATCCAAAGACATCAAAACAATCTCCAGAAAAGTGTAAGAGTCAATGGGTCAAATAAAATCTGAAGAAAAGTCTTTCTGGTCATGCAGACAGATACAGCGGGATCAGAATGTCACACACCACACAGAACTTCATACAGCATGCAACAAGCGTCGGCTTTCAAAGAGCTTCAACTTTAACAGGGCCCAGAAAACAACAAACTAGTTTTTATTTGCTAATGTCTGACACATGATTTCTTATTTTACTTATTCTGGTATTAATGTGGCTTGGCAGATAAAAATGAAAAGGTTAACACTAATAATCAAGTTCACTTTAATTCATTACCATATACGTATGTGGAAAAAAGTGTATCTTAAGCCTTTAAAACATTAAGAAGAATCACTAATCAAGGTTATAGCAAAGGTTTAAGAAAATAATTTATCCTATAGTCACTGATGAAGGTAAATCAAGAAAAAAGCAGGGTGAGGGTGGTGGCAAAAGGCAACAGGTACTCAGAACGTTCTAACAGCCGAACAACTCAAACAGGAAGCAAATAATTTATAACAACATTTTAAAATGAAAAAAATGAATCCAGTTATTTTTTTTTAGAAGTATCAAGCGCCAAATTACAAAATGTAATCTTTATGCAGAAGTGAATACACTTTACAAAATAAAACCTAGTAAAACTTACCACACCAAGTAAAAAGGACTGGTGATGAATAATGAGCTGAAAATGGGAAGAAAACTGACTTCACTACTGTCTCCCTTTCCCAGACCAAAACACTCTTACATTTCTGTAAGCATCCCTGTGAATTCAAACTCCAATGTAGAAAACTGAGTCTCAAGAATTTTAATTTTTCAGAAATGTCAAGTCTAGGCTGCAATGGTAAGAAAATTTAAACACAGATCTGGTAAAAGCATTATTAATTTTTTTTGAGATAATATAAATAGTGGCACTTCCACATTAATACTAAACATCTGTGCAAAGAGATGATTTGGTGTTTAAAAAAAAATGTACAAAGCGGGGTACACAACCACTTTTTGTGATTAAAAAAAAATTCAGTCTTCCACTGCCCTCAGCAGAATAGCTATAATCTGGCAACTTTACTCTCACATCAGATTTAACAGGATAAAGGTAACACCTCCTCACTTAAAAACCATATATTGTGTTTATAGCTTAGCCAACGCAGAAGGCAAACTCAGAATAAAGAAAAGGTCTTCCGTAGTGGTTCAGTGGTAAAGAATGCGCCTGTCAATGCAGGAGGCCGGTATGCAGGAGGCGGGTTCGATCCCTGGGTTGGAAAGAACACCTGGAGAAGGAAATGGCAAATCACTCTAGTATTCTTGCCTGGGAAATCCCATGGACACAGGAGCCTGGCGGGCTACAGTCCATGAGGTCACAAAAGAGTAGGACACGACTTAGCAACTAAACAACAACAACAAAGAAAAAAAAAAAGCAAAAGCTACCTGGGATTTCTCACATTTAGTCTGCAGCAAGGCAGCACTCGGATATTTACACAAGAAGTAAAGAGCACACCAGCTTCCTAACAATTTTATACAATGAACACAGTTTACAGTTTTACCAATTTTCCCTAATATCATAAGGCACATAACAGGCAGTTGTAGGAATATGTCAAAATATCCTTTCACAAGAGTATATACAAGAAAGGATTTTACAAAAATCATACATGTGTCTTTAATTACTAACAAATAAAGGGCATAACTGATTCCTGATGGCAAAAGCCAAATGTGAGTCTTTCAGAGACAAAACACAATCTGGGGTAGACATTTTAGGTATTCTAATAAGCTTTGGGGAGAGTAAACAGTGATGTTTATGTCTGGGGAAGGGAACACTTCCCAGCATACTGCCTAGAACAGAACTCTGGGAGAAGAGATCAAAGAGCCTGAGTTCTAATCCTAGCTCAGTCTGACACTACTTCCAGGACTAGAGCAAACCACTTTAACTCCCCAGGTGTTTTTCTTAGGTGCTCACGTGCTAAGTCACTTCGGTCGTGTACTACTCTGTACAACCCCATGGACTGTCGCCCACCAGACTCAGTCCATGAAATTCTCCAGGCAAGAATACTGGAGCGGGTAGCCATTCCCTCCTCCAGGGAATCTTCCTAACCCAGAGATCGAACTCGGGTCTCCTGCACTGCAGCCAGATTCTTTACCATCTGAGTCACCAGGGAAGCCCAGTTTCCTCTTAAATCCCTACTAACCTACACAACTGTCATTCAAAACACAAAAGCTTATTACAGAGATTCTAACATGTGTGAACATCTGACACACATTATTATGAAGAATATGCAGTTAACCCAAACTGAACGTGTGGTCCAAGAAGATGGTAACACAGATCTCACTGCCAGACTGCTCCGAGAGCAACAAACACTGAGTTGTTTGGTAGAAATGGAGCTAATTTCACAGATTCGAATAAACATGACTGAAGCATTAAGTTTCAGTCATGAACTTAATGACTGAAGTTCATTAAGCCTCAGGATTCTCTCATCAGATGGGCTCATGAAAAAATGGACTAAACTGAACTTGGTCCTCAAGGGACAGTTTCTAACCCAGAAGAATCAGACATCTCCAAGTGGCCAAGCTCTGGGACAGGTCTGGGTCAGCTGACTCAGTGTAATCTACACTTACTCAGGAAACTGCCAATAACATAAAACTCAAATTTTAAAATGTCTACACCACACAGTTCTTGAAACTAAATCTAAACTCTATTACAAACTCTATTAACTCTAAAACTAAACTCTATTACAAATCGTTGCTGTTGTTCAGTCGTTAAGTCGTGTCCATCTCTTTGCAACTCCACGGACTGCAGCCCGCCAGGCTTCCCTGTACTTCACCATCTCCCAGAGTTTGCTCAAACTCATGTCCACGATTACAAATTACACCTGGCCAAAACGCAGGAGACAAGCTATAGCAGTATCGATCAATCAAATTGGGTTTGCTTGTTTTTTCATCTTTTTATTGCTATTTTTAAATACTTGGTTCTGACGATCTAACAGACTATATTTTACCACCATTATCAAAAAAAAAAGAAAGCATACAGCTTGTATACAAGTGAACTTGTGATACTGGACCCCAAATTGAAAAACACAGGTGCCCCGAATTAGCCAAGTACCTGGAAGAAGAAATGATGCAACCAGTCAGAACCTTAGCAGCAGAACACAACTACAGAGGAAAGACAGGAGTCTGAGCCATTCCCACAGCAAGCCCAAAGTGGTTTGCAGTCAGCCATACACTACTCTCTCGCGCTCCTGTTTTCCCCTGGCAGAGCTTCAACAAAGTTCAAAGCTATAATGTACACCAGTCAAAAATCAGATAATTTTGTAGAGCCACAACGTAATTTTTTCAAAAAATACAAGGAATGAGTTGGTAGAAATCTGCTAATTTGGACCTCTACATAGAATTTTTAATGTTTCTTATTTTTGTTAGGCATATAAAAAAACAGGCTACAAGCCCAGTCCAGAATTCTTTAAAGGTATGTTCTAGAATAAGAGTTCAAAGGAAAAATGTTAACCAAGTCCATCTATAAAGACCGTTTAGCCTATCACAGCCGAAAGGAGAAAGGTCAGTGTGTGCAAAACGACTTCCAGAGAACATACTGCTCTGCTTCTCTTCTGCAAGAATGAAGATTTTCTATAGTTTCCACACTTAGATGAGAAGCACCAGCTAACAAGGCAGCACATGGAAGTAGCACGACCTTCTGAGTTCACCACAGAGGTGAAGACCCGGCTCAGCGCTTACTCCACTGCTTCACAGGTACACAACACTGAGCAAATAATTCCTCTGGACCCCAGTTTTCATCTATAAAATGAACAACACGACACCTCCCTTGCTTTCCTGCAGAGCTGTCTTTAAAAAACAAACAAAAAAAGCCCAAAACACACAAGCCTTTATAAACTGTAAAGCACCAACGAAATGTAAGGTATTACCCAACAACTAAATCCCATTATGCAGCTGTAACTTTTTTTCTTAAAATTATCCCAGACCATTTGGGAGTTACCATTAGAGTAATAATGGAGTACTTAAGAGCTCTGATCTAGACTCAGATTCACGCCCTGGTTGGGAAATTGGCTCAGCCATTTCTTCAAGAGTTTTTCTCATATATAAACTGGGCATAAAACCACTTATCTAGGACTTAACGCTGACGTGAGGATTAAATAAGAATGTGTAAAATGCCTGCACAATTTTGCGTACGTTATAGTAAGAATGAATTAACTATTAACCAAAAAAAGGGTACAGCTTTTACACAAACTGTTCAGAGGCCTTCCAACCATTGCCAACAGCGAAATACCCTTTTCTAACCTAAGCCAGCACCTACTTTCACATTTTTCTGCTTGTAGCCTCAGGTGGCAGCCCAAACTCACAAATCCACTAAATTCAAGCTTAAAGCACAATTTAAAAACTAAACCCTACCAAATCCAGAACTCTTAACATAACCACAGGGGCATTCAAGTGAATAATATTAGAACAACTCTACTGACAGGCTAACTCTTTAGCACAATGCATTCTACTTCAAAGAAGAAGCCATCCTCAAAACTATGGGCCGATGGAGGAGTAAGATGAGCTTACCAAGGACAACAAAACACTTGTTAGTGATTCATCTTCAAAATTTCCAGGAAAAGCTCTCCTCCCACATTACATGACACAGAGCTGGTAAGCATGAGCCAACTGAACCTTTGAACATTTTAAGAAACCCAGAATGACGCGGGAAAACGCCCTCTTTAAAACACCACCAGAAGTCAGGCCTTTTCACCGTGAGATCAGGCCTTACCACTTAAAAACAGCTTTTCTTTCACTTACATTGACTATGTAGCCTTCAGGACTTCACTAGCTATCCCAATCTTCAGCTGTCTGCCAAGACTTTCACTTGGCAAGCTAGGCTGAATACCTAATATTTGAGAAAGATGATAAAATCTCAGGATTTACATCAACTATTTCTCAATATTAGGGCTTCCCTGATAGCTCAGTTGGTAAAGAATCGGCCTGCAATGCACGACAGCCCAGTTCGATTCCTAGGTTGGGAAGATCTGCTAGAGTAGGGACAGGCTACCCACTCCAGTATTCTTGGGCTTCCCTTATGGCTCAGCTGGTAAAGAATCTGCCTGCAATGCAGGAGACCTGGGTTCGATCCCTGGGTTGGGAAGATCCCATGGAGAAGGGAACGGCTGCCCACTCCAGAATTCTGGCCGGGAGAATTCCATGGACTGTATAGTCTATGGGGTCGCAAAGAGTTGGACACAACTGAGCGACTTTCACTTTCACTTCTCAATAAAACTAAGGGAGGGGAAAAAAAAAAGTCAAGATTCTCCAGTTGTGCCTCCACAGTAAGCTAGAACTGTGTGCATCAACTCTAAAGCCTCTTCATTCCAACCCAGCCCCCCAGCCAGGCCATTCCTCCCACCCCACCTATAGCAGATGCTGTGGGTTTACATCCAGCATCCGTTTTCCAGGCGGGGAAGGCCCCCACTGGTGTGCTGACTACCCACGGTTCCCACCTGCTCCCTGCTTTGCCCCATCTGCCTCAACCAGACAGGAGTTCTCTCTCAAGCCTGGAGTTACATCCCTCCCAGGCCACAACCACTGATTTGACTATCATGAAGTTCAAAAAGCTGCCCCCACTTCAACCTCAAGGTGGGCTCAACTTAGTACTGCAATCTGTGCTTTAGAGCTGGCTGTACAATATGGTAGCCGCTAGCCACGGACAGCTTCTGAGCACTTGAAATCTGCCAAAGTCCTATGTGTGCCAAGTGTAAAATACACCCTAGGTTTGAAGACTTCATATGAAAAACAAAACAGAAACCTTGTTAAAGTTTTAGATTTACATACTAAAATATTTTTAATATATCGGGTTAAATCATTGGTGTTGTTTAGTCGCTAAGTCGTGTCTCTTTGGCGACTCCCATGGACTGTAGCCCACCAGGCTCGTCTGTCCCTGGGATTCTCCAGGCAAGAATACTGGAGTGGGTTGCCATTCCCTTCTCCTGGGGATCTTCTGGATGCAGGGATTGAACCCGATTCTCCTGTACTGGCGGGCAGATTCTTTACCACTGAGCCACACTGGGTAAATATAAAATAGTAATTTCACTGCTTTAAATTTTTTTTAATGTGAATGCTGCTGCTGCTAAGTCGCTTCAGTCGTGTCCAACCCTGTGCAACCCCATAGACGGCAGCCCACCAGGCCCCGCCGTCCCTCGGATTCTCCAGGCAAGAACACTGGAGTGGGTTGCCATTTCCTTCTCCAATGCATGAAAGTGAAAAGTGAAAGTGAAGTCGCTCAGTTGTGTCCAACTCCTAGCGACCCCATGGACTGCAGCCCACCAGGCTCCTCGGTCCATGGGATTTTCCAGGCAAGAGTACTGGAGTGGGTTGCCATTGCCTTCTCCAATGTGAGTGCTAGAAAATGTTAAATTATACTTACAGCTCACATTATACTTTTTATTGCACTAGAGCAGTGCTTCTCAAACTTGACTATGCATCATTTTCACCTGGAGGAGCTTATTAAAACAGACTGCTGGCTCTAACCTCAGAGTTTCAAACTTGGCGGGTCTAGGGTGAAGCTAGAAAATGTGCATTCCTAACAAGTACCCAGGTAATGCTGCTGCTGCTGGCTAGAGTCCCCTGCTTTGAGAACCACTGCTCCAGGGCTCCCCTGTGGGATGAGACTGAATCTAGTTTCCACCTAGATCCCTTCTTTGCTTTGATTTTTTTTAACCCCTGCTCTAGCCTGCATTCTTTACGCTTCTCAACTACCACCCGCACGAAATCCCTCTTCAGGCTCTGCTTCGGGGAAACCTTATCATCCCACTGGTACAGAACGTTTTTTTTTTACACACTGTAACTTTCACAAAGTGCTATATTAATAGCAATCAATGAGACGTGAGTTATCACTGCATCCTTGATAAAAGAGTAACAAAGAAGTTTATTTTCTTTTTTTTTTTTTACTGGATTGCTAGTTGCCTTTATATAATGAATTCTACACATTCAGTGCTAGGACAAGGTTTGTTTATCCTCATTAATGAATGTTTCTTACTATAGGAAAGCCTAAACGCTTCCCTCTTTTCCATAACTGTTATGAAGCTCAAACTAATTTTGTCCCCCCGAGATGTATTAATTTGCCCTTTCTCATTTTTTCTCTTCACCCCAGAAAGACACCCCTCAGTTGTCAGCAGTCACTCCCATCTCCCCCCTCACCCCTCCCCAGCCCTTGGCAACCACTGACCTACCTCTGCCTCTGTGGCTCTGCCCACCCTGACGTTTCATACTTATGGGATCATACACTCTATGGCCCTTTGTGTCTATCTTTCAAAGGTCCTTGATTCTTCTCTTTCCTTTTATCTCCCTTTGGTTACAGCAAGTACTATTGGTTCTAGTTCCAAAACAGATCCCAAGTCCTACCAGTTTTCACCAACTCCAGTGCTACCAGCAAATCAACATGACTCTTGGAACCCTCTGAGTCCAGATACCTAAAGGGAAACACTACCGATCCCCACCCCTATTAAAAAACAAACAAACAAATAAACACCTTTTTCCTTCCCAATTTCCTTTTTCATCCCTGTTCTCCCATTTACCCAGTTTCTTAAAAACTGGAATCACTTAACTTCTGTTTCTTCACTCTATCAACATGTCACCATCTCTTCCCCTTATTTAGAAAAGGGTTTTACCAATCACTTCTCTGTTCTGAACCTCTTAAGAATAAAATCCAAAAAAAGCGCAGATGTATAAATACACAAATGTCCATAAACATTTTCATTCATCAAAAACTGCTTTCTGTAATAATGTTAGAAGGTTTTTTTCCCAAATGATTGTCAGAAATCTATAAGCAGGTGGAAAGATTTACCTCCAGGCAATGCTAAAGCATTCAGATTTGCTTAAACATTCTCTTCCATGACTAGAAAAGAAAATCATGGGCTTTAAGGTACGTAAAGCTTGAGCCTTTGAACTTCATGAATGCACCATATAATGAGACCATGACCCAAACGAGAGACAAACTGGAAAGGCAAGGCTTTGGGAGCATACTATCCAAGGTTCAACATCTATCTCAGCCAATTGTTTCCTTAAGCAAGTTACTTAACTGCTCTGAGCTTTTGTTTCCTCTTCTGTAAAGTTGGAATTTTTTTTTTACCTACTTGTTACAAGGCTAAGAGGAAATGTCTGAAAATCATATAAGGCATAAAAAGTTCAATAAACTGCAGCAATTACCACAAGTCCAACATCCTGGAGCCCCTGAAAAATGCAGACAGAAGGGAAAAAAAACTAGTTATTTAAATAGAATGTGTTTAAACAGCCAAAACAAAATAAGACTAAAAGGTGAACTCTAAGGACAGAGGAACCTGAAGGACAGTCCAAAGAGTGAGACACAACTGAGTGAGTGCACGGGCACGCGCATGCACGCACACACACACACGCACACACACCCTACACACACACGCAAACACACCCTACACACACACGCACACCCTACACACACACCCCCTACACACACACACACATGCACACACCCTACACACACACCCTACACACACACACACACACACCCACCTAAAAACAAACTATTAACTGGTTAAAAGAATGGTTAGAACTCTCTAGACTAGAGTTAGTCTGCTTTCCACCTAACCAAACAATTTACAGGGGTGGAGGGAGAAAGGGGAGGAATAAAATCTTCAAAAGGTTCGGCTTCAAACACAGACTCAGTAATGCATGTTTCAAGTTCATAGAAAAGAAGCCTGGAGAGAAGCTAAGCAGCTCAAGTTCCCTGCTTCTCCCACCTCCAGGAGAAATCCTTTACTGGCACAGAAATAACTCTTCCTTCAGTATCACCACACATTCAGCACTACTTTGTCAAACACTGTGCTAAGAAAACAGTAATAGACAAGATGCAGGCTCTGCCAACAAGTTTAAAGGAAAAAACTCGTAAAGAAAAATCAAAGCTTATATGTCATACAATAAGTGTACAGCAGTAAGTAGCCCAACAAATTCCTTCTCTCTTATCCTCTCCACTCTAACATATATCAGTGTAACAATCCCTCCCAACTTGAACATAAATGGCTTCCCATAAACCTGATAGCAGGGTCTACAGTAAGGCCCAGCATGGTCTGACTCCTACCTACCTCCTGGGCACCATCTGATCTCCATACCAAAGCCCCAGCGGACTTTTCCAGTTCCTTTATCTTGGCTTTCCCTCTGGCCCAGGCCTTTTGCATGTACTGCTGTCACATATAACACTTCTTCCTTCTCTTTTTTGCCTAGGAAAAAAGTCACTATGTCCTTCAAAACTGTGCCACTTTTCACTTCCAAAGGAAAACAATCCCTTAACCTTAAGCACAGTTTGAGCAAGTCACATAAAAAATTTCTTCATCTATAAATGGCTGTTGTAAGGACTGAATAAGTTCATTCAAGTAGAATACCACAGCAGTTTCTAGGACAAAGCTACAAATCTCAAACTCTAGACTTGGTCAAATCCCTTCATTTTATTTTCTTGATACAGCACCAAAGCCTCTCCCCTAATGGCGTTTTACACTTGTCTCCTTAACAGACTAAAATTTCTAAAAGAGAAATTATATTCATTCTATAGAGACAGAACACAGGATGTAGTCCAGAAAGATTTGTTAGGAAACAACAAAAAAAAATACCCGTAAGCAAGAAGCTGAGAAGTGACTTGTGTAATATGCAAAACTTCATGAGTGTGATTCCAAAGTCCATGCCTTTCCATATCATGTTGCCTCCTACATAAATTACATTTAAGAGCTTCACAACTGCAAATGAGGAGTCCAAAAGACATTAAAACATGAGAAAACAATCAAGATTAAGAAACAAAGGTCTTAATTGTGCACCAGCACAAAGAACTCCAGGGATTTTGAGTGTCAGCATTCCAAAGCTGACCCTAAGCTAAAGCCTGTGCAGACTGACTTTCACTTCCACGATCAGTTCCAGCTGCATCATTTCTCACCTGGGCCTGAGTTCTCTTCTTCTAGTAGAGTAGGATGGGCTAGATCATCTCTATACTGTCTTCCAATTCTAAGGTCCATGACAATAAATCAAGTTATGTGCCTATTTTGTTTTTAAAGGAAGAAAACAGGCAGTGTCCAGAGAAATACTTTAAATAATTTGTTCCAGTGACTTGAACTCTATTAATAAAGTCAGTTAGGTAGCATTTGTTTAGAAATTACAAGAAACTCCATTCTGAAGACAGAAAGTGTTAAGAGTCACAAACACTCCAAGGTGTTAAGGCTGCCACCCAGAAACATGAAAAAATACAGCGCAGAGACGCTGAGAACACAACATCCGCCTAACCACTACAAAGAAAAACAAAAACAAAAAAACTCACAAGACGTGTATACAGTATAATGTGATGTAATGCAATTAAAATATGCTCTCCATTCAAGTAAAGGTAGTAGCCTATCCCGACATGGTACTTTAAAAGGTGAGATAAACGCAAAACCCTAACTCCTAACTGAGCAGCAGTTTAGGGTCTCTTCAAAGGAGGAACAAGGCTGGAGAAAATGGTAACTATAAGGACCCTTACAAATGCACCTGAAAAGCTCAGAAGAAGCCAAAATCGCACGGCCCAAGAACGGAAGGGCGCGAAGGGCTGGGAAATTACAGCGAGGTGGCTGTCTGCGGCTCCCGAGGAAGCAGAAAACTCAACGCCGGCAGGCTCTTTGGGCCGCGCTGTCCTCCGTGATCCCCGGAGACACAGCTGGGACCAGGGATGCCGGCTCTGACCCGCGCCTGGGCGAGCTCCGCGGCGAGGAGGAATTCGGGGGTGGGGATGGGGGGTGCAGCACCGGCCAACGCCACGGGGTGCGGGGCAGGCAGCCCAGCCAAGCCCAGGCCCACGAGAAGTCCCGTCGCTCCTCACCTTCACGGTCCACAGCGCCACGCTCCGCATAAAAAGCTTCGGCCACCGCCGTCCGCGCCGTCCCGCGGTGGCCAGCGCCGCCGCCCCAGTCCAGAACCCCGCCATGGCCGCCCCTGCAGACCAAAGCTCTTCTGACCTTTCACCCCAGCGAAGGGGGCGGAGAAGGGGAGCGCCGCGACTGCGGCCAATCACGAGCCGGGGATCCAAGTCCCCGGCCCCGAGGCGGGCAGGGGCGGGGCCCCGAGCCACTAGCCCATTTGCAGCAGGAGGCACCCGGGCGGCTGGGCCGCAGTCAAGAGGACGCGGCCGCCGGCCGGCACCCAGCCACTGGTGGCGGCCGACGCGACCTGATCCCCGGGTTAAACCAAGTCGGGAGGACACGCGAGAGTTCTGGCTGCCGTTGATCCGCGCCTGCTTGGGGTAAACCCCGACTGCACCAGCGTCCGCCTGGCAACCTGCACGCAGTCATACCAGCGATCATCATTGAGTCACCTCCGCCCTTGACCACCCCTCGGCCTAGGGCCGCGGTAATGTTTTGAGTGTCCCGAGTTTCAGTTCAATTCAGGTCAGTTCAGTCGTGTCCAACTCTTTGAGACCCCATGGACTGCAATGCGCCAGGCCTCCCTGTCCATCACCAGCTCCCAGAGTCTACTCAAACTCATGTCCATCTCATTCCCTGTCGTCCCCATCTCCTCCCGCCTTCAATCTTTCCCAACATCAGGGTTTTTTCCAATGAGTCAATTCTTCCCATCAGGTGGCCAAAGTATTGGAGTTTCAGCTTCAGGATCAGTCCTTCCAATGACTATTCAGAACTAATCTCCTTTAGGATGGACTGGCTGGATCTCCTTGAGATCTCTCAAGAGTCTTCTCCAACACCACAGTTCAAAAGCATCAATTCTTCGGCGCTCAGCTTTCTTTTATACTCCAGCTCTCACATCCACACATGACTACTGTAAAAACCACAGGTTTCACTAGACGGACCTCTGTTGGCAAAATAATGTCTTTGCTTTTTAATATGCTGTCTAGATTGGTCAATGCTTTTCTTCCAAGGAGTGAGCATGTTTTAATTTCATGGCTGCAATCACCATCTGCAGTGATTTTGGAGCCCAGAATATAAAGTTTGTCACAGTTTTCATTGTTTCCCCATCTATTTGCCATGAAGTTATGGGACCAAATGCCATGATATTCGTTTTCTGAATGTTGAGTTTTAAGCCAACTTTTTCACTCTCCTCTTTCACCTTCAAGAGGCTCTTTAGTTCTTCACTTTCTGCCACGAGGATGGTGTCATCTGCATATCTGAGGTTATTGGTATTTCTCCCGGCAATCTTGATTCCAGCTTGTGCTTCATCCAGGCCAGCATTTCTCATGATGTACTCTGCATATAAGTTAAATAAGCAGAGTGACAATATACAGCCTTGACGTACTCCTTTTCCTATTTGGAACCAGTCTGTTGTTCTATGTCCAGTTCTAACTGTTGCTTCCTGACCTGCATACAGATTTCTCAGGAGGCAGGTCAGGTGGTCTGTTATTCCCATCTATTCAGAATTTTCCACAGTTTGTTGTGATCCACACAAAGGCTTTGGCATAGTCAATAAAGCAGAAATAGATGTTTTTCTGGAACTCTCTTGCCTTTTCGATGATCCAACGGATGTTGGCAATTTGATCTCTGGTTCCTCTGCCTTTTCTAAAACCAGCTTGAACATCTGGAAGTTCACAGTTCATGTATTGTGAAGCCTGGCTTGGAGAATTTTGAGCATTACTTTACTAGTGTGTGAGATGACTGCAATTGTGCAGTAGTTTGAGTGTTCTTTGGCATTGCCTTTCTTTGGGATTGGAATGAAAACTGACCTTTTCCAGTCCTGTGGCCACTGCTGAGTTTTCCAAATTTGTTGGCATATTGTGTGTAGCATTTTCACAGCATTATCTTTTAGGATTTGAAATAGCTCAACTGGAATTCCATCACCTCCACTAGCTTTGTTTGTAGTAATGCTTCCTAAGGCCCACTTGACTTTGCATACAGGATGTCTGGCTCTAGGTGAGTGATCACACCACCGTGATTATCTGGGTCATGAAGATCTCTTTGGTATAGTTCTTCTGTATATTCTTGCCACCTCTTCTTAATATCTTCTGCTTCTGTTAGGTCCATACCATTTCTGTCCTTTATTGTGCCCATCTTTGCATGAAATCTTCCCTTGGTATCTCCAATTTTTTTTTTTAAGTCACTAAGCCATGTCCGACTCTTGCGACCCCATGGACTATTGCCTGCCAGGCACCTTTGTCCATGGGATTCTCCAGGCAAGAATACTGTAGTGGGTTGCCATTTCCTTCTCCATCTAATTTTATTGAAGAAATCCCTAGTCTTTTCCATTCTATAGTTTTCCTCTATTTCTTTGCATTGATCACTGAGGAAGGCTTTCTTATCTCTCCTTGCTATTCTTTGGAACTCTGCATTCAAATGAGTATATCTTTCCTTTTCTCCTTTGCCTTTCACTTCTCTTCTTTTCACAGCTATTTGTAAGGCCTCCTCAGACAACCTTTTTGCATTTTTCTTGCGGATGGTCTTGATCCCTGCCTCCTGTATAGTGTCACGAACCTCCATCCATAGTTCTTCACTCTATCAGATCTAATCCCTTGAATCTATTTGTCACTTCCACTGTATAATCATAAGGGATACCGAGTGGTCATACCGAGTGGTCTAGTGGTTTTCCCTACTTTCTTCAATTTAAGTCTGAATTTGGCAATAAGGTGTTCGTGATCTGAGCCACAGTCAGCTCCCAGTCTTGTTTTTGCTGACTGTATAGAGCTTCTCCATCTTTGGCTGCAAAGAATATAATCAATCTGATTTCGGTGTTGACCATCTGGTGATGTCCATGTGTACAGTCTTCTCTTGTGTTGTTGGAAAAGGGTGTTTGCTATGATCAGTGTGTTCTCTTGGCAAAACTCTATTAGCCTTTGCCCTACTTCATTCTGTATTCCAAGGCCAAATTTGCCTGTTTTTCCATGTGTTTCTTGACTTCTTGCTTTTGCATTCCAGTCGCCTATAATGAAAAGGACATCTTTTTTGGATGTTAGTTCTAGAAGGTCTTATAGGTCTTTAAAGAACCGCTAAACTTCAGCTTCTTCAGCATTACTGGTCAGGGCATAGACTTGAATTACTGTCATATTGAATGTTTGGCCTTGCAAAAGGAGAGAGATCATTCTGTCGTTTCTGAGATTGTATCCAAGTACTGCATTTCGGACTCTTTTGTTGACTACGATGGCTACTCCATTTCTTCTAAGGTATTCTTGCCCACAGTAGTGGATATAATGGTCATCTGAGTTAAATTCACCCATTCCAGTCCATTTTAGTTCGCTGATTCCTAGAATGTCGATGTTCATTCTTGCCATCTCTTGTTTGACCACTTCCAATTTGCCTTGATTCCTGAACCTAACATTCCAGGTTCCTATGCAATACTGCTCTTTACAGCAAAAGACTTTACTTCCATCACCAGTCACACCCACAACTGGCTGTTTTTGCTTTGGCTCCGTCTCTTCATTCTTTCTGGAGTTATTTCTTCACTGATCTCCAGTAGCATATTGGGAACCTACCAACCAGGGGAGTTCATCTTTCAATGTCCTATCTTTTTGCCTTTTCATTCTATTCATGGGGTTCTCAAGGCAAGAATAAGTTCCAGTTATGTACCCAAACTAAGGTCCTGTATGTTTGAAGGTGCGTATTGCAAAGCACCAAACCAAGGTATTTGGACCACTGCTATAACGTATGTAAAAAATGCTCTAGGTCTGGAAATCAGAAATCCCAGCTCAAGCCCTAACTCTGCTGCAAATACTAACATATGTGTGTCTGAGTAATTACTCATAACCAGAGTCAACTGCTCTTGCTTGCAAGTGGGCACCCTTATTAACACAACTGCTAAGGGCTAGACCTTGCTAGATGCCTCAAATTTTGTCTTGTTTAATCTTTGCAAGAACCCTATTGGCCTACACAGTTCCCATTTTGAGAAACTGAGTTTATAGAGAGAAAAAGTTACTTAACTAGTAAGTACTGAGACTATATATCATGGGCTTCCCTTGTGGCTCAGCTGGTAAAGAATCTGCCTGCAATGGAGACCTGGGTTCAATCCCTAGGTTGGGAAGGTCCCCTGGAGAAGGGAAAGGCTACCCACTCCACTATTCTGGCCTGGAGAATTCAATGGACTGTATTGTCCATGGGGTCCATGGGGTCTGACAAAGAGTCAGACACGACTGAGCGACTTTCACTTTCACTTTTCAGTGAAACTAGGGTTTGAATCCAGGTCTGACTATATGCAGGGATAGGACTTTTGTTTCATTAGGGGCATTTTCTAATGTGCACAAAAGGAAAAAAAAGACCCCTATGGTCACCCAGGCACATGTGACACAGCTTCAACAAACCAACCTTCTGTTAGTCTTGTCTCATCTGTCCCCCCTGCTTATTTTGTGCTGGAGAATTCTGAAGCAAATCTCAGACACGAGATCCTCTCACCTTACATATATATGTGCCAGTGTCAAGGGCTCCCTCATAACTATTTTGCTTCTCCTACAGCATCACCTTGACAGCCTTACAAAGCTGGGACTGACACGAAATGTCTTACAACATGGCAAGTACCAAAAGGAATGCAAACAGTTTAAGGACAACCAAGAGGTGACACTTAATGGAATTTTAACATGCTAAGTAGGAACTGTCGTGACAGTTGTCGTGACACACAAAAGAGAAAGTAGTATCAGTTTCACAGGCTTTCTCACTTAGATGTCTTAAAGCTGGACTCACTTCCTACCCAGGATACCTACTTTTTTTTAAATCCCTCCCCTTTTCACCCTTTGGATGGATTCTCCCTGGATCCTATGTGTTTTATCTTACAGACATTTCTTTAAAGGCACCAGTGGCAGAAACTAATTGTTCAATAATTACTATTCTCCACTCTTTCCTTTAGTAAGAGAGTCCCTGAACTTCATCTGAGCACATGGCCACCCAGCTATAGGCTGCATTATCAGCTCTCCCTAACAAAGTGTGGACTTGTGACCATGGTGTACCTGATGAGAGTGGAAGAACTGTGCCCTTAAAGAGTAGACATTACTTTGCCAACAAAGGTCCGTCTAGTCAAAGCTGTGGTTTTTTCACAGCTTTGTGTGAATGTGAGAGTTGGACTATAAAGAAAGCTAAGCACCGAAGAATTGATGCTTTTGAAATGTGGTGTTGGAGAAGACTCTTGAGAATCTCTTGGACTGCAAGGAGATCCAACCAGTCCATCCTAAAGGAAATGAGTCCTGAATATTCATTGGAAGAACTGATGCTGAAGCTGAAACTCCAATACTTTGGCCACCTGATGCAAAGAACTGATTCACTGGAAAAGACCCTGATGCTGGGCAAGACTGAAAGCGGGAGAAGAAGGGGATGATAGAGGATGAGATGGTTCCATGGCATCACTGACTAGATACACATGAGTTTGAGTAAGCTCCAGGAGTTGGTGATGGACAGGAAAGCCTGGCCTGCTGCAGTCCATGGCGTCATCAAGAGTCAGACACAACTGAGCAAGTGAACTGAACTGAAAAGAGAAGAGTAGGGACATGCCTTCCATTTTCTCTTCCCTCCTTCCTGAAAGAAGACATCCTGGAAGTGCTGGAGCAGCCACCTTAACCCATGAGATAGGAGAAGCCAAGGTCCCTGACACTGTGCAGCCATCTCATCAGTCTTCTACTGCTTAATACGTGGACTATTATGTGACAGAGAAATGAACTTTTATCTTGTTTAAATCAATGCTATTTCTGTCTTTACTGCAGCAACCAAAACTGTACCCTCAGCAACTCATAAGGGAAACGTTGAAATGTGAAACCTGATCTATATGGTGATAACTCAGTGGTGACCACCCCAATATAGCAAACCAGAAGGTGAATGCTGGTGACCCCTTATGCCATGGTCTTTCAAAGTCTTGAATAATATTCTTGTCGTCTCCTTTGATAGAGCCTGTAAGTCTACTACAGTGTTTCCCAGGAGCATAATTGGCATCTTTGAGCTGAATAGCTCTACCTTCTCTGAGCTATGCCATGCATTCTGTGATGTTTATCATCTCCAAAACCCACTTCATGTTACCACGGTCTGAAAATAGTTTTTTCATATATTTGGTCCAATTTTCTATTTATCTCTAGTGGTGAAGTGAAAGTGTTAGTCACTCAGTCGTGTCCAACTCTTTGCGACCACATGGACTGTAGCCCACCAGGCTCCTCTGTCCATGAAATTCTCCAGGCAAGAATACTGGCGGGGGTTGCCATTCCTTCTCCAGGCGATCTTTCCAACCCAGTAATCAAACACAGGTCTCCTCCACTGCAGACAGACTCTTTACCGTCTGAGTCACCAGGGAAACCCTATTTATAGTAGGGAGGTTCCAGTTACCCCAGCTGCAATCAGTCTGGTACCATTTACTCTGCCTTTGCCAGAAGTAATAAATCTCTCAGAATTTGGAAAGTATTTTACATCATCTACTAACTTGCAGAGCTGCTCTGGAGAAGTCAGGTGCCAATCTTTGCTGTGATGCCTTATATCTTATTACAAGACACGGCCCTACTGTTGTGTGGTGGGTGTGGCGCTGAGGGAAGCTGGGGTGTAAATCAGGGAGACATGAGCAGCCACACGGGCAACAAATGTTATGAATCATTCCAAAGTTGGAGACTCTCAACTTTGAGCTATGTACATGTATTTGGCCCTCCCTAAGTGGGAGCACTGACAGACTAGGTAAACAGGAGTAGAAATTATGTTTCCCCAGATCCTCTGCCCTACATGATTCCTGGTAGAGTTAACCAAAAGAGGGCCTTTTAAGATACTCAGAAAGCAGGAGCGAAGCGGCAGCCAACACTCCCAGGTTATTACTGTAAAGTAATGAGCAGTTTCCAAGAAGACCACGTGTCCTCAGCCTCCAGTCTGCATCCAACTTGTTTTTCCCAACTGCTGGCCCTACTCACCACCAGCAACCCAGGTCCACCCCCAGACACTTGGCTGCAGACTCACAGACATGTGAGTTGTCTGGAGCAATTGCTTCTCACTCAGCTCTCCATGAGAACCTTCTTCTAATTCCTATCTGGCAGTCAGCCAGGCTTGGCTTCTCACCTGTCAAGGCTCCTCCAACCTGTCCCAAGTTGTCTACCAATGCTTCAGGCAGACTCGTGTAATCACTCTTTCTCTTGACAGTACCTACAGCCACCAATGAAGGTGAGTATGTACTACAGGAAAGGAAAATCCCAGAATTTTCAGGCAATACTTCTAGCTCTGAATTGACACTAATTCCTAGAGACCCAAAGGGCTATTGTGTTCCCTCATAAAAGCAGTCTTAAGGAAGTGCACTTCCTTGACTGAACCTAGACTGGTACACTAGTGAGAAGGTGAGAAGTCATGCATAACTCTGTTGAGTGAAGAAGGGATGGACTGTGGCAGAGACTGCTAGTTGTCCCCTAATATCCATCTTTCTATTGCTGCTTTAGTCAAAGAACTCTCACAGTTTTAGCTGGGCACATGGCCTTCAGGGAAGAACTACCTTTGCCAACCTTCATCACAGCAAGAGGTCTCCCAGGTGGCTTAGTGGTAAAGAATCTGCCTGCCAATGCAGGACACACAGGTTTGCACCCTGGGTGAGGAAGATCCCCTCGAGTAGGAAAAGGTACCCACTCCAGTATTCTTCCCTGGGAAATCCCATGGACAGAGGAGCCTGGCAGGCTATAGGCCATGGGGCCACAAAGAGTTGAATACAACTTAGCGACTGAGCCAAGCAACAACGGTCACAGCAAGCGTGGCTAGCTTACTAAGTTTTGGCCAAGGGGATGTAAGCAGAAGGGGTGTGGGCAACCTCTGGGTTGTGTCCCTAAAGGGAAGGGACATGCCTTCCACTCTCCCTTCCCCTCTTCCCAGTTTGCCAGACAGCGGGCATAAGGGTGGGGGTGAACCTGTCCTCTTAAATGCTAAGAAGGAAGTCAGGTGTTGAGGGAGACAAAACTATATCCAAGGAGCTCCCTAGGTACTGACCCTGAAGCTGCCATGTCAGCCCTGGAATGTTTGCTCAGATTTTTATGCAAAGGAGAAAAACACTGTATTTAAGTATTTAAGTTACTGCATTCTCTTTTGCCTTTGTTACAGTAGCCAAACGCGCACTCTAACCAATAGAACACAACTCTTATGTCCTGGCCCTCTCCATTTAAAATTATAGAGTATACTCAACAAAAACAACAAAAATAAAAATTGAAAAATGAAACGCAAGACCTAAGTAGACATTTATGCAGAGAAGACATAGAGATGGCCAATAGGCACATGAAAAGATGCTCATCACTGATACTTAGTAGAGAAATGCAAATAAAACTACAATGATATATACTGGTCAGAATGGCCACTGTCAAAAAGCAAGTAATAAATGCTGGAGAGGGTACGAAGAAAAGGGAAGCCCCCACCCACCACACACACTGTTGCTGGAATATACATTGGTGCAGCCACTATGGAGAACAGTATGGAGGTTCCTTAAAAAACTAAAAATACAGCCACCGTGTGATCCAGCAGTGCCACTTTTGGGTATATATTCAAAGGAAATGAAAACAGAAAATTGAAGAGATATCTGCACTCCCATGTTCCTTGACCCATTATTCACAACAGCCAAGATGCAGAAACAACCTAAGTGTCTATCAACAAAGGAATGGATAAAGATACGGTATATAAACAGAAATAACCCCACACGGAGAGGGACAAGTACAACATGGTGTCACTTCTATGTGAAGTCTAAAAAATAAGAAAAAATGTCAAAGTCATAGAAACAGAGCAGAAAAGTATTTGCCAGGGGAAGAGACTGGTAACAGGGTGCAAACTTTCAGCAATAAGATTGTAAAACGTGGTGATTGTAGTTGATAACATTATGTAATTGAAATTTGCTAAGCGAGAAGAATTTAATTGTTCTTACCACACAAAGTTATATATATATGAGGTAATGGATGTGTTAATTACCTAGATCAGCAGAAATCCTTTCACAATATACGTGAAAGTAAAAGTGTTAGTCACACAGTCAGGTCTGACTCTTTGCAACTCCACCGACTGTAGCCCACCAGGCTCCTCTGTCCATGGGATTCTCCAGGCAAGAATACTGGAGTGTTACCATTTCCTTCTCCAGGGGATCTTCCTGAAGCAGGGATCGAACTTTACCACCCAGATGAACTTCAATCCTTAGGCAATACAGTGTTGGGGGCCGGCGTGAGGCACTCAGCCCGGGGTAAAGGTCATGAGGAAGGAGGCTCGACATACGCAAAGGTGGGATCAAGCCTCAGGAGTCCCCCTGGAAATCCTCAAGCAGCTACCCCCATAACCAGAGCCTGCCTACTTTGCTACTTTGTGCTCTCACCTACACCTCTGACTTTACGGGGGCTATCCCCCACCACCTCTTTAGGAGGAGTTAACTTAGAGCTCCAGTTAATAATAATTCCTGGGCGTGATAGGAGTGTTTCAACCTACAAACTCCTCTGAAGGTTCTCTGGCCTGCCTGACAGGCTTGTCCGGTTGTGATTGCTCACAACCTCCCAACCGTGAGAGGCACGAGATGCTTTAAACCTTCTAAAAACAGGTTCCTTAGAAAAGTTAAAAAACCATTAGTATAAGTATAGTGGGCTGATTAGAAATTGTATTGGTGAAGGGTTTTTCATTTGTTGAGCCAATGTTTGTTGCTAAGACTCCATATCCCCTGCCCTTACACACATTAATGAATATATAGAAGAAATAAGTATTAACCTTTGATATTAATCACGTTAGACCTTAGGCTAAGTAAATTCTTTCCTTAATTAAAACCCACTACACCCTCACCCTATAGGAATGTAACTTTATTTGGGTGGCGTCTGTTTTAAGAATAATCACCCCTGGAGAAATAAGTGTCCTGGTTGACTGACCGCTGTCACAAGGAGAGGGTCATAAATTGTCAGCAAGCCCCCTGGCCAGAAGATGATGTAACACCCCTAAGACCTCTGTATACATTTGTATGAAGCACATGACTTTGATAAAAGTCAGGACTGCTGACCCCGCGTGACTTTTGCATAACATCTCAGTGTATAAAAGTAGACCATGGAAAATAAAGAACTGGGATCAGTTTCTCGAAATACTGGTCTCCCCATGTCGCTCTCTCTCTCATTCTGGCTGAGTCTCCATCTGGAGCGCGGAACCTGCCATGCTTACTAATTATGCCTAGGCTTCTAAGATCCGACCGGGGAGGCCTCAGTGTCTCCTCTCCTTCAGGAGAACGGAAGGACACCTGCGGCCTACGTAAGTGGTGCAAACTTCTTGTCTTGAAGTTTTATTGGTCTCCCGCGTAAACCAAGCTACTCAGCCTCCTTTCTCCACTGAATTTTCCTACTGAGCTATCCTCATTCTATTACTCTTTATATCTTTGATGAATATTTAAATAGTCGCCGAAGCCGTCTCCCCTTCGAATACCCTGGATCAGCTGGGGCTGGACCCCAGCAATATAGAAAGGACAAACAGAATTCTCAACTCTAGTTAAACTTTTAGAAACTCTTGCACTTGCTTGGCCTGAACTGCTTTGTTGACCTTTTGTCTTAATGAAGTCAGTCCCATAGACAGGACTGACTCTGAACCTAAGGCATCTTATCTACCTAGGAATGTTGCCCCAATTATAGACTCTGCCTGATACAGCCAAATATTGCAAATGACTCATGTGATACTCAGTTTTGAAATTTTTTTAAAATTATGCTAAAGTATATTCAACATAAAATTAACCATTTTAACCACTTTAAGTGGACAGTTCAGTGGCATTAAGTACAATGACACTGTAAAACCACTACCACCTTCCATCTCTAGAATATCTTACATTTTGAAAAACTGAAACTTTGTACCCATTAAAAACCAATTCCTCACCTCCACCTCCCCCACCAGGCCCTGGCACCCTTCATTCTACTCTGTCCCTATGAATTTGACTACGTATCTCATGTAAGTGGAATCAATACACAGTTGTATCAACCAGATGCGAATAGCTTTTCTAATATATCCTTCAGAACAACCCTATTCACTCTTTAAAACTGAGGCTTCATCTTCTGACAGACATCCAAAAAAGACTGCCCTTGATGGCAATGGAAAGAACGTTACAGGCACTATTAATAACTAACATAGCAGTTAAACTCTGCAGCCTCTATCCTTCCATCTTTGTTTCTTAAGTAAAGAGAAATCAGCCCCTCTTGAATCAAGAAGACTGTTCCTGGCAGAGACCTCAACCTGAGAGTTCTTAGGAATCTCCCAGAAGCAGAAAACAGCCTCCACTGAAGACTATCAACAAACGAACGTCCGTGTGAAAGAGACAGCCGCAGACATGAACAGTTAGGGAACTGGTGCTATACACTGTCACACTTCAATCTGTAGGTAAGTTTCCTTCATTTTCCTAAATATTTTCCTTCACCTTTGTTGGCTTAAGGTTCTGAATTGTTGGCAAACGGCTCATTATCTGTAAGCAATGGTTAGCTAAAGCCAGAAAAAATCAGCTTAAGAAAATCGATTGTTAAACTGTCAGGAATTTTGCCAGACTGATGTTAAATTCCTGGTAGCCTGAAATCAGCCTGTGGAAATATTAACACAATGGAAATCAGAAAACACTACAAATCATGGCCCCAGTCACTCCCACTCTCCCAGAGAATCTCCTGTTAAACATTTACTAACACACCACTGCCTCAGTTCAATTCAGTTCCTTAGTCGTGTCCAGCTCTTTTTGACCTCATGGACTACAGCACACCAGGCTTCCCTGTCCATCACCAACTCCCAGAGCTTACTCAAACTCATGTCCATTGAGTCGGTGATGCCATCCAACCATCTCATCCTCTGTCGTCCCCTACTCCTCCCCTCTTCAATCTTTCCCAGCATCAAGGTCTTTTCAAATGAATCAGTTCTTCATATCAGGTGGCCAAAGTATTGGAGTTTCAGCTTCAGCATCAGTCCTTCCAATGGAGATTCAGGACTGATCACCTTTAGGATAGACTGGTTGGATCTCCTTCCAGTCCAAGGGACTCTCAAAAGTCTTCTCCAACACCACAGTTTAAAACCATCAATTCTTCAGCTTTCTTATAGTCCAACTCTCACATCCATACAGGACTACTGGAAAAACCAGAGCTTTGACTAGATCGACCTTTGTTGGCAAAGTAATGTCTCTGCTTTTTAATATGCTGTCTAGGTTGGTCATCGGAGAAGGCAATGGCACCCCACTCCAGTACTCTTGCCTGGAAAATCCCATGGACAGAGGAGCCTGGTAGGCTGCAGTCCATAGGGTCGCTAAGAGTCTGACACAACCGAGCGACTTCACTTTCACTTTTCACTTTCATGCATTGGAGAAGGAAATGGCAACCCACTCCAGTGTTCTTGCCTGGAGAATCCCAGGGACGGGGGAGCCTGGTGGGCTGCCGTCTATGGGATCGCACAGAGTCGGACACGACTGAAGCGACTTAGCAGCAGTAGCAGCAGGTTGGTCATAACTTTCCTTCCAAGGAGCAAGTGTCTTTTAATTTCATGGCTGAAGTCACCATCTGCAGTGATTTTGGAGCCCAAAAAACTCTCATCATATTGTACTGCTGCTGCTGCTAAGTCACTTCAGTCATGTCCGACTCTGTGCAACCCCATAGACGGCAGCCCACCAGGCTCCCCCGTCCCTGGGATTCTCCAGGCAAGAACACTGGAGTGGGTTGCCATTTCCTTCTCCAATGCATGAAAGTGAAAAGTGAAAGTGAAGTCGCTCGGTTGTGTCAGACTCTTAGCGACCCCATGGACTGCAGCCTACCAGGCTCCTCTGCCCATGGGATTTTCCAGGCAAGAGTACTGGAGTGGGCTGCCATTGCCTTCTCCAGTCATATTATACTAGAAAGGGAGATTCCTGAATCCACTTGTGGACCTTTAAGAGGTGCCAGTCTTAATAACTAAAATTGCATGGTAGTTTAGTTGCTAAGTGGTGTCCTACTCTTTGCAACTCCATGGACTGTAGCCCACCAGCTACTCTGTCCATGGAATTTCCCAGGCAAGAATACTGGAGTGAGTTGCCATTTCCTTCTCCAGGGGATCTTCCTGACCCAGGGATCGAACCCGAGTCTCCTGAATTAGAAGGAGGATTCTTTATTGCTGAGCCACCAAGGCAGGCCCAAACTTTCACAGTAATGGGGTTTTTTTTTTTACAAAGAAGCAGCTTGTGGGTCAGATTTCTGTTTTTCAGTGTGATCTGGCTATCGTCCATCTGTGTGTTGGGCCTTTCACTTCTCAACTTTTTCACTTTCTCTTCAAATCTTCTCATTTCTCCTTATTCCTCCTTAATATTTGTCTTTTCTCAGAACTCAATAAAGATTGGAAAAGAGGAATGTGAAATGTGATCAAGGTTCAGTGTGTAACAAAACATTTTCTTCATTCACATCAAGCTCTCAATAACACTTGTCTTAAATAAAAGATGGAGAATTGGGGAAATTTTGTGATCCAGAATGCGCAGTAAAGTTTGTTCTCACGTTTTTGTTGCTATTCAGTCACTCAGTCATGTCTGACTCTTTGCCACCCCATGGACTACAGCACGCCAGGCTTCCTTGTCCTAATTATCTCCCAGAGTTTGCTCAAACTCGTGTCCATTGAGTCCATTGAGTCTGTTGCCCCCTTCTCCTCATGCCTACAATCTTTCCCAGCATCAGGGTCTTTTTCAATGAGTTGGTTCTTCGCATCAGGTAGCCAAAGTACTGGAGCTTCAGCTTCAGTATTAGTCCTTCCAATGAATACTCAGGTTTGATTTCCTTTAGGATTGACTAGTTTGAGCTCCCTGATGTCCAAGGGACTCTCAAGACTCTACTCCAACACCACAGTTCAAAAGCATCAGTTCTTTGGCACTCAGCCTTCTTTATGGTCCAACTCTCACATCTGTACATGACTACTGGAAAAACCATAGCTATTTGGACCTTTGTTGGCAAAGTGATGTCTCTGTTTTTTAATACACTGTCTAGGTTTGTCATAGCTTTTCTTCCAAGGAGCAAGCATTTTTTAATTTCATGGCTGCAGTCACAGTGATTTTGGAGCCCAAGAAAATAAAGTCGCACACTGATTCCATTTTTTTCCCCATCTATTTGCCATGAACTGATGGGATCATATGCCATGATCTTAGTTTTTTGAATGTTGAGTTTTAAGCCAGCTTTTTTACTCTCCTCTTTCACCTTCATCAAGAAGCTCTTTAGTTCCTCTTCACTTTCTGCCATTAGGGTGGTGTCATCTGCATATCAGGTTACTGATATTTCTCCCGGCAATCTTGGTCCCAGCTTGAGATTCATCCAATCTGGGATTTCACATGATGTACTCTGCATAGTAGTTAAATAAGCAGGGTTACAATATACTGCCTTGACGTACTCCTTTCCCGATTTTGAACCAGTCTCTTGTTCCATGTCCAGTTCTGTTGCTTCTTGACCTGCATACAGGTTTCTCAGAAGGCAGGTAAGGTAGTCTGGTATTCCCATCTCTTTAAGAATTATCCATAGTTGTTGTGATCCACAAAGTCAAAGGCTTTAGTGTAGTCAATGAAGCAGAAATAGACACTTTTCTGGAATTCCCTTGCTTTTTCTATGATCCAAGGATTTTTCTATGACCCAGTGAATCATGAGATTTGTTCTCATGAACAAATAATAATAAATAAAATAAATTTTTAAATAAATGAAGTAAGAAACAGATGGTGTATATTCAGGGGTTATCTCTCCTTTACACACCTTAGGAGACTGGCATATCACTCAAGCTTAACTCTGAGCTCTTTTGTTTCACATCTAGCTCATGATTCTTCCACTATGAATTCAGTCACTGGCACTGGACCAAAGGGGTTTCCCTGATGGCTCAATTGGTAAAGAATCCACCTCCAATGCAGGAGACCCTGGTTCGATTCCTGGACTATATAGTGCACAGGGTTGCAAAGAGTTGGACACAACTGAGTGACTTAGACCATTTCTCAATCTTGCCTGCAGAAGGCAGGTATCAATGCCTGTCAGCACAAACCTGCACAACTCAGCACCAGCCTAGGCATTTAATTTCTGTCATTAAAAACTAACATTCCCACAACTGGGAGTGATCCCAATTGTCCGTTACTAGGCACAAGTTGCCCTCACTCTAAGCATGTAAATGTATCAATCTGCTGGATTTAAATTACAATAGAAATGCTTTTTTCATATCTAGGTTATAAACAGATGGACATTTTTTTTTCTTAAATGCATATTTTCATTTTTTTACACTGAAATAACTCATCTATTTGGAGTGTATTTTAATGAAAATTAAAGGGAATGTAGGGATTCCCAGGTGGCTCAGTGGTAAAGAATCTACCTGCCAATACAGGAGACACAAGAGACATAGGTTCGATTCCTGGGTCAGGAAGAACCCCTGAAGTAGGAAACGGCAACCCACTCCAGTATTATTACCTGAAAACTTCCATGGACAGAGGAGTCTGGTGGACTACAGTCCATGAGGTTGCAAAGGATCAGACACAACTGAGCAACTGAGCACATACACATATACATATAAAGGGAATGTAAACCTAAATACATATATTTTTCCAAATGGCTCTCCAGTCATGTTAACACCATTTTCAACTTTTTAAGTTAATCTCTTTCCTTAATGATATAACATGCTACCTTTGTCAAATGCTAAATTTCCATAGGTACTTGGAACTATTTCCACTGGTTTGTCTATCTAGCCAGGCATCAACACCACACTGTTTGAATTATAGGGTCTTTATAGTATTTTTTAATATGGAGTAAAGGCAGCCGCCTCTCATTGCTCTTCCTTTTGAAGAGTTTTAAAGGTGTGTGAGTGTGTGTGTGGGTGCATGCTAAGTTACTTCAGTTCTGTCCGACTCTTTGCAACCCTATGGACAGCAGCTCCGTCAGGCTCCTTTGTCCATGGGATTCTCCAGGCAAGAATAATGGAGTGGGTTACCATGCCCTCCTCCAGGGGATCTTCCCAACCCAGGGATCGAACCTGTGTCTCCTGTGACTCCTGCACGGTAGGCAGATTCTTTACCACTGAGCCACCAGGGAAGCCCCTTTCATAGGTACTCCTAAGGAGGAATGATACAAATAAATTCCTTATTTATTTTTCCATTTGAAGTTTAGGATCCAGTGCCAGGAAAATTTTTGCTAGTATCTTTTTGGGGAATTATGTTAATTTTATATACTAACCTCAGGAGGTTTGACTTACTTATGATGTTAAATGGTTCTATCTAAGAACAAGGAATGTGTTTTTTATTTTTGTTGAACCCTACTTTTGTGATCATTCAAGACTGCTTCAAAACCTTCCCCATATAGGCTTTGTGCATAATCTTTCAAAGCACAGTGACCCCGTTCTGTGTGACTAGGTCGGTTGACTATGACGAATCATATCAGCAACTCATGTCTATGAGGACAGGTGAGGAAGTGGACTGACAGAAAGGGCAACAGAAGAGCAAACATCTCCTATGTCCTGCTTTCCCTGATCTTAGTTCCATGAACCCCCCTGAAGATCTGTGCTTGTGTACATCGCTGGCTATGCTGTTATGCAGCACTCACTCAAACGTTGTCTTTAGTAAGCTTTACTGGACAATGTGGCTGAGCAGAAAGCACAACGGGAAATAGACGAGAGTGAATTTTTGGATCTAGTGTATAACAGAGCTTTGGAGTTGGACCATTTTATACTCCGTTCAGAGACTTCTAAAGAATATCTCTTCTGCCCAATGAGCTGATTCCAGCAAGAATCAAAGGAGGAATACCAAGCATCAGGAAAGCGGTTTCCCAAAGGTGAAAGCAGGACTTCTCTGATACTGTCAGCTGTCTGTCTGTGAGATAGCCAAACTCCAGGTTAACTCCAGGCCTGCCATAAAACCTAACAGCATAACAAAGTATATAAAATAAGGAAATATAGGAGGAAAGGAAAACCCAGTTTCTTTCCTCAAACCCTTCCAGCTCCTCTTTAGCTCAGAGAACAAAGGGGCTTAATTTTGTAGGACCAAAAGCAATCTTGTGTTAGTGTGTTCAGCTCTCTCTTTGTTGGCACCATTATCTTAGCTGCCATGGGTCCCTTGCATGTCCCACAGGTTGGCAAAATAAAAGGCCTCCTCTTCCATAAGGTTTCCCTTGCTTTGAATCTTTCCTAAGAGCTTTATTCCATCTTATTCCATCTTAAAATGTACCAGAACATTCATAAAATGGGGAACTCTGTACCTGTAAAAAGGAATGAAGAGGACTCCCTGGTGGTCCAGCGGTTAAGAATTTGCCTGACAGTGCAGGGGACATGCGTTCGAGCCCAGCTGGGGAAGATTCCACATGCTGTGGGGCAACAAAGCCCATGCACCACAACTACTCTAGGCGCCCAGCCTGTGCTCCACAACAAGAGAAGCTGCTGCAATGAGAAGCCCACACACTACAGTGAAGAGCGGCCCCCGCCCGGTAAAGAGAAAGAGTGCGCACAGCAAGAGACACAGCACAGCCAAAAATAAATACATACATAAGAATTTTAAGAAAATCTCTATATACAGCAGGGGAATGATTGCCAGGATATATCGTTGAGAGAGAAAAATCCAGGTAAATAAACTGTGTACAAGTTGTTAGCATTTATCTAAGAAAAACAACTGTAGATATAGATAGATGCCTGTGTGCACGCTCAGTCATATCTGACTCTTTGCAACCCCATGGACTGTAACCCGCCAGCTCCCCTGTCCATGGGATTTTCCAGGCAAGAATCCTGGAGTGGGTCGCCATTTCCTCCTCCAGGGCATCTTCCCAACCCAGAGATCAAACCCGAGTAGCCTACACTGGCAGGCGGATTCTTTACCACTGAGCCACCTGGGAAGCCAGATATACATACACAGATAACATTTATATGAAAAACAAACAATGCAGACAGTCCGCCACCCTTGCCCCTGCTCGCGCCAGCCTGCGCAGGGCACGCTGGAGGTCCCGTAGGTCCACTCCACCACATGCGGCATTCGGATTCTCTTCGGTTCTGATGACTGCTCCTCTGCTAAGTGTCTGACCAATAGGAAAACTGCACACAAAGGTCCAGATGCATTTCCTCCTTAGAATGTCAATGGCTACACCAGCTGCTGCTTTGGATTTCACTGACTGGTAGTAGTTGAGCAACCGTTTGGAAAGCAGCTAATCTGAGCAATGAAATATCCTTAATTGTAGGTTTGTTACAATGGTGAGATCTTTCACCACAAGGAAATAAAACACCATTTTAAATTTAATCACTGGACCAAAGCAGTTAGTGAGATAATCCTTTATCTTTATGGCAAAGGAGGAACTGAGCAGACAATTTGTATGTTAAATGGGTTGTACACATTTATTTTTTTGGATACTACCAATAAGAAAGTGTTGCTAGGCAGACAGACACCTGTGCAGTCAGATCTTTATGGCCACAACAGAAGATGGATTTGGGGCTGTGTGTTCAGAAGCTAAAGGTCTTGCTAGTTTGAAGCACTCCACAACTCCTTTTTCAAAGTGGAGCCTTTTTTCCCAGCACACAGTTTTGGATTTAAAGCCAAATGGCAAAGTTGCATCCATAGAGATGAACTTCGGCCTGCCCTCGATAACAGTGTAGAGAGACTGTTATCAGATTTTGAAATAGAAATTTCCAAGACAGGTAAGGTGAACTGGAGACAGCAAGTGTGGACAACTATTTCAAGGACTTTCGCAATAAAGGAGAGTGAGAAACAGAACAGAAACATTACAGCATGTATGGATATGCATATACTATGAGTGATCCACAAGATGGGAAAAACTGATGATGCAAGAGACAGGAAACAGTGCTGACAACTGAAACTCAAACAACGTACATCTGCTATGATTCCACTGGAATACAGCAATTAATGCTTGTCTAGGGAAACGAATTTGTTCACGTTATTTTTTTCTGCTTCATATACAGGCGTACTTCTGGATCCTTTGTCAACACTACTAAGAAACATTTGATGACAGACAGAAGGACTGGATGCTTTTAATCAGGAGACTTGGATTCCAGATTCTCTGCTGCTGCCACCCTGCCGCAGCAGCAGCTAAAAGGTACCCAGTAGAGTATGCTCCGGACATCGGCAACTTGCCTGGAAGACAGTCTCAATTTACTGGCTGCTAAAAGGTGGCAAATCATACGGGAGGAAACACCATGAAGTCCTTTTTAACTCTGAGTAAGGCATGCAGATCCTGCACAAAGTACTGTTTTACTTGGAAACTTACGACATTATAGCAGTCTATGCTTCTATAGACATGAGCTGAGATAATGAACTTCCAAGCACCTTTGGAAGAGCACAGATGCCATGGTGATCTTCTCTGGAGAAGGCTCAGACAGACCTACACAGGGATACATATGTTTTCAAAAAAAAATTCTGGGAAATAAAGCCAAGAAACAGAGTAAGAGATGTCTGAAGGAACTCTGTCTGATGTTCTACACACAGATCAAACTACTGCTGCCCACTTGCCTTGAACTGAAGATCCCATTCCTGGATCATTGATTTCCTTCCTATTAGTTGTCTCTGCTACCAGAAATGAGAATACCAAAGAACAGGATAGAAAATATTTCCTGAAAGAGATATTTAAGGACTCTAGCCTAATATATAAAGAGATCCCCAGGTGACCAAAATCAGACTTCAGAAATGGGATATCTTCGGTGAAGAATTTCTGGTTTGGGGGCTTCCCTGGTGGTTCAGTGGTTATGAATCTTCATGCCAATATGGGGAACACAGTTTTGATCCCTGCTCCGGGGAGATCCCGCAAGCCTAGGAGCAACTAAGCCCATGTGTTGCACCTGCTGAGCCCATGTGCTGCAGTTACTGAAACCCATGCACCTAGAGCCTCTGCTCTGCAGCCAGAGAAGCGATTATAACGAGAAGTCCAAGCACCACAACGAAGAGTAGCTCCTGCTCGCTGCAACTAGTGAAAGCTTGTGCACAGCAACGAAGACCCAGTACAACTAAAAACATAAATAAATAAAATCTTTTTTTTTTAAAGAGAATTTCTGGTTTAGGTTTTTACAAAAATATACTGAACATCAGGTTGACGATGCAGTGGATGGCTACTGCAGGACAAATGTGTCCCTTCAGTCCTCCTAAGACTAAAGACAGCCATTGCTACCCTCAAATCATTGCATGCCACTACCCAGGCCAGCCTGAGAGGCTGATCAATTCCTGGATGCCAAAGCAGATCAATGCCACTGACCTTTCTGCCTGCACCTCGACCTATTCACAAGTCAGCTGACAAAGCTTAGGTGCTCTCTAAGATGTAGAAAATTCTGATGGGAATACCAGACCACCTGACATGCCTCTTGAGAAACCTGTATGCAGGTCAGGATGCAACAGTTAAAACTGGATGGAACAACAGAATGGTTCCAAATAGGAAAAGGAATACATCGAGGCTGTATACTGTCACCCTGCTTATTTAACTTCTATGCAGAGTACATCATGAGAAACGCTGGGCTGGAGGAAGCATAAGCTGGAATCAAGATTGCCGGGAGAAATATCAATAACCTCAGATATGCAGATGACACCACCCTTATGGCAGAAAGTGAAGAAGAAATAAGAGCCTCTTGATGAAAGTCAAAGAGGAGAGTGAAAAAGTTGGCTTAAGGTTCAACATTTAGAAAACTAGGATCGTGGCATCTGGTCCCATCACTTCATGGCAAATAGATGGGGAAACAGTGGAAACAGTGGCTGACTATTTTTCTGGGCTCCAAAATCACTGTGGATGGTGACTGCAGCCATGAAATTAAAAGACGCTTACTCCTTGGAAGGAAAATTATGACCAACCTAGACAGCATATTAGAAAGCAAAGATATTACTTTGTCAACAAAGATCCGTCTAGTCAAGGCTATGGTTTGTCCAGTGGTCATGTATGGATGTGAGAGTTGGACTATAAAGAAAGCTGAGTGCCGAAGAATTGATGCTTTTGAACTGTGGTGTTGGAGAAGACTCTTGAGAATCCCTTGGACTGCAAGGAGATCCAACCAGTCCATCCTAAAGGAGATCAGTCGTGGGTGTTCATTGGAGGGACTGATGTTGAAGCTGAAACTCCAACACTTTGGCCACCTGATACAGAAAGCTGACTCATTTGGAAACACCCTGAAGCTGGGAAAGATTGAGGGCAGGAGGAGAAGGGGACGACAGAGGATAAGATGGTTGGATGGCATCACCGACACAATGGACATGGGTTCAGGTAAACTCTGGGAGCTGGTGATGGACAGGAAGGTCTGGCATGCTGCGGTTCAGGGGGTTGCAAAGAGTCGGACACAACTGAGTGACTGAGCTGAACTGAAGCTGCAGACTCTAAGTGTTTCTTCTACTTGTGACGGGTGGTGGGACTGGGGGCAGGGTGAAGGAGTACTAGTGAGGCTCAACCTCCCAGACTTACTTGGACATAAAAACAAATGAAAGTCTGGGACTTCCCTGGTGGTCTAGCAGCTAAGACTTTGGGCTGCCCATGCAGGAGGCCAGGGTTTGATCCCTGGTTGGGGAACTAGATCCCACATGCCACAACTAAGATCAAAGATCCCATGTGCTGCAGTTAAGACCTGGCATAGCCAAGTAAATAAATATTTAAAACATGAAAGTCTCACATCAAAAAAAGAAAAAAGAAAAAATTGAGAAGAAATGGTTACCAGTGGTGTGGAAGAAGAATTAGGATGGAAGAAACAGAGACAGAAGCTAGACACATTTTGCATACTTGACTCTGAAACTATGTAAATATTCTACATAGATCTAAAACAAAATCAAATTTTAGAAATCTCTAAGCATCCAAAACAAAATGGAGCAAGTAAAATCAGTTAGTGTCCTCTTAGCTACTAAATGCAACGCCCTGCTTCCGGGCACATTCAACTTCATTTGCCTTTGACATTGCTGATAGTTGACCCATTATTAAAATTCTCTTCCTTTTTGGCTTCTCTGAGACCAGTCTCTCCTGGTTTACCATTTAAGTCAAGTCTCTGATTTCACATCTCAGTATCCCTTACTAGGCCGTCTTCTTCTACTTGTCCTTTTAATACAGGTAGTTCCCATTCCTCATTTACTCTTTTTAATCTACTGCCCACTCTCAGCAGTGAAACCATACACTCCCCTGGCTTCTATTAGACACATTCACCTCATTATGCGATTATGAGAAAATAAATTTAAGATCAATAAGAGTTCAACTGCCATAGGGAAATACTGTCACAGGAGATTCAGTTTCTTGGAGTAAGTTGTTTCACACATCTATTAAATTCCTGTCTGTTCCTCAAAACCCACCTCCCTCAGTTATTACTTCCTGTGTGAAGCCTTCTTAAGATTTCTCTGGCCAAAATTATTACTTCCTCTTCACTGTGATAACATAAAATCTCTCTTAT